>NW_022436952.1:21813965-22015521 GCF_009761245.1 Sapajus apella | reverse complement strand
CTATCATCACCATCACCATCATCATCATCATCACCATCATCACCACCACCATCACCATCATCATCATCACCATAATCACCACCACCATCACCATCATCATCACCACCACTATCATCACCATCACCATCATCATCATCATCACCACCACTATCATCATCATCACTATGATCATCATCACCATCACCATTCACCACCATCATCACCACCACTATCATTATCATCACCATGATCATCATCACCATCACCATCATCACCACCATCACCATCATCACCGTGATCGTCACCATCACCATCATCATCACTATCATCACCATGATCATCATCACCACCACCATCATCACCATGATCATCACCATCACTACCATCATCATCACCACTACTATCATCATCATCACCATGATCATCATCACCATCACCATCATCACCATCATCACCACCACTATCATCACCATCATCACCATGATCATCATTACCGTTGTCATCATGAGCACTGCCATTGGCATCATCACCACCATTATCACCATCACCACCATTATCATCATCATCACCACTGCTATCAGCATCATCATCATCACCATGACCATCATCATCACCATCACCATCATCATTTTTGAACCATGCAAGAACAAGTTGTCAATGTTATGACTCTTCATTCAGGATGACTTCAATATGTTTCTTCTCAGTTCAAGGATGTTCACTTACATAACTATGATACAGTTACCAGATTTATGCAATTTGTAATTATTTTAATACTAATATCTAAAAGAGAGTTCAGGATTTATTTGTAGTTAGAAATGACATTTGCTGATGGATTGTATGGAGAGTGTGAGGGGGAGACAGGAGTCACAGACGACTCCAAGGATTTTTGGCCAGACCAAATAGTTGATGAGAATGGCCAGGTCAGTCCAAGGACATGGAATGAATAGCTGAGAGGTCTTACCCAAAGGAAAATTGGAAATGTTTGAGTGTTGGCAGATGAGCTGAGCTGGGGTGTTCAGTTGTCCAGTGGATGTTGCCAGAGCAATTACAAGGGAAGTCAAAGACTCTGGTCTCTCCCGCCCCACCCCTCGTTTCTCTTTCTTTCCTGCTTTTGCGCACTTGCGCGCTCGCTCTCGTGCTCTCTCTCTCTCTCTCTCTCTCTCTCTCACACACACACACACACACACACACACACACACATCCTACATGTACATATACAGACTTTCTTCTCCCAGAGATCTAGACCTGAATGTAGCCATGGGGATATCATCAGAATGATAAGCAGATTGATAATGATGCATTGAACTGTAAGTGCCTTGAGTACAGGGATATGTCTGCATTCGCAGTGCCAGTGCATTTTGCACAGATCTTGGGACTTAGTGGGCATTCATTCAATAACTGTTTCTTGAATAAATGAGTGACAGAATGAATGCCCTTATTTAATACGTTAGACAGTGCAAAGATTATAATTATGTATGCTCACAAATAACTGAATATCTAAAGTAAGAGTCACTAATACAGAAGTTTCTTTCTTCTGTAAAAGAAGTCAGTCCAGGGAGGATGTGGGCTCTACAGTGTCCATGTACTCAGGCTCCTTCTATCTGGTTGCTCTGGCTTCCCAAGCATGTGCCTTCCATTTCATAGCCCAAGATGGCTGCCTGAGCTCATGCCATCATGTCTGCATTCCAGGCGTCAGGAAGGAGAAAGGATCAATAAGATCATACCTCATTTCTTTAAGAACACTTGCTTGAAGTTGTCATACCACTCCTACTTACATCATGTTAAGTAATGTGGTTTTTCTTTTCAGTGGCCATGTGACCAGTTAAATGATGGGCGTTCTTTGACTAGAGAAGAATTGTTACTGGAGGGCAGTTAATGATTTGTGTCACAGTGTGGCCCACGAGGGGACTGTGTAATGCTTCTACCACAAACCATTAGTATAAAAAAGAAATCAGGTGAAGTGAGCTGCTGTGGCTACCCTCCGTGTTTTCCACTGTAAACATAAGCAGTTATGTCACTGGATGGACTGTGAACGCTTAGAATAGGAGGGTCACTGGGAGACTCCTGGAGAGAGATGTGAAAGCTCTAAGGATGCTGTGTTTCCCTACTTTTGGTTCTGATATGGAGGCTGCAGAACGTTACCCCACAGCAAAGCCAGTGCATTGGGGGAAATCCCTGCAGAGAGTCCCTAAGTCTGTATCCCAACTGAGGCCCCTGAAATCAGAGGCTGTGTCCTGTTCATCTTTAGGTCCCTGTACCTGCACTCTCAGGAGCTCTGGACTCCCTAATCCTGTGTCTCCTAGTCCATGTGTGCTGAATGAAGAGAAGGCAATCAATTTAGAATATTCAGAGGTTTTACAAGTGCAACAAAGCGAGTTTTTCCTAACTAGAATGCTTGTGAAAGTTTAGCCAGAGCTATCTAGAAAGTACATTGATATGGACATTCCCTCAGCTCCATCCACCTACCCCTGTGAGGAGGCAGGAGCAGCCTCTCCCAGATCAAGACCCTGCTGTGGGTGGGTCACCAGGCAGCAGCCCGGCTAAGGCCACATTTATCCCTGCCCTGCTTCTTTATTCTGCTCTGTAGTCAAGCTTCGTATTTCCCTTTGTGTGTGTTTAGCTTAGGGATTTATCACTGTGGCTTAGATCTGTGATGAAATAGATAAGCCTGCACTTTAATAAATGTGGCATTTCTTTCCCCATAAGAATTAGATTAAAGGAAATGGGGCCTCTGCAGAGGCAGGACAGGGCAGGGAGGTGGAGCTGGGTGGCCGAGGCAGACAGAGACACCGCCAGTCAAGTCTTGGGGATGGGGATGTTGAGTGCACTTTGGGGCCATTTAAGAGTGAGCCCCAGAGAAACAGCCTCATGTGTTTTCCACAGAAAGAAGCTAAAACAGCAAAACCTTATGAGGGCCATGGAGCTCTCCTGAGTGACAAGTTTGAGGTTGCTGGGTTGACTCTCTGGTGCAGCTACAAGCACACTTCCCGCCGTTATTTGCAAAAGTCCTGTGTGAGAGAGTTCAGGGGCTCCAGGTCTTCCCCAGGCCACAGTTTCAGCTCCAGGGCAAGCAGGGAAGCACTGTCATAGTAGAAAGAGAGGGTGAGCCATGTAACCTTGAGCAAAGACACTGCTTAACCTTGCTGGGCCTCTGCCTGCTTTTCTCTACACAAGAATACTAATATCAACTTGTTGGACCCCAGTCGAAGCACTAGACAATAAACGTAAAGCGACAAGGACCGTCCTGGAACATATTTGATGTGCACACAATAGTAGCCCTTGGTGTTATTACTACTATGGAACTGGGATCAGTGTCACACAATAATTTGAGTGATCTCAGGCCTGTTCTTCCATGGATTTCAGGACAGGGAACTCTACAATTCCCTGGCGTCCATGTGAGCCTGCTTCCTAAGAGGCTGTTAGATGAGAATCCTATAAGATCAGTCATAGAATTATTTCTGTTACCACCTACGGCAATAGAGGCTTAGGTAATAGAAGCTGACAGACTTGTTCAAGGTCAGACAGTCTGTTGTGGTGGTGCCTGCAGTGGTTACAGGAGCTTATAAGACCAGCACCCCCAACTCCCCTGGTTGGGCATTATCTCCCACCCTTCTATTATTTTTTATTCACAGCTGTAAGGTCACTGTGAACAAGAATAGCAAAGAGCAAAGAAAGAGAGACAGAGAGAAAAGGAAAGAGAGAGAGGAGGCTAGGGAAATGACCCGCATTTTCAGTTTTCATTAACAGACTCACGCTTTCAGGGCTGCTCTGGGCAAACACCTGGCTCCTTAGATTTTCCTGCAAAAGAAGCTTGTGGTAACTTTGAGGGTGATAAGGTTTTGCTGAGGCTGGCCAGCACCCTCAGGTCTGTGGGCTTGAGTGAGTCAGAAGGGCTTTTGAGCATTCTGAGCCTTGCCGTTTTCTAAGAAGGAGCAAGATGTTTTCCTTTATAAACATTCTTAAATAAGGGCCACTGAATCTACGAGACTTGGTGGCATTTATGTTTATGTTGTTGCCACGTAAAGGTTTGCTTAAGCCCCTTGCAGGTCCTGTTTTGAAACTACCTCTAGGATATGTGGTGGTTATGATTGAAATTTACTCCAGATAGATTGAGTCATTAATCTGTGCAAAGAAATGCAACAAATGATGGAATTCTCTGCTCATTGATAACTTACCATCTGAGTGAACAACATGCATATACATAAAGAGTTAAGTATAATAGCTGTGCAAGAATTTAAAATATACACAAGACTCATGATGGAAATGCTCATTTATTATCCTTAAGAATAAGGTGCTGCATTTAGGTGTTTGGAGAGAGAGGTTGCAATGCAACACATCACCAGCATGAATTCTGGAGGACAGATGAGAACTATATATGGATATCCACATAAATAGGAGCATGCTGAAAGCTCATTCACTCTCTGGCTTTGTTGAGTGCCTGCTGCATACCAGGCCCAGTGCCAGAAGCTCTTATGTCCAAGGAGGCAGCCTGAGAGCTATTGGATGTTGACTATGACCTTGAAGGGTAAATAAGACTTGAATGGTCAGAAAGCTGTGGAGTAATTGGCCAAGATAGGAATGGGTTGATTTAAGGAAAACTATGGGGTAGAAACATCAGGCCTCATAGGAGAGGGAATAGATCTGCCCTTTTGAAGCAGCATGCTCATGGGGGCAATGGCGTGAGAGCAAGGTAGAGAAGAGGGCTGGAAATGGAACTGGAGGTCTTGAATGGCAGGATTTGTTCAAAGGGAATTCCTGAGACAACATCATGAGAATGGTGTTTACATTCAGATTCATAATCACCTTCTTAAAGAACTGACCATCTCAATTTGATTGTTTATTGCTGGCATATAAAAATACAATTGCCTTTTATATAAGGACCTTGTATCCTGCAAACTCGCATACTCTTTTTAGCAGTTTTATTAGCTTTTTCACAGATTTTTAGAATTTTTACAATTATACCTTCTGCAAATAAAGCTAGTTTTACTTCTTTCCTTATTATTTAGATGCCTTTTATTTATTTTTCTTGCCTTATTGTACCAGCATGGATGTATATAATATATATCATGCATAATATGCAGTCAAAGTGGTGACAACTTATTTCCTAATCTTAGGGGGAAAGCAGTATTTTGCATTGTGATGTTAGCGCTATGTCTTTTTTGGAGATGCCCTTTATCATGTAGGAAGAGTTTTCATTAATTGCTAGTTTGTGGAGAATTTTTACGAGGAATGGATGTTGGATTGGGTCAAATGCATCTTCTGTATCTATTGAGATGATTATACAGTTTTTCCTTTTAGTCTGTTAACATGGAATATTGCATTGATTGCTTTTCAGATGTCAAACTAACCTTGCATTCCAAGCATACATCCTACTTGGTCATATGTCTTACCATTTATATGTGTTATTATATTTTATTTGCTAAAATTTTGTTAAGAACTCTTTGTGCCTATGTTCATGTAGCATATTGATCCATAGTTCTTCTATTTTCTTGTCATTTTGGTTTGGTATCAGAGTAATGCTGACCTCATAAATATGCTGAAAAATGTTCTTTTCTCTTCAATTTTGAGGAATAATTTTTACAGAACTTTACCAATGAAGGCATCAGTGCCTAGTATTTTTGTTTATTTTTTATAGGAAGATTTTAAACTACAAGTTCAATTTTTAAAATAAGTATAAGGCTACTCGGGTTATCTATTTCCTTTTGGAACAACCAAGCATAACTAAAAAGTACTTGAAAATATTGCTGATCCTAGAACATCCTCAAAATATAACTCACACAAAGCAAAAGTGACTTCAGCTAGCTGTCTTGACATGATGTGACGTTTAAATAAGCAATGGTCAAATGCATAAAAGTTTTTTTTTTTTCTTTTAAGAGCAATTTGAATCTTTACTTGGTCTCTTGGAAAAAAACCCAAAGGGATTTATGATACATTTGTGGTACAGGTCAAATTTTCTTTATGAAATCTTTCTTCATCATCCTCACTCTTAATGCCTTTTATAGCCACAGAAACTGCTTCCCAAACACTTCTTTTTCACAAGAGGTTCCCAAACTTAACCTAAGTGCCTCTACAGTGTTACCTCTCTTAACTGTGTAAATCGGCAAATGCTCTTGCTCTGCGTAATTCTCTTGTTCACTTGTTGCCCAGATTGTTTTTACTGCATTTTAGGTTTGGGGGTGCATGTGAAGAACATGCAAGATGGTTGCATAGGTACACACATGGCAGCGTGATTTGCTGCCTTCCTCCCCTTCACCTATATTTGGCATTTCTCCCCATGCTAACTCTCCACCCCCCGCTGTCCCTTCCCTATTTCCCCCCTATGACCCCGGTGTGTGATGTTCCCCTCCCTGTGTCCATGTGTTCTCATTGTTCAACACCCGCCTATGAGTGAGAACATGCAGTGTTTGATTTTCTGTTCTTGTGTCAGTTTGCTGAGAATGATGGTTTCCAGGTTCATCCATGTCCCTACAAAGGACACGAGCTCATTGTTTTTGATGCCTACATAATATTCCATGGTGTATATGTGCCACATTTTCCCTGTCCAGTATATCATCGATGGGCATTTGGGTTGGTTCCAGGTCTTTGCTATTGTAAACAGTGCTGCAATGAACATTCGTGTGCATGTGTCCTTATAGTAGAATGATTTATAATCCTTTGGATGTTGCCCAGATTTTTAACATCAGAGTAGAGTTATAGAGCTGATTCAACAAGGTAGAAAGTTCTTTCTCCATAGAAGGTAGTAGGGAATGGGCAACAGGGCAAAGGATTTGGACTAGATACATTGTATTTCATTGGCTATCACACTGCATATTCACCATTGTAACCCAGAGAAACAAATGAATAAGCATCTGCCCAGCCCCAACCCAGAAAGGCAGCTGCCAAGCAGCAAGTTGGGAGGAAGAGCCTTCACTTAGACTTGAGCCTGCAAACTGGGATTTAGATGGAGGCATTCACTCCGATTTTGCGCCAAACCACATTCCGCATTTAAGTTTATGGAGTGGAGAACTCAAAGTAGGTTTACGTTAAAAAACAGTGCTGCTGTTTGTATATGATTTGCTTCAGGATAGTTTCATTGATCGAGTGAAGTGCAAAGATCATTGAACTTGGAGCACAAGTCCTAGATTCAAGTTTTTTATTTGATAAGTGTAGTCAACATCTCTTCCTTCTCAAGATTGAACTGTATTAAGTGTGCCCACATGAATATTAACTGTTACTTACTGCTCTTGTAGATGAAATAGGTAATAAAATTAATTGCATTTATATAGCACTCTTTGAAAGCAAGTATATAAGAATGTAGTTTGTAAATGTATATAGATGTATATGTATCAGTTAATCATCGTATGAATCTATTGAAGAAGAAGTAATTGTTTCCATTAAGAAGGTGATTCTGTAAGGGGATTCAAAGGTTTAAGCAATTTGTCTACCATTGCACACCAGTAGGTATTAAACCAAAACTTGAACTCCTCAAGTTTTCTGATTCAAGGTCTGATTTTCTTTCTACCACTCCATCCTGCCCCTCTTAAAGCACAGCCACTAGCCACTTTAGCCACATGTCTAAAGCCTCATGTTGAATAAATGCATACACATGCTAACTTTTCTGTTCGTTTGAATCTAAATTAAGGAAAATAAGCCAATCACATTAAAGTGGTGTCAGCAGATACTGCACAAAACTTATATGTAACTCTAGCACCATGCCATATGAACTCAGTATATATTTCCTAATGCATACATGCCATGTAACATTGCAAATGCCAGACACCCTTATTGCTGGAACATGGAAGAAGCATAAAGTGAAAGTAAGGTACATTTTTGGATTTTAAAACCACAAAACTTTAGTGACGAATAGGAAAATTCCAGTTCTGTTCTGTGCTGTGGAGAAACTTACCTCTTATACTGCTTCTATTGCTATTAAGGAGGCATAAATGGAGAATAATCTATATAATTGTTTAGCTTAAGCTTTTTGTGTGCTTTGTGCTTTAGACTTGATAGGTTTTTTGGTGAGTTGTTCCCCAGTTCCTTTTTAGTTCTCCTAAGTTTTCCTTGTTTGGAAATTCTTATATGGCACAGAAAAACCTCCATTAGAAAACTGACTCTCATACTACTGCCTCAAAACCACACACATGGACATATACACATTTATATGCATTTGCACAAACACATAGACATGCACGATCCTCCCCTACCCCATCTAGCAAAAAGTAAGGAAAGTGATTTGTATCTTTTGAGATTATGTTCAACTTCAAGTAACAGAAAACTGAAACCTTTCTTTGGCTTAACTAAAGGCTGATTTCCTTATCTAGTCAAAAGTCTAAAAGTAGGCCACTTCTGGAGTTGGTTTAGTTGCCCAACAATGCCTTCAGAGAACCAGATGTTTTCCACCTTCTCTTCAACCATCTTACAGGGTTGCCTTTCATCTTTATGCTTGTTACCTCATATTGCAACATGGCTGCCCTAGCTCCAGGCTTTTTATCTACATTCCAGGCAACAGGAATGGAGAAGGGCAGTGTCAGTGACCCTTATTTAGCTGTACATATTGCTGCCCTAAATAATGTGGGGTTTATTAGCAGGGAAGGAGGGAGACAAATTGGCTACTGGGCAGGTAACTCACAGTGTCTGCTCAGTGTTTTTGGTTACATTTTCTTCTCTCTCTGTATGGATTCAAATAGGATTTCCTCATTGAGAAATGGCTACTGGTTGTGTGCTCATTTGAACAAAGTTCTCTGCAATAAAATAATTTGGATGTCCCTTGGAATTCATCCTGTTTTTTAATGATTCTATTGATGCTGTATTAGACTTTTTTAGCACTTTATATTTTCATTGACATGAATCCAACTTGAACTTTGCAGCAGTCGTGAGACACAGCTCTTATGGCTGAGACCAAGGAAGTTCAGTGATATGTTCATCCCAGATCCTCCTTGCCCAGGGCTCCATTTTTCTGTCCACCTTCATTAGTTCTAACCACAGTTGCTATGCTTCCCCAGGATGACTCAATTCTTTGATTTCTTAACTGAGCCCTCTCCAGCTGGCCCTGTGGCTCGCTACTCAGCTCAGGATGCTAATCATGGGCCATCCTGTGAACACGTGTGTCATTTCGCTGATAGGAGATCATCAAAGGCAAAATCCTGGAAAATATTGACTGATTCCAAAGTTTAATTGTTACATGCGCTCCCATATTCACATGCACCTCAGAAGTAAGTCTTCCTTTTGAAGAGAAGACTTCCTTCCTGGAGAAGGCTCTGCCTTTAGGGTGTCTGCTTATTCCAGTTTGATCTGCGGAACTTCAAATGAGTTGTTAGGAGTCTGAGCTGGGATTAGGTTTGCACATCCCATTTGGTGTGTCAGACAGACGGGGACAGATTCCTCATCCTGAGACTTGGAGATGTTGCATGATCTTTGCGGGACTTGCTGCCATTTGCGTCCTTTCCTTCAGCTTGTTGCAAATGACACATGTAGGGGACATATCCCACCACCCCTCAATCCTTGAGAGGAGCAAATCTTGCCTTGCAGTTCAGAAAGGTTTCGCCTTAAAAAGGGGAGAAGGGGAGTAATTTTATTATTTGAAATAATGACATTGACACCTTTTAAAAAATGAATCCTACTGATGGCTTGGAGGCCTTTGGCTGGGAAATTAATCGAATTTGATACAATATGCATTTAATGAGAGCTTACTTTGAGCAAGGCACTGATGGGACAGGAATCAGTTTCCCTTTTTGCCACTGGGCTTGTACAGCCTGTGTGCCCATGCTTCAGAAGTCTGTGTTTACTATGAAAACCTGTGATCAAGACACAGATTAGCATAGCTGGGAGGGGTTCTTGGGTGCTTTGTAGAAGCTCGTGGCTGCAGGGACAGTGGTCGGAATGATAGGCAGGGTGGTGGAGGTAGCATGGCTCTGTGTGTGTCTCTTACACACAGATGGAGGTGAAGCCCTGTGTAGGAAATGCATCCTTGACTGTGAACTGTACCACTCACCACCTCAGCAGGAGTGAGTGTGTCTGGAACAAGGCGGGGACTTGTTTTTCAGAGTGGCCTCACCCCCTGCCCATCTAACCTCTGCCCTACAGACCAGACCATGTCAGAGACTAGGCATATCTGTGCATCCTTCCCCTCTGAAGATTCAGGAACAGGTTCAAAGGGCACACACCCATGCATCCTGGGCTTACACAATTTTGTGCCTTTGTTTTTGCTATTCTCTGCCCTAGGAATTCCCATACCCCTTTGACCACCTATGGAAGCCTTGTCCCCTAAGACTTACTGAAAT
This sequence comes from Sapajus apella, assembly GCF_009761245.1. NCBI lineage: Eukaryota > Metazoa > Chordata > Mammalia > Primates > Cebidae > Sapajus > Sapajus apella. The sequence continues at coordinate 22,005,283 of NW_022436952.1, read as the reverse complement.
GCCACTTCCTCTGGGAAGCCCTCTTTATATATCTCCTGCCTTCATTCTGCTCCCTCCCTTTCTTCTATAGTTCTTGGCTTGCACTTCTCTAGGTTGCACTCCTACTCATTCTGCCCTTGACCAAAGTTATACATTTGAATGCTGCTAGAACATACGTAAGGAAAATTGTAGCTGTTACTAGGAAAGAAATGTTGCTGTGGAATCAGAGAAAGATTTTCTCCCATGGGAGTCAGGACTAACTTCAGTTTCTCTCCAAAGGAACCATACCCCAGTACAGAGGAAGGTTCTTTCATGGGTGACATGTCTATTCAAACCCTATAGGACCTCAGGATATTTTGTCCAGAATCTCGAAGTGTATTTGCCTATTTAAATGCATGAACTGGGAACCTCCTACAGGCAGAACACTGCATCCAGCCTTGGAAGGAGGATTCAGGAGAAATAATTCCAGTATTTTTCAGAATGATAGAAAAGAGAAGGTGACGTCCTGAATACCTGGGGGTACAAATATTTTGGTTTAAATTTATTGATGTAAGGAAGGAAGCAGCTTGACTAGCAGGCATGACTGTTCTGTTTTCTTGTTGAATATAGTTCCTAGTCACTTTTCCTCCCATGCATTTTCCTTTAAACTTTTCATTACTCAGTTAAAATACTTTGATTTTAGAAAAATGTGAAAATGCAGTGAGTAAAAGAAAAAAAATGTAGCTGGGCATAGTGACGTATGCTTGTAGCCTCAGCTACTTGGAAGGCTGAGATGGAAGGATCACTGGAGACCAGGAATTTGAGGCTGTAGTGTACAATGATTTTGCCCGTGAATAGCCACTGCACTCCAGCTTGGGCAACATAGGGAGACTCTGTCACTTAAAAAAAAAAAAAGAAGAAGAAGAAAGAAAAAAACAAACTATTAATAATTTTACTCAGTATCTCTGATTTACATTTTGGTCTTTATTTGCATATATATTACATTTTTAGAATGAGATTCTACTTTATACAGTATTTCAAAATTTGCTATTCTCTGGCCAGGCACAGTGGCTCATGCCTGTAATCCCAGCACTTTGGGAGTCTGAGGCAGGAGGATCACTTGAGGCCAGGAGTTGGAGACCAGCCTGGGCAGAATGGCGAGACTCCATCTCTGTAAATTAGCTGAGCAGTGGTGTGCACCTGTGGTCTCAGCTATTGGGAGGCTGAGGTAGGAGGATCACATAAGTCCATAAGGTTGAGGCTGCAGTGAGCTATGATTGTGCCACTGCATTCCAGCCTTGGCCACAGAGCAATACCTTGGAAAAATAGAAAAAGAAAGAGAAAGAAAGACCGTTGATCTTCTCACTTAATAATGTATCACAAATATCTTTACATATTAATGAAGATACATGTAAATCATTATTAGTAACTTATTTCTTTGCTAAATAAAATTTCAAACATATATAACAGTAGAAAGAATAGTATGTATAATCAACCTCCATGCACTATTACCCAAGTTCAAAAATTGTCCACTCAGCTAATCCTGTTCATCTGTACCCCACCATTACTCCCCAGTCATACACACACCACCAGTACCCTGATTATTTTGAAGCAAATTCCAGATATCACTTCAATTCATCTGTGACTTCTTAAGGATGAATCTTAAAAAGAAAAGGACCCTTTAAATCTCACTTAAATAAATGATCAATACTTCCTTAATCCCACCAAATACCCAACCAGTGGCAAAACTTTCTATTACTGCTGTGTAGAACCTTTTCATGTAGCTAAAGCATAATTTATTCAGCGTGTACCTGCAGTTGACTATGGAAGATAGGACTCTTTATTATTATTGTTATTATTATTATTATACTTTAAGTTCTGGGGTACATGTGCAGAAGGTGCAGGTTTGTTACACAGGTATACATGTGCCATGGTGGTTTGCTGCACCCATCACCCTGTCATTTACATTAGGTATTTCTCCTAATGCTATCCCTCCCCCATTACAAACAGTGCTTCAATAAATAACTTTAACAAAAGTTTTTTCACACCTAATTATTTTCTTAGGGTAAATTGCTAAGAGTGCCATTGCCGAGTCAAGGGCTGTGTATATTTTTAAAGACTTTTAATCTAAAATGCCGAATTTGTTTCCACATTCGTTATGCTCATGTAGGAAACTCACAAGCAGTACAGGAGAATGCCTATTCTTGCAGTTTTATTTTTCTTCTTCTGTATAAACTTTATAATATCATTGTCAAAATAAAAATATATTAGAGTTAATTTTTGATTCTGACCGCATTTTATATTTTTAGAACAATTTTTATTATAATAAGAATTCTTGTCCAGGAACAAGTATTTTATATCACTCAGTGAATACACTATAGTTTATTCACATGGGTTTCACACATTTTTTGTAAAACAGCAGGTATTTTACATAGCTTTTATAGTTGTAAATAAGATCACTATTTCCTTCTTTCTTTCTCTCTTTTTCCTCCTTCTCTAACTAATTATTGCTGATATTAAAAGATTAATTCTTGTAGTCTGCCTGTGAAGAGCCACTACACGCCAGCCTGGGCAACATAGAAAGACATGTCTCTATTAAAAAAAAGGAAAAAAGAAAAACTACTCATAATATTACTCAAAATCACTGGTTTACATTTGGTCTTTATTTGCATATATATACATTTTTAGAATAGGATTCTACTTTACACAGTATTCCTGTTGTGAACTCTGTCGTTGCTAACCTTTTTGAAGATGCTTATTAATTTCCATTTTCTTCCACTGATTTTCTTGGGTTTTCTAGATCTATATTTTTATCGTCTGATAACAATGATGATCTTGCCTCTCTTAAGTATTCCTACCTTTTATTTATTTTCTTGTTTAATTGCACTGGCTGGCCCGAAATGAGGCTTATACGGAGGACAGTTGGTATCAGTGTTTCACTTCTCACTAGAGTTAGAAATGGTTCTTTGCATGGGTCACTTTTTGCTTGATGGTGACTGTTGGTTTGTGATTGATCTTAACTGAGGATTAACAAACATGGTAAAACATTTAACACAGAATCTTTCAAATAATAAACCTACAACAGATGCTTTTGTTATTATATTTTTGTCATGGTAAAGAGGTATAATTTAATTTCCTGTCATTAAGATTTTTTTAATTTAGAATGGATGTTGAATTTTGACTCCTGCCTTTCCTGAGGGGTATCTATTTAAATAATTACTTATATTTTTGCTCTAAACTGTTGATATAATGATATATTTGCATTGAAATATCTTTCTTGTAATATAAAACCAATTTTGTCAAAAGTTTGTCACCTTTTTTGAAATAATGCTAGATTTTGTTTTCTAGCATTTTATTTAGAATATATGCATCTATTTTCATGAGTTTAAACTGTCCTCTATCATTTTTCAGCGATATCTTTAAGATTTAAAATCAAGGTTACACTAGCTTTGTAAAATGAATTGGAAGTTTTCTTCTTCCATCCTCCGTCTCCTTTACCACACCCCTTCCCCAGTATGTTCTGTTCCAGGAAATTTTGAAGGAGCTTGCCTGTAAATTTGCCCTGGAAAAGAATCTTTTAAAATATAAACATATATGTATATATATATATACACACAATATTTTCCTTTTATTCTATAATTAGTACAACTTTTAGACTTTCTTCTCATTTTGAATTAACTTTGGCAATTGTTCTTTTAAAGAAAATCATTCTGATTCCATTGAGTTTATTGGCATAGAGCTGCAAACAGCCTCTGATTCTGAAATAGCCCTTCTGGATCAGTGATTATATACCTTTTTTTGTTTTGTATCACTGAGTACTTGCTCTCTTATTTCTGACTGAAGTTGCTAAAGATTTAATTAGTTGTTTGATAGAACCAGTTAGTGTACAAATTAGTGTTGGGTTACTAATTATTTTAATTTATTGTTTCCTCTTAAATACAAAAGAACTTGCAGCTGTAAGTTCTTATTCTAACGGTAGATATAACTTAATCCTAGATGTTTTTATATGTAATATTTTTGTTACTCTGTGGTGGTTATTTTGAATTATGCTTTTGCCCAAAGGTTACTCGGTAAAGACTTTGTTTCTTAAATTTCCATTGGTTTGCCTTTTTGTTTGTTCATATTTTGTAATTAATGTCTAATTTTATTGCATTGTAGATAGATCTTGTGACCTAGATTATACCTAATTTTGGAAATTTTCCATTTTTGTGTGTGTATGCATGGCATATGATACAATTAATTTTTGTAACTATTACTTGGACAATTAAGAGTATCCGTTTACAACGTATAATTAATATATCATAATTAAGAGAAAGTGTGTTAGTCATGTTATTCAAATATTTTCTCTCTCTCTCTCTATATATATATATGTATAGTTATTTTTGTTCTCTTGACTAAAGTTGATAGAAATGTGTTCATTTCTTTCACTGTGATTGTGTTTTGTGTTTTCTTGCATTATTAGACCATGGAAATTGCTGGTTCCTATGTCAAAACAATTAAATATTTGCAGTTGCGTCCAGGCTCACCTATGTTTATGGTATTGATATGTGAGGGTTTATGGGACTTTTGCATCTACTGTGGGGCATGCGCTTGCATCTCATTGATTCAAGGCAATGCTCTTCGCCTTGAATGTGTCACACTGTGTAGGACTGATGATGCCAGCCCTGACTTTCTGCTAGTTTGCATTCTCCTGATATATCTTTGCTCATCCCTCTTAGTTCATGTTTACATATAATTATATTTTAGGTACATCTCTTTTTACAGATTACAGTAAGATTTTATTTTGTGTTCCTATATGAGAGGCTTTTATTGTAATGGAGGAGTTAATCCTTTGTGTATTTATTTGATAACCATTATACTTGATTCCTATATTTTTATTTTATTTTGGTCTTGGTTTCCATTAAAAAAAGTTCTTCCTTATTGTTTCCTTTTGATTCTTTTTCTATTTTTGCTTTTTTTTTTTAAATCCCCTAGTGATTTGGAAGATACCCAGCTTATTTTTATTCAACTGGTGCCCCTCCTGTACCTCCTCCCTTCCTTGTCCTTCTTCAGTTTCATTTAGAATAAACTGGGGTGTCGAGTTTCCTTAATCTAGTGGCTATGTATTAAGGAACTTCCAGGTGACATGCACACTAGTAGGAGATTTGAAGGGTAGTAAGCAGATATCTGCCCTTCGGGATGGGGAGACAGAATAAATGAACACACAGGGCAAGGACCAGAGTGATACTTCCCGAGCGTATAATTAAAATAGACGATGTGATCCTAAGTTACTGGTGGCTTCTTGAGACTTGGTGGGCAGGGAAGGCCTCTGCATTCATTTGGCAGGGGTACCACAACAAATTACCAGAGACTGGGTGATTTAAACAACACAGATTGATTTCCTTACCGTCCTGGAGGATGAAGTCCAAGATCAAGATGTGGGCAGGTTAGGGTTTTCCAAGGCCTCTCTCCTGGACTTGTAGGTGGCTGCCTTCTCCCTGTGCCCTCACGTGGCCGCTCCTCTGTGTGTGCACATCTGTATTCTAATCTCCTCTTTTAGGGAGACATCAGTTCGACTAGATTAGGGCCTACCGAAATATAAGACTATATTTATTTATTGTAAATGATAAAAAACTGTCTATATTTATGATACTGTTCTGAAATATGCATGCATTTTGGAATCGCTAACCCAAGCTAATTGGCATATATGTTACCGTACATACCCATTCTTTTGTTGCGAGAACACTGGAAAATTTACTGTCTTAGCAGTGTCTAAGTACAGAACCCGGCCGGGTGTGGTGGCTTATACCTGTAATCCCAACACTGAGAGGCTGAGGCAGGTGGATCACAAGGTCAAGAGATGGAGACCATCCTGGCCAACATGGTTCAACCCCATCTCTACTAAATATACAAATATTAGTTGGATATCGTGGCGCACAACTGTAATCCTAGATACTTGGGAGGCTGAGCAGAAGAATCACTTGAACTCAGGAGGCGGAGGTTGCAGTGAGCTGAAATTGTGCCACTGCACTCTAGCCTGGCAACAGAGCGAGACTGTCTCTAAGTCTCCAAAAAAAAAAAAAAAAAAAAAAAGAGAGAGAGAACCACAATACAATAATAGATCTCTTGCACCTATTCCTCCTATCTAATTGAAATGGTGTATAATTTGACCATCTCCCTACTCCGCCACCTCCACCCCCACAGATCTCATTTTAACTTAATTACCTCTTTGATGATCCTATCTCCAAATATAGCCACATTCTTAGGTACTCGGAGTTACGGCATTGACATATGAATTTTGTTCTCATGCTGTCCCTCCTCTTTCCCTCCACCCCATGACAGCCCCTGATGTGTGATGTTCCCCTTCCTGTGTCCATCTGTTCTCATTGTTTAAATGATGGGTTGATAGGTGCAGGAAACCACCACGACACATAAATACAAACCTGCATATTCTGCACATGTATCCCAGAACTTAAAGTAACATAATTAATTAATTTAAAAAACATGTGAATTTTGGGGAGCACACAATGCAGCACCCACCAGCCTCTGTTGGGATGTAACATCTACACTGAGATCTCAGTAAACTACCTTGAGTTCTAGCAACAGAGGGAATGACATGCAAAGGTCCTAGGGAAGAAAATTCCAGTTGGAGGATTATATTGAGCAAAAGTCCTGAAATGGGAGTGAATAGGGTGAGTTTGAGGAACCAGAGACCAGTCGTGGTTGGGGACAGTGCAGACGGCCTGGGGAGGAGAGGAACTTGCATAGTTCCAGTGGGATACATACGTAAACCTGACTGTAATCGAATTCCACATGTGATGAGAAGTCACTGGAGGGTTTTAAGTGGGAGGGACAATTAGATTGATATTTTTAAAAGGTTTTTCCAGTTGCATTCTAAAGATGGCAGATATGGAAACAAGGAGCTCCCGTCAGGTGGGGGTTGGTTGGTTGGTGGTGGGGGGTCCATGGTCATACTGCCCAAAGTAATTTATAGATCAATCCCCATCAAGCTATCATTGACCTTCTTCACAGAACTGGAAAAAAACACCTTAAACTTCATATGGAACCAAAAAAGAGCCCTCAATCCAAGACAATCCTAAGCAAAAAGAACAAAGCTGGAGGCATCACGCTACCTCACTTCAAACTATACTACAAGGCTATAGTAATCAAAACAGCATGGTCCTGGCACCAAATAGAGATAGACCAATGCAACAGAACAGAGGCCTTGGAAGTAACACCACACATCTGTAACCATCTGATCTTTGACAAACCTGACAAAAACAAGCAATGGGGAAAGGATTTCCTGTTTAATAAGTGGTGTTGGGATAACTGGCTAGCCATGTGCAGAAAGCTGAAACTGGACCCCTTCCTTAACCTTATACAAAAATTAACTCCAGATGGATTAAAGATTTAAACATAAGACCTAACACCATAAAAGCCCTAGAAGAAAACTCAGGCAATACCATTCAGGACATAGGCATAGGCAAGGACTTCATGACTAAAACACCAAAAGCAATGGCAACAAAAGCCAAAATAGACAAATGGGATCTAATTAAACTTAAGAGCTTCTGCACAGCAAAAGAAACAATCATTAGAGTGAACCAGAAACCAGCAGAATGGGAAAAAAATTTTGCCATCTACCCATCTAACAAAGGACTAATATCCAAAATCTACAAAGAACTAAAGCAGATTTACAAGAAAAAAACAACCCCATCAAAAAGTGGGCAAAGGATATGAACAGACATTTTTCAAAAGAAGACATCTGTGAGGCCAAAAAACATGAAAAAATGCTCATCATCACTGATTATTAGAGAAATGCAAATCAAAACCACATTGAGATACCACCTCACGCCAGTTAGAATGGTGATCATTAAAAAATCTGGAGACAACAGATGCTGGAGAGGATGTGGAGAAATAGGAACACTTTTACACTGTTGGTGGGAGTATAAACTAGTTCAACCATTGTGGAAGACAGTGTGGTGATTCCTCAAGGATCTAGAAATTGAAATACCATTTGACCCAGCAATCCCATTACTGGGTATATACCCAAAGGTTTGTAAATCATTCTGTTATAAAGACACATGCACACATATGTTCATTGCAGCAATGTTTACAATAGCAAAGACCTGGAACCAACCCAAATGCCCATCAATGATAGACTGGATAAAGAAAATGTGGCACATATACACCATGGAATACTGTGCAGCCACAAAAAATGATGAGATCATGACCTTTGTAGGGACATGGATGGATCTGGAAACCATCATTCTCAGCAAACTTACAGAACAGAAAAACAAACACCACGTGTTCTCACTCATAGGTGGGTGTTGAACAATGAGAACACATGGGCACAGGGAGGGAGGGAAACATCACACACTGGGGTCTGCTGTGGGGTAGGGGGCTAGGGGAGGGATAGTGGGGGTTGGGGAGAGATAACATTGGGAGAACCGCCTGATGTAGGTGACAGGGTGATAGAGGCAGTAAACCATTATGGCATGTGTGTACCTATGCAACAATACTGCAAGACCTGCACATGTACTTCAGAACTTAAAGCATAATTAAAAAAAAAAAAAGAAAATACTTGCCCACTTTGCAAATGATTAAATGCGTTGAATTCTTCTTCTTTTTTGGTATTTTTTTGACATTTAAACACAATTTTAGACTATGCAGTGATTTCTGTTTTCTCATTTCTAAAATCAGTACTTTATTATTCTATTTTTGCCTTGATCAATCATTCTAGAAATTTTCCAATTGTATTACTCAAAGTAAATTAACTTTTCGTTATGTTAAAAAAAAAAAAAAGAAAAATGAGCATTTTTTGAAGGTCAGTTGAAAGTGGTAGTGGCTTAGATGGGGTGAAGTCAGTGGATTGGGGATACATTTAGCACAAGGTTATAGGGGCTGTAGGATCTATAGATTTATTGCATGCAAGGGAAAAGGGTTTTCAAGGATTGCTAATACATGTTAAAATCAAGTTAGGATAATTTCCAGAGATTTGGTGGTGCTCTTTGCTAAGATAGGAAAGAATGGGAGAACAGTCTTTGGGAGGACATTAAAATGACCATGAATTTCCCTGACAGCAATGGTCAGGAAACTTGGTGAAGCCTGGGCATCCTCAGAAGTACTGACACACACTCCCCTCGCTGGGTGATTTAGCACTGACACCCACACCCAGAGCGCAGAAATTCCCAAATGGGAGGAGGCTTGGTGCTGTAGGAACACAAGCCTGGTGATGGGGTTGGTGGGGCTTTGCAGCACACCAACTGTGTGATCTCGATGGAGACTTGCTGCATCTGGGTGAGGTCGATCTCTGGTGCAGTAGGGATAAGGACACCCACCTCATAGATCTGTCTTGAGGATTCAGCAGGGTCACACTTGTGAAATGAATTCAAGTCCTGGCACACGCTGCACAGTTGGCATGAATTATTACTATTGGTATGATTATTCATATTTTTGGTGTTATTGTTAATATCCTCAATAATAATGGGACATCAGCTCAACTGACTCCAGCAAAACCTTCAGAGATACCCAAAGGCTCCTCATACATTTCTCCAGCCTAGTAGTCAACTGGCTCTCACTTCAGCCTTGTTTTTTGTGTTTAAGTTAAACCAGTGGCTCTAGGGATGTCCCTAAGGCTCTAAGCAGTGTGAGGGTTGAGTTCTGTCCACCCCAGGCCTTTGACAGGATGAGGGGCAGGAAGAAAGTAGCAGCTATAGACCCAAAAAGACAGTGGCACAAGCAGGTGCTCCTCACATGCAAAGCTGCTCCTTTTTTCTCATTTAACAGATAGAATCCCACTCCCAGTCTCACAAACTTTGTTCCCAAGTGAGACAATATATATTTTGTTCACAGCTTTATTTTTCTACTGTTGATAACAGATGAAACTAAGAAAGTCAAATATAGTATTAGCCCCATCTGAGGGGCTAGGTATGTTCCAAGACCCCCAAGACAGAATGCCTGAAACCAAGGATAATACCAAACCCTACATATACTGTGCACAAATTTCTCTATTCTTCTTTACAATTCCAGCACTAGAAGATTGGTTCTTACAACAGATATTAGCTACCTCAGCCTATAAGTTTTCTTTTTCTTTCCTTATTAAGTTGAGAATGTTTGAGTTTTCACTTTAAGGAAGCACTTTACAGCTTCTCTTTGGTGTATCTGAATTGCCAGTATTGCTATTCTGTGCTTTGTTGAACCCACATGCTAGGATAGCATGGCAGTCGATCTGGTAACCAAGACAGCTACTAAAGTGACTAATATCAGGTATCCAGTACAGTGTGAAAATTCTGGACAAAGAGATGATTCACATCCCAGTGTGTGTGAGGTTTCATCAAGCTACTCAGAATGGGTGAGCAATTTAAAACTTATGAGTTGTTTATGTCAGGAAATTTCTATTTAATATTTTCAGACTGCAGGTAATTGAACCCGCAGAAAGCAAAATGGCAGATAATAGGGGACTACTGTATCAGTCTTCTCTTGGACTAACATAGTCACAATTGTACCATCCAAACTAATGAGCATTCATTCATTTTACTAATGTTTATTGAGCACCTAACACTGTCAGGGTCACTACCTGTAGAGGTCTGTCTTGCAGGCTTTGAATCAGCGATGGAATAAAGTACACAGATACATAGATATTATGCTTTGATAGTTCAGCTGAGTGTCTGGGCGGCTTACAGACTACTTGGAGAGTGCTGTAAAGAGATAGTGGCTGCTAACTCTCACATGCTGCCCTCTCTGACTTTTATTCAGCACACATCAAATGACAAAAGCTTTGAGTCAATACTGCTAGAGGTTAAAGATTCAAAGACAGGTTCTGATGCCTAAAGCAAACACCATTAGTGGGTAATATCTTTGGTCGACCTCCCCCCGAGAGGGCCATCTGGCTTAAAGGTTAGTTTTAAGACTACATGAGTAAACAAGTTATTTAGATAAACTCTTCCACATTCTTTTGTTTCTACTCTAATTTATTTAACTAAGGGGATAAAGCTGCTTTCAGCTAAGAGATGTAGAAAAAACTTTAGGCCTTCTAAAAAGTTTTGAGACTATATTCTATAACTTTTTCAAATATTTTTCCTTTAATATTTTTGCCACCGCCCTGAGTGAATCCCCACATACTAAGTCTCAGGCCCATGCTGGATTCTGAGGACACAGCTGTGAATGACTCTGAAATCCCTGCTCTTGTGCAACTTACAGTCAGTGGGAGAGACAGACAGTAAACAACAAATGTGCCCATGTTCCAGTATTTAATTCCAAATTAATACAAATTATTGTAAGCTCAATAAAGGAGATAAAGATGACATAATAAATGATGGGAAGGTGATGTGATAAATGAGTCATAAAGGATTTCTTAAATGATAAAGGATGGCAGGGACAGTACTAGCACACCACTTTGAGGAGGTGGCATTTGAGTTGAGATCTAAAGGATTAAAAGGAAGTCAAGGGAGAACATTCCAGGCAGTGGAAGCAGCAAATGCAAGGGCCCTGATAAAGCAGAGAGCTTGGTGTGCTCTAGGAACTGTCACAAGACCAGTGTGACTCCTGCCTACTGGAAGAAGGGGTTGTGACAGAAGGTTCTAGAGAGGAGGTCAGGGTTGCAGAATTATACATGCTGTAGAAAGGGGCTGTAGGAAGCCCTGATGGAGTGGACACTTGGGAATGACATGGTCATCTTTACATGTTTGAGAGATCTTTCTGGCTGCTGTTTGGAAAATGGGTTGAGAGGGCACAGGAGTGAGTTAAGGGAGACTAGTTAAGATTACAAGGGTAGTTCAAGGAAGAAAGAGGATAGGAGCTTAGAGTAGGTGGTAGAAAGGAGCATGCAGAGAATGGGAAGGCTACCAAATAAATTTCAAGGCAAACCAATGGGGCTTGATTTGTGTATGGGTTGGGTGGGCGGACTGTATGGATTGGAAAGGGAGTAACTGAGATAGACACCAGATGTTTGACTGTAGTGGTGCCATTTAATAGGATAGAAAGGAGTCATCAGTAACCAGTGCTGGATGCCAGAAATGAAGACTTGTGTTTTGGACATGTTACATTGGGATCATTCAAAAGAGGACCTGTGTTTTGGATGCGTTACATTGGAGACATTCAAAAGGAGCTGTCTATTAGGCATTATGGGTGCTTGCCTGTAGAGCTCAGGAGCAGTGTGGGCAGAAATACAAATGTGTATATCTTCCTCTAGGGAGTAATGGAAGTGATGAGGGGATGTCTCCTAGGGAGAGAATATTGAGCTAGGGGAGAAGGGGCCCTGAGGCTAGGTAGTGAGGCACTCCAAAACTTGAGGTCATTTGCATAGCAGGAGCATGAGAAGTGCCCCAGAAAGGAGCTGATCAGAAAGGAGGTAGAAGGAAATTTGTTAGGATTCACTCGGGGTGGTTGGCAAAATATCAAGGGAAATATTAGGAAAAGATACAGTCGCAATTTTTTTGGAGGGCCGAAAGGTTTTTAATAACTTATATAACAGGCTGAAGGCATCCATTTTTTACATTAAAGCATGAAGTCATAGAGTGAAGATTAAAGATAATAAAAGCTTCCCCAGTTAAGTCTGTTTACCCCACATTCCTTTGTCTCTATCTGTTTACTCATGTAAAGTTTGTGCTAGATGGTCCTCTCAAGAGGAGGCTAAAGGGGAATTACCCATTAATAGTATTTATTCTGGGTCCCGGAACCAAAACTTTGTATCATTCATAAAACCACTCTTTTAACCATGTTAATTATCCACAGGCATATTGACTTAGAACCTATGTTATTATACCTATACTGAATAAATGTGAGGAGGAAAAAGGAGTAGTTGTCAGTTAGCTGCAATCACCCTCAGAGCAGCTGATGACCACCCCTAGCCCACTTGATTCACTGTATTCTAGTGTGTGTGAGTGCATTTCTTCACCTGTTGCTAAGTCAAGGTCTGCAGGACAGACCTCAGCAAGTGGTGATCAGTGTCTCAGAAATCCAGGAGGTTGTGGTGTCTCAGAAGCTATAGAAGAGAGTGCATCATGAAAGGGGAAATAACTCACCCTGTGTAAAGGCATGGAGGAGTTAAATGATTAGAGAATGGAGGATACCACTGCACTGGTAACACAGAAGTCAACCATAACCTCAGCAAAAGCAGTCCCAGTGAGGCTTCAGGAACTCATGAGGCCAATTTGGGTGAGGCAAAGAGGTGGATGAAAGGAAGTAGAACTGTGCTGATGACATTTTGGGAAGTTTTTCTTGGAAAAGGAGTAAAGAAATGGAATCAAGAATGCGCCTTTTACAGATAGAAGACACCGGATCATGTGTATTTGCCACAGAGCTCTGTCAAGTAAAGTCTAAGAGTTTGGAGATGGAGAAAGGGCATGCAGAGGAGTGAAATCCAAGAGAAGTTGAGTGTATTAATTAGTATGTAGGTCTGGCTGTATGTAAGGGAGATCTTGGGTAGCAATGATTAAATAAGAAAGAAGGTTATTTCCTCTGCAGTTAGTATCCCAAGATAATCATTCTAGGGCTGGGAGATCGTTCTACTACACAAGGTTGTTCACGAAGTTGACGCCTTCATACAGCTTGTTCCTCCATCTCTAGGGTCCTCGTCTAGGGGGTCCAGGACAATATACCCCTGCATCCACACTTCAAGCATCAGGATGGAAGCAAGGGCAATAAAGGAGCAAGCTGTCCTTCTAAGGCTGTGCCCCAGAGGTTATTCACATCCCTTTCTATCAAGTCACATTACAGAACCTGATCACATAGTCATGCTGAGCTGCAAAGGAGACTGGGCAATACAGCATTTGTTCTTAGTATCTATGTGCTTAGCTGAAAATCAAAGTTTCTCTTACCTTAGAAGGGAGGGGCAGCTATTAGGACCCTGTCCCATCCAAGTGTAGCAGTATCTCGTGGTTTCTGTCATGGTCAAATAGGAATGGAACCCCTAAGTGAAGTGGGGGAGACATTGCCCTTCAGCAAAAGAAGGAGCAATTAATTCCTTGGTGTTAGCAGGAGGAAAGAGAAAATGGATGGTGGAGCTGGAGGGTTTGTTTATCTGGTGGTTGGAGGACAAGAAATTTCCCATCTGATGCCTTCTATTTTCTGAATGATATTTGAAGTGAGGTTATTAGAGATTGAGAATGGAACCCCAAAAAGTTGAAAGGATCATAATAATTGATTCTACTTACGGTATGTTTATGCTATGCCTATCTCTGCTCCAAAATCTTTATGAATTAATTTGTGTAATATTTTGAAGAACAGATGAGGAAGCTGAAGCCCAGAGATTGTTAGTTCCTCGATAAAGATCCCACAGCTGGTAAGTGGTAGAGCTTGGACTTGAACTTGAGCCTCTTGGTTCCAGCATCTGTGTTCTTTACTTCTGTGCCTACTGCCTCTAGCCTGGAACCAGAAGCATGAGATCAACCATTCCAAGAGTGGGACACACACTAAGAGAGGCTGCCTGACCAGACTGAGTGCCCAGTGGAGATTTGTGCTCCTGAGTTTAATGTGAAACCAATAAGTTCAGTCATACATTTGTCTCTGGGAACGTTCAGCTGCTGAGTGCAGGTGAGGAGAAGATTGTAGTTTAGGGTGTTCCAGGTGAGTAAGCCAAAGGGAGACACAGGTAGATCCTGGAGCCTGTTGGACTTGCAGATATTATCATGATAGACTACAGAATTCAGGCTGGGCCAGCAGGCAAGAGATGATGACAAGGATGGTGTGATTGCCAGTGAGAAAGCAGTGGGGTCAGTCCTATGGCAGCTGAGGAATGTGCTAGGTGGTGTTGCAGTGGGGTGTTTGCAATGATGATTCTGAAAGTAGTACCGATTCTGGTAACGTAAGACCTAACGTAGGAGTCTAGAGTAGACAGCTGAGGGAAGGCATAGCGAGAACCAAGAACACTAACAAATGACTCCCAGTGGGCAAAGCATGTTCCAAGTTCACTGTTGGCAACTAGCTCAAGGAGGCAGAGCTTATCGCCAGGTTAAAGGGAGAGTGGGGAGCCTAGCTTCTGCAGCTATTCAAGGTGGCTCTCAGGGTAGGTTGTTGTTAGAGGTAGATTTGTTCAGGGACAGCAGAACATCAGAGTCAGCTGTTGAATGTGCTTCGGGTCTGTTAGGTTGATGCAAAAGTAATTGCAGTTTTTGCCACCAAAAGTCATGGCAAAACTGCATCCCCTTTCCTTCCATGACCTAGAACTGTTGAATCTTCTGTAGCTCCCATGTCCCTTTCATAAATAACAGAGCTACTCTTCATAATAAAGCATTAGGATGGACCACATTTCTTCATTGTGTCATTGTGACCTCTAGTACGTTCTATTCTCTGTCTGGATTTTAATGTTCTCCCCCATAAAATAAAGCAATTGGATCGGAATAATCGTAGCTAATATTTATTGAGAATTACTGGGTGCCAGATGCTATTCTAAGTGATTTACATACATTATATTACATTTAATTTTCCTGACATCTCCATTGAAAGTAGATATTACTATTTCTGTTTTTTTTTTCAATATGGGAACTGAGACACAGAGAATAAGTAACATGCTGTATTCATTTCCCATTACTGCTAAAACAAAATACCACAAACTTAAACAATACAGATTTATTCCCTGTGATTAAAACAATACACAGCCGGGCACAGTGGCTCACGCCTATAATTCCAGGACTTTGGGAGGCCGAGGCAGGCGGGTCAGGGGTTTAAGGCCAGCCTGACCAACATGGTGAAACCCTGTCTCTACTAAACATACAAAAAATTAGCCAGGTGCAGTAGCGTGGGTACCTGTTAATTCCAGCTACTCAGAAGGCTGAAGCAGGAGAATCGCTTGAATCCAGGAGGCGGAGCTTGCAGTGAGCCAAGATTGCACCGCTGCACTCCAGCCTGGGCAGCAAGAGCAAAACTCCATCTCAAACAAACAACAAACAAACCAAAAAACCACAGACACGCGCACGCATACATTTATTCTTTTGCATTTCTGGAGGCCGGAGGTCCAAAATAATTTTCACTGGGCTGAAGTCAAGATATGTTAGGGCTGGTTCCTTCTGAAAGCTCTAGGGGAGAGTCAATTTCCTTGCCTGTTCCAGCTTCTAGAGGCCACATGCATTCCTTGGCTTATGGTCCCTTCCTGAATCTTCAAAGTGCATCAGTTCAATCTCTATTTTCCCCATCCCATCACCTTCTCTCTCTGACTCTGACCTACCTGTGTGCACTTACAAGGATTCCCGTGTGGGCTCACCCATTCAATCTAGAGTGATCTCCCCATCTCAGGATCCTTAACTTGATCCCACTTGCAAGATTCCCTTTGTCATGAAAGGCAACATCTTCACAGATTTAGGGACTAGGATGTGGATATCTTTGGGAGGCATTTTTCTATCTGCCACAGTACCTGAGGCATGAGTTCCCAACCAGTGTGGACCTGGGCCCTGTGCACCACTGTGCTGTACTGACTTAAAATGAGCAAACATGTAGCATGCAAGCCACTGTCCTCCTCCTCATGTCCAGGGAACATCAGCAGTTGACTGTAGTCCTCTTTTCTTCAGAATCCAAATGCATCTTCAGACTCCTTCTCAACACTGTTTTCCAGGCAGCTCTGTTAATTGACCCAAACTGTCAGGCATGATGAAGCTTCTAGTTTTGATCTCTAAGTTTTCATCTAGGTGTGACATCCAAGACACTGGTAGCACCAGTGAGCTTTTAGAGAGTTAGTTGTGGCAGCCTGTGTGCCCTTCTTGGAAGAGAATTCCCCCTTTTCTTTTCTTTTGCCAGTTTAGGACTTTGTTGTAATTCAGTGACTGTGGGTCTAAATATTACCTTTTTGGAAGAGATGGTTCTAGGAAAAGCAGGCTTGTTTGTTTGTTTGTTTTGAGATGCAGTTTTGCTCTGTTGCCTAGGATGTAGTGCAATGGTGTGATCTCAGCTCACCGCAACCTTTACTTCCTGGGTTCAAGTAATTCTCCTGCCTCAGCCTCCCAAGCAGTTGGGATTATAGGCATGTGCCACCACGCCCAGCTACTTTTGTATTTTTAGTAGAGGGAGGGTTTCTCCATGTTGGTCAGGCTGGTCTCGAACTTCCTACCTCAGGTTATCTGCCTGCCTCAGCCTCCCAAAGTGCTGGGATTACAGGTATGAGCCACTACGTCTGGCCAGAGCAGGCTTCTTATTCCAGTTTCCAGGCATACTGGCCAGGAATCCAGTTCTTTGTGAAATGCTAGTTGACAATTTCAGTTTGGGTGGTAGGGAAGGGAGGTGGAGCACATGGGGGAACACAGCCCACCCTCCTACCCCATCTGCCTGTGCTTCAAGAACATACTGTAATTGCTCAGCCCTGTATGGGGTGAGGGGAGAGAAAATTACAACATGTTCATACAGAAGAAAAAATAAACAGCCTTTAATATCAGTCAAGGGAAACACTTCTAAAGGGTTTTTTTGGCAAGACCTGAAGCAAAAGAACTTCCCCAGTACAACTTCCTGGAGTCCCATGCTCAGCTTCACTGTGGGCCTTCCATTTCTAGCTGTCAGAGCCTCTCTGCATGTGCTGACCCCAATATCAGACCCTTTTGATGCAGCTAGAATCCTCACTAGTGTTCTTCCTCCCTAACAGCCTGTGATGTAGTGGTGGGTAGTGGGCTGGAGAGCATTGGGCTCTCAAGTTGAAGCTGCACTGTTTATCCCCTGGGTGCATTGCAGCCTTCAGGATCATTAACTACACATTCTCCAGGCATCGAATTCCCCAGGTGGGTAAATAATTCCATTGCAATAAGGGAATGGTACATTGACCTTTGTTTGTCTTTCTAATTTCCCACTTCTTTGGGGGTCCTGGGCTTTGCTAGGGTCTAATGAGCTCTAGTCCAAATGATTGCAGCACTTTGGATCAATATCTTCTTTAATTCGCTCCTTTGCAGAGCTGCTGACCAGAGAATGGTGATAAAGGCTTTCCCCCTCTGGTCACACCATGCATGAATGATTCTTTCTCCTCTTCCAGGCATCCTTCAGTCAACCTCCTTATTGTTCCCCTCCTTCCTGCCTCCTCCAGCCAGAGGCAGCTTCCAGAAAACTTCCCACACTTACTGCATTTCCTATGAACATTCCTGAAATCTAGATGTGTCCTTGTGGATCCCCAAGTCAATGTCACGCTGGTAGAAAGGATGGGAATGCAGGTATGACTCCTTCAAGGAGAGATTTCTCATAAGGGGAAACTGTCAGCTCTCGGGGTCCTCCCCCTTTGTATGGTTTTGGCTTTAGGGCCCTTGTATTAGTCCATTTTCATGCTGCTGATAAAGACATATGAGAGACTGGGAAGGAAAAGAGGTTTAACTGGACTTATGGTTCCACATTGCTGGGGAGCCCTCAGAATCATGGTGGGAGGCAAAAGGCACTTCTTACATGGTGGTGGCAAGAGAAAATGAGGAAAAAGCAAAGTGGAAACCCTGATAAACCCACCAGATCTCGTGAGACTTATTCACTATTATGAGAATAGCACAGGAAAGACCAGCCCCCATAATTCAATTATCTCCCCCTGGGTCCCTCCCACAACACGTGGGAATTCTTGGATATAAAATTCAAGTTCAGATTTGAGTGGGGACACAGCCAAAACATATCAGGCCTGGAGCTTAACTTTAGACCTGTGGTTGGAGTTTTCTGAAAGAATTCCAAGTTTTGTCAGGCTCAGTTTTCTGACAGCAAAATTGGAGGAGCTGTAGAGAGTGCAATAGACCACAGAATGTTATGCTGGAAGGAACCTCCTAAGTTTGTCCAGTAGAACGTTCTTATTCTGCTGATGAGGAGTTTGCCCAAGGTCTAGCAGCCAGAAAGTGGCAGACCTGTGGCCAAAAACCAGGTCCCAGGACATCCAGATCTTTTCTCAGCTCACTTTTTACATGGTCACCTGTGTGTCTACCTGTATTTTATTGCAATAAGGGGATGGTACATCTGGTACATGAAAGTGCCAGAAACAGGCAAACATTTCTTTGCCAGGCCTAAGCTTCTGAAAGGCAAGAGAGAGATGGAGAGAAGCAGATGTTGAGGAAATAGGCTGAGTGCATTGGTGGCCTCTGAAACATCTGGGCCAATCCAAGCCATCTTTTGCTTCCAACATTGGAAGTCATGCTTGGGTCCTAACAAGAAGATGGCTTGTGATCCAGCCATTTCACATATAGGGCCAAGAGGGCAGACCCTAAGGGTTACAGCTGTCAGCAACAGCCCTACCCAGGGATGGAAGTAGCTGTAGAAACAATATGAGGGTGGGGGAAGAAGCAGAGAGTCATCTAGGTGGAGAGGAGGGGACGTATGAAATGAGAGGTTTCTGGATGAAACGGACTTCCTGCAGGTTCTGCGGGAGTTTCATTGAAGGCTGGTGGCTTTGTTGTTTCCCATCAAGCTGGGTTATAGCATGGGGCATGGAGGCCTCCCTGGAGAGAAAGACGTCTGACTGAGTAGTGTGATGATGTGCCCAATCCAATGCAGTGCAGTGATCTGCCTACATGCTTGTATGATTCTGTGATACATACACAATTGTGATTGCCTGTGTGTACTTATCAGTGTGTGTGATAGTGTGTGTGATTGCCAGTGTAGTTGTGCGTGAGTGTGTATGTGTCTGTGTGCTTGTGTGTGTATGTGAGATTCAGTGTGGTTGTGAGTGTGGTTGTGTGATGTGGTTGTATGTATGGTTTTATGTGCAGTTGTATGATTGTGTGTATAGTTGTCAATGTATGTGATTGATTAGTTATGTGTGGTTGTGAGTATGGTTGTGTGTGCTTGTGTTTTTATGATTATGAGTGTGATTGTGTCTGGTTGTGTGTGTGGTTTTGTGTGCAGTTGTATGGTTGTGTGTATAGTTGTGAATGTATGTGATCATGTGGTTATATGTGGTTATATGGTTGTATATGTTTATATTTTGTGTGTGATTGTGAGTATGGTTGTGTGTGATTGTGTCTGGTTGTGTGTGTGTGGTTTTGTGTGCAGTTGTATGGTTGTGTGTATAGTTGTGAATGTGCATGATTAGTTTTGTGTGGTTGTGTTTTGTGTGTGATTGTGAGTGTGGTTATGTGTGTCTGGTTGTGAGTGTGTGTGGTTTTATGTGCAGTTGTATGGCTGTGTGTGTGGTTGTGTGTGAATATATGTGATCAGTTATGTGTGATTGAGTGTGTGATTGTGTGGCTGTGTGTATGTAAGCATATGATCTCTGATGCCACCATGAGGTGACGAGATTTTTCACCTGTAGGGGAGCCACACAGAAAAAGGCCACACGCAGAAGGCTGGGCCTGGGGAGCCTTCTTGAATACACAGAGGACAAGCTGCTTGGAAACCCCAGTCCCAGTTAGCCATGCTTGTCCCTCAACGACCAGTCTCTGCCCTCAATACCTGCAGCACAGAAGGGCATAACAAAAGCTCATTGTGAGGATGATTCCTCAGAGGAGCATGCTGAGTTGGGGGTAAAGGTGGGGAGGGGGACACTCCATCCCCACTGCTGTGTTTCCTCCAGCTGTGTTTCCAAGGTAGGCCTGAGGTGGGCAGTATTGGAAGGGCAGGTGCCCCAGAAGAGGCCATGTTTCCATCATGCCAAAAGCTGCAGGGCCTGATGGGCTCCATATCCAGGAGCAGATGTGAGGATTCCTCAGTCCTCACTACTTCTGGGCGGAAGAATGGAGTAGAAGGACATATCAGAAAGCCCTTCTAGGAAACAAGCCCTTTCCTGGGAACCTTTGGGTAGTTTGCACCTTTCTGGGTAAGCAACGGGGTCCCCAGTGGGTAATGAGGGCCTGACTGTCCGAGAGGCCCCTTTGCTCTGTGGGAGCCACCCTGCACCAGTGAGAGGGGCCCCAGAAAGGAGTCAGCGCCTGGAGCTGGATGAAGGCTCTGGGGAGGTGACCGGCGTCAGAGTGAAGTCAGGCGAACAGGAAGATGTGAGCTTGACGAGCAGAGGGAGGATGATCACACAGCATCTCATGTCCTAGGTTCAAGATCTACCTTTTCCTCCTACAGATTTGATCTCAACACTGCAGTCAAAAGATAATGGGCCCTGCTTGAGCCTTCCCCCATGAGGTGGGGAGGAATGGTGCCTGGGAAGCCTGGTACTGGGATGCGATTGAGGAAGCCAGCAGAGAGAAGCAAAGGGCGGGTGGGTGCTGGGAGATAGGAGAAAGGGTATTTTTCCAGCAGCATTTTGAGCTGATTGGAGAGGAAGTGAGTAGGGGAACGCTGGTTAGGGAGGTGTCAGAAGAGGGGATGAGCAGGGACCACAGCCGAACCACAGCAGCCTTTAGGGCTATGCTTCGGTGATGATGCCAAGGAAGGAGTGCCAGTGAGGTGTGGAGGAGAGGAGAGAAGATCCCAAAATAACTCTGGGAACTTTCCAGGGACACTTCAAGCCAGAGTGTAGGGGAACTCAGCCCTGCAACTTGCCAGAACTGTTCCCGGTAGGAGCTGGGGATGAGGGCTCCATGCCAAGCAGGTCTCACTGCACTTGGCCACTAGTAAGAGAACTCTTTCTGCTGGGCTTCTGGGTGGCCAATTGGTCAAAGAGGACCAAAGGGAACCAGGAGCAGTGCTGTGATAGTTCCTCAGACATGTTTCGATGGACAGCTTTGTTGTTCTGATTTTATGTGGTTCAAAGAGTCCTTCCACAGTTACAGACTTAGATGTCACATTGGCCTGTGGTGTTGGGGCTTTTGAGGCACTTGCTCATACATCACATCTCATCCCTGGTGAAGCCTAGCACCCGCTTGTGGTGCATCCTTTGGCAAGTTCTTTAAAACCTTTTGTGCCTCAGTTTCCTCTTACAAAAAGCAGGGCTCCTAAGATCAACTCATTAGGAGTATACTGTTTGCACTGAAAAAGTAAGCATTCATGAAGCACTTAGGGCATTGCCAGCATTCAGTAAAATTAGCTATTTTGTGGATCTTTGTACAACCGTTTAAGCCATGAATTCATTTTTATAGTCAACAAGTAAGAAAACCAAGATTCAGGCCAGGCGCAGTGGTTTACACCTGTAATCCCAACACTTTGGCCAAGGCGGGTGGATCACGAGGTCAGGAGTTTGAGACCAGCCTGACCAAGATGGTGAAACCTGGTCTCTAATACAAAAATTAGCCAGGCGCAGTGGCGGCCACCTGTAATCCTAGCACTTTGGGAGGCTGAGGCGAGTGAATCATGAGGTCAGGAGTTTGAGACCAGCCTGACCAAGATGGTGAAACCCTG
This sequence comes from Sapajus apella, assembly GCF_009761245.1. Classification (NCBI taxonomy): domain Eukaryota; kingdom Metazoa; phylum Chordata; class Mammalia; order Primates; family Cebidae; genus Sapajus; species Sapajus apella. Next base: position 21,983,188 of record NW_022436952.1, on the reverse strand, counting down.
TCTCTACTAAAAATACCAAAATTAGCCGGGCACAGTGGTGGGTGCCTGTAATCCCAGCTACTTGGGAAGCTAAGGCAGGAGAATCGCTTAAACCCAGGAGGAGGAGGTTGCAGTGAGCTGAGATCGTGCCACTGCAGTCTAGCCTGGGGCAACAGAGGAAGACTCTGTCTCAACAAAAAAGTGCACAGGAAGAGGGGGAGCAAAGGTAATGGAAACAAATTGTGACATGTTTTGGAGAGCCCCTGAAATGGGGGCAGAAAGGTCTGAGTTCAGATTGCCATGTCTGGGTCCCCTCACAAACTGCTGCACAGCAGGCTGGACTGACAGGTAAAGCCCCCTTGGGATGACACGCTTAACTGCTCTGACAGAGATTCAAAAAAATACATCAAGAAACTGGAAGTTTCTGCCAGGCGCAGTGGCCCTTGCCTGTAATCCCAGCACTCTGGGAGGCTGAGGCGGGTGAATCATTAGGTCAGGAGTTCAAGACTAGCCTGGCCAACATGGTGAAACCCAGTCTCTACTAAAAATACAAAAAATTAGATGGATGTAGTGGTGGGCGCCTGTAATCCCATCTACTGGGGAAGCTGAGGCAGGAGAATTGCTTAAACCCAGGAGGCGGAGGTTGCAGTGAGCCTATAGCATGCCACTGTACTCCAGTCCAAGCAACAGACTGAGACTCCATCTCAAAAAAAAAAAAAAAAAAAAAAAGAAAAAAAGAAATCAGAAGTTTCTCTCTCTCTTTTGTAACAATCTTTGAGTTTGGTGGTGTGGTGTGGGTGGCTCTGCCATTCCCTCAGCCCAGAAAATTTCTTTGTGATCCAAGCTGGACCACAACAGTCTGTGCTCAACCCTCAGGATGTGACAGAGAGTGGAGGAGGCAGGCCCACCCTGCCCTGAGCCTCCGCCTGTGTGGGGCACCATTGCTTCTGCTTATGTCTCGGAGTGGAGGCTAACTGCTAGGGAGGCTGGGAGATGGGGTGGACTGTCTAGCCAGGGGCCAGGCTCCAACTTTATTACCACAGAGAAAGGGAGAAGGCATTACTGGTGGACAGTTAGTAGTCTTCACTGTCATAGTCAGCACCTCTGAACACCAGATGCCCATGCATACCCTTCTTCTTACAAACAAGACACCTTCTACCTTGCCTCAAGGCAAACAACCCCACCAAACCTTATCAGTTATGAGGACCTAAAAAAACAGCTAATTTTATTGAATGCTGACAGTGTACTAAGTCCTTTATAAATAGTTGCTTTTTCAATGCAAACAATATACAGCTACTGAGGTGGATCTTACCTAGGTCCAAGTTCAGGATCCCTGGAGCTTAAGCAGTTCTCCTCTCATGAGGTCTGGATTCCCAATCCAGAGGTTGAAAAAGGAAAGTAAGTGATCTCAGCCCTCCTCCACCATGATCCCTCATCCATCCCCCCACAGCTTCCCCACACCATATGCAACCGTGGAGCAGAGCTGGACAATTCACAAGAATAGTTTCCATTGGAAAAAAGGGAAGGAGGGCCACAGAGCTGAGCCACAGCAATGATGGGCTTCTGCTGGGTAGAAATTGAGAGTGTATGAAGTTTCTGATTGAGACCCTGGTTCTGCTCTCTGGGAAGAATGTCCTTGTTCATGACCATGATACACTGTAACCACTGTTACAGTGTTTGTGTGGGGGGTGTGTGTGTGTGTGTGTGTTTTGGTCATCTGTGACTGCAAGCTGCGTGAGCATTGGTGAGTGTGCCCTTTGGAGTCTGAGAACTTCACCATTTGCTTAGTTTTTGGATGTGTTAAGGGCTGTGGTGGCTTTAGGCATAGAATAGTCGCAGGCTTTGTCAGGCCTGGTCCAGTCTTTCTTTGGCAATAAATTCCCACAGATAACTTAGTAGGCTTCAGGTCCACTTGCTTCCTGTCAGTTCCATGTTCCAGCAACTGCACATAGTATTCTTTCCTAGACATCACTCTTAAATCTGCTGTAATCCTTTGCTTCTTTGACCTATCCCCATCTCCTTTATTTCCATGGTGATTTGTCCAAAGCCCATCCAAAACCAGCCATAGAAGTTGGTGGAAAGGCAAGGCAACATCCTAAAGTTAATCTTTGCCTAAAGGATGCCTCTGAAAGAAGACTTTGAAGAAAGCAGTGTATCTCCTGATGCTCAGAATATGGAAGCAGATGGCATTTCCAGACCTCTTTCCCCCAACCCCCAGTGGAAAAATTTTATTTCTTCTCTATCTCTTTGCAAAATAACCTTTAAGACAGTGCCATATATTTTGTACTCTGTTGTCTGTACTGGTTAGAGTCTAGCTTCTCTACTCAAGAGATCTCCAAATGCAGTGGCTCAATCGAGATAACTACTGCTCCCACAATTGTCTGAGTTTCAGATGGACAATGAGCTCTGTTCCGTGCATTAGTCTGGGGAGCTAGGTTTCTTCCATATTGTTTCTCTGCCTTTATTAAATCATTGTCCACGTCCGCGTAGCCAAAGCTGGGTTCCAGTGTTAATTCTCCAGCTTGCCAGAAGAAGAAAGTAAGAGGAAGGAGGCAGGTTCATCATTTTTCAGGCTCCTACCCAGAAGTGGCTCACAGTACTCTTATTCATGTTTCTTGGTTGAGTTCATAGGCACATGGCCACACCTAACAGCAAGGGAGGTTGGGGAATGGAGTGTGTGTCTGCCACCTGTGTGTCAGGCTGTTATTCTCCTACCATGGAAGATGGGGAGAATGGATTGGGATGGGCAGTGAGCAGTCTTCATCATTTATGCTGTTTGCATAATGCCTATGCCCTCATGAAGTTTTCCTTGACTGAGGCAAACAGATATTCCAGTTCATAGTATAACTTCACGTAATGGCACATGCTATGGAGAAAAATCATGTGAGTAAGGGGATATAGAATAATGAAAATTGTTACTTAGATAGGATTAGAGGACTCTTAGAAATGTGAGCCCAACCTTCCATTTTACCGATGAGAATGTTTAAGATAGAATAACAAAAAGTGTTTGGTATCAACAAACAAATGAAAGGTGTGTACGGGAAAAGGGGCAGTTTCTTCTGGTGCCTTCAAATAATACAGCAGTTTGGCGTCTGAGCTGCCGTCCTGATAGTCTGACTTCAGTGGGGTAAGGAAGTGGGCACCAGAGAGCTAGATACCCAGGTCACTGAAATCTATCTTGGAAGGGCAGGGTTAGGGTGCCTTTAGAAATCCTGGTCCAATCTCTAATTTTGTAGATGAGAAACCTGAAGTCCAGAGGGATGAATCATTTGCCCTGAATTTCACGTAGTGTTTAGGCTTTTTCACAATTCCTGTTCAGGAGGATGGCCATGTAGCGGGCAGAAATGCCAGGGTGGAGAAGGCACAACTAAAGAAGCAGACTGCCAGAATTCCATCAGGGCGATCCCAGCTCCCAAAACACACAAACATCTGCATCTGCCCAGCCCTTTCTCCCAAACTCCTATGTGCACGGGAATGTAGCAAATTGACTTCTCCTGGAAATGGCAGGAGCACAGTTTTCTCCTTTCTGCATCCAAGGATACCAAGGGAGCTTTCTCTTTTCCCCTTTACCGAAGGCCACAATATCTCAGACTTCCCAGTACAATTTCCAGGGTGCTTCATTAAATAACTCACCGAAACCCCAGATACTCTGATCGACTATGTTGGCTAAGCCCCCTCATTTCACAAGCTGATCCAAAAAGCAATCAAGTTTGTCCAGCATGATTTGTTCTTTAATAAAGAAACTCTGCGATCTCACAGCTGATCTTTGCCCAGGGCTCAGGCTGCAGCCAGTACCCTAGTTCTGTTGGGTAAGTATCCACAGGGGAATCTCTCCAGGCTCGGTGGCTGCGATGCAGGCAACAGCTGTAAAGGAAATGCTTTGTTATGTAAAGGAAAGAACGGGCAACTTTTCAGAGTCAGACTGGAAGGCACAATGACAAATTAGTTCAGTAAACTTGTAAACTATCAGTTTTATAGTTTCACCAGATACTAAACTCACAAAGATTGGGCACTGCTTGTGGAGCACGAATCATCCACGTGGCTTTTTAATTTTATTTTTGGGGGGGCGGTGACAGGGTCTTGCTCTGTCACCCAGACTGGAATGCAGAGCCACTATTACAGCTCACTGCAGCCTCAAACTCCTGAGCTTAAGCAATCCTGCCTCAGCTGTCTGAGTAGCTGGGACTACAGGTGTATGCCACCATGCTTGGCTAGTTTTAAAAATCATAGCAGAGATGGGGTCTTGCCTATGCTGCCCAGGCTGGTCTTGAACTCCTAGGCTCTGATGATCCTTCTGCCTCAGCTTCCCGAGTAGCTGGGATTACAGGCTCAAGCCAACTCGCCCCACTCTACATGAAGCAAGTGTTTGCTGGCAGAGGTTACACAGAACTGGCCTTCATCCTTTAAGGAGAATAAGTTACTATTTGGGTCGAACTGCAACTTGTTTTCTGTAATAACTTCAGTCGATGAATTTGATTGGTTTTTATGCAGAACCTGTATCTATTCTGTAGGTGATCCATTGTATCAGGGCCCAGTCTGTTGTGTTTCTTCTTTTGGAGGCAGGAAGATACCTGAGAACCTGGGCTAGGTTTTCCTTTTTCTTTGTTTTGTTTTGTTCTTCTACTCCCTGATGCGTTGGTATTTTAACTTCTGATGTTAGATTTTTACCCTTTTGTGAGTGATAACTGAATTCTGTTCAGTGGCCATACTCTAAGGCATCATCAATAATTTACAGAGTGGTTTGTCAATAAAGTTAGCTCTTTATTAAATCAGGTGAATAGATGTTCCCTATGCAAGCATTTGCTCTGCCCCGGCTTTGTGTGATAACTTTGTCCGCTCACTTTAGAAAAAGTGCTTGTTTCTCTTTTAAGTTTCTTCCTATACAAAAAGATTTCTGTGGTTTATCTTGATTTTGGATTTCCTTTCCCTGTTTTCAAATCTGGATTGAAGTGTCAGGAAAAGGATTTAGTCACTCATTCACTCACATATTGAGGCATTGTCCTCAGCTGCATGGCCAAAGCTGGCTCCAGCATGAGTACATCCACCATCTTTCAGGCTTCAGCCCATAGGTGGCTCACGGTACTCTCATTCACCTTTGTTAGGTGAGATCATAGGCTCACGGCCACATGTAACAGCAAGGGAGGATGGGGAATGGAGTGTATCTGGCTAGCCATGTGTGTCAGGCTGCAGTTCTCAGACCACAAAAGATGGGGAGAATGGATTGGGATGGACAGTCTCCGTCATGCATGTTATTTGCATACTGTCTTGCCTTGAGGAGGTAAACAAATATTCAAATTCATAATGACACTGTGTGCCAGGCACTGTTTTAGTGTTGAGACTACCAGAATGAGCAAAACCTTATTACACGTGTGTCATGATCCTGCTGTCAACTCAAAGCTGTTGGCAATCAATAGATAACCAAGTGCATTGTATAGCTTCACATAGTGCAAAACTGTATAAAGGAAAATGATGCAGGTTAGGGGACATAAGATGATCGGAATTGCTGCTCAGGGTGGGCAAGAACAACAAAGTCAGGGAATGCAAAATGCTGAGACTGGCCTGCTGTTAAGTTGTTTGAGGAACATCAAGGAGTCCTAAATAGCCGAAACAGAAGGAGCATGAGGAGAGGGAAGAAATGAGATCACTAGAGCCCATCAGGAAAGATCCCGTGGGCCAGAGGAAAGCTCTGGATTTTACTCTAAATGAGATAGGAAGCTCTTAAAGGGTTGGGGCAAGGGAGAGACATGATCATATTTATGCTTGAAAAAGATCATTTTCAGGCTGGGCGCAGTGGCTCATGCCTATAATCCCAGCACTTTTGGAGGCTGAGGTGGGTGCATCACGAGGTCAGGAGTTAGAGACCAGCCTGACCAACATGGTGAAACCCCATCTACTTAAAATACAAAAATTAGCCAGGCGTGGTGGTGCACACCTGTCATCCCAGCTACTCATGAGGCTGAGGCAGGAGAATCAACTGAACCTGGGAGGTGGAGGTTGCAGTGAGCCAAGACCAAGCCACTGCATTCCAGCCTGGGTGGCAGAGCAGGACTCCATCTAAAAAAAAAAAAAAAAAAAAAAAAAAAGATCAACCTCTGGCTGCTGTGTAGACAGGAAACTAAGTATTTTCTTTTGTATCTTTGCATTTATGCACATGAGGTATTCTTGTTTGTTATTATATGATGTGGCAGGTCTTGGAGTCATGGCTATGCTAGTAAAATGTTTATTACAAATCTGTTGTAACACAATACTAGTCCAATGAATTGAAATGCTTACCTGTTTTTTCCTAATCATGAGGCATTCCTTGAAGCTTCAAAACCTCTTTTGTGGGGGAACAAATTTGGAAAATTCTTTCATAATCAATAATATTTTGTGTTTTTCAAATTCTACTTTAAAAAATAGAGCACTCATTTTATTGGCATTTTTATATAGCTACTCTAACGAATTTTAATCTACATTATTAATCATATCTTCTTTCTCATTGATAGAGAAAATTTTTTCTTTTGTCTTTTCTTCTTTTTTTTTTTCTTTTTTTCCTGAGACAGTCTCACTCTGTAGCCCAGGCTGGGGTGCAGTGGGGTGATCTTGGCTTACTGCAATCTCTGTCTGCCGGGTTCAAGTGATTCTCGTGTGGACATTATAATGCTTTATTTTTTTTTCACAGAACTAAGTTTAGGACTTATTACTTATAGTTTTCAGGGTTTTCTAAATTCATTAATGCCACTTTCATCTATTAATCCTTTTCTCTTCATTTCCTTGAGTTTTATTATCTAATATATTGCATCGAGAGCTTAATTAATTAATCTTTTTTGTTTAATGATGAAATTATAGAAAGCTATGAATTTCCTTCTTATTACAGCCCTTTCCACATTTTGTAATTTTTGCTATGTATTTTTCTCATTGTCATGGTTTTTAATTAGTCAATTTGATTACCTCTTTAATACAAAATTTACTTCAGATTGTGTTTTTCTGAAAATAATATCTGTTGTTTTAAAAATGCACTTCATTTATAAATGAATAGATTAAAAAGCAAAATATACCACCCACCTTTTTCATTCCTATGTCAATGATTCCTTAGTTGTCTTAAGGGATCACTACTTTTAAGAATATAAATCCAAATAGACCTTGTTCAAACACACATAAAACAATATAAGCATATATGGTTTTGTCAAAATGAGGCAATATCATAGATGTCCTCCCAATGTCTTTTATTCAGCAATTACCTATGACACTGTCCATAGTTCTATTTCTTTCTTTTTAAATGACCATTTTTAATATAGAATAAATGTATCAAATCATTCCCCTACCAGTGAGCGTATAGTCGTATAGCCATCTAGATTGTCTTTTTTTGTTTTATGTATATTTTCCTATGTACTTGTGCAAAATTTATATAGATTACTAGATCAAAATTATTCCCATTTTTTTCTTTTTATAGGTAAAGGCATTCATGTGCTTATAAACTCTGTCAAACAAATGAACAAATAAAAACAACCATTTGATTTGTACCATTTGCCAGTTTCCCTGGTGTAAATATTCCCACCATGGGCAATTTCAAGCCACCAACTCCTTTAAAAAATATTCTTGAATATTTAACTCTTGTAAGCCAGACTCTCGTAAGCCAGTTCCAATCAATTCAATATGATTCTAGCACACAACGTTAAAATGCCAAATTGCCTCCAGAATTATTGGATTATTATATACTCATGGAGTGTCTGATAGTGAACTTCTCTCTATAACTTTAATAACCTGAGTATTAAGAATTGTTCTATTTTTTCAAATCTGAGCGGTTCTTAAAAATTGCATTTCACTGTTTGCTTTTCTTTTCATGTGTTTAATACCACTTATTTCTTCTATGAATAGCTTATTTATATTATTTTTCTCCTCCCCTTTTTTAATTCAACAACATTTTGAGTCCTTTCTACATGCTATGAGTTCCTCTAGCTGCTAAAGATAGAAAAGTGAACAAGATGTATTATTTTTTCTGTCCTAGTAAAGGTAATCTAGGGACATGGTATCCAGAAACCAGTAATCAGACAGACAAAATTATTGCAAGTTAGAAACATACTATGAAGGTGGGAGCTATACGCAGAAGCTTAACTAGAAATTTAAAGGGGCATCTCTTTTAACTGTTACCTTTTGGGAAGGGCTCTCTGGGAAAGTGGCATTTAAGCAAAGATCTGAAGGGTATGGAGGAGTCAGCCAGGTCAACAGGGTGAGCTGGGAACTGGGGAATTGAGATGGTGTTGCCAAATAGCAGTAACAATCTCTGCAATCTGCCTGAGAACTCAGGGAGATTAGGGAAGACCAGCAGGTCCAGAGCTTGGTGATGCTGGAGGAGAGGTGAGTAAGATGAAGATGGAGAGAGAGAAAAGGACCAGGATTGGATGGTCGGCCACTGAAGTGTTTTAGGTAGAGAATGATGTAATGCTATTGAAAATAAAGATATACAAATATCTTTTTCAACTATGCATAGAATAGATTATAGAGAGGCAAGAGAGGTATCTGAGTCAGTGAAAAGAGAGTTTATTGTGATAATCTAGTGAGCAGCTCAGAGAGTGCCATTCAAACTGAACTCTGTGCTCTGCTGAAACTGACAGCCCTGTGGACCAAAATGACAGACTGTTTAGTTTTTTCTTTATTGGTTTTTAGGAATATTTTAGAAAATAGATACATTTTGGTTGCTATACATGTTGCAAATATTTTTCCACAGTTGCTTACAAACTATTTCATGATTCAGAGTATTGCAATCTTAAATTTTCATGAAGTTGGGTTTGTTCATTTTTTCCTTTATTAGGAAGAGCTTCCCCTCTGCAAATTTATAAAATATGCTTGCGTGGTTTTTTCTTTCAATGTCTATATTGGGAGAAAAAATCTTTAGTTTTTTAAATGAATCTGGAAATGACTTTGGTCTATAAATAAGGTAGGAAACTAAGTTATATATATATGTATATATGTACGTGTGTGTGTGTGTGTGTGTGTGTGTGTGTGTGTGTGTGTGTGTATGTGTCATTTCATGCTGGGTTTGTTTGTTTGTTTGTTTGAGATGGAGTCTCGCTCTGTCACCCAGGCTAGAGTGCAATGGCATGGTCTCAGCTCACTGCAACCTCTGCTCCCAGGTTCAAGTGATTCTCCTGCCTCGGCCTCCCAAGTAGCTGGGGTTACAGGTGCCTGCCACCACGCCCAGCTAATTTTTTTTTTTTTTAATAGAGACGGGGTTTCACCATGTTGGCCAGGGTGGTCTTGAACTCCTGACCACAGGTGATCCATCTACCTCGGCCTCCCAAAGTGCTGGGATTACAGGCGTGAGCCACCACATCAGGCCCATGCTGTTTTTTAAATTGGGGCTCTATAATCCATTTTGATGTCTGGAAGTGCAAATCACCCCTCCTCAGATTCTTTTACAAAATATTACTGGTTGTTCATGTGCGTCCAGTTTTCTATATGACTTTTAGAATCAGTTTGTTCAAGTTTTATTTTGAAAAGTCAATGAGATTTTAGAAGGAGAGATTAATAGAATTCATAGCTCAATGGGGGGCAAATTGACATTTTAAACATCTTGAGTTTTCTTATCCAGAAATATGTCTTTTCAGTTATTCAGACTTTCCTCTTTGTCCCTTTGGCAAAATTTTCAGTTTTTAATCCTAGTGTTCTAATACTTCTCTTGTGTTTATTACAAGGTATTTTATCACTTTTCTTATTAGATAAATGGAGTTCTTTTTCATTGGATTTTGCCAGTATGTGGGAAAATTATTGATTTTTGTGTGTTTTTCTTCTATCTGGTAACTTTATTGAATTTTCTTACTAGTTTTAATAGTGTTTCAGTTGACTGCCTTGGATTTTATAAATAAACTATCATAACACCTACAAATAATGACAGTCATGCCTCTTGAACTTCAATATTTCTTTCTCTTACTTTTTTTTCTTATTACATGCTTGAGACCTCTTTAAAAAAAGATATGGCGGTAACAGGCATCCCTTATAGAAATGCCTTTGAGACTCATCACTGAGTTAATCTTTACAGGTTACAGAAAATGACTTTTTACTAAAAAGCGACTTTTCAGGTTACAAAACTGACATTTTAAAAAATGATTTTTTTAAATGACATTTTCTGCACTTCGAATGATCATATTTCTCTGTTTTTAATGTCATGAATTATATAACATATTTTGATTTTACATTCTTGAACTTTCCCTGCATTCGTAGAATTAATTCACCTTGGCCTTGATGCTTTCTTGTATTACTACACTGAGAAGTTGTTTGCCAACATTTTATTCAGTTTTTTTTTCCCACCAAAATTTGGGTTGGTTTAGGTATGAGAGCCAAACGTAGAGTTCTGAGAGTTCCCTTGGATTTATTACAAGACTTTTATCATTTAGACTTAAAAAACATTACATTTTTTGTTAATCTTTGTTTACGCTTTGAAGTGGTTTAAATGACAAAAATGATATGTATTATTTAAAAGTTGTATCAAACTCTGTCATCAAATGATCTTATGAATTCTGAGGAAGGTAGCTCTTTGCCTATGTGCTCATTATCTTCATTGCTACTGACACTGATTTTCATTACATCCTGAGCTAATTTTGTCTGGTTTACCTAATATTTGGAATTTAATGATGTAAAATTGAACATAGTGTGTGTGTTTTTTTAAATAATTGTAAAGCTTTCACAGTAACTCCTGTTACTTTCGCTTTGCCATTCCTGATGTTGTGTGGGCTCACGTGAGTTTACTTTCTTAAGATCAGTTTTTCCAACATTTTACTTATGGGACTCTGCAGTAGACAAGTTTTGGATTTGATTTTCAGGTCTATTTTTTTTTTTCAGTGGGATTCTCCTTGCATTTCTATTAGTTACATCCTTCTCTTTTATGTAGACTTACTTAGTTTTGTTCATTCTTATTTTCCTACAAATGCATTTAAGGTGATGACTTTTCCTCTGAGTTAGACTTTGGCCACATTTCCTAGACTTTGAAATATTGCAGGATTTTGTTTTATTATTTCTTAAATGATGTGTAATTTTAGCTTGAATGTCCTTTTTCCCACAAAATTATTTAGAAGAGTTTTTATGTTTACATTGAAAAATTTTCCAGACAGTTATTATTTTGGCTGTTACTAACATATATTTTGATTTGAGAATGAGTTCCTGTTGTCTTTTCTACATTGAGAGGTTTATTGATACCTTTTTCTGGCTTATTGACTGATTTTCCTAAATGTTTTATAGATGTTCGGAAAATACATGTTTTATGTTTATGTGGCTACCTGTGTTTTGTGTATAATTTATACATCTTATTTGTTTTTATATTTTAAGAATCTTAGTGAATTAGTTATGCCTTTTGCCATAATTGTAATTTTGTCAAACTCTCTTTTCTTTGAATTTTGCTCAAAATGTTCCTTTATTGTATTTTATTTTTATTCAAAAAAATTTATGATTGATATTACTTTGGTTTATAGTTTTTACCAAATTGTGGTATTTGTTTTTATCTGTTTTGATGCTTGTTTTTCCTTGTATTATCTGTTACCTACTATTTCTAGTTCTGATTTCTTATTGATCATAAACATGTAGTTTATCTTCATTTAGCACTTTTTCTGCTTTTCTCTATCATTTTGTTTATAGAATATATATACATACACGTATATTTGGTGGTGGTTTGTTTTTGCTTCTTAGGAATCCTTTAAAATAATTGAATTGCATTTCACAACCACAGTTTAAATAGTTATTTAGATTTTGTTTTGTTATGACTTTGTTTTTGTTTTGCTTGCTCACTTGGCTGCCTGTCCGTCTGTTAGTTTTTCTTCCTTTCTTCCCTTCCTCCCTTTTTTCTTCTTTTGCTTTAATTTTTGTTTCTATTTTGGTAGATTCTTCTTTCCTTTTAAAAATGGTTTGAGTATTTGGTTGGCAGATTCTATGAGTGTTTATATTTCTGAAAAAAATTCTTGATTTTATTCTAGATATAAACAATTAAATTCTCTTTTTACTTTTTATTATGGCAAAATTTCAGACAAATACAGACATACAGAGAATGGTACGGTAAATCATCTGTACTTACCATCAGCCATTCTTGGCTTGTCTAACCTGTACTGCCATGCATTTCACCTGGATTATTACACCTGTGCTTTGGATTATTTTGCAGCAAATCACAGACATCATATAATTTCATCCATAGATAGTAAATAGTTTTATATGTATTTTTGAAAGACAGAAAGATAAAAGCACTTTTTGAAAATATAATCACAGTGCCATTATCACAAGAAAATAATGGAGCATGACTTCTTTAGCTCATTGAAATTAGATTTAAATTATCTGAACTTTAACACTTTGAAATTATTGTTCCGTTGTTTTATGATACCTTGCTTTGCGGCTGAGAAGTATAATACTAATCTCTCTTTGTAATTACCTTTAGTTTTGCTTTTTGGAAACTGGCACTATTTGCTTTTTCTAGTTGAGATTTACAAATTTCGTATATTCCCTTATTTTATGAACTCCAACCACACTAGGCCTCTTTTGGTTTCTTAATGCGCCAAGCCACAGGGCCTTTGCACAATCTGTTTCCCCTTCTTAGAATGCTGTCTTCACATGTACCCTCTACCACACCCTAGGAAGTCCTTTCAGTGTGAACCTGACCACCACTCCCCTGACAACCTGCCTGGGCACCCTCCTGGCTTACATTACTATAACACCATTTACATGTTCCTAGTTGTTCTTATCAGAACTGCTGGAGTGCAATGGCGCGATCTTGGCTCACTGAAACCTCTGCCTCCTGGGTTCAAGCCATTCTGCCTCAACCTCCTGAGTAGCTGGGATTACAGGCACACTCGCCATGCCTGGCTAATTTTTGTATTTTTAGTAGAGACGGGGTTTCACCATGTTGGTCAGGCTGGTCTTGAACTCCTGACCTCGTGATCCACCGGCTTCAGCCTCCCAAAGTGCTGAGATTACAGGTATGAGTCACTGCATCCAACTGAGCAGGGACTGTGTTTTTGCTCATCGTTGCGTATGCAGTACCTACCATCATCCTTTACATTTGATAAATGTCTATTAAATGCTTGCATGTTTGGAGGAATAAATGAAGAATATCTTCATAAGGTATGCAGTGTCTTTATTATGTAAATGATTTTGGATTTTTTCATTCCATCCTTTTCTTTCTCTGCTCCAGAATTCTCATTAGAAGGATATTCAATTTTGCTCAAACTATCTGCAGTGGCTTTTAACTTTTCTCTCATAATTCGGACCTGTTGTCCTTTTGGCTAGAGTCTACCAATGTGTACTTCAACCTGGTCTATTCTAGCATCCAGCTCTTCATTGGTTTTTGTTTTTGTTATATTTTATTTTCTAAGACCTGTATTTCTTTTTCTTATCTTTTTTTTTTCTTGAGATGGAGTCTCGCTCTAGACTGGAGTGCAATGGCATGATCTTGGCTCACTGCAACCTCCACCTCCTGGGTTCAATTGATTCTCCTGCCTCAGCCTTCCAAGTAGCTGTGATTATAGGCATGCGCCACCACACCTGGCTAATTTTTACATTTTTAGTAGAGACAGGGTTTTGCCATGTTGACCAGGCTGGTCTCGAACTCATGACCTCAGGTGATCTGCCCACCTGGGCCTCCCAAAGTTCTGGGGTTACAGGTGTGAGCCTCCATGCCCAGATTGCATTTCTTAAGAAGAGTATATTTTATGTTTGGTATCATAGTCTCTCAAATGTTTCTGAGAAAACTAATTTTATTTCTTTCGAAGTTGTTTTCTGTCCCTTGAGTTCACTATGTCTTCAGGGATTTTTTAGTTGGTTTATTCTAATATATTTTTTTCATGCTGCTGTTCTCCTTGAAGACCTGGAAATGTGGGTTGCCGTTTTACTTTTAAAATTAATATTCTGACCATCTAAATAAGTCATGTTTGACTAGCCGTCTTTAACAACTTAAAGGAAAATGATAACATAATAGCTTTATGATTATTCAAATTATTCTATTTCCCCCCTTTTGAGGATACATTTTCAAAATATATTCACTTCCTTAAAGTGTTTAGCTAACATGCATTGAGACTATACTACATGGCTAGTCATTGGAGACAGACATGAGTAGGTTTCTGGTTTTTTTCCTTATCAGTTCGGTTAAGTAAGGTGGAAAGTACATGTAAACAGGTCACAATACTGCAGCGTTAAAACAGTTATGACAGTGGATTGTCTAAAAATTAGAAGACAAGAATTTGGAAAAGTTCTGTAACATGTGAAAGGGAAAATCGGTGATTATTTCCTTTTTGTATCCCTAGGGTTCTGAAATATAGTAAATACTTCATGTTTAATACATGAACTGACATTCAGGGAATGAGAAAATTAATGTAGGATGTTGGAGCAGAAGTCTTCTATTTCTTAAGTAAATATTTTCGATGATTTATGTGGACATAGTGAAGAAAACTATTCTGAACATTAGTTGTATCTCGACTCTTTAGGGTATGTTGTAAATATCTTTGGTGCTTAACAATTAAGTGACAAATAAGCTGTTTCAAAGAAATTGGGAAGTAATAGGTCTTAATTCCCCAGTCCATAATTCGCTCATGTTTGTGCATGGGGCGGGGGGCAGGGCTGGTATAAGAGAGAGAGAAGAAGCCAAGGAGGAGGAGGAGGAGGAAGAGGAGGAGGAGGAGGAGCAGCAGCAGTTGCAGCGGCAGCAGCAGGAGCAAAGCAGAGGCAACTAAAGGGACATCCGTGAGAAGCACTCATTTTTAGAGCCCTCATCCTCTTCTTTTGCATGACATAACAATGCCTTTCAGGAGGCAGAGAACTCATGTATGAGTGTGACATACGTTGTTCTCCAGAGAACCATCATTTTGTGAAAATGTATCATCTGAGTGTAATGCGGGGTAGGAAATGTGTTAACAGACAGATCATATATAGATGTAGATGCAAGAAAATTCTCTTTCATGTCTGTATTAAAGTTAGAAATTTGGATTGCTTTTTAAAACACAAAATATCACATAATATTACTTAATAATACTACTTAATATCACATAAGCAAAGTGGCATATATATTTTTCTCACAAAATAAGAGGAATGAAGTATTTATGAAGCAGCTCAATGATATACTAGCCAGCATCTTTGTCATTGTATTGGCCTTGATCCTCATGTCACAAGATACCTACTATAGCACCATGTATCACTTTTATATTCAAGATAGTATTAATGGAGATATAGGATTTTAGCTTTATGTATCATAGTTATCAGGAAAGCTAATGCAGTGTCAGGAAATTTCTGTTCATTTCTCTGTCCCAGAACTAGATTATACGGCCACTCTTAGCTGCAAGAGAGGCTAGTAAAGTGAATGGTTACCATTTCCAGCTTTTTTAGAAAAGGTAGGCAAACAAGAAAAGGAATGAGAATGAATTCTGAATTGGCAACCAACAGTATTGGTCAGGGATTTGAGATTTTGCATGGTAGATTATTTGCATCTTTTGTTTTTAAAAAGCATCAGTTACAAACGAATATGGATAGGTCTTATTTTTTTAGCTAGTCTCACAATCCTTGCCTTTTAATTGCACTGTTTACTTAATTTATATTTAAGGTAATTGTTTATATAGTTGAGTTTAAATCTATCTTGTTATTTGTTTCCTAGCTGATCCCCCTGATTTTTGTTTCTTTATCCTCTTTAATCAAGTTTATGCTGCTGCTGTTGTTTTGTTCTTTGCTTGGATTCCGTTTCTTCTATAGCAAGCTTAGTCAACCTGTGGCCCACAAACTGCATGAGGCCAAGGACGGCTTTGAATGCGGCCCAACACAAATTTGTAAACTCTCTTAAAACATAGAGATTTTGGCCAGTCACAGTGACTCATGCCTGTAATCCCAGCACTTTGGGAGGCCAAGGTGGGTGGATCACCTGAGGCCAGGAGATCGAGAAAATTTGTGCCAACATGGCGAAACCCTATCTCTATTAAAAATACAGAAATTAGCCAGGTGTGGTGGCAGGTGCTTATAATCCCAGCTACTCAAGAGGCTGAGGCAGGAGAATCCCTTGAAACCAGGAGGCGGAGGTTGCAGTGAGCTGAGATGGTGCCACTGCATTCTAACCTGGGTGACAGAGCAAGATTCAGTCTCAAAAAAAAAAAAAAAAAAAAAGTGAGGTTTTTTTGTAATTTTTTTTTTTTAAGCTCATCAGCTGTTGTTAGTGTTAGTGTATTTTATGTGTGGCCGAAGACAGTTCTACTTCCACTGTGGCCCTGGAAATACAAAAGATTGGACACCCCTCTTCTATAGGCTTTTAAAGTAATTTAAAACTTAAGTTGTTTAAGTTTGAACAACTCTTTTTGTGGATTCCCTAGGGATTACAATATGTCTCTTTAACTTATCAGTATCTACCACTACTATGAGTTCACATTATCTTCGTGTACAATGTAAGGTCTTCTCAGCAGTATTATCCGTCTTACATCCCTTCCATCCTCTGTCTATTGGTGACATAAATTTTATTCTTACATGCGTACTAAGCCCCACTCTACGTTGTTTCACTTTTTTTCAGTCAATTAAATAACAAAAAAGAAAATAAAAACAGTTTTTTGTGTTTATCTATATATTTACCATTTCCAGGATTTGTTCTCCTCACCTAGATATTCAGTTTTTCCCTTGGCACTATTTCCCTTTAGTGGAAAGAAATTTCTTTACAATTTCTTATAGAGTGGATCTGCTGGTGATAAATTTCTTAACTTGTATTTATCTGAAAACATGCCCCTGCCCTTAATTTTTAAATGTTATCTATATCTTTGAGTTTCTATGATTTTTCTCTTAAAATAATCTTTATTTAGGACAGTATGAGATTTATAGAAAAGTTGCAAAGGACATGCTGAAGACTTGAGATACTGGCATACAATTCCTTTTTAGTTATACTGGAATCGAAAACCTAACTTGTATTAAATAATTTGCAAAAAATCATTTTCCTCTTAGGGGTACCAATTCAGTATATTTAATCCATGTTGGAGAATTTATTGTCATGTGTAAATGGGTTGATCCGAATGTGAAATGCCAGATTTCTATTTGAGTGCATTTATCAAGTATTTTACCTAAAGATTTTCAGGCTCCTACAAAGGAAATGTGGAGCTACATCCATTCTTTAAAGGCTACATTGGGTAAGGGATGGAAGAGTGGGTATCAGCAGGATGCTTACTTGAGAAAGTAATTTTGAGGCTTTTCTTTAGAATGTAAAGGCTCCCAAAGCTTTGAAGTTCGAGGGAAAGAGGCAGAATGAGTTAAACTAGGGGAAGAGAGGAGTGATTCACTGTCATTAGTGTTCTTGAAAAATTATTCTCGGGTCAGGTTAACCAGCCTTCCCATCCTATGCCCACAGGACCAGATGTTTCACAAGTCTTTCAGCAGGCAAGTTCACAAAAGAACTTGGAATTTCATTCTGTTGCTTAATCTATCACTGAGAACAGGGTGAGTTCTTTAAATCTCGCGTCGTTCTAATTTTATCTAAACTTCATTAGCTTGTCTCAAAATAATTCCCAAACCAAAGTATAATAGAAAGCTGGCTCGCATCTCGTCCAGCTTCCTTTATGATACAAATAAGGAACCTGAGACAGAGAGAAAGGATTGCTCAAGGTCATCGTCCTCATAACAATAAAATACGTAGAGTAATAACACATGATACTTAGTGGTCGAGCTGAGACTTCAACCTGTAGGCTTTGCTCTCCTGGTCCAGGCTGTAGCGTACCAATCATCCCTTTCCTTCCCTTACGCTCCAGGGGCCTTGGCCTGGGTGTAGTCCCCTTATCCACAGTCTCAGCTCTACCTGGCCTTCCTTTGCTTTTGTAAACAGCTTTGTTGAGGTGTAATTTGCATATGATACAATGCACTCATTTTTCATTTACTTTTTGCTGCACTTTGAATCCCAGATCTCAAAATGTCAAATACAGAAGGAGGGCTATAATAAATAAAATGGTTGAGGGAGCCCTTGACATCTCAGTGTGTACACCCAGCAGTGTATGCACCCCTATTTCATGGAAGTGACAAACCAAGGCGGCCCACACTTCTAAGTTTCTGGCCCCAGATCTCTTGGGAATCTTTCCCGTCCATCTGCAGCTCTTCTCAGCTTTGGTGCCGGGTTTTCATCTTATCAAAGATTCATGCAAGTGTGTCAGACTGGCACACACATAGGCTGTCGAATCTGATTCCCATACACAAGGGAAGACTTTCCAATCCTTTTCCTGTCGATGACACTCTTCCTTTCCCCTGTAACACAGCATTTAGAAGGAAAATTATCCATGAGCTGTCTTTGGCATGAAAAGAAGAAGAAACTCCTATTTATTTGTTCATCCAGTAGCTCTTGAGCACTGCCTGAGTGTTGTAGCCTGTGCTAGGCACAGGGGATACTCGGTAAGTCAAAACAGACAGGGCCCCTGACCTTGTGGGATCTCATGGGAAATGCGCCAATAGCTTCCTGGACAGTAGAAGCTCTTTTCCTTCATGGAAATCTGTAAATGCACCTTGGGTAGTAGGCAGGGTATTAGGGCTGGAGAACACAGTTGTGCTCCTGACTGGGGAGTGGAGGGTAGAGGCCAAGCCAGCCATAGTCCTCCCCTTCCTCAACTCCTCAAGACCCTTCTGCAATTTTTCTTCAAGCCTCGAAGTTCAAGCTGGAGAATCTGGAACTATATTTTGGAGATCTGTGAGGTGTGGCCTCTAGGTTTACTTTAAAATCTGAAACTACTATCCCATGTCATCTGCCCTGTTATACTTCAGCCTTCTTAGTTCAGTTAGGAAGCTAAAACTCATGGAGAGGTGATAGAAGTTACCCAACTGACCTGACTATGCAGTAGCACAGAGAGGACAGGATCTCCAGTCACCTGCCTACCTGGTCCCTGGTGCTCTCCCCATCTCACTGGTTCTGCCCCAGATCTTCCTTTTGCCAGTTTTGCTCCTCACAATCAAGCAAACCCTGACGTCCTAGCTACTGGCTCCAGTTTCTTACCTGGTAAGGGTCAAATGTCCATGAAAATAGTTCTGAGAATTGTGCCATCATTTTCAGATGGCAGCCTTGATGTGTCAGGACACCCTTGATCAAGGCGAGGATCACCCCAAATGGAAATGGTAAACTTGGGGGGCACATTGAGGCCAGCCCAAAAGTGGAGCAAGAGCAGGGATGCTGCACTCTGTGTTTCGGTTCATCAGGCTGAAGGGACAGCGGGGCTTTGGCAGGTTGAACTGCACAAGCTCTAGAAACAGGACAGTGCCAATACTTTTCTAGGACTACATCAGATAAACTGGGACATCTGCAATATTTCCTAAGCAAACTAGGTTACCCTCCCCACTGCTGCGGCTACCCGAGGGTATTGGGCAGCTGGGTGACCCAGAAATGGCCATCTCCTTGTCCAGCTCCATCTGGAATTCCAGCCCCTAATTCCGGGGCACAGACAGCCTTTAGGTGAAAGCGAGCTTTACAACACCAAATGGAATCAAACTCGTTTTTGTTGCAGGATGCCTATCCCAAAATGAGAAGGGGAAAGAAACATTTGTCTTTAAAAAAAAAGACAGCATTGGGAAGTGAAATGGCAATAAATCTTCCCCATCTACTTTTATGTTTTGTAGTCTAGAGAAGCAAAATAATTGCAGGAAAGTGTGCCATGTTAAAACAAAAAAAAGGCTTGATGTCAAGAGACATTGATTTGGATAGCTAAACTGGGAAAAATTGCTTCCTCTCTGGGCTTAACTTTCTCAGTGGCACAATGAAGAGGTTGGCTTAGTTGATCTCTAAGTCTCTCCTGCTTTGAAAGCATATGATTATATGCGATCTGTGGTTAACAATGCCAAAAACACAACAAAGGGGACAGCCAATGTCTAATATGCTCCTCCATGACCCTAAAAGACTTGTTGATTTAGTGACTGGGTGACCCTTCAATGCAGTATTAAAGACCCCAAATATGAGGATGTAGGGCAAGGACAAGGAAGGTAGTGGAGGTCAGCTGCTTTCTCTACTCTCTTCAAAAGACACGTGTACACTCACGTTCATGCCTGCTTCCACGGCATTCAGAATCCTGTGTGCATTTGTGTGTGTGTGTTTTAGTATTGTGGGTTCTAAACTCTCAATGATGTAAATGAGAAGAGGGAACCAATCAGCAGTGAATTCCACGGTCGATCAGCAGCAGAGCCGTCTTGGGGTTGGGGCCAAGCTCATTTACTCAACCATTCATAATGACATGGCACCATATTTGGCCAGCGCCTCAACCTTCCGAATCCTAGACCATCTGTCTAACACCGTTAATTGGCTCCAGGGGGAGATGTGCTCAGAGGACATTTCGGCAAATGCACATTGAGCATGATGCAAAGTTTTTGTATCCAGACCTCTGTGTGAAATCCTCTGTCCTTGGAGGCACAGGCTGAGCCACTCATCAGTCCACTGATCCACTTAGGCTGAGGATACAGGCATGACTCTTCCCCTAGGTCACATTTTCCACTCCCATCATCCCAGAGTAGGGAGAACCCTCTCAAAGAGAAAGCAGCCTGGATTATCTTATGCATCCCTAGCAATGTAGGACTTCAGGGAAGCTTCTAAGACAATGAGATTCTGATATAGCAAATGAGATAGTACTAAGGACATCTTCAATGTTCATTATGCCTTTGCTCTTGAACTCTGTGGACATATTAACTCTCTGGGTGGGAGTGGGAGGAGACCTAGGGTTGGAATCCTCCTATTAATTATAAAAGAACCATCTAATAGGGACTGGTCTTCAAATAAATATTGTTGAGGATAGGATAGATGAGTCTAAAAACCTAGTGTTTGACATTTATGGTGCAGCATCAGAGACCACAGTAACTATTTTCTCACTTCCAAATTCATCCGGGATAAAAGAATTCTTCCTAGGTAACATAACATGAACACACATTGATCTGGAACAGCCTGACTTCTGAGTTGGTGTGATTTTGAAAGGTATCTATGATGGGATTTCTGCTGCTCACTAACTGAATGACCCCGGCCAAGTCATTTCCCTCCCCCATGGATTAGTTTCATCATCAGAGAGATGAGAGGGCGGGACCAAAATATTCCCTTGTGATATAGTTTAGAGAGGCCTTAAGGCTCTTCTAAGAAAAGGAGAGAAAAGCAGCTCTATCTACTTTATTGGTAAAATCTCTTCTAGTATGGCATTGATAAATCCAATATAAATCCATTAATACTGAAGGACCCAGCACTTTGGGAGGCCAAGGTGGGTGGATCACTTGAGACCAGGAGTTTGACATCAGACTGGCCAACAAACCTAGTCTGTACTAAAAATACAAAAATTATCTGGATGTGGTGGCAGGCATCTGTAATCTTAGCCACTTGGGAGGCTGAGGCAGGAGAATCACTTGAACCTAGGAGGCAGAGGTTGCAGTGAGCCAAGACTGCACCACTGCACTGCAGTCTGGGTGACAGAAAGAGACTAAATCAAAAAAAAAAAAAAAAAAAAAAAAAAAAAAACTGAAGGAAACAGGTTTAAACTCCTGACAAAAGACAGTTTAAGTTCCCCCATTCAGAAGCCTTTCTTTCTCTCTCTCACGTAGATACACACACACACACACACAATTTTATTAAATTTAAAAATGTAGATGTGTTTTAATAAATAAAAATTCATTCACTTTTTTATGTGACGCAGTTTATTCCCTCGGCCATTACAAGTTGTGGAGCCCAGCATGGTCTTTTAACCCTCTATTTCTTCATCTGTCAAGTGTAGATATAAAAACTATGTCAAGGCAACAAATGAACTACAAATAAGCAGAGCATATTGGTCAGGAAATTAGGTCCTGGACTCTAGCCACATGACTGCAGGTTCTCAGCTCTGTGACCTGAGTGCAATTCCCTCACCTCTGTGGGCTTTGGTCCCACCACCAGTAAACAGGGGCGATAATAGAATTTTTCCCTGATGGTTGCTTTGCATGTGGTGGGATGATTAGGAGCTTAGCTCTGGGGCCAGACTTGGAAGCATTCAAAGCCCCATTCTGACATTTACTAGTTGCAGAACCACAGGCAGCTTAATTCACCTTCTTTTGCCTTGGTTTCTCCATCCAAAAATGGGAATGGGAATGGTGCTTATCTTCCAGGGTTTTCTTGAGAATTAAATGAGCGAATACATCTAAAGTACTTGGAACAGTACCTGGTATGTAGGAAACACTCCATATATAAATTGTGTGCATGTTTTAAGTCTAATACAGTCAATCAGAGTCCTTTAACAAACATCCCAACACAAACTACAAGTAACAAACTGTTTCTCTCATGGATCTCATATTCTGAGAAGAAAGACGAAATTCACAAATGAAAAAATAAATATGAAGCAGGTCAGGTAGAGGAGAGTATGATGGAGAAGAAATGAGTAAAACTGGGGAAGGGGAAAATGGAGAATGAGGAAAGGGTGCCCCTTAGATGGAGTCATCTGTAAAGAGGTGAGGTTTTTAGTAAGGAGCTGAAGGGTGCCATGGGGCCACGTGAGGCAGAGGGCGCATTGATGTAAACGTCCCATGCTCAGATGTGCTGCTGCTGCTAATAACAATGGTGATAACAATAAATCAAAACAATGCTTTCATAAATAGTACTCAGTGGATGTTCAGGACATCAGCGCAGGCACATTGGCTCATCTTCGTCTCCAAGTTATTACAGTCAGCAGGTGTTCAAATTGCAATTGATGGCATGCAAAGAGGGAATAAAGAAAAGATGGCAGGGCCTCCTGCTTTAAATGCTGCCTGCCTAGGTAGTAGCCCTGGCGTAACCTCTTCCATTTTCCCATCAAGTGACCTATGAAGACACAAAGAAGAACAGCTGCTCATGGATTACTGAACATGAACACTGTGGGTTAAGCTGCTATCAGAATCTTGGAGGAATTTTTACTAATTCCAACTCATTACAACTCTTTTTTTTTTTTTTGGGAGACAGAGTCTTGCTCTGTTGCCAGGTGCCAGGCTGGAGTGCATTGGCGCGATCTCGGCTCACTGCAACTTCCACCTCATGGGTTCAAGCAATTCTCCTGCCTCAGCCTCCCAAGTAGCTGGGACTACAGGCACGCGCCATCCACGCCCAGCTAATTTTTGTATTTTTTAGTAGAGACGGGGTTTCACCATGTTGGCCAGGGTGGTCTCGATCTCCCAACCTCGTGATCTGCCCGCTTCTGCCTCCCAAAGTGCTGGGATTACAGGCGTGAGTCACCACACCTGACCCACAACTCTATCTTAAAAATGTAAATTGGCATCAAATTTGTGGAATTAATGTTTGTAGGGGTAGGGATACCATTCACTGTTATCTCAGTGACTGCCCGTTGAGAAGCATAGTTTCCAGATAACTGGGCATTCATCTTCTCTCCAAGTGGCACATTTTTGGCCCTTCCCTTCCTGACTCTTGTCTTCAGACTCCAGAAAATAGGAAGGGGATGGAGTGAAGAGATGGGTGGCAGTACAATGCATATTGGCAGGCATAGTGTTCATGGAAGTGAGACGTTTTAGGTAAGGGAAGAGTTTGGAAGAGCCTTGGGAACAAATGTACAGGGCATTTCAGCTTTCCTTACGTGGGTTTTATTAAGAAGATCTGTAAGAACCAGCTGGAGGGGACAGGAGAAGATCCCAGCAAGGTCCAGCACAACCAGCTGTCCTAGCCTGGATTCTTCATCATTGTAGGGAAGAGAATATTGACTTAAAATAGGTTATGTGAAAGAGGGAAGCACTGGCTCATTGTATGTAATGTGTTCAGGCACAACTGGATCAAGGTGCTCCAGTGATGCTTCTCTCTCTCTCTCTCTCTCTCTCTCTCTCTCTCTCTCTCCCCCCCCTCTCTCTTTTTCTCCCTCTCCCCCTTGCCTCTCTATTTGCCTTTATTGCATTCTTGAGAAAGCTTTTGCCGTATGAGTAGAACACAGCCCCCAGCAAGTCCCAACTTACATCATCCTTACAGCTTAGTATCCCAGAGGGAAGTGAAGCCTTTCCTTGTATTTCTAGCAAATGTTCCTGGGTTCTGGTTGACTATCTTGGATTGGCTCATATCTGAACTGTTTTCGGTGGGATGGAGTACTCTAATTAAGCAAGCCATGGTCACGTGGTTGCCACCAGGGGCCTGGAGGAGGGGGAGCCAACCCATCTGGACCACCTGGTCCCAACAGCATTGCTATGGAAAGAGGCTGATGTGATTTACCAATGTTAGGGCTTCCAGGAAGATGTAAAGCTCACATCTGTTCCATCTGTACTAGGTGATGGCACGGCAAGAAAAGGGTAGAACTGACATCAAGCAAAAGCTAGTCAGTAATAAGTATGGCAAATTGGGAATGTTTTCGAAAATTCTGAGAGGAATGCTAGAGAGAGAGAGAAGGTTATCGATAGGAAAGACAGAGAAAAGACTAAAATTAGACCTGTTCCTAAAGAAAATTTACAACAATTTCTGAGATATCATAATCAAAGATGCAGGCAAATCACCTTCCCTGAGCTTCCCTGAAGTCCAAGTTGAAAGGCTGCTCTTCATTTCGGGCAAAAACAAACGTAAAAAGATCCATGCGTGAGGCACCTTGCCAGATGAACAGCATATATGAGCAAAGAAAAAAATTAGTAAGTATCTAGATGTTGAAGATCATTAAAAATATTATTGTATAGTCAGATTAATTAAATTTAGATTGGCCTTTGTCTTTGGTCTGGTATCAAAGGCCAGAGACAGTGGGGAAGTACCTGACTTTTCTGAGTGCTCGTGAGCCAGGAACCTCATGCCAAGACAAAGTATCTCACATATAGTGACAACATGAAGTCATTCTTGGATATGTACAGTCTTGGAAAATAGCAGATTTGAAGTTGTAGCCAGCCAAAGATAACTGAAGTTAGAAACTCTTGTAGATGTTTTGCTTATAAGAACTGGCTGCATCCCTTGAGGTGAGAGTGAGATTCCCCATTCCCGGAGACTGCAGGAGAAACATCTGTGCAGTAACTTTCCCAGACTGATCGGCCTCTCCATGGGAGGTGGAGGCGTGGCTTTCCTGTCCCAGAGGTATCCAGAGGAAGCTTAAAAAGGGAGGGATTTCAAATTGCATGACCCTTCTTTATTGGCGTGACTCTGTAACTGAACATAAGACATTCCTTCGGAAAAGCTGTTTTTTCAGAGAAGTACAGGCCAAAAGAGACAACAAACAGCATTTCTCACCTGCTTGCCTCTCAGTGGGAACCTTTGCTAAATGCTTAATGTAAGTTCTCGCAGGGAAATTTCACCACTGAATTCTGAAGTCCAGTGAAACAGTATTTACAGCTATGTCTAGAGACAAAAAATGCAAAGCCTGTTTTGCTTGTTTTTGAGAGGTAGGTCTGTGGGTGCTTTCTCCCTCCCTTCAGTTTTCTATACTTATTTTTAATGACTTTTTGAATGAAAAAAATACACAGTTGAAATACATGAGATGACACTCATTAAATGCATTAAATCCATCTGAGGCATGAGAATCACTTGAACCCAGGAGGCGGAGGTTGCAGTGAGCCAAAATCATGCCACCGCACTCCAGCCTGGGTGACAGAGTGAGTTTCCACCTCAAATAATAGTCATAATATAGAGTTTTCACCATATCAGCCTGGTGGATTATTAACTAAAGCTCCTTTCAAAGCTCACGGGTTGGAGCACCCTGTGAATACACTCGCATTGGAACTCCACACTCCCTTTGCTCTCTCTCTCTCACATGCAAGCTTTCCCTGTTTCTTCTCTTCTCGTCTCTCTTTGTCTCTGATCCACAGCTCACATGTACAGGGCTCCCTCAAACACACACACACACTGCCCCCTTGGTCACCTCTTCCTTGACATCTCCCTTTCTTTCCATCTGCACCTCTCACACACAAACCTCTAGTCTTGCTGTGTTTTCTCTGGGCCTCCTCCCTCTTACCCTCCCAGCCCTGCACAGGAACACGAGCCTTCAGTGGCTGCTCCCCTTGCTCTTTGGCTCTGTGTGCCTTCCATCCTCAGACGCGCACACTGCCGGTGGAGCTCAGTCACTTCCTCTCTTCTCTGTATCCTTCAGTTCTCATCCATCTTACTCTGTCCCCCTCCCTCCTTCGCCCTCGGCTTCCCCATCTCTCTAAAGCACACACACTCTCCTTGATTAGTTGTGCACACTTATAACCGCAGGAGTTATGGATTCAATTATCCAAACACCACAATCCTCCCCCGCCTTGAAAAGTGAAGACAAGTGAACGTCCTAATTAAAACGTTACCCGTCTCATTGGCGCAAAGAGAGAGAAGCGGCAGCATTGAAAAAAAATGGAAAGACAATAAT
Organism: Sapajus apella; assembly: GCF_009761245.1. NCBI lineage: Eukaryota > Metazoa > Chordata > Mammalia > Primates > Cebidae > Sapajus > Sapajus apella. The sequence continues at coordinate 21,956,996 of NW_022436952.1, read as the reverse complement.
GTGTTTACCTTCCTCAGCTGGGTGAGTCATCTGTGGGCTTTTTCTGGTTTTATATCAGCTCTCTGCTACTCTGGGTACCATAGACTGGGGACAAGTTGCTTTTTGTCTGTCCTTCTGGGTAAAATTATGAATTCTTCATCTGGACACTTAAGAATAAACATGCACTGTAATCAGAGCTTGGCTTGAATCCATGGACTCCCAAAACTTTTGAAAATGCTGCCGTGTCCCGCCTCCAGTGATACAGGGTGGATGTGGGCCGTATTTGACGAAAGGGAAAGAGCCTTGAGCCTGTCTCCCTTTTGCCAGATCAGGTTTGCTTTCTGTCTCTTTTTGTGCAGACCAGCCTCCATGGAAATTCGGCTGGGAGCCACCTCCAGCAGGTTTCGAGGCCTTTAAACTCAAGTGGATTGATAATGCCCATGCCGGGGTTGGGGGAACCTCTGGGTGATCAGAGCTGTTGTTAACACACTCTCCTTGCTTTAGAAAATACTCCAATGAATTAGCAGAGGGTTTTGACAGAGCAACCCATCATGTGATATTCCACTGGCTCCAAAGCTTGTGGAAATGTTTGGTGTCATTGTCTCTTGGGGGTTGGTAGAAGTTGAATTGCCAGTGAGACGTCTGGAGAAGTCTGTGTCCAGATGAAATGGTGATTCAGGAGCCTGCCCAGCAGCAGGGGCCTGCCTGTGTGGCAGCTGCCAGGGGGTGACCTGCCTTTTGGTGTGCATACCACATCTTTATCACTGTGACAAGAACACAGTAGCAATGACTCCCTCATGGTGTGGCTTGAGGAGCTAGGACTGATCGTGCATTATAAAGAATATTGTATGCCCCCTGCTGTGATGCTCAGGGTGGCATCGAGGTGTGTCTCTGGTCCATGTAGGGAGGGAGCCTGTCAGAGCCAAAGGATTGAGAATGCAGGACTATAAGAAATAGATTTTTGGTCTTTGTCCCTGGTGCTGACACAGAACTCCTGAATCCTTGAAATTTTCTGAGTGATAGGGGCATTTTTTGTTCTAAGGAGACAACTCTTAGTGAGCCCTTAGATAGCTTCAGAACAAGGGCAGATGCCAGAAAGGCAAAGCCTTGATTACAGGCCTGGAGCTTTCAGCACCCCTACCCTGCCTTCAGCCTCCAAGGACAGGACAGGAGCTGGAGCTTGAGTTAATAATCCATCAGGCTAATATGACAAAAACTCTATATTATTATTGTGAGATGGGGCTTGGCTCTGTCACCCAGGCTGAAGTGCAATGGTGCGATTTTGGTTCACTGCAACCTCCACCTCCTGGGTTCAAATGATTCTCATGCCTCAGCCTCCCAAGTAGCTGGGTTACAGGTGTACTCCACCATTCCTAGCTAATTTTTGTATTTTTAGTAGAGATGGGGTTTCACCATGCTGGCCAGGCTGGTCTCAAACTCCTGACCTCTGGTGGCTGAGGGGGCGGCTCATGCCTGTAATCCTAGCACTTTGGGAGGCCAAGGCAGGTGGTTCGCCTGAGGTCATAAAAATGCTATAAAAAACCCTAAACAATGCCAGGTGGTAGTCAGAGAGCTTCTGGTCTGGAGAGCATGTGCAGGTGCTTCGGAGGGTGGCACACTGGTAATCACGTTTCTACCACCACCCAGAGAAGGCATAGAAGCTCCATGCTCCCCACTCCTCACACAGTGCCCTGTGCATCTATTCCATCTGGCTGTTTCTGAGTTTCCTCCTTTATAATAAACTGGAAACAGTCAGTAAAGCATGTTCCTGAGTTCTATGAGCCATTCCAGGAATTACTGAGCATGAAGAGAGGGGTCATGGAAGTCCCCTACTTATCACCAGTTTGTTCAAAGTACAAGAGTCCTGACACTTGCAACCAGAGTCCCAAGAAGGAGGCAGTCTTGTGGCACTGAGCCTTTAAGTGCTGAGGTTTGCCCTAACTCTAGGTAGTAAACATCAAAATTGAATTGAATTCTTGGATAATTCAGCTGGCGTCTGAAAGATTGGAGAATTGGTTGATGTAAGGAAAAAAAAAAAAAAAACAATTCACGCATTTGGTGTCAGAAATGTTGTGAGTAAAAACAGCTTTTTGAGAGTACTTGAGAAATAAGCCCCTGGACCTGGAAATCATTGCCTGCATCCAACTCATAGGCGGCTGTCTCTCCTGAACTTGGGCATGCAGGGAGCAGGCCTCCTAACCGGAGGCTGGTGGCTGCAACACAATTTATCCGGCTCTGCCCTCCAGGAGAGCGCTGGACATGCATGTCTAGGTTTTAGGTTTGATGCCAAAGCCAAGCTGGAGTTTTGGCCAGAATGGCCTCTCCCTGAAGATCTGGGATGCCTAACTGGGGGAGGGAGACTGCTACATGGTATCACCATCACCTGTGAGAAGAGCACTAGCATGTCCTCCTGGAAGCCCACCCCTCGGCTCAAAAAGCATCATTTCAGCCCCTGGTGCTCTGAGAAGGTGTGGATGGAATACTGGCCTTGGCAGAGCTGGCTGTAGGATCTTTAAACATCCAGTGGGTATTGACAGGTGGCACTTGAACCTCTTTTCGTAGGACACGTGGAAGAAAGAACATGCCCTTTTCTTCTTTGAAACAATGACTGTTTTATAACTCAGGGATACAGATGTGGATACAGATGTGAATACATAGCTTTCTCCCGTCACAAAGATACTTGCACCCATAGCCTTGGCAGTCTCACAGATCTGCCCAGCTCTCTGCGGGAAGACTCATCCCATATCGCAGGCCTCTGTTTAGATGCTCCCTGCTTCCTTAGGGTTCTATTCCAGAGCCTTGCATATGCTAGACATATTGGGTCACTGACCCAGATGAATATGGGTGAACAAGCAGAGGAGTGAGTCAGTGCGTGAACATGCTCCTTCTCCACGCTTACACATGAGGACATGACCCTGAGCAGGGAAGCCATGCTGCCATAGGTTGTCTCAAGGCCCAGGGCCTCTGAAAGCAGGAAGAGAGAACAGGTTTCTGATTGGACAGAAACTGAGCCATCCACATAGCTTTCCCTGGCTACCTCTGAGAAACATGGTTCAATTAAAGTTCCCCTTGAGTGGTGCAGGATCCATGGATCTCTCTTTCCTTTGCTCCTCAAGCCCCATGGGAAGGGCTCTGGTGGCAGAGACCTAGTGTTTCAATGAACTTCCCTCCCAAGGAAACTGGAATCTTTCCCCACAAATTACCAGGAGCCCAAGGTTTCCAGTGAACATAGAGGAAAGAAAGGCAGACTTGAGTTCCTTCTCTGATGTCATCATTCATTGACTGGGTGATGGGGCATACCATGGAACCTCTCTGAGCTTCATTTTCCTCATTTGTAGAATGGTGGTTGCAATAAAGTTTACTACATAGCATGCCTGGCGGTTCAAGTAAGATATGTGAGTTTTGCCTTATAAAGCCACAAAGTGGGCCAGGCGGGGTGGCTCCCACCTGTATTCTCAGCACTTTGGGAGGCCAAGGCAGGTGGATTGTTTGAGGTCACAAGTTGAAGACCAGCCTAACATGGTGAAACCCCGTCTCTACTAAAACAAACAAACAAAACAACCAAAAATTAGCTGGGCGTGGTGGCACATGCCTATAGTCCCAGCTACTCGGGAGGCTGAGGCAGGAGAATCACTTCAACCCAGGAGGTGGAGGTTGAAGTGAGCCGAGACTGCTCCACTGTACTCCAGCCTTTGTGACAGAGTGAGACTCCATCTCAAAAAAAAAAAAAAGAAAAAGAAAAATCGCAAAGTGCTATGAAATGTTAGCTAAGTCCATAAATCTGTTTATTTTATGCCTCTGATCTGGCACACTTTTGTCAGAATAGTCTTCAGTGGGTATGGGGTAAAGAAGGACTGCTGGGAGCTTGAAGGAGAACTTGGTAAGCTGTTACAGGGGCAGAGAGAGAAAAGAGGGTGGGCATGCAGAGGTTTAGATGCTTATGGATTCAACATAGCTCATAGTCATGCCCCAATATTGGGCTTATGGGGCACCTCCTGGTGTAGCTCCTCGCCTGCCACCCCTGGCTGCCATGCTCACTCTGACCCTGTGACAAAGCTTCTCAACGTCACATGCCTGGGGCTTGTGAAGGCAGATGAGGAGGGGGCAGGGGAGAAGTCACAGTGCTCCCTTCTCTTCTCCACTCTAACAGTGATTGGACAGAAACTGAGCCACCAGCAAAGCCTTTCCCTGGCCACCTCTGAGAACATCATGCAATTAAAGGCCTGACAGTTGCCATCTGTCCTGTCCTTCTCCAGTTGCCCAGGGCACAGGGATTTGGAGCCGGCACACTGTGATACTCTACAATGCTCTGTCACCTCTGATTTCCTCCGGAAAGTCATTAAGCAGACCTGTGTGGGAGCTGCCCCAGCGTCTGAAAACTCCCTCCAGGGCAGGCAGCACAGAGGTGGTGAGAACACATTAGGATTACTCAAGTTCAAGGAAGTTGGAGTCTGTGTGAGACGAGATGAGGAGAGGGCAAAGTCAGGCAAGGAGGAGCGGGACATAGACCCCAGATGGACTCATTTTCTCTTTCTTCTTTGGCTCCTTGGGTCTAAGATGGAGCCCTAGACCTTCCTTAGAACCCCAGTACCACAGGCAGTATAGAATATGTCTTAGTTTAGGTTTTCCCAACAGCAGAGTCTGAGACAAGAACTTGGCTGCAGGTGGCTTATATGGGAGAGGATCCAGGGGGCAGAAGTGAGGGAGTGAGCAAAATGCCACCAGATGGGAGGAAAAGCCAGTCATGGGATGCATGAATGAGCTGATTATCACTGTGGGCGCCTGGAATTCAGCCCCACAGAAGACCTTCTGCAGTACCATGTAGCATGTCCCGCTGGAGGCTGGGTTATATGGCCACCCATTCCCATCACCCTGGTGCCTTAGTTGCCATGCACTTCTGGCTTGCACCTGCATGAGGCTGGACAAAACCCTGAGACACTGAGACAGAGACACCTGAGACACTTGATGTGGGAGGCTGGCAACTTACACAGAACTGACCATGACAGCTGTGCCAAGATAGCGGTGCAGGGGCTGTGACGTGGTAGATGGTTCGGATTAGCTGCAAAGACCCAGAGTTCTTGGAAAGTGGGGCTTCCTCATCGAGGCATAAAAAGGCAGGGACTGGGCCTCCTCTTGCCTGTCTGACAGACTTGCCCATTTCTTTTGAGAATCAGCTCATGGGTTACCTGCTCCAAGACAGCTTGGCCATGTGCGCTAAGGCACCTCTGGAATCCTTCTCATGACATGGCTCTCAAAAGAGTCCATGTCACAATCCCCTCTCACTGCTTGTTTTCCTGTCTTCACTATCAGATCTGAGTCCCTGGAGGACAAGGAGCCATACCTGCTTCCTTTTTGTTTCCTGAGCACCTAGCAAATTACCTGATGTGTAATAATTATTGGTCAAACAATTATTTTTTTCATTCCTGCATTTGGCAATGCTTACTACAGAAGATGTGTTACTTACTACCATTGCGGCTGATTGAGCAGGGGCTAGCAAACTCTGACCTTTAGGAAGTCTTGGAAGAAGAGTGTTGAGGGCATGGGTATCAATCAGGGGCCATTGCAATGGTCTGAGGAGTGATTGAGACCTGGAACGAGGGTGTAGGAGGAACAATGTAGAAAAATACATTGTCAAGGGAGAATCAACTGGACTCAGCATCTGTCATGGATGAGGTCTTTAGCAGTGGGTAAAGCACACAGCAACCTCATGTTCAGCAGCTGCACACAGACTAGATAGGGGTTTGGCATGCATCTGCTTTGAGGATGTTGGGACCACTCTCCTCTCTCCCTTCCAGCCACTTACATAACAATTTTAGTCTATCCTCAAAGTGATAGTCCAGGGAGTGACTGCTAGTGGAAAAGCAACCTTGAATTTGTATCCTAGAGCCACATCCTGCTAAAGCAAATCCTCTTCATACCAGAAGGCTTTTTTCTTTTCCTTTTTTTTTTTTTTTTGGAGACAGAGTCTCACTCTGTCACACAGGCTGGTGTGCAGTGGCATGATCTCTGCTCACTGCAACCTTCGCCTACAGGGTTGAAGCAATTCTCTTGCCTTAGCTTCCTGAGTAGCTCGTACTACAGGTGCACGCCATCATGCTCAGCTAATTTTTGTATATATTTTACATAGATACAGGGTTTTACCACGTTGGCCAGGATGGTCCCAATCTCTTGATCTCGTGATCCTCCCCCCTTGGCCTCCCAAAGTGCTGAGATTACAGGCATGAGCCACTGCGCCCGGCCACTAAAAGGCTTTTAACAAAAGGTTTATCAATCTTTACATTGGCCATCCTGTGATTCATGGCTCAAGATGACTTTGAATTTTGCTGATAATCTTGTTCCCCCACAACTTACTACTGAAACCGCAAAAATACATGTTGTACTCTAAATTGTTGAAAAGCTGGGAAAAACATAAGTGTACAACAATGAGGCATTACTGAATTAAAAGAATGATGTGCATAAAACTGCAAACATTCTTGTATGTTTACTGTATACATAATGTTTAAAATACTGAAAAACAAGGAGTGATCTATGTGGCCAGCAACAGGGAGTTCTTTGAAAACAAAACAAAACAAAACAAAACAAAAACACACCCCAAATGTGTATAGTACATTTATATAGTAGAAAAGTATGAGGCCACTAAATTGCCCCTGGCCTGTTATATATGATGTTGTCAATTTGTATTTATCAATAGGAAGCTCTGTTCATAATATACTAAATGAAATTAACAAATTAAAAATCAGTATGTACACCCTGCTCAAAATTTTCATTATAATTATATAAACATGAGTAAAATATCTGAAATAGTAATCTCCAACCTTTACTGTGGTTATTTCAAGGCGGTAGAATTATGAGTGATTCACTCCCCTCCTTTTTCAGTTTCTTATTTTATTTTTGTTTAAAATTTTATTTTTGAGACGGAGCCTCACTCTGTTACCCAGGCTGGAATGCAGTGGCATGATCTCGGCTCACTGCAGTCTCTGCCTTCCAGGTTCAAATGATTCTCCTGCCTCAGCCTCCCAAGTAGCTGGGACTACAGGCGCCCGCCACCACACCCAGCTAATTTTTTTGTGTGTATTTTTAGTAGGGATGGGGTTTCACCATGTTAGCCAGGATGGTCTCGATCTCCCAATCTCATGATCCACCTGCCTAAGCCTCCCAAAGTGTGAGCCACTGCACCCAGCCCTTGGTCTGTTATTTTTTAATTTTTCTAGAAGAAACATGTTTCCTTTGTATATAAAATAATAAAAAATGGTTTTTTCAGGGATAACTGTGGAAATTAGCAGCACTCTAGATGTTTCAACAGTGTGATACATGGAATATTCTGCTCGCCTGAAGTAAGACATAAAAGTATAAAAGCTGCCTTGACATGCCACATTTAGAAAGACTGGCAGCAACAGCTCTATCGCTTCCTTCTTCTATCTTGCAGCAGAAGTGTGACTACAGGAATTAAGGGTTCATGTGCAAATGAGGTGAAGCTAGAAGATTTCAGCTTGTGGGAGCCCAGGGGAGGATTCCCTTTTGATGTTTGGTAGCCATGAAGCAAGAGCAGCTCTGATCTGGTAGTGTGGACCTGCGACCCAGACTCCAAGGCTTTTTTTTTGTTTTTTGAGATGGAGTTTCACTCTGTCACCAGGCTGGAGTGCAGTAGCGAGACCTCAGCTCACTGCAACCTCCACCTTCTGGGTTCAGGTGATTCTCCTGTCTCAGCCTCCTGAGTAGCTGGGACTACAGGCACGTGCCAACACACTTGGCTAATTTTTGTATTTTTAATAGAGACAGGGTTTCACCATGTTGGCCAGGATGGTCTCGATCTCTTGACCTCATGATCCGCCGGCCTTGGCCTCCCAAAGTGCTGGGATTACAGGTGTGAACCACTGTGCCTGGCCAGGAATCCCATTCTCTAAGTGAGATAAGAGAGGCACAGAGGAGTTCAATGACCTGCACAAGGTGGAGCTGCACCTTTAATGCCAACAGCCCGATTCTGGGGTTGTGTTCTTGCCCACCACTCTGCCAACACCAAGCTCATCTTTCTCCCCAATGTTATGATCTCAGTGCTGTTGCCCATAGACTGCACTTAGTGATCTCATGTCTAACAGATTATCAGGGGGAACACTGTGTATTTAGCTACTGATTAATTTTACACAGTTTCCCTCCAACATGGAGTTTTTCTGTGATCAGTGGGAGAAGGGGTGTTGGGGGCCAGCCCAGAGATGAGGGCCCTCTGCAGCCCACCCTCTCTGCAACTCCCCATCCTCCCAGAGGCCAATGTGCATGGCCAGTCTAGCCAGTCTCTCTGGCTAAACTTTCATCCAGCCTCTTGAATGACTTCCTTGTCAGTGTCTCTGCTGAAGTGGAGTGGGGTGATGGGGGAGAAGCCGCCGCCTACTTTGCTCTTTACTTGCAGATCCCAGAGCCTCCAGAGGATCCAGAGAGGTAAAGGTCTCTAATATAAAAGTGAGATCCATGGAGCGGCAGCCTAAAACCACATAAATATTAAATCACCCAAGAGTCAAAGTCCTCTGGGAGGGGCAGACTGTGAGCAGGGAGAAGGAGAAGACATCCATCACCTAGCAGCAGACAACCTGAGGAGAGGTAGCAGGCAGAGGGAGGAAGGAGACGGGATGTTGGAGGCTGGGGCTACAGCCAGATCAGGTCCAAGCTGGGATGGTGGAGAGAAGACACAAGGGACTTCCCAACAGCCTAGTGACCAGAGTCTGCAAAGCATCTTCATGAGCTCCTAAAGACTTCTTACAATTAAGAGATAGAGAGTGGATAAACATGTTCCCAAGTGCACTGGTCATGTTTTTTTTATTTTTTTGAGATAGCGTTTATGCTCTTGTTCCCCAGGCTGGAGTCCAATGGCACAATCTCAACTCACTGCAACCTCCACCTCCCGGGTTCAAGCAATTCTCCTGCCTCAGCCTCCGTAGTAGCTGGGATTACAGGCACCTACCACCACTCCAGGCTAATTTTTTGTATGTTTAGTAGAGATGAGGGTTTCACTATGTTGGCCAGGCTGGTCTCGAATGCCTGACCTCATGATCCAACCGCCTCAGCCTCCCAAAGTCCTGGGATTACAGTCATCATGTTTTTAAACCTCATTCCCATTAGCAGAGCAGTAGCACCCTTTCTAGTAGTAGATACAGTTGTAGGGTCATCCCAAAATAAGCAACTAACCCCTCCTTTTGCATAGAAAGAGATATTTACTGTACAAGTATTTCTAGAAGGGTGATTCTGTGCAAAGGTGAGTGATACTGTCCATGAACACCACAGGGAAGGCCCTCATATGAGGAAATTTAACTTCTCAGAGGTAGAGGCAGAGATGGTCCTACTCTGATGATGATTCCGAGCTATCCTTATCCTCTTCCTATGGATTTTTCAAGCTGTGTGAATTGCACATTTCTCCAGATACAAAATCAGGGACCGTTTGGATTGGGGGAACCCTGTGGCTTCTTGTTCCAGCCTCTCATTTCACAGATCAGGAGGTTAAAATACCCACACCCACCAGTGTATGCAGCAGAAAGTGGAAACACAGGGACTGAATTGGGGATGTGGCTTGTGAAAGAGCCTGAAGTCACACAGCTGGAACTCCTAATTCTCATTCCAATTCTTTCTTTCCCTCCTATAAATTATATGTGATTTTAGCTCTGAGACAAATTAATAATTTATTTAGGATAGTAACTGAAAATTGTGCATCATTGCAATGTTAGTCTCTGGAGGGAAGAGAGAGGAGTTGTCAGCTCAATCCAGGGTAAGCGTCTCAGTTAATTTTCTTGGTCCTCTCTTAGAATAAGTCCCTTTTCTTAAGGGTACTTATTAGCCCATGTTCACAAGGATCAGTGACTTACCTTGGGTGCTTTCAGGGAACAGAGCTGGAAACAAAGGCTTGTGTAGGGTAGTTGATTTGGGGTGTGTGATCCCAATGAGTAGAGAACTAAGAAAGTATACAAGGAAGGAGAGAAAGGCAGTCCAAAGGCTATTGAGCTCATTACAACCATAGAAGATGGGAACTTTTCCTGCTGGGAACATGGGAATATACCCTGACACTGTCTGCCTTGATCCCCTGAGTCCCATACCCCTTGATGGGAGGTAGTTAAATCCCTCACTCCGGATTAGCCTGTGTAATGGAATGGTGGAGCAGGCTCCATAGCAGATCAAAAAGCTGCAGGGCAGAAAGCACCAGGTGCAGCTGAGAGGTGAGTTGCTCTCCAGATACACCTGTATGGAGCCATCCAGATGCTACAGTCATGTCCAAAGCAAAAACGAAGGACAAGAGGATGTGAGAAGAAGCATAAAAAGTGATGAGTACACTCATGTATTAAAAGGGTATTGCTTCCATTTTCTTTGCCTTCCTGTACCAAGGATGTGGCCAAGTGATGAGAGATCTTGAGACCTAGTAACCTAGTGTTTGGCACTAGGTTCCTTAGGCTTAGGCTAAAGCAGTGTGGTCAAACTTGTATCTGCATCAGAAGCCCTTGGAGGGCAGAGTAAAACGTGTACTACTGGGCTGCATCCCAGAGTTTCTGATTCCCTGTCTTACAGGCCTGAGAATTTGCATTTCTAACAGGTTCTTTGGCAGTACCCATGCTGCTGTCTGGGAACAACAGTAGAAGAACCACTGGGCTAAGCTGTATGTCTCAGTCCAGCTTCATAAAAAGTTCAGAAATGAGCCTTCTGGATCTGGAATAAGCTCAGTTAAAACAGCACCACCTTTTCCTCATATGCTGTTCCCCATAGTGAACCTTGTATGGAAAAAGATGGATGCCAGCAGGCACGATTTTAGTAGCCCTTTGGTGTAATGTTACCAGAGTGTCCCAAACTACTATCCCCCCTTCTTTGTTGTGAGATAGCATCTCACTCTTTTGCCCAGGCTAGGGTTCAGTGGTACAGTCATAAGCCGAGACCATGCCATTGCACTCCAGCCTTGGCGACAAAGCGAAGACTCCATCTCAAAAAACAAACAAAAACAGAAAAACTGAAACGCAAAGCTATGTCCTGAGAGTAAACAGGATTGTTTTTGGACTGGCAGAGTTAACTGGTCACCCATAAGAGGATGCAAAAGTCTGTTTTGTTTACAGAATATAGTGGCTTGGCAAAGCATAATGGCATCAACAGAAATACATCATAGTGGAATCAACCAGTCCCATCTCCTCCACATGTTGAGAGCACATATGGTGAAGCTGCATTTAACTGGGCCCCAATGCTTTGAAATTTATGAAGGTCTGGTCAGGAGCTAGGTTGAAGCTTAGCTTTGCCCTACTTATGGAACCATAAAAGAATTGGTAAGTTATTTATTTGTTTGAATAAAGATGAATGTGTTCCGTCTTCTTAAGGACATACATGGTTCTCGAGAACTGAACAATAGCCATACACCTGCAGATCTTGAGTGATGCCGACTATAAATGATTTTTTACCTCTTGTTAAAGCAGGCTTTAAACACTTTTTGGCAACTCTTGATGAGCTAATGGCACTTGTCGCCCTCTATATTTAAAATAAGGAAATAATTATTTAATGTGACAATTTAAGAATTATAATTATGAAATATATAATTAAATATAACATAAATATATTAAAATATATATTTTAAAATATTTTTAATTTAAAAATATATATAAGATATAAATTAATATATATTAAATTATTTTATAAAAATATAAATATATAAAATTTTATATATAAACATGTATAAATATATTTAAAAATTTATAAAATAATTTAATAATTATAGAACCATCTTTAAAAATACTCTATGATCCCAAAAGGCCTCCTCAATCTTGACCTGAGTTAGTGAGTGACGTTTTATTCCTTTTATTCTCTTGGTCCTCATCAATGTCTACTTCGAGTTTTTTTCTTTCTTTCTTCTTCTTTCTTTTCCCACTTCTTTTGCTTGTTAAGAAACAAGTTCATTTGGGGCCTATATTTAGCAGTCTACCCAATCTGGATATTTTAACACTCGAGATCCTAAGTAGTAAAATGGAATATATATTTCATGTTTGTATCAAGATTGCTCACTTTCAAACCACATAATTATCCTGTGAAGCATTTATATTCTTCACACTGATGAGCTGAACAAACATAGAAACAAATATCAGAACAGAAATAATGAAACTTGGCCATTCTTTCGCTTCTCCTGCTCATCTGGCTGTGCTTTCACCAGTGGGGGAACCATAGGAGTAGCTCCTACAGCTCTGGGAGATCCACAAGGAAAAGAGCTCTGTACCATGGTACAAGATAAGCTGAAGGTTGTGTTTGATCTGGGATCCTTTGGTTTAATTTTATGCCACTGGATAAAGATGCTGTCAGCGAGATGCATTTATTTGTGCTTTGCAAAGAAGTATAAAATCTTGCCTGGCCACAAAAATTTGCCTGGAGTTCCCACCACATAAATTTACCCTTCCGTTTCGCATTGTTTCTGCCCATCATGGATCTACAACAAAACAGGGCCTGAGCTGATCCCCCCAAAGGTATTATTTTGTTTGTAGTGCAGCTTTTGCATTGGGCCAGAAACTATTTATCAGCTTATGGCTCAGACCTCTTAGGCTAACACCCCTCTCAGATTCCATGATATCAGAGTTGGTTTGGGAGTAAATACATCAGCCTAGGATTATTTGACATTGTTTTCTGTGCTTGGTTAGCAGAAGTCCTTTGAGTCGGGCTTTTGTCACCCACCTACATAGTAACAATAGAAGTTATTTATGGTATGGATTTTATGGGGCAACACTTTTGAAGATAACTGTAAATGCCAGGGCTCTGCCTCCCTGGGCTGTGAGCTCTATAGCTGAGCAGCCAGTGGGAGGGGGTGGAGTGGGAACCTGGGATTTTGTTTACAAAGCTCCAAATGTCTGCAGTATTCTCTGTCAGTCTGCGTCCACTATCTGCTAAGTCTGATAACTGACGGGAAGGAAGGAATGAAATAAGGCTTTTTTAAAAAGAGTGATTATTCAGATTAGGAGTTTCAAATCAATGGGTTGGAAATAGACAGAAAGGAAGCATGTGGAGAGTCAAGATGAACAGAAGTAGAAGATGTGTGGACCCAGCGTTAAGCCCCTGCACTGGGCCTTCTGTTAATGAATGTTAAGGGGAAAATGCAAGATCCAAGAGGGACAAAAAGGAGAGTGCAGAAACATCCTTTGCTTACCCTTTCACATTTCTTCTTTCTTTCTTTCTTTTCCTTCCTTCCTCCTTCCTTCCTTCCTTCCTTCCTTTTTCCTTCCTTCCTTTCTCCCTTCCTTCCTTTCTTTTCCTTCCTTCCTTCCTTTCTCTCCTTTCTTTCCTTCCTTCCTTCCTCTTTCTTGTTTTTTTTTTTTTTTTTCCTGAGATGGAGTCTCGCTCTGCTGCCCAGGCTGGAGTGCAATGGCGTGCTCTCAGCTCACCACAACTTCCACCTCCCAGGTTCAAGCGATTCTCCTGCTTCAGCCTCCCAAGTAGCTGGGATTACAGGTGGGCGCCACCACACCCAGCTAATTTTTGTATTTTTAGTAGAGATGGGGTTTCTCCATGCTGGCCAGGCTTGTTCCAAACCCCTGACCTCATGATCTACCCGCCTCAGCCTCCCAAAGTACTTGGATTACAGGAGTGAGCCACTATGCCCAGCTTCCTTTGACATTTCCTTTGCTCCCCAGCATGGTAGTGGGTGGCTTCCTGAAGGCCATGGAAAACTGTGTTCTCCTTTTTTATGACTATTATTCATTGGCAGCTATAACATTCTGCATGACTCTGGCTACCACATGTCAAGAAGGAAGATATAACTTGTAAGAAACAACGAAAATTGGTAAAATGGAGGTTGGGGGCTGCCATATGGAAACAGAAACATGAGGATAGTGCCTTTCAGTTTGGCAAAGATAAAGGCTAGAGTGGAAGGCAGTCAGAATTTGAAAATCACGAGCAGTGTGGATCAAGCGATTAAGAACTGTCCACTTCTCCAAATGCCAGTGTTTATAGAAGAATGCAAATATATGGCATTTGTTTTTCACCAAAATAGATAATATTGGTTGGGAAACGTTCAGAACTGCTTTTGAGAAAGACCACTCCAAGAAAAGGGGGTTCATTCTGTTTGCGACAGAGAAAGTGGCTGTAGGAACCACTGTTTGACCTACATCAACCCACCCTGCTGTTTCAACCCTACATGCACAAGGCGTATCAGCCCTCTCTCCACCATGCTCAGCCCCAGGCAGACAGCTCTTCGTTTGCCATCATCTCTGGAATGTAGGTGCCCTGGTCTCTTGGTTCCTCAATCACCTCAACTTCAACTTCAGTGATGCCCCCCAGTCATTACCCTGTGGGTGTGATCAGCGGCACGACTTACTCTACTGCTGAAAGCTCACGCTGTAAAGCACATGATAGCTCACCACCCCTATTTTTCCCATGTTGCAGTCCTCAAAGTCACTAATAAATAATATTTCTACTTCTGAAATAACCCAGCTTTTAAGCACTAGTGACTGCTTAATTACCAAATGCAACAATTATTCTTTGGTCCTTAATCTACTTGTTCTTTTGCATTTGAAGCTATTAACCATCTTCATATTGTTTAGGGTTTTTTTTTTCCTCCTTTGATTTCTCAATACAAACACTGTCTCCATTTTATGCTTGCTTTTCCAGAACATTTCTCTCCTTCATGGGATTCCTTTTCTTTTTCCAACCGTGTAAAATTACATATCCATAAAGCCTCCTTTCTTTCATGTTTACCTGTGCTCTCTCTCTCCTCCTTACCTTATTAATGTTCTCTCTTCTCATGGGTCCCATCTTCACCTTCAGGTGGTCCTTTACAAATCCACTTCTCAGGCTCTGATTTTGTGCACCCCGATTTTCTGTCTCTACATTGCTGACATCTTGAGGAATATTTCTATACCAATATCCCACCAAAAACTTAAAATTATCTTTCACCTTAAACCTATGTCTTTTTCTGACTTACCTATTTTCTCCCCCGACCCCTGCCCATCCCAGCAGCACCACCATTCCATGTTCAAAAGCCTACAGCTCATCGTTGGTTCCGTATAGTATATAGTCCTGCAGTATGGCTTTGTTCTGTAATCACAGAACACCCCTCTTTGTTCCCCCTCTTCCATTTGACATTGCCATTCCTGTCTTCCTAAAATGCTTTCTTCATTCAACAAGTATTCCTTGAGCTACAAATATGTATTTAGGACTTATGCCAGAGGATGGAGGTGCAAAAAAGGGTAAACATGGTTTCTGTTCTCATGGATCTCACAGACTAGAAATAGAGATGTGCAAACAAAACAATTGTAATGAAATGTGATCATTGCTGTAATGAAGACATGATTAAGAAATAATAGAAGCAGCAAAATCGAATTTCTTGGGAGCATCAGGGTAGACAACACAGAGAAGGTAATGCTTGAGTTGAAAGATGAGTAGAATTTTACTAGGTAGGTAGTTTTGAGGACTGGATATCAAAAGAAAAAGGAAAAGCATGTAACAATAGGTAGAGACACCCAAGGTAATTGTTTTCAGTCGGGACTGGGTAATTGGATATTCAAAGGTAGCCATGACAGACTGGACATGACAGTATTTTTTTTATTTATTTTATACAGTATTTTTAAAATTTATTTTGCTTAAACTTAAAGTATTCTGGGATATATGTGCAGAATGTGCAGGTTTGTTACATAGGTATACATGTGCCATGGTGGTTTGCTGCACCTATCAACCCATCATCTAGGTTTTAAGCATGCCTTAGGTATTTGTCCTAATGCTCTTCCTCCCCTTGTCCCCCAACCCCCAACAGACCCCAGTGTGTGACGTTCCCCTCCCTGTGTCCATGTGTTCTCATTGTTCAACTCCCATTTATGAGTGAGAATATGCAGTGTTTGGTTTTCTGTTCCTGTGTTAGTTTCCTGAAAATGATGGTTTCAAGCTTCATCCATGTCCCTGCAAAGGACATGAACTCATTCTTTCTTAGGGCTGCATAGTATTCCATGGTGTATATGTGACACATTTTCTCTATCCAGTCTATCATTGATGAGCATTTGGGCTGGTTTCAAGTCTTTGCTATTGTAAACAATGCTACAATAAACATATGTGTGCATGTGTCTTTATAGTAGAATGATTTTATGTCATGCTAGGGAGTTTTTATCTTTTGGCCAGTGTGAAACTAGTAAGGAATTTCGAGTGAGGGAATGGCATGACCAGATTTATATTCTAGAAAAATTGCTCTGATCACTCTACAATGATTGAATAAAGAGAAAGGTAAGACTAAAGGCAGAAAATAGAAAGCAGAATAGTTAATGGTCCAATAAGAGATAATCGACAGTGAATTGAGGGAAGACAGGATAGAATTGAGATGTAAGGAGAAGGAATCAACTAGACTTGGTTGATATCATTAGATATCAGTTATCATTAGATAACTGATGAGGCTCTTGGTTTGGTTTCTTCGTAAGCTGACCCTTAAAAGGGTCCTCAACCAATGTAACAAAAAACTAACTTCATAGCTCAAGCTATGGTCACTTCATCCGGCAGATAAGGCAAGTCAGATTGGGGTGATGCATAAACTGAGCCCAATATAGCTCACCTTCAGCTCTAGAAAAACCCTGGGAACAGGTCTGCCCGCAGCCACAAGGACCCTTGCATCGTCATGGATGTGTGTACTCAGAGGGCACTGTGATAAACAGGAAGATGCTTTGAGGAAATGAAAGGTTAATTTATCTGTTCATAATTTAGATTTCAATGTTGCTGTGAAATGGAAGACATCATTCCTGCCTCCTGGGACTAAATACTGGAAGAAGACATCTGTTTACAGAATTGTCCTGGGCATGTTGTATAAATTCATGTTTAAATAATAATTTCAGGTGAACTGTGAGGTAGACAGGGAAAAGGAACAGGCCCCAATATGCCTTTCTTTTCTAAGAGAACCCCCTACTCCAGGGGTTTCCTGACTTCAGCACTATGGCATTTTAGGCTGGATAAATCTTTGTTTGGAGAAGGGGAGGCTGTTCTTGTGTATTTTCAGATGTTTGTCAGTATCTCTGGCCTCCACCCAGGGCATCATCCACCCTAGTCCCCAGTTGTGACAAATGAAAATGTCCCCAGACATTGAAAAATATCCTCTGTGGGGACAAATCACTCCCAGTATAGCACTGCTGCTCTGCACTGAAGTCTCTCAAATTTTAATGTGCACAGGAATCACCTGGGGACCTTGTTCAAATGTGAATTCAGATTTAGTAGGCCCAGGGTAGGGCCTGACAGTTTGCATTTCCAAAAAACTCTCAGGTAGTGCCCATTGTTGCTGCTCCAAGGAGCTCACTCTGGGTAGCTGGGTTTTGACATGGCCTGCCTTTTCTCCCTTCTACCCCCTCTACCACCACCCAGGATGGAGGCCGGATGGTGGCAGGAATGCTACCAGGGCCTCCCCTTTTATCAACAAGGACATCTACCAGGCAGGGACCCTCCGGCCTCATGTTCCATTCTCAACGTGCTCAGTTGGAGGGACATAGAGCAGATGGGAGTAAATTAGTGAGACACATGCATCTCAACCTTATTGCTAACGCCTCAGAGGTCACAAAGAAAGCCTTGGGCATCCAGAGATTGGAGAGGCCGGGAGGAGCTCACACATCAGCCAAGGCAGCTGTGACTCAGTCCACTGGGTGCAGTTCAGAGGGTACAGCAGCTAATGGGACCAGATGGTCTGTGCCTTGTTTGTGGGCACGTGCCTCCCCCACCCCCATCCTCACTCAGTGATTTCCTCATTTGTTCCTTCCCTCCAGAACCAGAATAGCCATTTTTAAATGAAATGTGATGGAAGACTCTCTTTCCTCCCAGTCTGTGTGCCATTGAGCTTTCAGATGTGCATATGGGGAATCATGGAACTTTCTTTAAAGGTCCTAGCAGCCAGCCGTATTTGGAAGCCAAGCGAGGTCGTGATTTGGAGCAAAATGAAAACATATGTACCTGTACTCTGACACCCTACATTGGGATTCTTAGGCAGGGCATTATCTCCCAATAAATGCAGGTAATTACTGGAGGGGTCATGTATTAGCACTTTACTATTAACACATGAGAGTGAAGCCCTTTATTTAAAACCACCTCACAGAGGCCAACTGAGAGCACTTCATTTCAGGCTCCTGCAACCTAAACCTGAGTTGAGTACACGAGCCAGAGGGCTATTTGCAGGTCCATCTGTCCTTAGCGCCGAAGTAACCGAGCAGGGCTTAAGTCTGTTATCCTTGAGAAGTCGTTCCACCAAATTGAAGTCCCGTTCTAAAAACTATCCCCTCGTGGTACCTCGTGCTACTTCCTTGAGAATCCTCCCTCTCCTTGCAAGGCTCCATTATTTCCCTACTTGCACTTTTTTCTTTATCTAGCAGAGCCATTTGAGGGCTGGGTCCTGGTGGGAAAAAAAAATACAGTTTACTTGGTTCAAGAGTTTATGGGAATAAATGAAGGATGTGGTTTCTAGAGACCAGCTAGGTGGGAACTGTTACCATCCCCAGGCCTGATGGAAGGGCAAGGGGAGGTCATACTGTTTCCACGGCTCCGAGCTCAAGCCATGGCGGAACTTAACAACTACCAAAAATGTATCAAATGAAGACAAAATACACTGATCTCTGCTTTTCTTCATTCTTCAGCCACCTACAAGTACCTTCCTTTGGGAGAACTCAGTTGGAAGCTGGCTGGAAAGGAAGCCCGTGAGCTTGAGTCCACATTGGCCAGTCTCTTGGGGTCCCCACCTGGGATAGAAAGGCAGATGGTGGGTCTGATGAGTTATATGTAAAGGAGGGGATACACGGTTGCTCTCAAGGCGTTTGTTGGGATGTAATAGGAGTAATTTTACACTAATCTGTGTTCTCCAAAGTTTCTTTAGTGGGCAGCGGGGGAACCCATTAAAGGGGTTTGGTGAGAATAATCAGCAAATATTCCTTTTATTTCCCTCATAATCTGCCTGATGATTAAGACACCCTGGCATTTCCACTTAACAGCAAAGAACATCTGAGCTCAAAACACAGATATACAATAAACCATGTAGATCCAGGACCAACATGGTAGATGAGACCAAAACAACTAATGCCGTCTGTTGGTGGTAGGCAGAAAGAATGGTCCAAATCTGCGTTTTAGTAATTCTTGGGTGACCTGTGTGTATACCGAAGTGTGAGTATGTAGAGAAGTTTATGTACAGAGCTAAGACCAGCAAATGAGGCATGCACTGGAGAATTAGCTTAATGAGCTAATTGACAATTTCCCATCTTCCCTGTTGATGCAAACTCTCCTGTCCGTGTGTTTAGAGACCCAAACACCAGTCCAGGCAATCCTCATAGCATGAGCTGGAATCAGCATGCAGGTTGCCCAAACCCTGGCTCCACTGGCCTATGTGAAGGCAGCTGTCTTCAGCTAGTCACCTCCAGAGACACCCCATTGGTCTCTCTCACTTGCATGAAACCAGGTCCCAGAGCTGCTGTTTAGCAGATACAATTACTTTCTTCACAGTCACAGCAAAATAGCTTCCTCTTCCCACTTCAGCTGGAACTTCTTAGTTAAAGTTCACACCCAAGGAGATGAGGGTGTTAATGGCTAATTTCTGCTAAATGAGCCCAGGAACTGGGAAGCCTCCTTCCTTTGACTGACAGCTGTGGAGTCTGAGTCCATCTGCTTGGCCTCTGCCAGCCCCAATGCTATGTCTGGGTGGAGGGTTACTGTGGGTGAGCAGCCAACATGACAGCATGTCTCCTGTCATTCAGCTGTGTGGCACGCCAGCCCTCCCCTCTATAACCAGGGGCCTGTGGTGTCCCCTTAAGTTACACAGCAAAGTCTCTGCTCGGGGAGTTGGGATCTGATGTTAGTATTTTTTCTTTGCTCTAAAGCCGGGTTAGGATCTTCTTGGTAGCCAAAGAAAGGGCTTAGAGAGGCGAGGGATGAACAACCCAGCTGGGGCTGGTTTTTCCCAACCCACTCCCATTTGCTGTTGCTCCACTCTCCTATGAGAAGCAAAGATGGCAAGAAGCAGGGAGGCTGCATGGATTCAGAGGCATCTGGTGGTAAGAGGAGGCTGTGCCCTGTGTAATTTCTCATTGTTTGGAATTATGGCTTTTTGTTATTTAATTTCTTAGTTACCCCTCCCATCAAAATGTACTTTGTTTCTAATGCAGAATATTTCTAATTATGAAAAGAACACCTGCCCATTAAAGAAACCTTGGAGAACACAGAATAGTATAAAATTACTCCTATTACATCCCAACAAACGCCTTGAGAGCAACCGTGTGGCCCCTCCTCCCCTTCCCCAGGTGTATCCCCTCCTTTATTCTACAAAGATGGGATCATATTGTAGAGTAATTACAAACCTTTTGTTCACTTAATGTTATTTCATGAGACTTTCCCATGGCACTAAACTGTTCTTCAAAAGATAGCATCAAATGACTGTGTGGCATCTACCCTTTGGATGTCACATAATTTAAGCTGCCATTCCTCTGTTGATCACATTTCGCTCGATTCTAGTTTTACACTGTTATAATTAACACTGTGATAATCGTTGCACATAAATCTCTTCTCTGTCTGTAATTATTTCCCTTGGATAGATTGCTACCGGTTAAAGGGTGTGCATGTTTTAAGACTCTTCTTATATATCACTATACTATCCTGAAAAGACACTATCCCACTCTATGTCTTCTTTTCTGAATTGCCTGTGAATGTCCATGGCCTGGTTTGTTTTCCCCTAAGGAAGTTCATCTCTTCTTATTTGTAACAGCTTTTTAAAGATATGCTAAAAATATTAACTTTTAAATTTTTAATTATGGTAAAATATGCATAACATGAAATTTGCCATTTTAACCATTTTTAAGTGTAGTTTACTGATGTTAAGTATATCCACACTGTTGTGCAAACAATCTCCAAAACATATTTATCTTTTAAAACTAACACTCTGTACCCATTAAACAACAGCTCCCCATTCGCTTCTCCCCCCAGCCCCTGGTAACCACTCTTCTGCTTTCTTTTTTTTTTTTTTTTTTTGAGACTGGGTCTCACTCTCTCTTCCAGGCTGGAGTGCAGTGGCATGATCTTGGCTCACTGCAACCTCCACTTTCCCTGGCCCAAACAATTCTCCATCCTCAGCATCCCAAGTAGCTGGGACTACAGGTGTACACAAGCATGCCTGGCTAATTTTTCTATTCTTGTAGAGGTGGGATTTCACCATGTTGCCCAGGTTGATCTCAAACTGCTGAGCTCAAAGCAGTCCGCCCACCTCGGACTCCCTAAGTGTTGGGATTACAGAGGTGAGCCACCACGTCCAGCCCAGAGTTTCCTTTCTTTTTCAGGCAGAATCCATCTGATGTACATGCCATGGTGGTTTGCTGCACCCATCAACCCATCATCTACATTATGTATTTCTATTAATGCTATCTCTCCCCTAGCGCCCTGCTCCCTCACAGGCCCTGGTGTGTGATGTTCCCCTCCCTGTGTCCATGTGTTCTCATTGTTCAACTCCCACTTATGAGTGAGGAAGTGGTGTTTGCTTTTCTGTTCTTGTGTTAGTTTGCTGAAAATGATGGTTTCCAGCTTCATTCATGTCCCTGCAAAGGACATGAACTCATCCATTTTTATGGCTGCATAGTATTCCATGGTATATATGTGTCACATTTTCTTTATCCAGTCTATCATTGATGGTCATTTGGGTTGGTTCCAAGTCTTTGTTATCGTGAACAGTGCTGCAGTAAACATACGTGTGCATGTGTTTTTATAGTAGAATGATTTTATAATCCTTTGGGTATATACCCAGTAATGGGATTTCTGGGTCAAACGGTATTTTTAGTTCTAGATCATTGAGGAATCGCCACACTATCTTCCTCGATGGTTGAACTAATTTACACTCCCACCAACAGTGTAAAAGTGTTCCTATTTTTCCACATCCTCTCCAGCTTCTGTTGTTTCCTGACTTTTTAATGCATTTTTAAACAAAACTAAATTTAATTACATTTAATAATTTAGAAAATTTATGGAGCCTAGGGACTTGATCCACTTTGTCACCAAACAAAGGAAATATAAAGTTAATCTCACCCAGCTCCCTTCTGAGTGAATGGATATGTGAATATTGTGTCTAACGGATGTCTGTGGACTTTAACTCCAAGGGAGTGAAAAGCTGAGGTAATTAAGTGGATAACTTAGAAAGAGGCACTGACTTGGAGGCAAAAGCAATTTTAGATGTTTTGCTTACCCAGTTGATGGGGCCTAGTGGTTGGTTCACAACCATTCAGCACTTCCCTATGTGTAAATAAAACATGAACATTCCAGGACTCAGAACCTGAGTTAATTAGAATGTGAACACGGGTATTTGTTAATTAATTCAGTGAACAATTAATGAGCACACACCATGTGCCAGGCACTGTGCTCACTGCAGGGTGGCAATAAAGGTGGGACTTGGTCCTTGCTGTGCAGTAAGTGGTATTACATGTGCTCACCAATAACAACAACAGAGGCGGAATTCTATCAGTGCCATAAAGCACCGTGCTGTGGATACTCGGAGATACCGTCAGCTCATAGCCATCCAGATTTGGGGATTTTTCCTCTCTGTTTCATCGAGGGAATGGGCTACAAGCCACAGCCAGTTGGTCACTAGGGGGTTTGCCAGGCCCAGGACCGGGTGATCTTTGACATCTTCTTTTCGCTTTCTCATCATTAAGCTTGATGCACTTTCTCATCATTAAGATCTTCATTCCTGGGTTCATATTCCTGGGCCTGGTGTTTTTTTTTGTTTGTTTGTTTGTTTTTTTTTTTAACAGACAGAGTCTCAGTCTTACTCTGTCACCCAGGCAGGAGTACAGAGGCATGATCATAGCTAACAGCAGCCTCAAATTCCTGGGCTCAAGAAATCTTCCTGCCCAAGCCTCCTGAGTAGCTGGGACTACAGGCATGTATCACAACACCCAGCTAATTTTTTCGTTTTGTTTTGTTTTGAAGTTTTGTAGAGACAGGGTCTCACTATGTTGTCCAAGCAGGTCTCAAACTCCTGTCCTCAAGTGATCCTTCCACCTCAGCCTCCCAAAGCATTGAGATGAACAGGCCTGAGCCACTGTGCCTAGCCAGGCAAGTGTTTTTGTTTTTTTTTTTTTTTTTTTTTGAGGCGGAGTTTCACTCATGTTACCCAGGTTGGAGTGCAATGGCGCGATCTCGGCTCACCGCAACCTCCGCCTCCTGGGTTCAGGCAATTCTCCTGCCTCAGCCTCCTGAGTAGCTGGGATTACAGGCACGCGCCACCATGCCCAGCTAATTTTTTGTATTTTTAGTAGAGACGGGGTTTCACCGTGTTGACCAGGATGGTCTCGATTTCTTGACCTCGTGATCCACCCGCCTCGGCCTTCCAAAGTGCTGGGATTACAGGCTTGAGCCACCGCGCCAGGCCGGCAAGTGTTTTTGAACATAATTCCTGACGACCTGCTTTCTGATGCTCCCACCAATTTCACTTCCTTGCAATATAATACATCTTGATTTCTTTTTTTTTTTTTTTTTTTTTTTTTTGAGATGGAGTCTTGCTCTATCACAAGGCTGGAGTGCAGTGGCGCAATCTCAGCTCACTACAACCTCTGCCTCCCAGGTTCAAGCGATTCTCCTGCCTTAGCCTCCTGAGTAGCTGGGACTACACACACATGCTACCATGCCCAGCTAATTTTTGTATTTTTAGTAGAGACAGGGCTTCACCATGTTGGCCAGGATGGTCTCAATCTCTTGACCTCGTGATCTGCCTGCCTCAGCCTCCCAAAGTGCTGGGATTACAGTCATGAGCCATAGTGCCCAGCTATGATACATCTTGATTTTTTTTTCTTTCTTTCTTCTTTTCTCTTTCTTTTGAGGCAATGTCTTGCTCTGTCCCCTGGCTGGAGTGCAATGGTGTGATCTCGGCTCACTGCAACCTTTGCCTCCCAGGTTCAAGCGATTCACTTGCCTCAGCCTCCCGAGCAGCTGGGATTACAGGCACCCGCTACCACACCTGACTAATTTATGTATTTTTAGTAGAGACAAGGTTTCACCATGTTGGCCAGGCTGGCCTTGAACTCCTTACCTCGTGATCCGCCCCACCTTGGCCTCCCAAAGATACATCTTGATTTCTAAAGGCAGCCTGATGCTGCCGAGAGACCATAGGCTTTGGAGTAAAAGTAAGCTTTTCTGAAATCCTTGCTGCTTCTATTACTAGTGGTGTGGTTTTGGACCAAATTTCTAAAATGAGGAAGTTTTAATTTTCTCACGTGCTATATCGGGGTAATTAATGCATCTTATGTGAGGTTGTTTTAAATGTTCAATTAAATGAGATTTTATATAAAGCTGACAATGTAGTGCCACATCTGAAGTGATGACTGTTTTATTAATATTTCCCCTCCCTTTGGATCAGAGGTCTCCTAAACCCAGAGATTTATCACATGTCTTCTGGATTTAGTCTGACTTTCTTTACCTTCCCGTGAAAACCATTCTTTTTACTTAAATTGCTCTGTTAGGAGGAGTTCTGAGCCTTGGACTCCTTGTCAACTGTTGCACTGAGTTTATTAGTGGAATGAATGTCTTCAGTCCCACTGTGGAGATGAATATACTCCGCCTCCTAGAGTGTCCAGTCCACTTTCTCATGGAGTCTGTTTCCCTCATTCCTCATCCTCGTGAGCCGGCTCAGAAACTACAGCTTCATTAGAAGCAGGGCTAATGCCTCTGCTCTGAGCTAGTTCCGTCCAACATT
This sequence comes from Sapajus apella, assembly GCF_009761245.1. Classification (NCBI taxonomy): domain Eukaryota; kingdom Metazoa; phylum Chordata; class Mammalia; order Primates; family Cebidae; genus Sapajus; species Sapajus apella. The sequence goes on along the minus strand of NW_022436952.1, from coordinate 21,932,362 downwards.
CTTCACCAGGAATCTCTTCTCCATTTCTTCCTGGCCAGCTCCAGGGTGCATTTCTTTTTTCTTTTCTTTTTTTTTTTTTTTTTTTCCAAGAAAGCCTGCTGGCCTGTTTATTATTATGGGATCAGCTATCCCAGTGTCACATTCTAAATCTCTGGGAACAGTCTTGCTTGCAGAAGAATGGCAAAGACTATCTTTCTGAGCAATGTTGTGGAAAGGAAAGAATGTTAACCAGACTTGGAGGTAGGAAATCGATGGCATTAGACTAGCCCTGCATTTTATAAGCACTGTCGGTTTCACAGTACACTTTCCTTTCCTAGATTTGTTTCCTCACTTTTCTAATGAAAGAGTAAATATTGGTGGTTTCTAAGTTTCCTTTCAGTTCTGGTGGTCTCTAGGTTATAAACGTAACTGAATGTCAGCATTTAAAGAAATAAGAACAGTTGCCTTCCTCCTGTCATTGTAGTTGGAATACAAATAAGAGGTTAATGCACGGATTAAAAGTATGGATTTTTGAGATTGAGGTATTGAGGTAGGAGGTGGGACTTGACTTCAGACCAGCCTGAAGACTGACTGAAACAGGGAAGAGGCACTGAAATCACTTCTCCATAAGACACACCCACCAGTGCCATGACCGTTTGCTATTGCCATGACAACACCCAGAAGTTACGGCCCCTTTCCATGGCAATGACCTGGAAGTTACCTCCCCTTTTCTAGAAATTTCTGAGTCACTTGCCCCTTGATTTGCATGTAGTTAGAAGTGGATATAAATCTGACTGCAGAACTGCCTCAGAGCTGCTATTCCCAGCGCTCTGCCCAAGAAGTAGCCTGCTCTGCAGGAGCAGTAACAGAGCTGTTGCATTGCCACCTCAATCAAGCTGTTTCCTTCTACCACCAGCTTGCTCTTGAATTCTTTCCTGAGCAAAACTAAGAACCCTCCCAGGTAAAGCCCCAATTTGGGGGCTTACCTGCCCTACAACAGGAAAAGCTAAATACTAAAATACATAAAGTGTATTAATCTTATGTATATAACTTAATGAATTTTTCCTATGTATTCAACTATCCATCTCCCCCCTTATTTCAGCACCTAGAAAAAAACAGAGAACATTTCCATCACCCCATAAGTTTCCTTCATGTTTCCCCCCAGTCTAAATTTAACCTCCAGAGGTAACCACTATTCTGACTTCTGTCATTATCAGATAGCTTAGCCTAATTTTCGTTTGCTTGTTTTTTGAGCTTCTTTCAGAATAACTTGGTCTTGGTGTTCATACAAATAAAACCATATGACATGAATTTTTTTGTGTTTGGCTTTCACGTAACATTGTATTTGTGAGAGTCATCCATACTGTTACATCTGTCACCAGTTCACACTTTATGTAGTATTTCACTTTGTAAATATACCACAGCATATGTATTCAATCACCATTTGATGGAAATTCTAGTTATTTTCCATTCTTTTACTATTTTAAGTAAAGCTGCAATAAATATTATTGCATATGTCTGTTGGGGGACACATATTCATTTCTCCTGAGTAAATTATTAGGTTTGGAATTGCTGGGATATAGAGCAGAAGTATTTTATCTTCAGTACAAACTACCAACAAGCTTTTCAAAGTGGTTTATCATTTTGCATTCCCACCAGCAATGTGTGAGAGTTCCAGATGCTCCACATCCTCACCAACATTTGATATTGCCAATCTTTTTAATTTTAGCCATTCTGGTGGGTATGAGGTGGTATTACATTATGGTTAAAAGTGTAGACTTTCTTAAAGCCATGAAAAACCTGCACTTGAGCCTTACATCTTCTATTAATGAGGTAACTGAACGGGAACAAGAAACCTAAACACGTAGAGACTCAAGTTTCTTCACCTTTAACATAAAGGATATTCTTGTCCACCTCAAGAGGTTTTCTGAAGACTAAATGAGATAGTGATTATAAAGCAGAGGCTCTGACTCATAAATACTCTTAGTATTAAATAACTATTATAGCTTCTGTCATTATCATTGTATTATTACTACTACAATTGATATTATTCAGGTAAAGAAATCCCCTATTCTATTAAGGTTGTCCTACATATAAGGACATTATTGTTTGAAATTATTACTATTCTTTGAGAAGGAGTCTCACTCTGTCACCCAGGCTGGAGTGCAGTGGCACAATCCCAGCTCACTGCAACCTCTGCCTCCCAGGTTCAAGCGATTCTCTTGCCTCAGCCTCCCGAGTAGTTGAGATCACAGGCACCTGCTCCACATCTGACTAATTTTTGCATTTTTAGTAGAGATGGGGTTTTACTATGTTGGTGAGGCTGGTCTCAAACTCTTGACCTCAAGTGATCTGCCCACCTCAGCCTCCCAAAATGCTGGGATTCTAGGCATGAGCCACCACACCCAGCCAAATTGTTTTTAAAGTTATATTTTCATGTTATAAAGTTTTCTTAGGCAGTTGACAGGAATTTAATAATGTTGAGAGAAGAAATTCATTTAGTCCATTAATCCATTGGCAACTGTCAATAGGTATATACTCTGTGCCCAGTGCTGTTCTGGGTACAGGGTCCCCCTCTTGTGGAATGTGTAAGAAGGGAGATGGACAATCAACAATAACCAAGTAGTGAACAAGATGGTTTTATAGAATGATACATACCCTTGATGAAAATATAATAATGTGATTGAGAATGTTGGGGAGCCTACAGTAGATGGGGTGATTAGAGAAGATTTCTCTCAGGAGGCAAGCCTTGCGATAAAATCTAAATGATTAAGAAGAATCTAGGTTTGCAAACATCTGAGGACAGAGAGTTCCAGGAAGAGGGAACTGCAAGTGCAAAGAATGTAAGATAGGAATGGGTTGGGAATGCTTGAAGAACAGAAGAATTTGCTGTGGCTATAGGGAACCAAGGGCAAAGTGGTGTGAAAGAGGGAAGCTGGCAGGGCCATGGTGTATAATGTCCTGTAGGTTATTTTACATTTGCGTGTGTGTGTGTGTGTGTGTGTGTGTGTGTGTGTGTGTATTTTTTAATTGCACTTTAAGTTCTAGGGTATATGTACAGACCTTGCAGGATTGTTGAGGTACACACATGCCTTGGTGGTTTGCTGCCTCCATCCCCTGTCACCTACATCAGGCATTTCTTTCAATGTTATCCCTCCCCAACTTCCCCACCCCCTGCTGTTCCTACCCTAGCCTCCTACCCCTCAACAGACCGCAGTGTGTGATGTTCCCTTCCCTGTGCCCATGTGTTCTCATTGTTCAACCTCCCCCATGAGTGTGAACATGCAGTGTTTGATTTTCTGTTCTTGTGTCAGTTTGCGGAGAATGACGGTTTCCAGATTCATCCATGTCCCTACAAAGGACACGAACTCGTCCCTTTTTATGGCTGCATCATATTCCATGGTGTAGATGTGCCACATTTTCTTTATCCAGTCTATCATTGATGGGCATTTGGGTTGGTTCCAGGCCTTTACTATTGTAAACAGTGCCACAATGAACATACGTGTGCATTTCTCTTTATAATAAAAGGATTTCTAATCCTTTGGGTATATATCCTGTAATGGGATTGCTGGGTCAAATGGAATTTCTATTTCTAGATCCTTGAGGAATCACCACACTGTCTTCCACAATGGTTGAACTAATTTACACTCCCACCAACAGTATAAAAGTGTTCCTATTTCTCCACATCCTCTCCAGCATTTGTTGTCTCCAGATTTTTCAATGATCGCCATTCTAACTGACCAGGGATGTTGAGCATTTTTTCGTGTTTGTTCATCTCATAAATGTCTTCTTTTGAGAAGTGTCTGTTCATATAATTTGCCCACTTTTGAATGGGTTTTTTTTTTCTTTTAAATCTGCTTTAGTTCTCCATAGATTCTGGATATTAGCCCATTGTCAGATGGGTAGATTGCAAAAATTTTTTCTCATTCTGTTGGTTGTCAGTTCACTCTAATGATTCTTTCTTTTGCCCTGCAGAAACTCTTAAGTTTAATTAGATCCCATTTGTCTATTTTGGCTTTTCTTGCCATTGCTTTTGGTGTTTTAGTCATGAAGTCCTTGCCTATGCCTATGTCCTGAATGATATTGCCTAGGTTTTCTTCCAGGGTTTTTATGCTATTAAGTCTTATGTTTAAATCTTTAATCCATCTGGAGTTAATTTTTGTATAAGGTTAAGGAAGGGGTCCATTTTCAGCTTTCTGCACATGGCTAGCCAGTTTTCCCAACACCATTTATTAAACGGGGAATCTTTTCCCCATTGCTTGTTTTTGTCAGGTTTGTCAAAGATCAGATGGTTACAGATGTGTGGTGTTACTTCCAAGACCTCTGTTCTGTTCCATTGATCTATATCTCTGTTTTGGTACAAGTACCATGCTCTTTTGATTACTGTAGCCTTGTAGTATAGTTTAAAGTGAGGTAGCGTGATACCTCCAGCTTTGTTCTTTTTGCTTAGGATTGTCTTCACTATGGGGGCTCTCTTTTGGTACTATATGAAGTTTAAAGTGGTTTCTTCCAGTTCTGTGAAGAAAGCCAATTGTAGGTTGATGGGGATAGTGTTGAATCTATAAATTACTTTGGGCAGTCTGGTCATTTTCATGATATTTATTCTACCTAACCATGAGCATGGAATGTTTTTCCATCTGTTTGTGTCCTCTCTTATTTCCTTAAGCAGTAGTTTGTAATTCTTCTTGAAGAGGTCCTTCACATCCTTTGTTAGTTATATTCCTAGATATTTTATTCTCTTTGTAGTAGTTGTGAATGGGAGTTTGCTCATGATTTGGCTCTCTGTTTTCCTGTTATTGGTATATAGGAATGCTTATGATTTCTGCACATTGATTTTCTGTCCTGAGACTTTGCTGAAGTTGCTTATCTACTTAAGGAGATTTTGGGCTGAGACGATGGGGTCATCTAAATGTACACTTATGTCATCTGCAAATAGAGACAATTTTGACTTCGTCTTTTCCTAATTGAATAACCTTTATTTCTTTTTCTTGCCTGATTTCTCGGCTAGAACTTCCAATACTGTATTGAATAGGAGTGGTGAGAGAGGGCATCCTTGTCTAGTGCCAGTTTTCAAAGGGAATGCTTCCAGGTTTTGCACATTCAGTATGATATTGGCTGTAGGTTTGTCATAAATAGCTTTTATTATTTTGTGATACGTTCCATGGATACCTAGTTTATTGAGAGTTTTTAGCATAAAGACCTGTTGAATTTTGTTGAAGGCCTTCTCTGCATCTATTGAGATGATCATGTGGTTTTTGTCTTTGGTTCTGTTTATGTGATAGATTACATTTGTAGATTTGTATATGTTGAACCAGCCTTGCATCCCCAGGATGAAGCCTACTTGATCGTGATGGATAAGCTTTTTGATCTGCTGTTGCATTTGGTTTGCCAGTATTTAATTGAAGATTTTTGCATCGATGTTCATCATGGATATTGGCCTGAAGTTTTCTTTTTCAGTTGTGTCTCTGCCAGGTTTTGGTATCAGAATGATGTTCATCTCATAAAATGAGTTAGGGAGGATTCCCTCTTTTTGAACTGTTTGGAATAGTTTCAGAAGGAATGGCACCAGTTCCTCTTTGTACATCTGATAGAATTCAGCTATGAATCTGTCTGGGCCTGGACTTTTTTTGGTTGGTAGGCTATTAATTGCTGCCTCAACCTCAGACCTTGTTATTGGTCTATTCAGGGATTCAACTTCTTCCTGGTTTAGTCTTGGGAGGGTGTAAATGTCCAGGAGTTTATACATTTCTTCCAGATTTACTGATTTATGTACATAGAGTTGTTTGTGGTAATCTCTGATGGTAGTTTGTATTTCTGTGGAATTGGTGGTGATATTCCTTTATCATTTTTTATTGCACCTGTTCGATTCTTTTCTCTTTTCTTTTTTATTAGTCTGGCTAGCAGTCTGTCTATTTTGTTGATCTTTTCAAAAAACCAGCTCCTGGATTTATTGATTTTTTTGAAGGGTTGTTTTGTGTCTCTGTCTTCTTCAGTTCTTCTCTGATCTGAGTTATTTCTTGTCTTCTGCTAGCTTTAAATTTTTTTTGATCTTGCTCCACTATCTCTTTCAATTTTGACAATAGGGTATCCATTTTAGATCTTTCCTCGCTTCTCATATGGGCATTTATTGTTATAAATTTCCCTCTAGACACTGCTTTAAATGTGTCCCAGAGATTCTTGTACATTGGGTCTTTGTTCTCACTGTTTTCAAAGAACATCTTCATATCTGCCTTCATTTCATTGTTTTTCCAGTCATCATTCAGGAGCAAGTTGTTTAGTTTCCATGTAGTTGTGTGGTTTTGAGAGAGTTTCTCAATCCTGAGTTCTAATTTGATTGCACTGTGGTCTGAGAGACTATTTGTTATGATTTCCGTTCTTTTGCATTTGCTGCTGAGTGATTTACTTCCAATTATGTGGTCAATTTTAGAATAAGTGTGATGTGGTGCTGAGAAGAATGTATATTCTGTGGATTTAGGGTGGAAGTTCTGTAAATGTCTGTTAGGTCTGCTTGGTCCTGATCTGTGTTCAAGTCCTGAATATCCGTGTTGATTTTCTGTCTCATTGATCTAATATTGAAGGTGGAGTGTTAAAGTCTCCCACTATTATTGTGTGGGAGTCTAAGTTTCTTTGTAGGTCGTTAAGAACCTGCTTTATGTATCTAGGTTCTCCTGTATTGGGTACATACGTATTTAGGATAGTTAGGTCTTCTTGTTGCATTGATCCTTTTGCCATTATGTAATGCCCTTCTTTGTCTCTTTTGATTTTTGTTGGTTTAATGTCTGTTTTATCAGAGACTAGGATTGCAACCCCTGCTTTTTTTGCCCTCCATTTGTTTGGTAAATTTTCTTCCATCCCTTTATTTTGAGTCTATGTGTGTCTTTGCACGTGAGATGAGTCTTCTGAATATAGCACACCAATGGATCTTGACTTTTTATCCAGTTTGCTGGTCCGTGTCTTTTGATTGGTTCATTTAGGCCATTTACATTTAATGTTAATGTTGTTATGTGTGAATTTGATCCTGCCATTTTGTTACTGGCTGGTTGTTTTGCTCATTAGTTGACACAGTTTTTTCTGTCGTCATTGATCTTTACCATTTGATACATTTTTGCACTGGCTGGTACTGGTTGTTCCTTTCCCTGTTTAGTGCTTCTTTCAGGAGCTCTTGTAAGGCAGGTCTGGTGGTGGTGAAATCTCTCAGCAATTGCTTGTCCATGAAGGATTTTATTTCTCCTTCATTTATGAAGCTTAGTTTGGCTAGATATGAGATTCTAGGTTGAAAGTTTTATCTTTAAGGATGTTGAATATTGGCCCCCACTCTCTTCTGGCTTGTAGGATTTCTGCCGAGAGGTCTACTGTGAATCTGATGGGCTTCCCTTTTTGTGTGATCCAACCTTTCTCTCTGGCTGCCCTTAGCATTTTTTTCTTTATTTCAACCCTGGTGAATCTGACAATTATGTGCCTTGGGATTGCTTTTCTTGAGGAGTATCTTTGTGATGTTCTCTGTGTTTCCTGGATTTGAATGTTGGCCTGCCTTGCTAGGCTGGGGAAGTTCTCCTGGATCATATCCTGAGGAGTGTTTTCCAGCTTGTAGTTATTCTTCCTGTCACATTCAGGTACATTGATCAAGTGCAGATTAGGTCTTTTCACATAATCCCATATTTCTTGGAGGCTTTATTCATTTCTTTTCACTCTTTTTTCTCTAATCTTGCCTTCTCATTTTATTTCATTGAGTTGATCTTCAATCTCTGATATCCTTTCTTCTGCTTGATCGATTCGGCTATTGAAACTGATGTATGCTTTGCGAAGTTCTCGTTTTGTGTTTTTCAGCTCCATCAAGTTGTTTATGTTCTTCCCTAAACTGGTTATTCTAGTTAGCATTGCGTCTAACCTTTTCTCAAGGTTTTTAGTTTCTTTGCATTGGGTTAGAGCATGTTCCTTTAGCTCAGAGAAGTTTGTTATTACCCACCGTCTAAAGCCTGCTTCTGTCAGTTCGTCAAACTCACTCTCCATCCTGTTTTGTTCCCTTGCTTTTGAGGAGTTGTGATCCCTTGAAGGAGGAGAGGCATTCTGGTCTTTAATAATTTCATTCTTTTTGCACTTGTTTCTTCCCATGTTTGTAGATTTATCTACCTTTGATCTTTGAAGTTGGTGATTTTGGATGGGGTCTCTGAGTGGATGTCCTTTCTGTTGATGTTGATGCTATTTCTTTTTGTTTTTTAGTTTTCCTTCTAACAGTCAGGCCCCCCCTGCTGTAGGACTGCTGGAGGTTCACTCCAGACCTTGCTTGCCTGGGAATCACCCATGGGAGCTGTATCACAGGAAATATTGTGGCTTGATCTTTCCTCTGGTAGCTTCGTCCCAGAAGGGTACCTGCCTATTGTCAGCCAGAGCTCTCCTGTATGTGGTGTCTTTTTAGTTATGCAAGGGTCAGGGAGTCACTTGAAGAGACAGTCTGTCCCTTGTCTGCCTGCAGAGGCACTGCTGGGCTGCCACAGGCTCAGTCCAGGTATTTTGTAAGCTTCCTCTGGCTTTTGTTTACACAGGTAAGATCAGCTATGGCAGATGCCGTTCCCTCCTACTGAGCTCAGTCAAACTCTCAAGCGAGTTTGCTGGTCTCTCTCAAGTTTGCTGATCTTTGTGGTATTGGGGCCCACCAAGCCGTATCACCTGTTTCCCTGCTTTCAGCTCCCCCTTTTTCTGGGGAATGGGGAGTTCTGCCCTGCAAGTGTTCTCGGCACTGGTCCAAAACATCCACCCAGATGTGTGCCAACAACCTGCAGTGCTGGCTGGAGCTTCCACTCAGATCTGTGCTAGTAATTCGCAGCACTTTTCAGGCTGGTGTGGATCTCCTTGTCTGTGGTTGCAAAGGTGATGGGAGAAGCACAGTATCTGAACCGGAGTACTGGAGGGGAAGAGTCCCTGATCCTCTATCCAGTTGCACTTCCTGGGTGGGGCAGCACCCTGCCCTGACTCAGTTTGCCCTCCTTGGGCTACATCCACTGTCCAACCAGTCCCATTGAAATGAATCTAGTAACTTGGTTGGAAATGTGGGGATCACTCACCTTCTGCATTGCTCTCGCTGGGAACTGCACTTTGGAGCTGTTCCTATTCGGCCATCTTGGCAGAAAACATACATATGTATATTTTTGAGATGGGTTCTCACTCTGTCACCCAGACTGGAGTGCAGTGACAGGATCTTGGCTCACTGCATCCTCCACCTCCCAGGCTCAAATGATCCTCCCACCTCTGCTTCCTGAGTAGCTGGGACTACAGGTACACGCCACCATGCCCAGCTAATTTTTTTGCATTTTTTTTTGTAGAGATGGGATTTTTACCTTGTTGCCCAGGCTGGTCTCAAGCTCCTGAACTCAAGTGATCCACCTGGGTTGGCCTCAGAAAGTACTGGGATTACAGGCATGAGCTGAGGTGCCCAGCCTACATTTGTATGTGAAGTGTAATATGAAGCCTTGGAAGATTTTAAGGAGAGGCATAGAATGAGCAGATGTCTATTTTTAGGAGAGGACTTTTCTGTGTGTTATGTAGAGAATCTAGAGAGTTGATAGAAGTAGGTAAGGAGTGGAAACAGGAAGCTTGGTCCTCCTGCTGCAGCAGATGACCAAGGTCAGATGAGGGATGGTGGCAGTACTCCTGAGAAGTGGCAGGACAGATGGAGAAGAGTGGGTGGATGTGAAATGAAGCTTGCAGATTGTCCTGATGGGCCTTGCTGATGGCAGGGAGGATAAGATAAAGAGAGGGATAAAGGCTTTAGAACTGAGGAAGCAATGACAAGAAAGACTGGAGGAGAAATGGTGTATGTGAAGGGTTGCAGGAATAATGTTTTCTTTTGGCCATTTTTATCAGTTAAATTGTACCCCCATAAGAGATATGTTGAAGTCCAAATTGCTGAACCTGTAAATGTAACCGTACTTGAGATCAGGATTTTGGCAGATGTAATCAAGTTAAGATGAGGTCATACTGAATTAGGGTAGACTTTAATCCATATGATAATGATTTATGGTGATGAGAAGAACTGAATGGAGAGAGGGACAGACAGACCTACAGGACAGACAAGGAGGGACTGAGGACAAACTGTGAGGCAAAGAAAGGTACTGTCAGCAACTCTTCTGACATTTCATAAAGCAAGACAGTAGAGAAATGGGACAGTGACTGGGGCTGAGGGAATGGGGTGAAGGGAGAATGGTGCATGTAAAGTCATAAGAGTTGAGAAGTTTAAGTATGAATGAGCCCATTGAGGGAGAGAAATTGATGACTGAGGAGGAGAGGGAGAATTTCAGGAGCTAAGTCCTTGAAAAGATGAAAAGGGATAGGCCAAGATAGGAACATGGACATTTGGCTACTTTCATAGCAGGGAGGATAGAGAAAGGGGATGATTGTAAATTCCCTGTAAACAACAGAGTTCCTTTCCTATGAGGCAAGGTCACAAGTTGAAGGGCACAGAGAACAGGGGACACTGGAGGTTTCAGGAACCAGGAGAAACTGTAAAAGACATTTGGGAATTGGAAGAACCAACATCCCAGGGAAGGAAAGCACAATTCCCAAGAGGTGAGGGACCCTCTGAGACTTGCGATTCTCAATTCTCAAAGATCCTGGGCAAAGATCCTGGGATAAGGAGGCAAGGAAGGCTCAGGGCGTAACAGTCTGCAAGTGAAATCACCTTCCTACTGGGTGTTACAGTCTGAAAAATAGTTTAATCCTTCAAATTTTATCCCTCTCCAATTGTTTATTTTGCTCTGGGTTGGAAAGGTCTCTCTTAGGTGCTTGGGAAGAGGTGTGGTCCTTTGAGCAGATGCTGGCCAGGCAGCTCCTCCACCTAGAGTTCTTATAGTTCCATCATCTTCCCAAAGTTGAATTAATCTAACCCCAAGTCACTCACATGGCTCACTTTTCCAAAAAATTAGAGGAAATAGATGACAGAATGCCACAAGGCACTCTATACATGTGATTACACTTGGACAATACAGTACAAGACTCAGGATGTCCAATCAGAATTCTGTCTCAGAGCCAAAGACATCGTCTAACCCCCACAAGCGTGACATTTCCCAGCATGTCAGGAGCAAGACAGGGAACACAGAATCACAGAGGAACCAGTGCAGGCAGGTGCGAGATGGAGTACTTCCTTCTTGAGGTGAGATGAGCTGGGTTTCAGTGTTTTCTTCTACTACATCTTTGTTAGTGGGTCTATTTTTTTCCAAAGCACATTCATGAGAATTGCAGCGAGTGACCTAAACCATGTCATTACTAGGATGAGCACTGACATTCTCCCAGAAGTGGGGGTAGAGAAGAGTCATTCCTGGAGCTTTGAATAATTTTGGACCTAAGACTCTTTCTTGTCTTTCTCCCTGGAGTATTTTGAAATATTCAGTATACTTGATGAGGTTTGCTCTTCTAGTAGTAATACTAGTAGTAATGATAGTAACCACTTATTGAATAACTGTAAGGTGCTCTGTGCTTTATATGAATTATAGTTTTTTTTTTTTGTTGTTTGTTTGTTTGTTTGAGATGGAGTGTTGCTCTGTTGCCCAGGCTGGAGTGCAATGGTGCAATCTCGGCTCACTGCAACCTCCACCTCCTGGGTTCAGGCGATTTTCCTGCCTCAGCCTCCCGAGTAGCTGGGATTACAGGTGCACATCACCACACCTGGCTAATTTTTGTATTTTTAGTAGAAACAGGGTTTCACCATGTTGGTCAGGCTGGTCTGGAACTCCTGACATCATGATCCGACTGCATCTGCCTCCCGAAGTACTGGGATTATAGGTGTGAGCCACTGCACCCGGCCAAACTATTGTATTTAATTTAATCTTTATCCCTTCTGCGTTAGCTAGGCACCATTCCCATTTTACAGATGAGGATAACTTAGAAAGCATGAATGGCTCACCCAGAGCCACGATGAACCAGGTAGACTTACTGGAAGCCTATGCTCTTATCACCTCTATGTTACTGAGATATGCCTGGGGTCATTTGGCACTTCAAGCTTAGCTTTCTTTTTGGAAATATGGTATAATGAAAGGAACTCCCAGCATAGAAAGACAGGGAATTTTGAGTCCATCCTAAATCACGCTTAGTCACTCTGTGACTTTGTGTAATTATTTAACCTTTCTGAGACTTAGCTCCTACAAAATAGAGAATGCCAATATTTTCTTCACACATTTTCCTCTAGATGCTAAAAGGCATTCATCACCAATGTCTCAGTCCAAAGGCACATGATAAAATTATATAAGACGGTGACAGTTTCTCAGGATCAGTTAGTTAAAACTCATTAATTTGGATGCACTCATAGGAAGCTCAGTGTTTTTGCAGAATGTGAGAAGAAGTCAAGAAACAGAGAGGAAAGCAGGTCTCAGTTACCCCACGGGCTAACACACTGTACATCTGCAGGGTGACAAGAGGAACCAGGTCTCAGTTACCCCACGGGCTAACACACTGTACATCTGCAGGGTGACAAGAGGAACCAGGTCTCAGTTACCCCACGGGCTAACGCACTGTACATCTGCAGGGTGACAAGAGGAACCAGGTCTCAGTTACCCCACGGGCTAACACACTGTACATCTGCAGGGTGACGAGAGGAAAGCAGGTCTCAGTTACCCCACGGGCTAACGCACTGTACATCTGCAGGGTGACGAGAGGAACCTGACGGTTCCTTTATTTATTAATAGAGCCATGAGGCCTAACCTGTATTCTCATAAGACACTGGATACAAAGAAAGAGTTGTTCTTCCCTGCAGAGCACCCACATCGCTTGCCTCTTCTACCTGGCTCTTTTCAGGGCCCCTCTTGGCCAGGATCCTGCTTATGACAAGGCAACAGCTCTGGGATGTTGACTGTAGTCAGAGACAAGAATTTGGTTAGACTCTGGGCATCTTTCCAAGGGGATTATAGCCAGCAGGAGAAAATAAATGGCGAGCTGGAGTCCCCTGAAATAGAACTCAGCCTTTGCGTTGTTTTCTCCAACACAGAGCAGACCGTGGGCGGCTAGGTGCATTGGAAAGTGCCCGGGGCTGGGAAGTCAAAGATACTGACTTTAGTCCCCACCTCCACGACATTGGACTGTTCACTATCTCTCCCTAGCTCCAGGTTCCTCATCAGCAAATAGAGGGGCCAGAAAAGGTGACCTTGAACACTCCTTCTGTTGCAATATTCTCTGACTTTATCTCGATGGCCGGGAGTAGGCAGAGGGTTTAGCCCTCCTAAAACTTCTGAAGATCACCATCACCGAGCACTCCTGTCCCTCATCCCTGTGGTCAATAATTAGGATACATGAGAGTATGGTTTTCAAACACTGTATTTTTGTGTGCGGGGGGCTGTTATTTTATTTTTTTATTATACTTTAAGTTCTGGGACACGTGCAGAACGTGCAGGTTTGTTACATAGTTATACAGGTGCCATGGTGGTTTGCTGCACCCATCTACCATCATCTACATTAGGGATTTCTCCTAATGCTATCCCTCCCCTAGTCCCCCACCCCTCAACAGGCCCCTGTGTGTGATGTTCTCCTCTCTGTTTCCATGAAACACTGTACTTTTAAGTCATAGAACTTTTTAAAGAAAAAAAATCTTACCCGAAAGCCTATACAATATACAGGAGACCCCAAAGTGGAGCTCCTTAATTGCAGTGGGTGAGTTGACCTACAGTTTGCCCTTGACCCTCCCCTTCTTTGCCCTTGGCCTCAGCTGGAGGCGTCCATGGAGCACATATTTATGTTTTTGTTTGTTTTTGGTTTCAAACACAGAGCGCCACTTTAAAAACAAAATCCACACCAACAAAACTGTGATTTGGAGGACATTTATTTGAATGGAAAGAGGTTTGCTTATGAACTACTTTCGGGAGGATTCACCCACTCGCTGGATGACTATCAAGCTACAGTCTAGGTTCTTAGTACCCAGCCTCATCCTTCTGGTGTCCTGATGCTTCCGTATCTGATGAGATCTTCTGCTTCCTCTTAGGGCAGGTGATAGGATGAAAACAGCATCTCGGAAGTCAAGAGTATGGGGTTCTGTTTCTGAGACTATCTGCCTTTGTGACCTTGAGAATGCCACTACTCACCCTCTTTGGGTTTTCTTTAGTTGTTGGGCAAGGTGGTCCCTGAACGGTTCTGACAAGCTGGAATGGTTTATCCTGAGCCTTCCCAGCTGGGGACACCTTTGCATTCACCAGATGGACTATGCAGTTGGTGAAGGTCCCCTTTGTTTCCCCTAGCTGCAGTGTAGGCAGAGGGAAGACAACCAGAGGTGAGATCTTTGGGGTGCCCAGAGTATTTGCCAACAGCTCTGCTAACTCTGCACAGACTCTGGAGCAGACAGTCTGCATGGCCTTGTATGAGAAAGCACTAGAATTGTCATATGAAATTACACATTCCCAGTCACCGCTCTGTGGAGATTTTTGCACTAGCTAGTGTCAGTGCAATCTGCAGTTAGACCTGACCTGCCCCAGTTTAGCTCAGTCAGAGTGAGCTCAGAAGCTGCCTTATTAGTTTAGCAAAAAGTTACTGCAGAGAAGAACACAAGTCTCCTGGCTCCCAACCCTCTTCTCATTGTATAGTCAGGGTTGTGTTCTTGGGAAATAGAAGGAGCCGTGGGGCTTCCTTGGGGAAAGAGCCCTCAGGCCAGAGAGCAAATCCCGGGCTCTCTCCAGCTCCCTTTTCCCTTGACTCTTTCTGGCCTGAGGTCAGCTTGGGGCATATACAGTGTAAGAGGAGCCCAGGGAGTTATATAGGAAAGAGAAAAACTGTGGTCTTAATGCAAAGAGCAGCTCCCATTTATTGAGGGCTTATTTGTGCAGAGTATTAGACGAAGCACTTTATACACAGAATCTCATTTAATCCTCACCGCCCTCCTGTGAGGCTAGGTATTAGTACCTGTGTTTGATAAATGCCTTTGTCATTTACACAAGGAAAAGTGGCCCCTCTCATTTCCTGGCCCTTGTACTTCTTTTTATAAAATAATGTTATTAGGTTTTTTGTTTTCAAATTAAAAAGTACAAAGAGAAAAAAAATGGCCCATGAGCCCACTTTATAATCCCAGATATACTCTAAATATTACAAAAATTAAAATAATGCATGTTTAAAATATTCAAACATTAAAGAAAAGTAAAAATCAAAGGCAAATGCCTCCCTCCCATCAGCCCCACCACTCTCCTCAAAGGAAAGAAAGTTTTAATAGATTGTGATTATTTCCAGAAAAAAAATATTGTTTGTGTAAATCATCCTATCTGGAATGAACCTATAGATATTCTCTTTGTATGCATTATTTTTATTGTTATTTATGTAAAAGAGGTCATACCTAAGCATCGCTCTGAGTCTTGCTTTTTCATTGTTGTTTTTTCAACTTTCTGTATCTTGGAAACCTTCCCAAATCAGCACATACAGCTCTGCCTCCTTTTTAACAGCTGCATAATATTCCATCATGTGTGTTGGATTCCAGTTTATTGAGTAAGTCCCTCACTGGCAGAAATTATTTGCAATCAATCCTGCACTGTCTAGCCTGGTTGATATATTATGGAAAATTTTGAGGGCATGAATGCAAGGTAAATTTCTAGCAGCAGGAAAATAGGTCAAAGGCATACCCTTCAAATTGGCACTACCAATTTTTACTCCTACCCAGTGGTAAAATGAGGTGCCCATTCTCCTGGCACTGGGTATCATCAGATTCTTTGGTTTTGACAAATCGATTGGTTTTCTAAAAAGTTATCTTATATTTGATTTGCATTTTCTTAGTTGACCATATTTTTATATATCCATTGGCCTTTCAAGACATTTTCTTTCTGTGTGTGGTGGGGTACTACCTATTGGACTTGTGTGTGTATGTGTGTGTGTGTGTGTGTATTTTTTCTAGTTATTTGTTTGTACATGTATCTTTTTATTATTGATATTATAGAGTTTTTTTTGTAAACAAAGGGAAAAGGCTGTTACCCCATGTATTGAAAATATGTCCCTGGGGTTTAGTATGTGTTTTGCCTTTTCTCTGGGGTATATTTTTCCATAGAGAAGTTCCAGCAATCCATGGTTTCGCAGCAGGACCTAAGCACCATTCAGCCTCCCTCTCAGCTTGTCAGAGGCCAGCTCTCTGCCTGTTCTGAGGGCACATTATCAAGCAGGCTCTAAAGATGGAGAATTGCTCCCCCATCCCTCAAGCTACTTTTGGTTTTATTTCATGACCACAGTGTACTTTTATTACCTTGTTTGCACACCAGATTTCCTAGAGCAACTCCAGTATCATTTAACTTTATTTCTGTCAATAAAGATAACTCGTTAAATGTTTAAACATGTGTAATCTAGTTTGCCAATCGTTTCTTAATGAATTTGGGATTTGTGTACTGCTTGAAGATTACAGATAAATACATTCATGTTTTTGGAATTCTAGAGTTTTATTTATTTCTTGGTGGATTTTGTCATCAGGTCTTTTTTTATTCTCCCCGCATTGGTGACTCGAGCGACGGTATTTTCGTCCTTGAGTTCTTAAAACTGGACGCTCTGTATGGCCTTTATTCTTAAAGGATAATTTGGCAATGAATAAAACCCTCAGGTCACAACCACTTGACCAAAACCCACCAATCAGTCTATCCATCTATCTATCCATCTATCCATCCATCATTTATCTAGATTGTAAACAAATAAAAACAAAGAATTGTTTAATTGTCAAGCAAGTCTCCAGCTACCCAGCATAGGAAATGGAACTGAGAAGTACTTTTTGTACTTTTTCTCAATTACATTTTTCTTCTTACCTACAGAATTATCTGTTATATTAAAATCTCTATCATTTCACTGAATTTCGTTGTATCTGTATAATACTACATGTGCACACATCCTTAAACAACATAACGTGTTAGGTTGCATATTTTAAAACTCTCTCTGTGTTATGTCATCCTGCTTTTCTTGTTTGCTTTGTGCCTTCATCATTATGGCTGAGAACCATCCATGCTGATATTTAGAGCTCTGGTTCATTTAGTTTCATTATGTTTCATTTGTATTGTATAGGAATACATTGTTTGAGTATACCACTATTTATGACTTTTCTCTGGCTGGGAAGATAGATGCTTTTCCTTCATTTGCCTCTATTATAAACTATATTGCAATGAACATGCTGGCCTATCTCCTTATGCATATGTGAGGATTTATCTCAGGTATATATCTAGAGGTAGAATGGTCAGTTCCCTGGTATATCCACATTCAGCGTTACCAGCCATTGCCAAAGTTATTTTCAAAGCAGTTGAACTGATTTATACTCCCACCAGAAGAGTACATGAGTTCTTGTTTCTGCTTATTCATGTTGGTAGGTTCAGGCATTTTAATCTTTGCTAGCCTATTGAGTGTGAAATGATACCTCATTATGGTTTTAATTTGAATGTCCCTGATTACTTGTGAGATTGAACACCACTTTATGTGTATTTGCCCTTCGGGTTTTCTCTCCTTTGAGTCGCCTATGCATTTCTTGTCCCTGTGTTTTTTTCTATTGGGTTGTTTACTTTCTTATTAATGTGAAGTTACTTACGTGCTCTAGAAAGTAATGTAAATATACATTTTTCAGTCTCTGACTTGTAGTTTCATGATGGCTTTTGATACATCACAGTTTTAACATTTTTTTTTTATTTCTCTCTAGTTTGTGACTTTGAGTCTTGTTTAAAATTTCTTACTCTGAGATCATTAACATATTCTTTCTGATTCTTATCTGACAATTTTTAATGTTTCGCTTTTTTATATTTAGGTTCTTAGTCCTGGACTTGATTTCTGTGTATGTGTTTTTCTGTATATTCGTGTGTATGTTTATGTTTGTATATTTTTCCCAGTTATTCTACCCCTATTGAGTGAAAAGTCTGGACTATTTTCTGAAGAAAGCTTTTCTGTTCTCCCTTCTTGTCATTATTTTCGGTGAATTTTTAGGTGGAGGAATGGAATCAAAACATCTTCATTAAAAAATAATAGGCTTTTATCTTAAATAATACTAGTAGTACTTAAACAGTACTAGTACTTGATACTAAAGACTTAATACTAGTACTTAAGTAGTAGTACTTAAATGCTACTAGTACTGTTCTAAATGCTTTATGTATTCATATAATATATGATATATATAATTCATATTGTATGTAACACATATAAGATGAATTTTATATATTAACTCATTTAACCTTCTCAAAAACACTATGAAATGGGCATCAACATTGTTTTCTTTTTGCATTTGAGGACACAGACACATAGAGGTTTGAATCTTGTCAATCATGTTCCAGACAGAGTATTCCTCCACCAGTACACTGTCCACCTCTACAAAAATGAAAGACTCAAAATTCTTGAAAATGCTGCACTTTCTATAGGTTTTGTGTTTCATGATGTTGGCTTGTGTTTTCTCCTTTATTTTTTAAAATGACATTTCATCAGGGTATATCTAGATATTGATCCCTTTTAATGCATAGTCTGGCATTTGATTAATTCTTTTGATCTAAAGAGTAAAGTCTTCCATCTGTTCAGAAAAAAAAAAACTATTAACTTTTAATTATTGCTTCTGAATTCTCCCTTCTGTGTCTCCTCTGGGAGTCTTATTTTAAATAGATATGACTCCTAAAGTTGTCCTCTGTGCCCTGTCTTTTCTCTCACAGTTTTTATCTCTTTGTCCTTCCCCTCTGAGTACCCAGTGCCTTTCTCTCATTGGACTCTGCTTTATCAGTTTCCTTCTATATCTGTTCTGTAGTCCAGATCTGCATCCCCAGGCAAACTGTCCTGACCAGCTTGTTTCCCTTGCATGGCTGTTGGTCTAATCTCACAGATGCAAAATTCTGTTAAGTCTTACAGAGATCACCATTTGGATATTATCTCATTTCTTCCCCTGCTTTTCTTGCAGCAAATCTCTTCCACAGAGAAACTTTCCCTCTGCTTGCTTGCTTGTCAGAGCCAGCAGCACCACACACTCCAGGAGCCTAGCCTCAGTCCTCTCTTTGGCTTGAATGTGCCTCCTGCCTGAGGACAGTTGTCCCTTGGTGCTGTCTCTAGGACTTCGGAATTCTGCTGAGATTCAGGAAAGGCATGGAGTTCCGACAGGAGGTTGAGGTGGCCTGGACAGTGACTGAGCTAAAATAAAATCTCTGTTGCTTTAGGGAGGGTTGTCAATGGTGAAGGTGAGGGGGCAGTGACAGAACCAGATGTATCGACATCACCAGGATGTTGATTTGCACCATTCAGTTCAGCAGGTGGTGGAAGGCATGCTCTGAAACCTGAAGCTGCCTTTGTCCCTGGCTGTGGACACACTGTGTGTTTGTGTGTTCTGTGACATGGAAGTGCTCATGCTTCACGGAACTTTGGCTTGCTTGTGTTCAGAGCTATGCTGGATTTATATGTTTGTTTCTCTTGAATTGCAATTTGGTCAAAGTTTGCCCTCTTTTGTCCACTTACCCTGATAGAACGCAGAAGGGCAGAGACTACAGGACAGGGAAGGGGGTGGTTCTGTGTGTTACAGCTGACAAATCCTGTGATACCCACTCATATTATCAACCCATTAACTCTATGCATCACCAAAGCAAAGAGTCACTGACTCCTCTCTCTTCTGTCTGCCTGCATGGGGCTTCGCTTTTAACCGCCCTTCTTCCCTTCATGCCTCCCTTGTTCATGTTAAACTTTGGAGGCTACAGAGAATGCAGATCATTCTAGACCTCAACCCTGGGTCTAGCGGAAGACTGACCTGTCACTGATCCAAACATAGTGGTTAATGAAGAGTTGTCCTTGGACCTAAGAGCATTATCAACATCATCTGGGAACTTGTTAGGAGTGGAAATTGTCAGGCCTCTCCTCTGATCTACTAAATCTGGGATCCTGGAGCCGGGACCCAGCGATCTGGGCCATCCAGGAAAGTATGCTGCATGCTCAGCTTTGAGAACCACAGCTCAGACAAAAGTTGAAACTATCACTGTGCTTTTTCCACCTCAGCCTCATAAGCAACTTTCCCAAAAAGTGTCCCAAGGGATGGCTTTGAAAAACTAAAAGCTCCATAGAGAGTTCAGTGATCACGCCCTTACAAGAAGTCCCTAGACTTCTTCATTTCATTTAACTTAACATTTTCCAAACTGATTTGACCAAAGAATTCTTTATTCCTTTCAAATGCTCTTGGTGCTGCCTTCTTGTGCCTCAGCATCTTTTTGTTTTTTCCCCCCATTGGAAACCTCAGTACTTCTGAGCTTCAGTTTCTGTGAACTTGGATGTCACCAAGTGAAATTCTCCAGACCTAATATTTCTACTGTGCCTTGTTCATTGTCCCAGAGAACAGTTGTAACTGTACTTGTTTAGGCCACAGAGGTGAGGTGGTCAGGGTGGCAGTGTAGAAAGTTCATGAACTTTGAAGGTAGCTAGACCTGCTTCAAAACCAGAATCTACCACCACTTAGCTCCATGAACTCGGGCAAGTGACCATTTTTCACATGGTTCTTGTGAGGAGTAAATGAAGCTAGGTGTGTCCACTGGATTGAGCATGAGATTTGGAGTCAGAACACTTGGATGTGAGGACCTCTGTTTTTCCATTAAAAAAATGAGAGACTCATAATAATCAGCAACTTACCACACAGTACTGACTACAATTTTAAGTAATGCATATATGTGAAAGATCTTCGTAAACTACAAAATGCTATAAAATGTAGCTATTATTAGCAAAGACTTGGAACCAACCCAAATGCCCATCAATGATAGACTAGATAAAGAAAATTTGGCACATATACACCATGGAATACTATGCAGCCATAAAAAAGGATGAGGTCATTTCCTTTGCAGGGGCACGAATGAAGCTGAAAATCATCATTCTCAGCAAACTAACACAAGAACAGAAAACCAAACACCGCATGTTCGCACTCATAAGTAGGAGTTGAACAATGAGAACACATGGACACAGGGAGGGGAACATTACACACCGGGGCCTGTCAGTAGCGGGGGTTCGAGGGGTGGGATAGCATTAAGAGAAATACCTAATGTAGATGACGGGGTGATGGATGCAGCAAACCACCATGGCAAGTGTGTAACTATAGAACAAACCTACACGTTCTGCACATGTACCCCAGAAGTTAAAGTATAACAATAAAAAAAAGTTAGCTATTATTATGTCAAAAGAAAAAAAGCCATGTTTGCAGAGACTCTGTTTATCTGCCTAGTTCATAGTAAGCGATCCAGAAATTTCAGTTCCTTTCTGACGAGCATCACCCCCTGAGCACCAGAGCAAGATGAGGGACCTTATTCCAGCTGACAGATAAGAATGATTTGTAAACGACACAGGCATAGTTTTATGTTCCATCTTCCTCACTATTGATTTGCTTATCAAAGATGTTATTTATAAGGAGCACAAAAATAAACCAGTCCAAATTCTACAGGATGTATCACAGCTTCGGAATTAATGCAGTCCAAATTTAAGAGGGTTCTGAATTGTTTATTCCTTTTCTTAGTCTTCTGTTAGTGGTGGGTGTGGGGAGGAAGTGACAGAGTTACAGAAGGGTCCCAGCTCTCCTTGTGGGTGGTAACAAACCCTTCCACACACCACTAACCGCCCCCTTCTTCTCCTCCTGATGAAGATGCATTTCTCCAGGTACTGGAGTTCAGTTTCAGGAATTATCACATGGCCTAGGAGCTAGGCAGAAGCCTTAGTTCAGTTCTAATAATTCTATTCTTTTTTTTTCCATTTATTTATTTTATTGCATTTTAGGTTTTGGGGTACATGTGAAGAACGTGCAAGATTGTTGCATAGGTACACACGTGGCAGTGTGATTTGCTGCCTTCCTCCCCATCACCTACATCTAGCATCTCTCCCCATGCTATCTCTCCCCAACTCCCCAACCCTACCATCCCTCCCCTATTTCCCCCCAACTGACCCCAGTGTGTAGTGCTCCCCTCCCTGTGTCCATGTGTTCTGATTGTTCAACACCCGCCTATGAGTGAGAACATGCGGTGTTTGATCCTCTGCTCTTCTGTCAGTTTGCTGAGAATGATATAAAAGTAAAGGTTGTGGCCACAGTATTTTACAGCAAGAATGCTCCTCCTAGAAAGCTGTGTGGCCTGAGGAAGGAGGTAATTTATTCCAGAACGGAGGGCGTGAGGGAAACAGTGGCAAAACTCTCCTGTCCCTGATGCACGAAGACATCACTTCTCAGGGTGTGGCCCCCAAAACAGCAGTATCAGTGTCACCAGGGGACTTGGGAGAAGTGCAGACTCTTGAGCCCTATCCTGGATCTTCTGAATCAGAAACTCTGATTCAGAGTAGGGCCCAGCACCTGTTTTAAGCTTTCCTGGCTATGCTGATGCATGCTCAGGTTTGAGATCTGGGATAAGGAGGAGGGAAGTGGAGCTAGACTCCACTCTTTGGAGGAAGAGTGCTGAAGCCCTGAACATAAATAGTGGGTAGAGCTCAGCACCTAAGAGATATTCACTGAAGCCACCTGAATAAACTGAACTTAGGTGTTCCTCCATTTACAGGAAGGCAGTGGTTCTCATTTCTGGTGGCACATTAGAATCACTAGAGAGCTCTTCAAAAATATCCCTGCCTAAGCCCGGACCCCACCCAACTGAATCAGAATCTCTGGAGTTGAGTCTGAGGGTCTGCATTTTATTTTTAATTTTGCTTTAAGTTTCAAGATACGTGTACAGAACGTGCAGGTTTGTTACATAGGTATACATGTGCCATGGTGGTTTGCTGCACCCATCAACCCGTCATCAAGATTTTAGGCCCCATCTGCATTAGCTGTTTGTCCTAATGCTGTCCCTCTCCTCGCTCCCTGAACCCCTATTCCAGCACGCACCCAGAGTTGCCATCTACTCATTCAGAGAGTGGCCCGCTACAAAAAAAAATTGTGATTTGGGTTGTCTTTGTATTTTCATAAAATTTTTTATTAGGATTTGATTTTACCTAGTTATATGAGACAAATTACATATTCATAAAGAAAAAACACTTGGAAAATATGGAAAAGCTGAAAAGATGGAAGAAATAGCACTTGTGTTCCTACTATCCAAAGACATTTGTCAATATGTTGGTGTGCTTTTTTTCAATCTGTGCTTGTGCACACACACACATACACCAGTTTGAATTTTTACAGCACTGTGATTCTATTTAATGAACCATTTCTGTCTACTTTTTAACTTAACATTATATCTGAAGTCATTCTGTGCATTGTTATATGTACGATTTTTAATACACTCTTGTGGTAACATGAAAGAAATGGGTTTTCTCCATTTTCACATGTACATACTTTAGGAGGGAAATTTTGGCAGGCCTTTCTTTCTGTACTACAATGCCAGATTTCAAGCATACTGAAAAACTCTATTTTGAATGTCAGAAGTGGAACGTTAACTTATTTCTCTTTGCATTTCTATTCACAACCCTAACCCACCCTTTGTCTATTCCTCCCCACAAACCCACAGGTAGATATCTGCATTAGGCGCGCAGGGGATAATGTCTGTTGCAGAAAGTCAAGGAAGCAGAGCACACACATATTTTCTCAGTATTTTGTAACTACCATTCCCTTTGTCAGCCTCAGCTGATGTCGGATTTCTCTGAAGTCACAAGCTGTAGTTTCATAGGTTTGGTATGATTCATAAACATTAGAAAGATAAAACAAATGAAAAATGCATGAAAGAGACAGAGGGAAGGTGAGATAAAGGAAAGAGTGGTAGGTCAAATAGACGAAGGTTCTGGTGTACCTTGTGCTCAGCCGGAAATGCCAAAGTCAAGTCACGTATCTCCTTTGCTCTCCTCTACTTTCAATGTAATGTTCCCAGGACTTTGTTCTTTGTTGCACAGTTTTATATGCATATATGTGTATATACACTAATGTATGTGTATATATTAGTATATATATGAATTTCTAATATATGTATATATATTAGTATATATACAAATTTCTAATATATGTGTATATATTAGTATATATACTAATATGTATACTAGTATGTATAATATGTATATATGATTATATTTAATATATGTGTATATGTATATATGTATATATATTCAGTAATATATATTTTTTCATATATAATATATATCATATATATGTATATGTGTGTGTGTATATATTCTTGACTGCCTCCACCTTCCGACTTGGCTGCTGGTTTGAAACCATGCATTCCGTCACTGTTGGGTGAGATGCAGCTGCGCTTGTCTTCCATGTTGGTGTCGTGGATGTGCCAGGTAATTCTGCCCCATCTTCTTGCAGGGCATTATGGGAAGGATGCTTACCGAAGTGGAGGACCTGATCTCCATAACTTCATCTCATCTGGATTTGTCACGTTAGGAAGAGGACACACCAAGGGTACAGTGGAAACCATTTTTTACTAAAATATAGAGGTTGCCTAGGGAACCCCCATCTGAAATGAGAAGAAGGTGTGGAGGCCAGAGGCTGGTCCAGGATGGGAATGAGTGGGGTGGTTCCGTGGCAGCTTGTCCTGGTGACATGCGTGGCTTCTGACAGGAGTTACCAGGAGGTCACAGGTGTGACTTTAGAGGGCGATAGACTTCCAAGAGACACCCATCCCGCTCCACCCATGGAGGGGAGCAGGACTCAGATGCCGGCAGCTCCCTATGGGAGGGAGCCACCGGGAGTGTGGTAGAAAACACTGCCGGTGGGTGGATGTAGCAGCATTTGCAATGTGTGTGTTCGCCTCTTGGCTATTACTCCTTTTCCTTTTGAAAGCTACATCTTATAAACTGATGTCAACGTTCTGTACTGTCATATCTAAGTCAGTGTGCATGTGGAGAGTTTCAGCATCCTAAGTGAGTCTCTGTAAACACTCGATGATGTGGACGGAAAGGTAGAGGTTATGCAGACCTCTGAGCCTCAAGATGAAAGCTAATCTAGAGTTTCTGCTGAGCTGCTTTACGACCTAGCTGACAGCTTGCAGAGCATCTGTGCAGGGGGCATGGACTCCTCCTCAATTCTGTCTTTTGTTTAAACAAGGTCCTATGAGTGTTGTGAGCGTTCTGTCACATCAAGAGTCACTGGATCCCTCACTCCTTTGATTACCGTTCCAATATCTGTGTGCTGTTATAGACCAAATGTGAATTCTGTTGTAGGGATAGTGTATCCCTGTCTTCCTCTGAGATATGTGTCTTGTGTGAGTAAACAAGGAACTGCAATATTTTCTTACATTCCATGCACCTACTTTTTAAATTTCCTTATGTGATGTTTGTTCATCCTATAGAGAAAAAAAATATCTGTATCTGTGTATGTATTTTCTATTGTGTCTATTTGTGTCTAAATAAAGTTTATTGAGGATACAGGTGGCATTTGTGGCTACTGAGAGTTGCAGAATCAAACTGGCACCAGCTGTCTCCAGAATGGGAAATGGGCTGCACAGTTAGTCACTGAAAGATACATTCTGGACCACAGTCTATCAATTCAGACCCAGGATTGCCGCTCCCCACATCATCCACTTTGTGATTATGACCTAGCACTGTGAAACAATTTACTCTCAAACTTAGCACCTTAAAACAATAATAAATGTCTGTAATCTCACATAGTCCCTGCTGGGTTGGGAACTTGAGTGCTTTGGGCTTGGAGTCTCATGAGGTTGCCATCACCACCAGGCAGGGCCGCATCATCTGAAGGCTTGACTAGGGCTGGTGGATCTGCCTCCAAGATGCTTCACTCACATGGTGCTGGATGTTGGCAAGAAGCTTCAGTTCCTCCCCATGATGTTTCTCCCTGGGTAGCTGAGTGTCTTCACTGCATGGTGCCTGGATTTCCTCAGGGTGGGTAATCTGAGAAAGACGGAAGAAGACACAGCGTCTTTCATGACCAATCCTATTGGTTGCACAGCATTATTTTTGCAATATCCTATTCTGAATGGGTGGGAACTACACTGAGGCATGAATACCAGGAGCCAAGGATTATTGGGGGCCAATTTGGAGGCCAGCTACCACAACCCTACAATCCTTAAAGCAAAGGTGGAAATGTGGATTTCCAAACAGAAGACAACAGCTCTTACGAAGGTTTCTCCACTGCAGTAGTTCACCACCCTTTCCCCTACCCCTTACCCTTATAGGTGGTCCAACCCAAAACACTCAACACTTCACCCAGCAGAACTCTATACATATAATAAATAAGATGGCCTTGGGCTCATGCATTCTTTCAACTGAGGCCTGCTAGGTGCTAAGGAATATTTGGAAGATAGGAAGTTTATGGAGTTCCTTATGGAATTCACATTCCGCTGGGGTAAACAGACAAATTATTTACAGGAAGTGCAAGGAGAAAAATTAAAGCAGGCAGCAGGGAGCGCAGTGGCAGGAAGCTGCTCTTGCCAGGGAAGGCCTCTCCGATTAGGTGGGAATTGGGGAAGTACAAAGGAGGCCAGGGGTGAGTACAGCAGGATAGAAGAGGACAAGAGCGGAAGGAGAGAGGAGCCAAGCCACAGGGGAGCCAGATCATGCATTTACCCAACAGTGGACTTAAGGCTGCTTCCAAATGAACTGGACTCCATCATACCACCTAAGTGATTCCCAGTCCCCACCTGCCCTTTCAGCCATTGCTGCTGGGGACATCCAGGAGACCCCTCCCTGCCCATGACTGTGTCTGATGCTCCTTACCTCCCATCTTAACTTGTTCTGTGGCACCACCTGCCCCTCCTGGGCATGCACTGCCTGTTCTCCCCATTCACTATTTGTGCCAGATTTTCCTTCCCATTCCCTTCTATCCGAGGCTTCTGATGCCTTCTCTTTCCAGGAATGTATCTTGTGTGTATTTCCCTATTTAGAGAATAGCCAAAGTTTCAAGAACAAAGAGTCTGGGTTAGAGGGTGGTGGGGTGATGGTGGGTGCAGGAAGACTTTGGAAATGGAGATTCTCTTTTTTAGACAGAGAGGAAGACAGGGTCTCACTCTGTTCCCCAGGCTGGAGTGCAGTGGCACAATCATAGCTCACTATAGCCTCAAACTCCCAGGCTCAAGTGATCCTTCCATTTCAGCCTCTTGAGTAGCTGGGACTATAGGCACGTGCCCCCATGCCCAGCTAATTTAATTTTTTTTTTATTTTTGTAGAAACAGGGTCTCACTATGTTGCCCAGGCTGGTCTCAAACTCCTGGCCTCAAGTGATCCTCCCACCTTCGCCTCCCAAAGTGCTGGATTTATGGGATTGAGTCACTGCACCTGGCCTGAACTTCCCTTCTAATATCAGGGACTCTTTAGTTCTCTGGACAGCTTGGATCTTTGGAAAAGAGCAGGGAACCATCCTCTCTTCCTTCAGAGCAGACTAAGTTCAACTCTAAGTGCTAGCTCTAAGCAGCTGGCCCCATATTAATATCCCATAGAAGGGAATAATTCAAAAACATCGAATGTGGGGTCATTTTCATTTGTATGTGTTTAATTCTCTTTGTTTTCTTTATCCTTTGTTTCAACTCCAGAGACTCCCTTCCTGGATCCTCTCCCTTTATTCCTTTTTCCCCATTCATCCAGCATTTTCCTTAGGCCTCCTGGTAGCACCTGGCCACTGCATAGCCCCATTTTGACTCTCAGGACTAAACAAGTAGCCAACACCTGCTTTACAAGGTAATACCATTGCCCTACTGGCCCGGATCACTGAATTTACTGTGTATTTCTAATCAGATTCTGATTATCCAGGAGCCAAGTATGGATGGCCCCTGTTCTAAGTAAGGGTGGGAGTCTTCATTGGAATCTTAGTTAACATCATGACATCAGTCCTGTCAGTCTTTTTTTTTTTTTGAGACAGAGTCTACCTCTGTTGCCTAGGCCGGAGTGCAGTAGCACCATCTCAGCTCACTGCATCCTCCATCTCCTGGGTTCAAGAGATTCTCCTGCCTCAGCCTCCCAAGTAGCTGGGACTATAGGCATGTGCCACTATGCCTGGCTAATTTTTGTATTTTCAGTAGAGATGAGGTTTCACCATGCTGGCCAAGCTGATCTCGAATTTCTGACCTCAGGTGATTCACCCACCTCAGCCTCCCAAAGTGCTGGGATTACAGGCATGAGCCACCATGCCCGGCCTTGCCAGCCCTTTTTATAGGCTCCAGAGGCAGCATGGAGCCAGAAGCACCCTCTAGCATCAGTGGGGGCTCCTCCACTTCAAGGGCTTGGGGGTGAGAATGCTCATGCATCTGTCTGCTTTGTAACAAGATCCGTAGCACATGGGTAATTAAATACTCTCAAAGAAAGCCTACAATAAATTGGCATTCTTCAGTTAGTGGGATTTAGAAAGTGAGACCTTAGAAAATATAGAATTCTGCCTGTGGGGGCGCCATATCCATCAAAGCTCTCTACTGTCTGTCTCACCTGTTGGTAGATCCTGCATTTTAGTGTAGGAGGTTCCTCTGCGATCGGCCAAGCCCCCAAATTACATAGTATCATTCTGACACCCTTTTCCAGGACTTTCTAACCGAATAGCATGCTCATTCTTTTTCTTATAATTCTTTTCCTGTTATTGTCTCCTTATGAGTAGCTACTTCTGCATGTCTCCCTTTTTTTGGTTCTTTTCTTTGACTTCCTGTTCATTCATCCCTTAGGATAAGTAGCATCTAGAGCTAAGATGGTGATCTGAGTGACCATGAGTTTAGGCCAAGTTCCCCCTGAAATCTTTATTCCGTTAATTAGACAAGATCACCCAGCCCCCAACACTGGAACCCAGAGTGGTCTTTAGCAAGGCAAAGAGTCCTCCCAGGCTGCCACAATGAAAACTCAGTGATGAAGACTTCTAGTTGCTGAGCATTTACTCTGTACAAGGTCTTTACATGCATATATACTGTGTGCCCGTGTCTTCACCTTTACAACCATTCTGTGGGAGAGCTCTTGTTATCTTCATTTTATAGGCAAAAAGTGAAAGTCAGAGCAATTGAGCATCTTGCTTAAGTCAACATCAAGCAGTCAGTCTTGTTTTATTCCAAATCCAGTCCTGATTCTGAAGATCTGCTGCTATTCACTGTACTATCCCGCCTTTCCAAGCTGGGGAGTAGCTGAGGTGGTGGTTGGGCCGTGCTTCCATGGGAACCACACGTAGATGCTCAATAGAAGATGACTCTTCTTATTAGAGGCACACGTTTTGCAAGGCAGGAAGTCACAAAAAACATGAGCCAGGAGTTAGCGCCTTAACACTAGATTGGCAGGGACTGCCCTTCCTGAGAGGAAGCGCAATCCCTTCAGATAGATTTTCAGAATCTGTCTTAATGAATACACCTACGGAAACCCTATTGTATTTAGGCAGTTTGGTTAAAAACTCTGTCAGGCTAGTTGATTTTTGAGCCTGCTTGAAAAAGCCAGGGGACTCTTTCCAGAAGCCCCCACATTTCAATATTGTCAGTTCCAGTGGTTTCCACTGGGACATCTCTGGCCACACCAGGAGTGAGTAAGGGGTCTTTACAGTGGTGGCGGCAGCGGCAGTGGCAGATGTGCTCACTGCAGCTGCAGAATGAATGTGACGTCCAGGTCCTCATGGAGGTGGTGATGCGGGTTACCGCCTGCCCTTCTCTGGTATTTCTCACCACTCATCAGGTCCTTTCTGCTATGCTGGGAGCCAGATAGAGGTGGGTGAGAGTTAGAGAAAGAAAGAGGAAGAAAGACCAAGGAAGAAAGAGAGAAACGTTTGAAGCCTTTGGTAAAAGGAACTACACAGTGATTGCTCCATTGTAGGAGGCAATCTTTGGGCTTGTGTTTCCACTAATTTCTCCACTAAATCGCATTTCCTGAGCACTGGCTGAATGCCAGACACTATTCTGGGCACTGAGGATACAGCAGATAAGCTTACATGGAATTGAACTGGTGGCACCTGGTCATTGGAGCTTACGGAGTTCCTTATGGAACTCACATTCCGTAGAAGATAGAAATAAATCAAGACGCAAGTAAATATATGAAGTAGGTCCGATGGAGTTAGGAGCTTTGGAGCAATTAAGGCAGGGAATGGAGTGGGGAGCTGCACTTTTTAAAAGACAGTCCAGAAGGCCTCATTTGAAAAAAAAAAAAAAAGGTGACATTGAGCAAAGACTGACGGATGTGAAGTATCAGGCCATCTGGATTCCTGGGGAGAAGGGTCTTCCAAGTGAGGAAACAGTTATGCTTTGCCTGCCTGGCTTGTGTGGGGAGCAGCAGTGCAGCTGGAAAAGAAGGAGCCAGAGCGTGAGCAGTTGGAGGTGTGGTCAGAGAGGTGCAGGGAATTGACCCCACAGGGCCTTGTGGGGCCTTTAAGGATCTGGCTTCCACTCTGGGTAAAATGAGAAAAGACATGTTTTGGGCCTGAGGCACTGGGAAGGTGGACGTCTGTGGGAGGACCAGATTTTAGGCAGAGATCGGGATGCATATGAATCCAGTCTGGCTTCATGTTAAGTTTCAGTTACTTGTTAACCACCCAGGTGAAAATGCTGAGTTCAAGGGAAAGTTGTTGGCTGGGGATAGAAGGGTGGGAGTTTCCAGTGGGTGGATGACTCTTGAAGCTGGGAGGATGAGATTAGCTAGTGAGTAGTGCTCTGCAAGTGATGAGCCCCTAGAATGGAGCGATAGGGAGCCCAACAGGGAGAGGCTGGTGGGGGATGAGGAGGGACCTACAGAAAAGACTGCTCAGGTGTGGCCAGCCAGGCATCAGGAAAACCAGGGTGGTGTGCTGTCTTGAAAATTGAGTGGAAAAAAAAATATATGTTCCCAAGAAAGGGAGCAATTAGCTTAGCTATTGTAGGCTGTAGAGAAGTCCAATGAGCTGAAGCTTGAGAAGTGACCACCAGGTGCGACCTAGTCTCATGGAGGTCATTGGTGAACTTGGCAAGAACAGTTTGAGGGTTGGGGGAGCATCTATTCAATGGATGCAAGAGAGAACGGATGATGTCTGGGATGTGCTTATTACCTGGACAAACCGAGTGATGGGAAGAAGAAGGTGCATTGTGCTATTCACTCTATTTTGGTAAATGTTGGAAATGTTTCCTAATAAAAAGTAATACCAGTGGGAGGCTGAGGCAGGCAGATTACCTGAGGTCAGGAGTTCGAGACCAGCCTGACCAACATGGTGAAACCCTGTCTCTACTAAAAATACAGAATTATCCAGGTGTGGTGGCACATGCCTATAATCCCAGCTTCTTGGGAGGCTGAGGCAGGAGAATTGCTTAAACTCAGGAGGCAGAGGTTGCAGTGAGCTGAGATCGTGCCATTGCACTCCAGCCTGGGAAACAAGCAAAACTCCATTTCAAAAAAAGAAAAGGAAAAGAAAAAGTAATACAAGATTTTTTTAAATAAGAAAATGGGAGAAGACAAATGCGGATTACAGGTACAGACAACCCTTCGATTTTATTGTTAAGGATTACAGAGAATGAGAGCAGTATTTCGCCAGAAGGGAGAATGGTGTAAAGAGAGTTTTGTTTTGCTTCATTTTATTTTTTTAAGAAAGGAGAAATCACAGTCCATTTGTCTGCGGATAGAAATGATCCAGTACAAAAGGCAAAAATTGATTTCGCTGGGGGAGGGCTGTCTTTCAGAAGTGATGTTCTTGGTAAGTGAAAGCAGAGAGAATCTACAGCCCACGTGGGGTGCTGGCCTTGGCAAGGAACAAAGCCCACCAGGGCACATATGTCAGGTAGGCCACATGGCCGTAGGTGGAGGCAGGTGGGTGTATGTGATCATTGCTTAGTGAATTGTAAAGCAAGCTATCAGCTAGGAGTGAGGGTTAGGGTGACCGACCATCCCAGGTTGCCCAGGACTGTCCAATTTTAGCACTGAAAGTTCTGTGTCCTGGGAAAATGTTCAATTTCTGGCAAACGAGGACAGTTTGTCACTCTAATAGTGTGGGAGAAAGCCCAGCCAGTCTGGCTTCAAAGCATTTTTCACAATGACCTGCAGAACCCAGAGAAGTAGTATAAGGGTGCTTCTGCCCAAAGCTCGAATTGGCACAGCCCCAAGGCCCTAGGAACTATTGGGACCGCTCTGAGGTCACCTGGTATATGGAGACAAGGCCAGAATGCAAGAAGCTGTTGCCTTCCAGGCCCCACAGAACAACCCTGAACAGATCCCATCATCCCATCCATATGATGCCCTTGGGGACTGAGTTGGGTATGGCCATCCTTCTGCCCAGACAGGTACTCTATGGGATCTGAGGCAGAAAGTTCAAGGACTAAATGCTAAAAAAAGGGGGTGAGTGCATTGGAGCAGGTGATGAGGTCAAGGCTGGAAAAGTGACTATCCTGATGCCAATTTAGAAGTCTCAGCAACAAGGGGAATCACAGAGATGCCCCCTTGGCTGTGCATACCCACAGATCTGAGGAGGAGGAGCTGTGGGGCTGGAGGAATTCTAGAGGCTAGGTTGGTGGCACCTGCTGTAATGAGGCTGAGACAGGAGAACCGCTTGAACTCGGGAGGCGGAGGTTGCAGTGAGCCAAGATCATGCCATTGCACTCCAGCCTGGGCAACAAGAAGGAAACTCCGTCTCAAAAAAAAAAAGAAAAGAAAAGAAAGAAAGAAAAAGTAATGACTTTGACTCTGAGAAGGGCATGAAGCCAGGGGCCTGGATTATACAATTCAGAAAACGCAGAGATGTTAGGCAATGATGATCAGGGTAAATAGTCTAACAGGAGTTAAGAGAGCAGGACAAGGGGAAGCAAGGATAAGAACCTTGGTCCCTGGGATTGGTGGGGGATGTAAGAGTACAAGATTTTTGAGGAGTGTGACCTTGGGAAATAACGATGGCCAGGGACTAATCATTAATGTGGGAGGCTGAACAAAGCAGAGATGTTAATCAAAGCTGAGGTCAGGGACCTCTTCCAGCTGAATCAGGTTTTACGTGGGCTGTGGGCCTCCCACCCAGCACTGCCTTCTGGGGCCAAGCTTTATCTCCTCAACCCTTTCTGCAGCCCCATGGCCGATCTGATCCTCCTGCACCCCCAGGAGCTGGTGGGAGAGGCGAGAGTGTGCTCACCTCTCCCACCAGCCCATTTGTCTGGGTGTTGCCCATGGCCTCATGTGATACAAAACTTGAAATTAGGTCTTCCTTCCTAGGAAGAAAGAATGGACGTATATGTGTGGGCCTCCACAG
This sequence comes from Sapajus apella, assembly GCF_009761245.1. Classification (NCBI taxonomy): domain Eukaryota; kingdom Metazoa; phylum Chordata; class Mammalia; order Primates; family Cebidae; genus Sapajus; species Sapajus apella. The sequence goes on along the minus strand of NW_022436952.1, from coordinate 21,899,412 downwards.
AATCACAGGCTACCACCCCCACACCAGGATTTGGGCAAGAATCCCAGACCGTCAGTGGATTGTGGCAAGAAGATGTCTGAGGCATTTGACTAAAAGAACCCTGCCTAGATATTTTCACGGTCTAGAGAGCCAGGGGAGTGAGTGGGTTTGAGTATACCAAGGTGTTTGAATGCTGGGCTCTAGATAAAGCACAGAGCTCAGAAGGCGTCCAGTCTCCATGGCAACAGTGAGCTTTTTCAACCCTGAGAGGGAAGTACAGGCTTGGCTAGGAATGGCCTCTGTGAAGCCAGTACCACCTGGGAGCCGTCATTCTTGTGTGGCTCTATAGGTGTGGGGTAGATGGGGAGGAGTGGGGGCAGAGCAGAGAGGAACTCTCAGGTTCTGGGCTGAGGACACCAAAGATCTCAGGTGACTGTTGGTCAATTGGATCTGCACATATGGGACAGCTACCCTGTTTACTTCATGTCAGTTTACTCCTGATTAATGGCTGGATACTGAGAACCTGTCATTGACTTGGTGTGCTCAGCTGTATTCAACGGCATTTCCCATGACCCTGGCCAGCATGTACAAGCTGTCCCTAAGTCTTACCCTTAGGAAAATATTGGGCGTCAGTATGATTCCATATGTTGTTAGAATTGAGTAAAAACTGATTGTATCAGAAGTAAACATGGGTCTGTAGGAATGGTGAGTTTTATCCTCAACAGAACTGCTGTTCAAACAAAAGCTTTTTTTTTTTTTTTAAGGTAAATCCAAACCTTTGAGGATTTCTCAGTCAGATATTTCTGTTTGCAAGTTGAGCCACTTTGCCTGAGGACAATAATTCTGCAAAACTCCCTTTCCCACATGGGTCCCGTTAACAAGAATACCCATGACCCTCCAGAAAGCTGAAAGGATGCTGTGAGTCCTCAGTGTGGCCCAGGACTCTGTCTCCAGCCGGATTCACAGCAGTTAAGCCAGTCAGGTTGATTTGAGGAGGAGCAAAGCACTAAGCTCTCCGGAGCCACCCACCGAATCCGCCTCTAAGGTAGCACCACCATGTTTGCCCTCAGGAGACTCACTTGAGGCCACATGCCTGGCCCCAAGGAAATCAGTCTGCAGGCTGACCCAGGGAATGGGCATTGTTCTTCTTTAGCTCACCTCATTCTAAGAGAGTGCGTGGGTTGAAGTGGCACATGGACAGGTGTCTCCATGGGGCATCTATACTGTCACCCAATTCACACCACTTTGGCAAATGGTGTCACAGAGAAAAATTCCCATCCACCAGGCATATTTTGAGTCCCCGGCCATTCATATCCCTGTTTAATGCTTGTTTGTGGGCCATGGTAGCCACTGGGCCAGTCTGGATGAAGCCACTGGGACAGTCTTCTGGGCTGGTGTAAGGAGAGGAAAGATAGTACCAGGAAAAGGAGGATTGCCAATAAACTGCAAGGCTGCTTGCCTGGGGAGGTTTCAGCTCTTACCTGTAGGGTACCTGTATGCTTTCCTGAAAAGGGGAATAACTCAGGTATAGCTGGATCTCCCATGGCCCCCATTAGGAGAGCAAGAGAGACATTTCGGACGCTGGGGATCGTGAATGCGTCCCTCCTCAGCTTTCACCAGCTTGTCTATTAGGCAGAAGGAGAGGCTCATGGGAAATCTATTATATCCTGAATCTTGGTGCTTTCTTTACCAGCTCTTTGGGAGAGGCGAGCAGATCAAGTTCTGTTTTCCCAGAGGCTGGCTTGCTTATCCAGGGGTCTAGCAGCTCTGGGCTGCTGCTCTTCTTGTTTTCCAATCCCTTGCTGGTGCCAAATCTGAGCTTTCTCTTGCCATGACCCTTGGGCTAGTACAGTCTCTCTTCCTGGCACTGGTCTTGGCACTGACTGGTCATCTAAGTTGGGAATCACCCCTTCCTGGGTGCCAGCCCTTGGCATTTGCTTCCCTCGTTCTCTACTGCTCACTGCAAAGAGTCTCATGGACCCTGAAAGCTAAGCTATGGGGCTAAGTCAAGCCCAGGAAGGCGGTAGGAATGGCTTCTCTATGCCAGCTGGGGCCTGTGGCCAGGAGAAATCGGTCTCTCAATCAACAGTGGCCAGGATTTCATGGTGGCCTAGAAGTGGGGCAGAAGACTGGTGTTCTCAGGGCATCACCATTTGGAACATAACTACATCATTATGTGACCCTGCTTCTGTGCAGATTATAAACATGGCAGAATAAGAAATTTCAGCCCCTCCTGCCTAGAATCATGGCCTCAGCCTCAGTCTTTCTCCACTCCAAATAGCAATGTAAACTTTCTTCATTAGCTGATTGTTGGAAGAAGAAAACTGGTAAAGAGAGTCATGGAGTCAGACATGCTGGACTCCTGGCTCCAGACTTGCTAGCTGTGTGACTTTGACCTCTATGACATTCATCTGTATAATAAGGTAACAGTACTGCCTGCCTCTCAGGGGTGTTTTGGAGACTGTAAAACACCTGCATCAGAGCTCTACACACTCAAGCAATGGTAGCTCCTCATGTTGTTAGGGCTTAAAAGTGCGGTAGACACTTACCGCTCAAAGGATGATGCGAGGGCCAGCCACTTGGGCTTCACCTGGAAGCCAGTGAGCCAGTGAGAAATGCAGAGTCTCAGGCCCCAAACCTACTGAATCAGAATCACCATTTTATTATAACAAAAACTCCAGGTAATTCTAACACACATTAAATTTGAGAAGCACTGATATAAAATGTATTTTTTTTTTAAATTTCAGTGAAGTCTCCTCAATAGCCTGTAAGATCACTTTTGTTTCTAAGACTCATGTGGCACACAGTCTCATTCCGTATCCTGCATGGTGGAAGCCAGGCTGTCCCATAGCTGAGGAGGAAACTAATATGAGGCTGTCTGAGGGGTGATGCAGAGACTTCTTAAGATTCCAGTGACCTGTTCTAAACAGGGAACCAAAACCAGCCACAGAGACATGTACTTTTGCCCATTCCAGTGAAACCCAAGTATCAGTTGAGCAAAGATGAGTAAGACAGATTCTGCCTATGAGAAGCCAGGAGTAAAACTCCTGCCGAGTAAATGGTAAGTGCCATGAAGTAGATCCCAAGAACAGTGGAGGATATTACAAGAGGAAAATGTTGCCTCTGAATGGACAGATCCTAAATGGCCCCCTATGGGAGACAGGGGTTGAGAGGATCACCTTGCAGGAGAAGAAGAAAGTGGCAGGCCAAGAATAGGGCAGGGCAGGTATTTCAGGTGGGGAAGCCTCCTAAATAAAGGCATGATCATGGAAATACAGGTGTGTGGGGCCATTAAGTCCCCTGCAGGGGGTAATTAGAAAGTGATGGGGCTATAGGACACCTGTAGGGGGCAGCAGGAAACAGCTGGAAAGGCAGCTTGGAGGTAGTGTCCTTAAATCCTTCCAGGCACAGAAATGTGAGCTGAGTTAAAAATTACAATTAATGACCACTGCTTATGCCCTCTTCCTCCTTGTTACACTTCTGCCTTTAAGAATAGAACTAAGGCGCAAAACAACACAAAAAGCAGACCTCTGTGTATGGCTGACTCCATGGGCAGAGATGGACTACAAACTGATGCTCAACTCCTCCTGCCTCTACTCTTCTCAGCACGAGTGTCCTCCTTTGCATGAATCGTGGTACAGCTCAGACTGCAGAGCTGAAGGGAGCTGAGTGCGTTTATGGATTTAGTGCTCTCCAGAGACTCAGCCATGGCCCCAGTCGTGGATAGTTTCACCATTGCAGGCCTCAGTTCCCTCATGTAAATCAGGGCATTGAAGCTTGATATGACCCTTTATTGTCTGATATTCTGGGACAGTTTCAAGATAAGATACCTCGTACTGCTAGGCCTACTGCATCGAATAGGGCGGGGAGTTTGAACACACCATGTGTTCTCAGAGCGTCTATTCTTCTGCCACTCTGAGTCTTGGACCATTCATATCCCTGTTTAAGGTACCAGTAATAAGGCATTCTGTATATGAACATGGGACTGGCGAGGAGTGGTTTTTTTCTAAGGTTAACAGCAGATGGTTCATAGTTCATACCTGAAGGCCCTTCCAGGAAGAATTCATAAATGTGCGTTCTGGGCTCAGAAGGGCCAGAGCTCATAAAGTATTGATTCCTTGAATAGGATTGATGTCAGATTTTTGTTCTCTTCATCTGCTTCCCAGTGAATCTTTTTTTTTTCTTTCTGCTTCTGCCCTGGGGGAAATGTAATGGTTTTCTGGTTTTTAACTAAGAGCAGTTGAACGAATGCCTGAGCCCCAAATCCATTCAACTGAAATAGATAGGGCCATGGCATAGACATTAGATGCTGTGCAAGAACTTATATTGAAATTTGACTCTCAGTGTGGCAGTGATGGGACGTGGAGCCTAGTAAAAGGGTGTGGGTCTTGGGGGAGGATTCCTCATGAAGGGATTATTGCTGTCCCACAGGGGTGAGTTGTTTCTCTCACGGAACTGGATTAGTTTCCTGAGAGTGGGTTTTTATAAAAGTGAATCTGACTCCCTAGATGCTCTCTTGCTTCGTCTGTTGCCACGTGACCATACATACCTATACCCAGTTTTACTTTCTGCCATGAGTGGAAGCATCATGAGCCCTCAGCAGATATACCTGCCCAATCCTGAACTTTGCAGCCACCACAATCAAGCCAAATAAACTTTATTTCCTTATAAATTACCCAGCATCAGGTATTCTGATATAGCAACACAAAATAGACTAAGACATCAGCTGTGCCCAGATTGTGGTGTGGCATATTTGAGAGAAGCTTATGCTTATGCAGATGAAGACAGGGTTCCCAAAGTGAAGAATGAAGCAGGGAGCTTCGTTCTTCACTTTGTAGACAAGTGGGCAATACAGGAATGGAACCTCAAGTCAGAATGCACAGAGAATACCCTCCATGGCTGGGGCTGAAGAAGGCAGGTTATTTGGCAGCCTCAGGTGGGAGTGGAGGTACCAGTGGACCAAACAAGTAGAATAAGTAGCCCTCTTTTTTTTTTTTTAAATGAATTGAGAGGTTCTGGGGAAGCCTCTTGCTCTTGAGCATTTGCCCCTAAGCCTACTGTTCTGCCCAAATTCTGTCATCTTAGCTCTTTCTTTAGATATGAGACATTCCTAGTCTTCAGGAGATCCCCTTTAAGAAGATATCTCTGCATCTATTGAGGTAGATCATTCTTTGTGATTGCCCAGTCATATATGGGGCCTTGGCACTTTTCCCCCAACTTCTTCTTCCCCTTAGTGTTCCCCATCTTGGTCAATGGCTTCACTAGCTATGCTGTTGCTCAAGCAGCACTCTACGCTATCCTTGACATCTTTTTCTCCCTCACTGCCTGCATCCAAGTCTGTTACCATTCTATTGCATTTTCTTGAACTTCCACACCATTTGTCCCCCACCCCCCTTCTTAGCCAGGATCCTAGTCTGTGCCTCCTCTGCTTCCCATCCAGACAAGTTGCAAAGGCCTCCTCCATGGAGTTCCGTTTTTGCCACCCACCCATCACCCACATCCTGTCCTTTACTGAGCAGCCAGAGTGATCTAACTCATCCCACCTCATTTAACCAAATTTATTCCAATGTACCTTCCTAACCTAACTTATTCCAATGTAACCTTTCTAAAGCTCAGCTCTATTGTGATTATCTAGTTTATAAAACCTCTAAGGCTTTATTGGAGCCAGAATCTTATATATTAACCCTGACTCTTTGGAACTGTGCTTGCCCATCACAAAAATACTGAGCTCAAAACTCTGAAATGGCAAGATGCATATACTGTGCTTTCATTCCTCTATTCTGTGGTAGAAAACATGACCCAGGATCCAAGCAAACAAGACTCTGCATCATCTAGCCCTTGTTTAACAGGCATCTTGCTGTGCTGCTGTCTTCCTTGCTCACTGCACTCTAGCCAAGACTGGCTTCCTTTCTGCTCTTCCTTTTCTAGGGCGTTTGCACAGGCTCTTCCTTCTGTCTGGAATGCTCTTCTACTTTGGTACTTACGGGACCAATATACTCATTGTTCAGGCCTCTGCTTACATTTTCCTTTCGCTAGTAAGCCTTCCTTGGCCCTCAAATGCAAATCATATCTTTCATAATATTTTCATTATCTTCAAAAGATTACTTTAACTTGTATAGTGTCTAGCCTAATGTCTGTCTTTGCCCCTTTGTGAGCAGGGACCGTATCTGGGGATGTTGACCACTGTGTTGCCTGTGGCTAGCACAGTGTCTGGCTCATAGTTGATGCCCAGGGGATATTTATGAGAGAATGAGTGCGTGGCTGGCTGGATGGATGGATACATTGAAACAACTTCAACCTGGGAGTCAAGAGACATGAGAACTTGCACGTTAATGTACTCTTAGATAATTGCTTCATCTTTCTGAGTCTACACCTCCCTACCTGTAAATTTTCGACATGATGTTTTCCATTCCTCATATTCCAGGAATCCTGCATCTGTGCTGAGACAGCCTCTTCCACCTCTGTCAAAGTTGGTGCCCCTTTAAATGAGTCATCTCTGCATCTTTTATGTATCCCTTGCAACTCAATCATATGCATTTTGAACACAAAATTCTGCATATTGCTTTTTAAGCTTAATATTCCGTATAGGTCATTTGATATCTACACATACAGCTTTAGCTCAATTCTGCATGTTCCCACTTCATAGTACATGATATTATACCATCATTTATATAGCCAGTTTTAGGCATACAACTTTATTTTTACTGATTTTTTATTTTTTAATGTTTTTATTTAGAAACAAACTCAGACATATATAAAAGAGTAATAGGACAAATAATTCCTGTATACCTTTCGAATTTTCCAAATTTTAGCATTTTATCATTTGGTTCATCATCTTCTATCTCTTTGCCTCTCTTAGTCTCTGTCTCTCTCTTTCATTGTGTATAATATATACACAAATATGCACATACACACATTATAAACATATACAGTTTTGTAACTATATGTATATATTTCTTTATAATTGTTTTTCTGAAATATTTGAGAGTAAATTTCAGATGTGGTGGTCTTTTTCTCTAAGTACATATGTATTTTTTAAACTCAAGAACATTATTTTACACAGCCACAGTATGATTATCAAAACCAGAAAAATTATCATTGATACAATACCAGTACATAATCTAAAGTATTTATTCAAATGTACCACTAATATAAAAAGAGAAATATTTTTCTTGGCCTAGGATCACATGTTATTAGGTGTATTTCTAAGTACCGATCATCACTGCTGTCTGTAAATGAGATTTCTCTACCATAGGCCCTCTAACTGTTTATGCTTGAATATATGAAAGATACTGATTTCCTTGTGTTAATTCTGTATTTTGCTACCTTACTGATTTATTTTATTATTCGAGTTATGTTTATTATTGGCATCATAGGTATGCTATCATATCATATGCAAATCCAGGCAGTTTTACTTTTTTTCTTTTTTTAGATGGAGTTTTGCTCTTGTCGCCCAGGCTGGAGTGTAGTGGCGCAATCTCAGCTCACTGCAGCCTCTGCCTCCCGGGTTCAAGCGATTCTCCTGCCTCAGCCTCCCAAGTAGCTGGGATTACAGGTTCCCACCACCATGCCTGGGTAATTTTTGTATTTTTAGTAGAGATGGGGTTTTCACCATGTTGGGCAGGCTGGTCTCCAACTCCTGACCTCAGGTGATCCGCCGGCCTCGGCTTCCCAATGTGCTGGGATTATGGGCCTGAAGCACTGTGCCTGGCCAATTTTATTTCTTATAGTTATGCTTCTCTACTGTCTGATTACATTGGATTAATGTCATTAGTAAAATGTTGAATCATAGTGGAGATAAAGGGCATCTGCTTTGTTTCTGATGCTAGTGGAAATGCCTCCAGAACATTCCCACTAAGATACTGTCTTTATGACTAAGGAAGATAGCCAGAGATCCCATGTAGGTAGCTAGGATGGATGGATGGATGGACAGACAGACAGACAGAGAGACAGATATTGATTCACAAGAATTTGTGTTGAGAAATTATCCCTCAGTTCCTATTTTCTTGAGTTTTTTTTAATAATAAGGGATGGGTATTAAATTTTGTCAAATCTTCGGTGTCTGTAAAGATCATCAAAGACTTTTCCCTTAGATCTATTTTTATGTTGTATAATATTAATGGATTTCCTATATTTCCTATATTGCAATCTTGGAATAAATCTCATATTGTTTTATTTTCTTCGTATAGTATTGGATAGTGTTTACTAGTATTTCAGTTAGCATTTTTGTGTCAATATTCATGAACGATACTGGTTGATAGTTTTCTTTATTACGCTATTTTTATCCTGTTTAGTATCAATGTTATACTTGCCTTATTAAAAGAGTTAGGGTTGGTTCCAAGTCTATTGTAAACAGTGCTGCAATAAACATACCAGTGCATGGCTCTTTATAGTAGAATGATTTATAATCCTTTGGGTATATGCCCAGTAATGGGATTGCTAGGTCAAATGGAATTTCTGGTTCTAGATTCTTGAGGAATCACCACACTGTCTTCCACAATGGTTGAACTAATTTACATTCCCACCAACATTGTAAAAGTGTTCCTCAGCAAACTAACACAGGAACAGAAAACCAAACACCGCATGTTCTCACTCATAAGTGAGAATGCATGGACACAGGAAGAGGAACAATGAGAACACATGGCACAGGGAGAGGAACATCAAACACTGGGGCCTGCTGGGGGTTGGGGGTCAGGGGGAGGGAGGGCATTAGGACAAATACCTAATGCATGCGGGGCTTAAAACCTAGATGATGCGTTGATAGGTGAAGCAAAACACCCTGGCACATGTATGCCTGTGTAACAAACCTGCACATTCGGCACATGTATCTCAGAACTTAAAATAAAATTTTAAAAAGAAAGAATTAGGAATTCCCCTCCATGTTCAATGCTTTGGAACCATATGTACAGCACTATGGCTCTCTAGTTTTTATAGGATGGAAACAGTTCTCCTATGAAATCATCAGTGCCTAGTACTTTGGGGTATGGTAGTTTATTAACTTTTTTTTTTTTTACAAGCTGTACAGTTTTAGCTGTTTCATTTATACCTTAAAATGTTGACATTTAGGTAGATTTGCATGGTTTTTTTCCCCTAATAGTTACCTTTTTAAAATAGTACTTAGTTCCAAGTGCTTGTATTTAACATTTTTGATCTTGTTTATCAATTTTACTGGTATTTCTTAACTTACACTTCTTGCCTACACAACAATCAATGTGATTATTCTACCTTTTTTTCTGCCTCCTTTCTCTTTCTAGTTTTTAGTTGCATTACTTCTACTTTGTCACATACAGCATCTGGGTGCTAATGGTCTACTCTCTTACCCACCTGTGTTTTTTGTTTTTTGTTTGTTTATTTGTGTGTGTGTGTGTGTTCACTTTTTTGTTTTGTTTTTTCTCTGAAGTTTGCCAAGTCCTCTCTTGGCTGGAGTTTATCTTTCAACAGATTACTCAAGAAGGGCTTGTGGATGTATAATTCCCTCAGTTCTTGTGTCTTGAAACCGTTGTTTTACAAACTTGACACTTGAAGGAAATCTGCCTGGTTTTGAAATTCTAGGTTCACACCTTTTCCTGAAAAATGTTGTCCCATTGTTGCCTTGCTTTCTATGTTACATTTTTTTTTTTTTTTGAGAAGTCTGATGACAGTTAAATTCTTCTGATCTTGTAAGTTATTTGATCTTTTTGTTTAAAAGGCTTGAGAATTGTTTCTTTATCTTTGAAGTCTTGGTTTTGTGAGGACATCAGAGTTGATGATTCTGAGTACATTTTTCAGGTACTTGGTGGGCTTTTTTGATATGTACCTTAGTGTCATATCTAAGGGAGATTAGAGCCCCCGCTTAGGCATCTTGTATGTTAGTCTTCGTCTTTTTTCTTTCATATGTTTTTTGAGTTCAGTTAATTCTCTTTATTTTTTTTATTTCTGCTGGTTGTTTTTAATTTTTGAATTTCTGTTTTAAGAGGTTCCTTTCTTAATAACTGTAAATGTGTCCTTAAGGCTATTTAATTCATTTCCAAGTATTGTGTTAGATTTTCTTCTGCTTCATGATTAGTTTTGTGTAGGGTTGGGAGAAAATTGTTGTCGGTATAGGAGTTTGTATTCTCATTTTACATTTTTAACAGTAGATTTTACATGTTTATTCATATTTTGTATCCCTTTAAGAATTTATAACAGTATGTAATATTCCTATTTTAAAGGCAGCCTTTTCTATTAGTACAAAAAGTACAATTTTATTAATGCATATGATGATGATGATGATGATGATGATGTAGTTATATGTCCTCTGATTTTTTTTTGTCCTCTGTCATCTTATAGGATGCCACTGCTCTCCACTTTCATGACTCCTTTCTTCTTTTTTTTTATTGTACTTTAGGTTCTGGGGTACATGTGCAGATCCTGCAGGATTGCTGCATAAGTACACACATGGCAATGTTGTTTGCTGCCTCCATCCCCTGTCACCTACATCTGGCATTTCTCCCCATGTTATCCTTCCCTGATATCCCCACCCCCCACTGTCCCTCCCTTGGCTCCCACAATAGACCCCAGTGTGTGATGCTCTCCTCCCTGTGTCCCTGTGTTCTCATTGTTCAACACCCGCCTATGAGTGAGAACATGTGGTGTTTGATTTTCTGTTCTTGTGTCGGTTTGCTGCAAATGATGGTTTCCGGATTCATTCATGTCCCTACAAAGGACACAAATTCATCATTTTTTATGGCTGCATAGTATTCCATTGTGTATATGTGCCACATTATCTGGGTCCAGTCTATCATAAATGGGCATTTGGGTTGGTTCCAGGTCTGCTATTGTAAACAGTGCCACTATGAACTTATGTGTGCATGTGTCTTTATAACTGAATGATTTATAATCCTTTGGGTGTATACCCAGTAATGGGATTGCTGGGTCAAATGGAGTTTCTATTTCTAGGTCCTTGAGGAATCGCCACACTGTTTTCCACAATGGTTGAACTAGTTTACACTCCCACCAACAATGTAAAAGTGTTCCTATTTCTCCATATCCTCTCTGGCACCTGTTGTCTCCAGATTTTTTAATGATTGCCATTGTAACTGGCATGAGGTGGTATCTCAATGTGGTTTTGATTTGCATTTCTCTAATAGTCAGTGATGATGAGCATTTTTTCATATGTTTGTTGGCATCATATATGTCTTCTTTTGAAAAGTGTCTGTTCATATCCTTTGCCAACTTTTGGATGGATTTGTTTGTTTTTTCTTGTAAACCTGTTTTAGTTCTTTGTAGATTCTGGATATTAGCCCTTTGTCAGGTGGGTAGATTGCAAAAACTTTTTCCCATTCTGTTGGTGGCTGGTTCACTCTAATGATTGTTTCTTTTGCTGTACAGAGCACTGGAGTTTAATTAGGTCCCATTCATCTATTTTGGCTTTTGTTGCCAATGCTTTTGGTGTTTTGGTCATGAAGTCCTTGCCTATGCCTATGTCCTGAATGGTTTTGCCTAGGTTTTCTTTTAGGGTTTTTATGGTGTTAGGTCTTATGTTTAAGTCTTTAATCCATCTGGAGTTAATTTTAATGTAAGGTGTCAGGACGGGGTCCAGTTTCTGCTTTCTGCTCCTTTCTTCTTTAATGAACAATCTCCAAAGTACTTCTTTCCCTATTTTACTTTCTTCTCATTCAGAAGACTTTTACTTTAAGTTGCATGTAATCAATACTCTGACCTACCAGGACATTTTTCCAGTATTTTCATACTTAGGATGAACTTACTTATTCCAATAGTAGTTTTGATCATTCTTGGGCCTACTGTTGTTTCCCGTCTTCTATCTTCTATCCGTTTTTTTTTTTTTTTTTCCAGACTGTTTTGCTCACCACACGGATTGTAGCAGGAGTGGAAAGATCACTTGCTGTATTTTTTTTTCTTATTTTATTAAAACTAATTTAAAATCTGGGAGTTTTCTGTTTTCCAATTATGCTGAGCACATAGCTAGGGATAACAGAGGCAATTAAGTAAGGCCAGGGCTGCCTGATTTTAATGCTTTTATTGTGTTTTACAGTAGTAAGATGGGGCAGAAGAAATGGAATACAGGTCTGTTGAAGCTGCTCATATGAAATGAAATCTTCCTTGACTGGCCACAGTGCCTGGTCTTATGTGTAATGCTGTATTTACTCCCTGCATTTGCTGCTGAGTATGGGAAATGCTAACCAGTAATTGATTCTACTAATCAATATTGGATGTAGGACTCAATATTGTGTCATTGACAAGTATGGAATTATTTGATCATCCATTCTCCATTTAAAAAAATTTTTTGTTTGAGATAGCGTATTACTATGTCACCCAAGCTGGAGTGCAGTGGCACAATCTTGGTTCACTGCAACCTCTGTCTCCTGGGTTCAAGTGATTCTCCTGCCTCAGCCTCCCAAGTAGCTGGGATTAGAGGTGCCTGCCACCACAACCGGCTAATTTTTATATTTTTAGTAAAGACAGGGTTTCACCATGTTGGCCAGGCTGGTCTTGAACTGTTGACCTCAGGTGATCCACCTGCCTCAGCCTCCCAAAGTGCTGGAATTGCAGGGATGAGCTACTGCACCCAGCCCATTCCTTATTTTTTTTGAGTGGCAGATGCAGGAGGACAGGATTCAGAAAAATGTTTATGGAAATGTTGAGCCATGCAGAAGGTGAGAGATTTTAGCAAACGATGATGTAACTCTCCAGGCAAAAAACTAGATAAATTAAACTCCACTGTCAAAGGTCCCTGAGAGAAATTCAATCTCTATAACTAAGGGCTTTATTTTAGTCTTCATTCTCCTTGCTATTTTTTTCTTCAGAATGTGATACTATGCACTTCCCACTCTTGCTTGAAAGTCATTTCTCATGTTGCTAGATTACAGTTTTTTACTGTACCTTCTGTATATCCTTTTCTGCATAGAGTTTCCTTCCATCACCCTACAAATATGCACGTTTTCCAAGCTCTTGTTAAACCTCTACTATTCTCTTTCTTAACACATTTCCTTAAAGAATGTACTTCCAGCCGGACACGGTGGCTCAAGCCTATAATCCCAGCACTTTGGGAGGCTGAGGCGGGTGGATCACGAGGTCAAGAGATCGAGACCATCCTGGTCAACATGGTGAAACCCCGTCTCTACTAAAACTATAAAAAATTAGCTGGGCATGGTGGCACGTGCCTGTAATCCCAGCTACTCAGGAGGCTGAGGCAGGAGAATTGCCTGAACCCAGGAGGCGGAGGTTGCGGTGAGCCGAGATCGTGCCATTGCACTCCAGCCTGGGTAACAAGAGCGAAACTCCGTATCAAAAAAAAAAGAATGTACTTCCATGCATGACTCTTGGGCATCTCCCTCAGCCCTGGCCTTTTTGCTGAACTCCAATAATAAAGCTTTTTAGCAGAGAAGTGGCACTGGGACTGCAAAGGGGGAGACCAGCATTCATTTTCTGCTGTCTCTCAAACCCACATCTCCTAAGGTGAGTCAGCATTTTCTCTCCAAAAGCAACTTCTTTTTATGATGAAAAGTCATTAACATTGTTTTCCTTTAGTTGCTCAAGCTAAAATCAGGAACATAACGTCTGCTTGATTCTTCTGATACACACTCCTTGCCCCTTACCCTTGTTCTGTGGATTCCCCTTCAGTATATCCTTTGACCTTTTTGTTTCCGTCCATTCCCACAGTATGAGCTTTCGTCAGATCATTCCTACCTTAATTTAGCAGCTGCCTCACTGGAATCCCTGCCTCCACCCTCTCTGCTCTGCCCGTTTCACAACTGTCTACTGTCAAATTAATCTTTCTTCGATATGACTTGCGGCAGATCGTACTTCTGATCAGAATCATGTTGTGGTTTCCATTTCCTATTATTTCTTTCATTTTCTAGGCATTCAAGTTGCTCCACCTTCAGAGTCATTCTGATTGTCCTTCTGCTTAGTTCAGGCCATATGTGAGTAGCTGCCTGGTGTACTTAACCTTTCACAGAATGCACAATGTTTTTTCAGCATCCATGAGGCCTGAAATGTTTTTCACTTACTTTTCACTCACTTATTTTAAATATTACTCATACCTTATGATTCTATACAAGTCTTGCTTTTTTCTGTGTACTCCATGAGTTTTTTCCACACTTGAATCCTGGAACAGTTATTGTCTATGGTATACTAGTCTTTAAATTGTTTGTTGCTTTATAATGTTGTTTAGTTATTTGTGCATATATGTCCTGTATTTCTAGTGGGATTGTTGGCTCTTTGACTAGACTAACTTTATGGAGCAAAGAGACCAGGCCTTACTTGGAAACCCTATACTTGTTTACATTATTGGCATCTTGCTATTCCTGGACACTTGGCCTTATTCCAGATATGTACATTTTGTTTGTGTGTTTGTTTTTGCTTTTGTTTTTTGAGATGGAGTCTCACTCTGTCACCCAGGTTGGAGTGCCACAGTGCCATCTCCCCTCACTGCAACTTCTGTCTCCCAGGCTCAAGTGATCCTCCCACCCTAGCCTCCCGAGTAGCTGGGACCACAGGCACATGCCATCCTGCCCAGCTAACTTTTGCATTTTATTTGGTAGAGTTGGGGTTTCGCCATGTTGCCCAGGCTGGTCTCAAACTTCTGAGCTCAAGCAATCTGCCTGCCTCAGCCTCCTAAAGTGCTGAGAATATAGGCATATTGGCATGAGCCACCAGCCCCAGACATGTAAATATTTAACTTTAGAAGGAGTTTTTGGAATTTTTATGGGAGAGTTCAGAATAAGTCATCTTAGACCAAAGTTTATGTAATGGGGTTCTATAGTCATCACAATAATAGGCTACACTGGGATGAGAGCAATTAAAATATTTGGTGGCTAGATACCAACAAAGATTTCTTTTTTTTTTTTTTTTCACACAAAGTTTATAGCCAATTTGCACCGTACTTTCAAGCAAATAACTTCCATGTGGTACCTCAGAAATTTATACTAACTGAGGTTCCACCATTCTGTAGCTGCACAGAACATGCAGTCTCCCTTGCTGACATAATCATGGAGTGATGTGCTGTAGTGTCTACATCTGGTCTACAGAGGGTTCTTAATCTTTCTACAGATTGATAAACTACAAGTCTATAAAGTAAAGAGACATGTTTTCCTCCACACATATGCACTGCGCTGGAGTAGGGACAAGGAAACCACAACAAAGGCTCCCATTCATAAAAGGACAGAAGGGAGGCACTCAGCAGGCACTGGTCCTTAGCAATTTTGAAATCTCTTTTGGCAGACATTGTAAGCGGTTCCTAACCTGGGCTGGGGAATGTTTGTGATTAGCCTGCAGTTCTACTCTCTGAAGGGGCTTCCTTGTCCATTGTTTGGCATGGCTCCTAACGCCACCCTTTAGGCGGTTCCTTGTTTTTCATTCTTTTCCTGTACATACCTGAAATGGGTGTTGGGGAATATATCCTCCTTAGGAACTACACAGCTTTCTTAGCCCACCAACCTGCCATAGTCAGAGGCCCACGGATTGTTTAAAGTCCTGGAAAGTATCAGAGTCTCTGTTCCTTTGGCAATTTAACTGTGTAAAGAAATGAGGTTTCTTATTTGATGCAGTAACAATTCTAGATGTTAATCAGCATACACAGTTCTTGAAATATAGTTTTCCAAACTCCCATTGCCTTTGCATTCTAGTCCCTTACCTCTTTTCCACCTAATGAGAGGCATTCTCAGCCTATCAGCCTTTGTAAGGGAATGCACCCTTAGGCTCTTTGCTCTGAGTCACTTTGTCCAGTTGAACTACTGATCTTCACAGCCCATGTGGCAGAGGATGAGGTGTATAGAAAATGTCTCTTAAAAGTTCTTACTTTGACATGATGCATGTGACATCCATGCATATGTCATTGTCCACAGCAAGTCACATGGACCTGCCAGCTTTTAAGAGAGCAAGGAAATATATTCTTTCATGCACTGGGATAGAAAGAAAGCAGAAACAATTAGTGAATATGATGAGATACATCACTTCCTTGTGGAAACTGTGAGGCACTGTGGCAGGCCTCAGCAAGGGAACCTGCAATGGTGTGGACCAGAAGTTGCCAAAAGTACAGGTTCTTCCTCTGGGCCAGGGTCAAATAGCTGAAGCAATGGTAATTGCACAGTGTGGAAATAATTCTGATGTTCTTCATGAAACTTTCTGCAGTGGCTGCCTCACAGTCTCTCATTCTTTGACCTTGGTACCCTGAAGCACCTCTCTCATAGAGGAGGGTTGAGAGAAATTTCATCCCCGTGTGGCTTGGGATCCCAAAGAGCCCCTTGAAATATCCCATTTCTTGGAGATTATGCTAATGTACCAAGAGATATCCCTAAGGCTTCATAATGTAGCCTACTTTAATTTCTCTTTACTTTCCTGTGAACCCTCTCCAATAAATGTACTTCATTAGAATCACTCAAGTTTTTAGGGAGTAATTGCTCTCAGGACTCAGATTTGATAGGAAGAAGTTCAAAAGCCATCGGGGAGCAGGATGGAGCCTGAGCAGAACTTTGTACCCTTCATCTCTTTGCATGAATGCAAATACTACCACAGAGCCACTACAGTGCAAAAAGTGCTGGGAGTCTGATTATTTTATTGATGTATTTTATTTTATTTTGCAATTGTCAGATTCAGGGACCCATCCTGGAAGTTTTTCAAGGGGAACACAACAAAATTGCTGGCCCTGTTATTGATTAGATGGGTTCTTGGGAGGGAGATCAGAGAATTAGTGACCCCACATCAACAGGGGCTCTGGAAACATGCAGGCGAAGTGGGGCCTGCCTGATAGTCAAGACTGGCAACTGGGTGGGTGTCAGCATGGCATGGTGGAAACAGGTGCTGATGCTCAGCCAGCCTCTTCTTTGTTTTGATTAATTGGTTTCTTTTTTGTTTTATGGAACTTGACAGCACTGGTGGTGGCTTTTCGTGGTTGACTACCCCCGTAGTACCTAATTACATAGGGGATTTTTAAAAAGCAACAGTGAACACATTTTCCAAATATGTTCTCAATCTCCTCTTTCCCTCGGTAATTGGAGGCAGAAGGAAAGGAGGGCTGGGGGGGGTGTTCCCTAGAGACCTCCTGTCAATCAGCCCAGGCAGGTCCCCATGGGACCACTCAGGAACACAGTTACTTGGATGTCCCAGGGAATAGAGGGCTGGGGAAATGCCCAAGGCCCTGAGGGCACACCCCAGGCACATGAAGCTCTCACAGCAGCACAGTCTTACTCCTGCACATGAGGGCTGAGATACTGCTCAAGAACTAGGTAGGAAGTTACACACTTCAACTAAAGTTCAGTTAAAATAAACATAAAAATATCAGGCAGATTTTAGGGTGATCAAAGCTCTCAGTGAAAGCTCCTGATGCAAGCAATTCTGAGACTACTGTCTTTGCTCTTTTGAATTAAAATAATAATTGCAAGAAAAATAACTTTTTTCTTTATTGATTCAATCTATGACTTGAACCTGTGCTAGGCACTGAGAGAGTTTATTGGCAAGAATCTGACTGGGCAGAAAATGGCATTGGGAGATGGGGACTGAAGTACTCATCTGACCCATTGAAGGCTGGACTGAGGGTGGAGACAGTCCAGGGACTTCATGCCTGTGTATCCCAACACTGTCTGCCTAAACACCAAATTGTTCCCATCTCGCTCTTAATGGAGACAGAAAAAAGAAAATACCTGTGTGCCATGGCTAACTCACATGTCAGTTTCCTTCTGTTTGACTGACCACCCCCACTTGCCCTCTCACTGTTTATAAAGGCCTGGCACTCTACCATTTATAGACTGCAGGCCAGGTGGTAAAGGAGGTCAGTGTCAGGCATGATTCACAGGGACTCCTGAACTGGTGAAACTTCCCTGCAAGAATGGAAAGACACCCAAGCACACACAATAACGTACATGACACCCCCATATACAGATGAGTCCAAGGAAATTTAAACTCCGCCCCTTGACTTTCCTTTCTGGAGGACCACACTAAAGTTGTGAGTCACTTTACAGCAGAAGGATGACCTCGCCTTTGGGCTCATTTATTATCTCCATCTGTTGCCTCTGCTGCTACAAGAAGCAATGCAGCCCTCTTACGAACTCTGATTACAGTAATTCCCTTCTCAGTGTCTTCCACTTCCAAAAAGTGGAAGATGGAGGGGTTGTACTGTTTCACATAAAGGGAACTCCCTTTATGTGAAAGGAAGTACTGCCTGCCTCTCTCCATTCCCTGATTTCTACACAAGAGCACTCTTACCCAAATCCCTTCATCCTGGGCCCTCTGTTCAACTTTATCTGCAGAGTGAGACAGTAGTTTCTGACCCCAAATCTGACTCAGCAAAACATAAAAAATATATGCAAAAGGAAGGCCCCATCCAAGACTTCCTGAATCGTAATGTCTAGAAGTAAGGCTACGTAACTTTAATAAGCTTCCAAGATGATACTGATACATAACTGGATCAGTGCTTCTTAAGATGTCACGTACATTTAAAATACCTGGGGATGTTGTCAACATGAAGATTCTAATCCAGTAAGTCTAGGGTGCCCCTGAGATGTGGCATTTCTAAAAAATCCCTGGGGCTGCTTCTGGTCCAGGAGTAAATTTGAGGTAGCCAAGATGTAGAGCTATGGTTCTCTACCCCAGCTACATGTTAGAATCGTCTGGAGAACTTTAAAAAATCCCTTTGGTCCAGCTGCACCATTAACTAAATCATCATTCTGAGGCTGGGACTCAGACAATAGTCATTTCTAAAGCTTCCCAGGTAATAACATTGTGAGCTCTGGTTGAGAACCACTGGTTTGGGAGCTGTTTTATACCACAGTGGGTCTGTGATTCAGCTCCTCAACTCCCAGCCCAACCACAGGCCTGCTACCTTCTCTCCAAAATCTATTTTCCAGGCAGCTGCACAGCATATGTTTTTCCAGACAGCTAGACAATACATATTATCATCATAGAAGAGCTCGTTGAAACATATCCCTTTGTAGAGATAACCAAAAGCAATATTAGCAAAGTCTATACATCCAGCCTATTCCCTTTGCACAGAAAATTAATTCTCAGTTGTTGGTTGATGGCTTCTTGGTTTCTCTCTCTCTCTCTCCTGGAGCAATCTTTATGGTACATTTACACAACCACATAGGCAGTGGTACATGGACACACCACACGCATGAGATTAACCTCTCGCACACACAACCCCTCTGTCTTCCACTTTTTATCATTTTATACTCCCCGGTCCTTCCCTAAGAACACTAAGGAATTAATACCATGCTTCCCTACCTCCTCCACCCTCTTCAAGTCATCCATACCTCTGAGCTCTTGCATACTGTGCAGCATCCCTCAGAATGTCTTAATTAACCAGTCCTCACCAGAATGTCTTAACTCATCCTGCGAAATGGCAGCTTCCTACTTGTCTTTCTTGCCTTTGGACATCATCTTCCCAGGCACTGCAATTCTTGGCAACTCCTCTGTGCTCCATGGAAATGTCTACTATAATCTTTAGTACCTTGTGCAGTATCTATTGATTTCTGAATCTCTCTTCCCCCACTAGACTGTGAGCTCCCACTGGTAGGAGTGTCTTGCCCACCTCTCAATCTACACCACAATGCTACATTCTGAGCACAGTGCCCTGAACAGAACGGCAGGTTACACGATATTTTATTGAATGGATCAATGGTCCCTCTCCTCTTTCTTTTTTTCCTGGTTTCTCTATGAGATTGTATAAAATGTACAGAAACTGATATTTTTTAGCATGATTCGGACTCGCATATTTGCTCAAACCAGTCCACACCCCACGAGAGTATAATTGGAATATCCAGTCCTTCCAAAATCCTGTCAATCATTCTGCTGTGTAAATAGGCACAGGTGATTGGTTCTAATCAAAGTCATTAGGGTGGTTCTGGAACGATCCTGCTGCCATATGTAGATAATTATGGCAGAAGTCTAAATTTTGGATGTTAGCCAATCTAAATAGCATTATCATGAGGAATTTAAATAGAACAAAAGGAGAAGGATGGCACAGTATTTGGACGCAAATAATAATAGCTAGCACTTATAGAGCATTTTCTATGTGCCAGGGACTCTTCTAAGTACTTTATGTATATTAACTCATTTGTACAACATTAACAGTCTTATGAGACAACCACTATTGGTATTTGAATTTTACAGGTGAGGAAACTAAGGTACAGAGAGGTTAGGCAACCTGGCCAGCATATAGCTGGTAAGTGGCGAAGCCTCTATTGGGACCAGGTAGACTAGTAGCTCCAGGTCTGTGTTCCCCATCCCTATGGAAACTATGCTGTAATCTGTTCTGCCCTAGCCAGTGAGCTTCTTTCAAGATACAACACAATCAAATTTCTCAGACCTTCCATTCAGGAAGCAGAATGGACCATCAGTGTTCTCCATCTCACTGAAGTAGCAGTCCTCAAAGTTTAGGTATATTGTGTTTCTCTCTCTCTCTCTCTCTCTCTCTCTCTCTCTCTCTAATACACACACATACAGACAAACCCATCTCTCAGAAAATAGACTTAGGAACTTTCAATGGCTAACTTTTAAAAACAAAGTAATTCTGAATGAGAGCAATGCTGTTGTGTTCCTCAAGTTTCGTTTGTTTTCAGAGATAAGACTGGGATGCCGGAATGAGGAGTTTGGTTGATGATTTCTGAGTCTAAAAAAACTCCTATTAATGATACCACTGTTTGTCATTATTTGACGGCTCCTCTTTTGGATCTAGCAGAAACCTAAGGTCCATCCTGTGCTCTCTGGGTATGTGGTCCAACCCCTTGGCTTTATGAGGAATATTAGAGAGGGAGCTCCCTGTCTTACATTGGAGGACCTGCCTTTGAAATGCGTCTGTCCTCATCACTGGAGTTTTCATTGGTGACCTCACATTTGAAAAACCAGGAGTTCCAATCAATATTTTTGCATGGTCATTTCTTCCCTGACACTGTCAAATGAATATGATCTGATGTCCCTGGACCAGATCAGCACACTGCCTCTTCCCATCTCTGAAGCCAGAGATTGTGTTTTTAACGAAGTTCTCTATGTTGTTAAGGAGAAGTAGTACAGACTCTATGTCTTTGAAAAAAGTTAGCAAGATAAGAACTTCACAATAGCTTTTATATTCTCACTCCTCCTTATGCCACATGGGAAACCATTACAATTTAATTAAACAAATAAAGTAAAAGTAGTGTCAGTATCTCTAAAGCAGTGGTTCTCAAAGTGTGGTTCCCATACCATTATATCAGCATTCCCTAGAAACTTGTTAGAAGTGCAAATTCTTGGGCTCTATCCCAGACTTACTGAATCAGAAGCTCTGGGGGTGAGGATCAAAAGTGTGTGTTTTAATATGCCCTCCAGGTGGTTCTGATGTGTATGAAAGTTTGAGAACCATTGTCATAAAGAATTAAGATATTTAATCAAAATATGCTTCTTAATATATGACATCACAGAAATTGATGCAGAGAATATATCATTTAAGTGTCTCGTCCTCAAGGGTATCTTAACAAATGCTACCTAGAAATGTAGTTCTGTAGCAGGCATGAAGTGTCATCCAAATTGTAAGGAGCTAGACATAAACTACTGGGATATTGAAGCCATCTATTCATTACCAACCCCAGAAAAATACCTCCACAGTGTACTGACTATCCTTTGTCCATTGATCAAGGCAGGTGGGATGTGGTTGGAGGCTGATGATTAATTCAGGTGTTTCTTACTTGAAGAGCTCAGCTATTCCCCTTGCTAACAGCTGCCTTATTGAAGTGATGATATTAAAACTGTGAAACTTCTGAAAGCTAATTCAACCAACTGACTTTAATCACCAGGGTGATAGGACACACCGAGAGACTATAAAGACCGGAGCTTCGGTCAAATTCAAATGTTATTGCTTTTGACTGGGAACATTGCAAAACTCACAGAGCAAATGGAACAGGCACAGTGTGATCTTTAAAATTACTTACAAAGATCAAAACGCTAAAAATCTGAAATGATTTTTTCAAGCATAAAAATTTATCCTCTCTGAAATAATTAATTTGATAAAATTACTCACTAGACCCATGTATCATCGTGTCATTATAGCTGCAGTGTCTAAAATAACTTAGCTTCTCTTTTTGAGGAAGCCAGTACAATTTCTAAAAGGTACACACCTAATTAGGACAGACAGTAACTAACTTGCTTTTACAATGTTTTTCTATAGAGAATACTAGTTATAATTATCTTTTCCCCACTTCCCCCCACAAAAAAAAAATTGGGAATGGATTCACATGCAAGATTTAGAATAAAACAGAAGGAACTCAGAAGGAATCACTGTTCTAGTTCATGGGGCTCTTGTCTAGTGTTGTCTGTATTAGAAAATGACAGTATTGTGTCTGTTTGAGAAAGTTAGGCATTCTTGGGATATCATCTCAATCACATACAGGTAATATTACAAAAGACCAGTGTTCCAGAGCAACCACTTACCTGGATTAGTGCCGCCACCAAAATTTGCCTGGAGAGACCATTGGTATGACCTAATATGTTGCTTCTGAAACATGCATCTTTGGTCATTTTCCATTGCTTGAGTTCAGAGGCATGAAGATGAAAGGTTTATATGGAGCTGAAAAGAAAATGGCAAGAGTCATAGGTTCACAGAATTATTTGTGTAAGTGGAAGAGTTCAGGTCTCCTCATCCCCTTCTGTTGGCAGTAGCCACAAGTTGTGAGTCCAGATGCCTCCCAGTCTTCCAGGAGCCTAATCATTATCCCTGATTCTTTGATTGCTCTTTGAGCCAGACTCGACTCCCAGAAGCTACAGTCCCTGGGGTATGTCTCAAGCTAGAAGCAATAATCAAGTTGGCTGTGACCTCATCTTTCCAGTATTAATACCCTTAATCAACAACCCTTGGAGGAGGTTGGATGAGTTACCCGGTTCACTGAAGCAATATCAATTCTTGAGCATCTATTTTGTGCCAGCAGGTCCTTCTTCTGTTTTCTTTAATTCTCATAATAATTCTGCAAAGTAGATACTGTGACCTTCTGGGTGCAGATGAGGAAAAGGAAGTTCGGAGAGATGGAGTGACTTACCCAAATATGCACAGCTATTAAGTGGCAGAACTAGTATCTGAATTCAGGTCCAATTAGAGCTAGGTTTAGGGTAATGTCAAATCCTAAAATCTAACTTCTTCCCTTGGCCCTTGTTATGAAATTGGATCACACTGATAAACTGCCCTGCAATAACCTAACTGACAGACAATGTGGAAGTGTTGCCAGTGGACAGTGGACGCTAGCCTGTCTGCCCCATTCATCCCTTAGGTCCAGGATGCTGCATGTATCCACTCCCTGATAATCTGGCTGGCTCCAGGAATAGTTCAGGACTTAGTAGGCTGTCAAAGTATGGTCCCTGGACCTGTTGGGCCAGCATCACCTATGAACAAACTAGAAATGTAAATTTTCCGTTACCACCCCAGACCCGTTGAATTAGAAAATCTGGGGTTAGGGGCCAGAAAATGTGTTTCAGCAGCTTATCCAGTGGCTCTGTTGCATGGGTAAGCACTAAGAACCACTGCTCTAGCCTGTTTCTTGGTATAGATGGAAACAGTGAAGCAAAACTCAATTCTGTCTATTTAACTTCTCTTTCTCTCTCTCATTCTCTCTCTCATTCTCTCTCTCTCTCTCTCTCTCACACACACACACACACGCGCACACACACACACACACACACACACAAAGTTTCTCTCTGTCAGGTATTTTAGAAATCTGGACTGGCTTTGAAGGCCCTCATATTTATTTTATTGTTTTCCAAAATTACTTCTTTTATTTATTTAATTTTACTTTAGGTGTATACTATATCCAGCATTTCTCCCCATGTTATCCCTCTCCACCCCCTGCTGTCCCTCCCCTACCCCGCTCCAACTGCCCCCAGTGTGTGATGCTCCTCCTCGAGTCCACGTGTTCTCATTGTTCAACACCCACCTATGAGCGAGAACATGCGGCATTTGGTTTTCTGCTCTTGTGTCAGTTTGCTGAGAATGATGGCTAAGGGTATCACAGACTGCCCAGGGCTGGCATGGATAACCTCTCCATCTTAGGGAACATCATCTGTTTCCTTAACTTGCCACTATGACCTTGCATGTGATTAAGGTTTTCCTCTGGGTACCTGGAGTTTTATTCACCACACACGTGCATTCAGGATTCTAATAAGTGTATTCAAATGGGCCTCTTCCTTCTATTTTCCCTAATCAATAGATGCCTACCAATTTGTGCTTCTTTTTAGAAAGGGTAAGGTGGTTTTCTTTTAGTTTCCTTTTCCCCCAAGGATATTTGGAGAAGATAAGAAAAAGGCCGTCTCTGAAAATGTGAAGCTGTTGCTTATTAATGGCAAGTTGTAGTGTAAAAGATGAGCTTTGAAGATCTTGTGAACTGGGTTTAAATATGGTTTCCACTCTACTGGCTTTGAGTCATTGAAAAAAATCATTTTAACTCTCTGAACTTTAATTTTTTCATCTTTACTATGAAGAAAATGATACCAACTAGGGCTGTTGTGAGAACTATATGGCAGTATAGTGAAAGTGAAGTATCTCACACACTGGCATATTGTCGTGTTAAATAAACAGCAAATAACTATTATTATTGGGGAAAATGGCACAGTGTTATATCCTCCAGAGTAAAGGTATGAAAGCCACCAAATAAATGTGGCATAGGTCCCTCAAGGACCACATTTATTTCTTGGTAGGAAATATAAATATGATTTCCATATTAAAACCCACCAAGATTCTGTTTACTGTCCTACATTTTTGCATTCTTGACATGAAACATGATTTTGAAGAGCACTTAAACTTCTATGAACTTGTTTCGTAGGCTTGTACTCTGTGCCTTCCACCATCCCCACCACCGCTGAACCTGGGTGAGGCCTCTCTTTCCCTTACATGCAGGCAGGCTTCTGAGGAAGAATCTGGGAAGTATTAGAAAGTCGGGCTGTGGCCAGGGCATGCATGCAGTAAGTAGGCAGATTATGCCTTAAGTGGAAGTCACTTTCTAACATCAGCAACGGAGATGCATTGTAATGAGGGTCCTACCAGAGAGGCCACAAAGGGGATACTGGGGGAAAGGTAGGACTTGGCTACTCCTCACAGCCTTCCCAACCATAAAAGCCCATAGGCTGTAATTCCCACCCACGTGGCTTCCTCCTCACACAGGTCTGCAATGCATCCACCTGGATTCTATAAATCCCAGGACACTGTCTCCTTCCAGCATGTCATTCTGTAATTGCCATCACAGATCACGCTAACTCCAGTCAGACTTTCGATGATACCTCATTTCAGTCAGGGTGGTGCTGAGCTGCAAGTAACAGAAAAACAGGCATCCACTAACAGAGCTTATCTGCCCCATAGAACAAGATGTCTGTGCTCACCCTCATAGTTGCTTGATGGCTGGGAAACTCCAGTCATGACATTCAGGCTCAGAGGCCATTGCCCAGACATTTAAGGAAGAGCCAGAACAGAGGGAGGGCAATGCCACCAGACACCTGCTTCTGTTTCTCAGTCCCTTCTTTACTGCTGTGTGACAAACCACCCTAGAACTGGGACATGCAACAACTGTCCACATGGGGAGGCAGTGTGGCTGGCTCAGCTGGGCAGTTCTTCTCTCTTGCGGCTATGCTTGGTTCTTGGAGGTTGGCAGAGTGGATCAGCCTCTGTGAATGGGGCACCAGTGCCACGTGTCTCTCATCACCCCACAGGCTCACTTGGGCTTGTTGTGGCTGGCAGCCCAGCAGTGTTTCCAAGGGAGGGCAGAGACATGCTCTGCTTCTTGAGTCTCAGCCTCAGAACTAGAACGTTGCATTGCCTCCTTCTATTGGCCAAAGTAAGTCACAAGGCCAGCTCAGCTGTTAAGAGGTGAAAAAATAGATGCCACCTCCTGATGGGAGGCACTGCACGGTCACAGCACAGAGAGATGTGTACGCAGGGAGGGATGAAGATGGAGGTCATCCATCTACCAGGGTCTTATCAGCCAAAACTAAAACTGGGAGGTTGGGGGTTTTTCTTTCCCTTTCTCTTCCTTACTTCCCTTCTACCTTTTCCTATTCTCTTCTCTCCTCCTCCTCCAGTTCCTCTTCCTCCCCTCTTCTTTCTCTTCTCCCTTTCCTTTTTCTCCTCTCCCAATGCTCCTCCTTTCCCTCCTCTCCCAATGCTCCTTTCCCTCCTATCCTCCGCCTCTCCCCTTTCCTCCTTCTCTTTCTCTTCTCCCCTTTCCTCCTTCTCTTCCTCTTCTCCCCTTTCCTCTTCCTCCTCTCCCCTATCCTCCTCCTCCTCCCCTCCCCATCTTCCTCCTCCCCTCCCTTTTCCTCCTCCCCCTCCCTCCCCTTTCCTCCTCCTCCTCCTCTCCCCATCTTCCTCCTTCTTCTCACCTCCCCTTTCCTCCTCCTCCTCCTCCTCCTCTCCCCTTTCCTCCTCCTCCTTCTCTCCCCTTTCCTCTTTCTCCTTCTCCTCTCCCCTACTGCTCCTTCTCTTCCTTCTTTTCCTCCTCATCCCTTCCTCATCTTTCTTCTATACTCCATCTTCTCCTCCTGCTCCTGCTTCCTTTTTTCTGAAATCTTTACCCGACCCTAAAATAAAGACAGTCCAGGAAAAAAAAAAAAAAAGTGCTGCAAAAGCGTATTGGGACACACCACTCTGCAGTATCTACCATAATACTTAACTATCATTCTTGACTTTGCTAAGAAAGTTCTTGGACAAATATCCCTACCAGACTCTCGAAAACCTCAGCCCTGCTTCACTCCTATTGACATATCCTCAGAGGCATTCGTCTTGACCCAGGGCAGCCCTCAGAAGGGCACTGGGTTCCTGATGAGGCATTAAAGGAGCTTAAGAGATACAGAAACTATGCTTCTTTTATTTCCCTGCCCCTCCCTGCCATTGAAATGTCAGTCACGGTAAACCCTTGCAAAGGACACATGATTACAGAGTGGCTGCTTTGCTTCCCTGTAGTTTTTGTAGCTGTCCTCAGAAACACACTCTGCGATGAGGTATGAAAGGAGACCTTCAAACACCCACATATAATAATACTCCCCCTTAGGATTTTTACTTGAAAGCAAGTGATTTATGAATGACATGATATTTATCAGTCTGGATGCAGAAACTTACTGGCCACATTGGCATTTTAGTGACTATATATATTCTGAGGCTAAAGAAGATTATTGTTTACAAAAGAAAAAAATGAATGAACACATGATCCAAAGTTCATAAAATAATAGTGAGCATTTATTCAGCATTATTATGTGTTCTGGTAGTATGCTAAGCATTGTTATATGATTTAATTTAATCTTCGTACAGTCCATTGAAGTAGGAAATATCCCCATTTTATATCTGATGAAATTGAGGCACAGATACTTGAAAAGTTGGGTATCTTCATTTGGAGAATCAGGACTCAAATTCACCTCCATCTGACTTCAAGCACTTGCTTCTGACCATTAGAACATACCACGTTCTATTTATTTATGATCCATGGGGTGAAAGTAATTATAAATGAACCTAAAATATAATTTAGGCTTCATAAGTATCAGCTGACAGTCTTGACTCACTGGGCTTATGTCTCTATGTGAGAGCCAAAACAATTAAAACTCAAATGAATTTACAGTTACTCACAAGCTCTAATGACCATCGTGTTGTTTAATGAAGTAGAATACATTACTCAAGCCAGACAATTATTGATAATTTTAAATGGCGTAAACAAGATAATGAAGTTGTTCATTCACTGTGCCACTTATGTCTATTAAACTTCATTTATAGGTCCGGGCTTTGTTGTGGATTTTGCTATTTTTCCTTGTTATTATTATTATTTGTTGTTGTTGCTGTTGTTATTTTGCCGTAGGATTTCGGTATTATCTAACAGGTTAGTGTTTCCCAAACCATATTTCCTAGGAGATGGCCTCTGTTATGTTTGCCTTAGTGAGTTTGAGCTGCTATGGCAAAATACCATAGACCTGATGGCTTAAACAGTAGATGTTTATTTATCACAGTTTTGGAAGCTAAATGTCCAGAATCAAGATAATAGATCCAGTGTCTGGTGAGGGATTCCTTCTTGGCGTCCAAGTTTTGATGGCATATCATGTGTCCTATCTCTACTCGGCTGGAGCTGTCTCCATGCCATACAGAGTAAGGCATGTTCTCATGGTGGATATTTTATCAGTACCCTTCTTTTTCACTCCATTTTGTTGTCATGAGAGATGTCTTTGTTACATTTCTTCCCACTTACCTTCTCAGTCATCTCTCCTTACTTTTTTTGTTATTTTTTTCCTTCTTTTTTCATTCTGTACCCTGCCCCTTGTCAGCACTTGGCTTGATTCCTAGGTGATGCTTGGGACCCTTTTAACTAACACCTTGGAGACTATTTTCTTGTACATAAAAGGGAGACAGTAACTCTGTTCACTACACTTTGCAAACTGTAAAGTACTATCAAAATACAAGTTTGGTGTCATGACTATCATTGCCCTATCCCCATCTTCCCTGCATTGGCATAAGCATATCCCTGGATGAGACTGTCCGTCATTTTGTTTGTTGAAAAGGCGGATGCAAAAGGAATCACCTTGCCCTGCCACCTCCAGCTGCCTACTGCTGCCATCACGTTGTGTTTAAAATGAACTTGTTCTTTTCTTTCTTAGTTATTTGAGTCTTGTATGGTCAGTGGAGATCATTTTACTTCTATTCCATTTCCATCTGCTCAGCAGTTTGTACTAATTGGGGTGCTGCCTGTCTCTCCATTCCTCTGCTTACCTGGCAATACCTGAGAAACTAATCTAGTCTGTTCTTTCCACTGGAAGATGAGAGGCTGCCAGGAATGTCAAGAATGTGTGATTAAGTCACTAGGTTTAACAAGAAGAAAGTGCGGGAGAAATCAGCACTGAGAAGGGAAAAGTTTTAGAACAATTTGGAAGGTGTTGGGGGTAATTAGAAAAAATTATCCAATGTTATAAATTCACTTAAGAGAGGTGGTTAAATTTCTGTTGTAGTTAGATTATCTTGAGTGGATCATTAGGAGTGTAGGGTGGCAGTGGAAATGCTTTTGTGTGGCTCTTAAAAACACCATGCAAAGATTTCTTGAGTTATTTAAAGATAGCCAGAAATGTCTGGTTTCTATGCCAAAACCACCTGTAAAAATAAGTACCCCAAAAAGGTAAGCTGTACATTTAATTAGATAAAAGTATTCCTCTGTCAGGAAGGGATACAGAATAATAGAAGTGACACTAGACTAGGATTGGAAAGATCGTCCTTTGCATTCCATTTCCGCCACCTTCTCCCTGGATGACCTTGACCAGAAATAACAATCGTACAGTTCTCTTCAAGTTAGAATGCAGTTTTATGTTCATGATCTCATCTGAACCCAGTCATGGTTTCAATGGTGAAATTAAAAAGTACAAGGGCCCAGGTGTGGTGGCTCATGCCTATAAACCCAGCACTTTGGGAGGCTGAGGCAGGTGGATCAGCTGAGGTCAGGAGTTTGAGACCAGCCTAGCCAACATGGTGAAACCCTGTCTCTACTAAAAATATAAAAAGTAGCTGGGTGTGGTGGTGGGCACCTGTGATCCCAGCTACTTGGGAGGCTGAGGCAGGAGAATCACTTGAGCTCAGAAGCGGGGATTGCAGTGAGCCGAGATTGCACCACTGCACTCCAGCCTGGGCAACAGTGAGACACCATCTCAAAAAAACAACAAAAAAAGTATATCCGGGCACAAGCCCTGCCCCCACTGGACTGGTTTTGTAACATTAAAGAAGCCACCAATCCCTGTGATCTTCATTTGCTCCCATTCATGTAAAACATTGAATAAAGCATTCCCACATGGTTATGTGGAGGATGATATAAGAACATGAGTATAAAAGTACTTTGCAGTCTCCAAAGAGTTGCACAGCAGTGTGTAGGATTTTATGAACACAAGAGAAATTTTAGATCTTCCAGTGGTAGGATTTTTTTGTTCCTACAAGAGAAACTAACTCTAAGTTAAGCAGCAAAGGCACTTATTGGAATGATACCACACAGGTCACAGGCTCCATGGCAATACTGAAATTCTAGGTTCAAAAAGATGCAGGCATCACATAGAAGGAAGGGGGCCAGAACTGAATTGTAACATAACACAGGAAGGATGAGGTTGGGTACTGCTATTCCAATAGCTGGCCCCATTGTCACCACCACTGATCCCAAAGGAGATGACCCTGCCACTATCCAAATGAATTTCAAATGATTACTTCCCTTATACGAACACTAGCTCTAGATTTAAAGTCCTGGGGGGAACCAGCCAATTGGCTAAGATTAGATTACCTGCCTGCACCCTGGTTGCCATGATGCTGAGAGAGGGTATGTCTGACCCTTTCTGGCTTCCATAGCAGGGGGTAGGATTCTGTCTCTTACCTTTCTTGGAAGTCTTCCTCACAGGAAAGAAAGGGTACTCAGAGATCCATTTCAGGACTGTATGGGTTAAATGGCCTGTTCAAGAGACACAGATTATGGCTGGTGGGACTGAAGCCCATTTCTCCTCATTCCCAGTCCCCTAGACCTTTCACCATTTTATGTGCCTTCATTTAAGTTTGTTCAGTCTTGTAGTGGATATTGAATCTCTCCTGTATACCCTCTACTATGGTAGCATTCCTCTACCTCTCATAGTCTGAGATTTTATGATTAAATGTTTCCATATAAGATTTTCAAGTGATAAAGCACTGTGTTAAGAACATTGTTTTCACAATGAAATTTTAGAGAGCCTTAAATATAAAATGAAGATTACTATCAGAAGAATCCTGCAGATTCAGCAGAGGCATGGCTGAAAAAGATAATTTGTTCAACAAAAAGAAAGAGGAAATAACAGCACCAGGGGGATTTCTTGGGCCCCATCAACGTCTACTGTTAAAGTTTATTACGTAAACCAAAGAAGGGGTTCTACAGTTCAAGGACTTACAGCTCATACCATGAATCTAGAGGGTGGCTCCCTGCAGCACTGCCTAGGTCTTATACTACAAGCCATTTCCATTTACTGCCTCCATTTTACCTGTATCCAGCACCAAGATACGATGCAGCCATGAGGTAGAAAGCATGGAAGCTTTGAGAGTCTGTTCAAGGCTGACATCCATATAAAATAAAAATGGAACCAACATACTTTTATCCCAGAGGCCTTCTGTCTTTTCTCAGTTGCTGCCTGGTTAGAAACAAAGAGGAGTCACAGGTTCCAGTAAGATAGCAAATCCTAGCCTGAGTTTCTTTGCAAATGAAGCGTGAGGCAGATTCTTAGGTGTTAAGAGTATATTGGGGAGTACAACTCCAGAAAAGCCACAGTATAGAAAAAACAGGAGTGAGTCAGGGAAGGCAGGAGAGCAAATCAAAAGGGTTATCTCACATCTTCTGTAATAAGCACAGCTGGTTGCACGGTTTCTCAGGATGTTTTGAAAGAGGCTGCCTGAAACCACTGCATGCCTGACTAGTCCATCTTAGGGAAGGAGAAAAGAAGAATTATTATGCCAGCACTTGTCCCCCTTTGGCCAAATGTATTCTGTGTGACATCAACTCTCTTGCACTTTTGGGTCTACCTCTTAGCCTCTCCAGCAGCCACCTGGAAAGCCAGATCCCAGGATAGTAAGGCTAGCACCTGTGACACAAGCCACACTCTCAGGCTGAGCTGAGCCTGTGATGAAAGCAAGCAGTGGCATTCCCAGTCTCTCCACCTGCACCCTGACTGGGCTGACAGGGCAAGGAACTGCATGTGTCAAGAGAGCCCCATAGCTGACACATGCCTCCGGAGCCACAAAAATGAGAGGCAAGAGGGATGTACAGGGAGGTACAAGACCATGCCTGTGAGTGACTTGAGGGACCTAGACAAGCCACTACAGAGCCCAGTCAGCTAAGCCAGTGGAACACCAAGAAGGAGGACACAGAGCTCAACCAAGATTGAGACATACCCTCTGTACCTACAAGAGTACATCCAGGTGGGACGCGGTGGCTCATGCCTGTAATCCCAGCACTTTGGGAGGTCAAGGCGGGTGGATCACTTAAGGTCAGGAGTTCGAGACCAGCCTGGACAACATGATAAAACCCTATCTCTACTAAAAAAATACAAAAATTGGCCAGGCACAGTGGCTCACGCCTGTAATCCCAGCAGTTTGAGAGGCTGAGGTGGGTGGATCACCTGAGGTCGGGAGTTCAAGACTAATCTGACCAACATGGAGAAGCCCCGTCTCTACTAAAAACACAAAATTAGCTGGGCATGGTGGCAGGTGCCTGTAATCCCAGCTACTCAGGAGGCTAAGGCAGAAGAATTGCTTGAACCCGGGAGTGGAAGTTGTGGTGAGCCAAGATCATGCCATTGCACTCTAGCCTGGGCAACAAGAATGAAACTCCATCTCAAAGAAAAATAGCAGGGTGTGATGGCACACACCTGTAGTCCCAGCTACTCAGGAGGCTAAGGCAAAGAGAATCAATGGAACTCATGAGGCAGAGGTTGCAGTGAGCTGCAATCCCACCACTACACTCTAGCCTGGGTGACAAAGGGAGACTCTGTCTCAAAGCAAAACAAAACAAAAAAAATTACATGCAGGCAGGGAGATCATCACAGATTTCACAGAGACTTGTCAGTAGCCTCAACAGAAAAACATGGCCAAGGGAATCCAGGAAGGAACATGAGTCGGGTTAGATACACCAAGATAGCTTGAAATCCCCTAACGTATGCACACCAAAAATTTCTGGGTAGATTAAAATGCATGGCTAGAGTCACAAGAAAGATGGGGAAATTCCTGAATTCCGGCGGGGGGGGTGGAGAAGAGGAAATTAAAACCAGACCAGTAAATAGATTAATGGGTTTTGTAGCTATAAAAGGAGTGAGTGCATTTGATGCCAGTAATCTACAGGGTTAGATTTTATGTATCTCCCACATAAAGGACACAAAATTTTGGACCTGAGCAAATTGGGAAGCAATAAATAAGAACCCTCCAAGGACTGCATTCCTATATAACATGTATGTGCCTATCAGCACAAGGCACTGATAAGTAAGAGCTCTCTCTAACTGCATCTGTTTTGGGGAAATTTTCTTTTCTAGAAATCAAACCCAGGGCTGCATTTCTTAGCGGTCTAAAGTCTGATTTTTATACTGTCAGGAAACCATCAAGGTCAAAGTGAAAATATAAAAGAAATCATGAAAATTGATTCTCTGACAGTGATATTCCCAGGGTGCTCAGTAGTAGCAAAAGCAGAAATATACTAGAAAGGCAAGCCATAGAATCTCTGAAAGAAAAAAGAACATTCCACAAAAGATCAGTTCACCATACACCCACCAAAACTACAAAATAATAAAGATTTCTAGCACTTGAACAGAAGAATCTGAAAAAGAACATAAAAGGTATATTTTAAATTATGGAAGTGTAAAAATGTAAAGAAAGGGATTCAAGCTATTAATAAAAAAAATTAAGATTCTATAAAAAACAGGTAACTTTGAAAAAGAACCAAATACAAAAACTAGATATGGGAAAAGTAAATAAAATTAAAAACCTAAAGGATAGATTAAGTAATGGATTAAATACTCCTGGAGAAAGAATTAGTAGGTTGGAAAATAAATGTGAGGAAATTAGACTGCAAAGCAGCAAGCAAGTATAAAGGAAAGGATTAGGCCAAATGGTTTAGAAGAATGTGTAGATCTCATATATGTCTGATAAGAGTTTAAGAATGAAAGAACACAAAGAGAATATGGAAGAAACAGTCTTTAAATAGATGATGGTAAAGTACTTTTCAACACTGATGAATGATCATGTAGGAAGTGAAATAACCAAAAGCCAAAGTCACATGTAACATTTTAAAGTAGATAGAAATTAATGATAGGTTTCTTACACAGAAATAAATTCAGACTGGCAGCTGGCTTCTCAACATACAAGATAGTGCCAGATGATGCTGTGATGAGGCAAAGTTACCATCAGCATAGGATTTTGTATATAAAACTACCATCAACCATCAATCTATAACCAGCTAAACTATCATTCATGAGATATGACAAAACTGATATATTACAACTCAAAGACTGAGACATCTACCTCCATCAACATAACATAACACCTCAAAACATAACACCAGGAAAAGGAAGCTGCAACAGGGTATGTACAATAGTATTGGCCTACAATTATAAAGCCCAATAGTGAAGTATCTGCTGTTTATGATTTAAAGTGCAAAGCACAATTAAGAAAAACACAACCACACTTCAGATAGCAGTTACTGCTGGATAGGATAGAAGGGAAGCAGACGGGAAGGGAAAAGCAGTGGGACTTCAGCTGTAACTGAAATGTCTTCTCTTTTTTTAAACAAAAAAACTGGGGAAATAGCAAAATATTAACATTTGTTAAATCTAGATGTAGGCACATGGTGTCTGTGATTTTCTGTTCTTTCTATGTGTTTGAAAAATTTCAAAATAAAATTTTTTAAAGAAATAAATCTACATCAAATAGAGATAAAAAAGCAAAGGAGACGCAGAAGGACAAAAGAGGTAACTCAGCATGGTGAGCTCTTGAGGGTGGGTGGAACTAAACCAGAAAGGTCACCCTTGTAGAAAATGAAAGCCCATTCCAATCTTAGTGGGAAGAAGTGACAAAGAGAATGGGATGGCCAATATAGGCCATGCTCTCCTGTACCACTAAATGCCTCTGTGAACACAGGCACTGACTTCCCCTCCCTGGGCCTCAGCTTCCTCATCTAATAGTTAATAGAATTGGCAGCTGTCATTCTACAACATCCTTTCCATTTCAGCTTTTGCTCCTCTGCCTTCAGTTTTTCAGATAGCCACGTTTTCAGACATAAGAATGCCTTTTCACGAATGTATCAGTAAGAATTTCTTTGGCTTCAGGTGACAGAGAATTCAGCCCAAATTGGTTTAATTAAAATGAAAAATGATTGGTTTGTATAAGACGAAAACCTCAGGGCTACATCCAGTTTTAGGCATCACTGGATTTGGAGCTCAAAAATACTATGATGAGCCGCAGGTATTTTTTAAAATATTTTGTACTGCATCTTCAGTTACATTGGCTTTCTTCTCTGGCATCATGTGATAAGCCAGATGGTGGTTGTAGCCAGATGGCAATGGCAGCTCCAGTCCTTAAATCCCCTAAGGTTTTTATACTGCAAGAAAAGCAAAATCTCTTCCCCTGCAGCCCCAGTGCAACACCCATTGTATCTCATTAGCTCTGATAGGGGAGATCTATGCACTGATCAACTTGAGCTTTGAACATGCTCCCACTGTGGACTAGGCACAACTTCACCTCAGCCATATAAGCTAAGAGTAAGGGTGGGTGTTACTTCCCACAAGGAAACCAGGAAGTGATTACCAGAAAGCGGATGCATGGTTATTACATGGCAAAAACAAATGTTCACCACACCAGCAAAAACATGAGTGACCTTCCAAGAAGGACAATCTAAGGAAGGTGAGAGGAAAATCCTAAAAGTGCTGAGCATTCTAAGCATAGAAAGGAGCC
This sequence comes from Sapajus apella, assembly GCF_009761245.1. Lineage (NCBI taxonomy): Eukaryota > Metazoa > Chordata > Mammalia > Primates > Cebidae > Sapajus > Sapajus apella. Next base: position 21,864,056 of record NW_022436952.1, on the reverse strand, counting down.
ATGTAAGAATAAATATCTATTAGCCACAATTCTAGCATTCGTGAACTAGGCAGGAGCTTATTTAGTTTGAAAGATGTTGCTTTAGTATCAATCAAAGGCAGTTCTAACTAGAATGACAGAGAATAATCATGGCAAGTGTGAACCATGTGATATTCCCCGATGGCAAAAATGAAAAGTAAGTGATTTAAGAGGAAGTTAAGTAGATTTGTAGAAGGTAGAACATGACGCCTTAGCAAGAGATGATAGGCACAGTACACACCTACAGAGAACGGTGCTGTGTAAGTCAAGTAACAACTCTGCCCCAGAGCACCTCTGTCAGAAATAGAATGTGAGATTCTGTAAACCATTTTATCTTCACAGCACTGCAAGAAAAAAATATATTTATTTTTTAACCACTCTCAAAACTTAATCCGTCTAAATAAATAATAAATTTAGAGTAAATAGAGATACTTTCACATGATTGATGAGCCGCAAATATTTGTTGGATGTGACTCTCATGGTGTTAAATAATTCTGGAAATTGGGTGGGGGAAGGGTACCATATGGGAAGTTGGGGAGGATTAGAAAAGCCTTTCTCTATCCTGCCATCTTTATCCATTGATCCAGGAATTCCAGATCTTCCACCTTCATTTTCTCACCTTCTCCATCTTTTTTTCCTACACCCCTTCTTTGCATAAAACAACAATAACAACCAACATCACGTTGCCATCCTGTTACCACCCCTGTAGGGACTGGAAAGACATGACCAGAACAACCTAGTGTTATGCTTATAGATTAGGAATGTGCCCCAGAGCCCTGGGGATGATGCAAAACTTGTCTGAAGTTTCACTCTGGTTGCCTTTAAGTCAAAGACACCCAGCAGAACCCCTCTTTCATATATTTTCCTCTTTGCTTGTCCACTTCTTCGCCTTCCAGCCTGTTTTATTCTTCCAGCTTCTATCCCAACCTATTATACTGGCACCCTCAGTGCTGCACTGGCCAGTCCTGTCCCACCTTAGACCCTCACTGCTCAGGGTGAAACATCCTCAAGTCAATTAAACTAATTAGTTAATTAACTTTAAATATCCTCTGCACAACGTGCCTCTAAGGGGTTGTGTTCATGACATTACTTAGGTGAATGAATGTGCTAAAGGACTTGCTTCTCACAAAAGGTGAGTGGTCTAAGGGACAAAAAGAGGTGAAAAGGGCAGAAAACCCAAGCCTACCACATGAATAAAAATTTAAAAACCCTCCACATGCAATGTCCTGGCATGGATTCATGGCACCCTGTTCTTGGGTGGAGGTGAGGGGACAGCTCAGAGTGTTGAACTGAATCGTGGCTCCAGCTGCCCCTGGTCTACTAATTTAGATGGCATGTAATTGCTGAGACTAGAATAGCACTGAGAGAGTATAGACACTCACCAGACAAACACTCTGCCTGTAGAATGAAGCATGAAGTCTGAGATTAGTGACAGCTGACATCTATTAAGCACTTACCCATCTCCCAGCTGCTGGGCTACACTCTTTACACTACACTATGCACATTTTACCCTCGTACACTATTTCATTCCCTTTTACATACAACAAAGCTGAAGCACAGAGAGGTGAGTTAACTTTCCCAAAGACACACAGTTAATTAGTGATGGGACCAAACTTGATGACAGAATCTGTGATTTTTAAGCTCCACACCAAATTGTCTCTGATCTGAGGATTTGAATAAAGATGAGAAATGTGGATGTGCTCAGTCTTTTATAACGGCTAAGGTAGAGTTCACTATGAGGAAATTTGAAGTCAAAGGAGGAACATATATGTCCTGTAAAGGCCTACTCTGAGCATGGCCACACCAGATTTAATGCAAGATATGTCCTTGTTTGAAGGAGGGAGGCTGAGTGTGAGGAATGAGTGGTGGCAGCAAGGTTGTCTCTTTAAGGCAGGGATGTGTTCTACCCATCTGTGGCTACTGCACTAAGCAGAATGCTTGGCATTCAGTAGTGTTTGTATTAGTTATCTATTGCAGCAGAGCAAATTATTTTAAAACTTGGTGGCTTAAAGCGACACACATTTATGATTTCATAGTTTCTCTGGATCAGGAATCTGGATGTGGATTAGCTGTTTGCCTCTGGATCCTGGTTTCCCACAGGCTGCGATCACACAGTTGCTGGGGCCACAGTCTTCTGAAGGTTCAACTGGGGAAGGATCCACTTTGAAGTCCACTCAGTGTTTGCTGGCAGGATCCAGTTTCTTGTGGGTTGTTGGACTGAGAATCTCAGTTCCTTGCCATTTGTTATCTGGACACTGCCCTAAGTTCCTTGCCACATGGGCCCCTCCAACATGGTGCTGCATCATCAAAGTGGCCAAGAGAGAAGGCTAGGTAGAGAGAATACCAAAAAGATGGAAGTCATGGTCTTTTATAACCTAATCTCAGAAGTGACATCCCATCACTTTTGCAAGTCACTAGGGTACATTCAATGGCAGAGCATTTCACACAGGTGTTAATGTTAGGAGCAAGTTCAGAAAGTTTCATCCCATAGTGTTCAAAGTCCATCTGTCCAATTGAACTTTTTTCTCATCAAAATTCAAATATCCCTCATAGGAGTTGGGGAAAGAAACCCAATATACTTTAATCTTTATCTGCATTTAGCCTTCAGGTTGAAAGTGATTATCAAATCATGTTCATCAAGAAAGTTACCTGCAATCAGGTATTTGAATAGGAAAAGGAAGAAAGGGAACTAACATTTGTCGATGACCCTTTTTCTATGGCAAACACCAGTAGATGCCCCAAGGAAGGCATTATTTCCTCATTTTTGAGGTGAGGAAACTGAGGATCTCAGACATCAATAATTTGCTAAATGTCACACAGCTAAGAAGGGTGGAGTGAAGATTACAACCCAGACTCTTTCTGACCCTAAAACTACATTCTTTCTATCAATCTTAGTCATTAGGGCTATTTCTCAAACATTTCTGCTTCTCCCTACTCTGAGTCTGTAGGAGAACTGCAGTGTCTGGCCCTTTTGTGATTGGGTGAGGCCACGAGACTGGTTGTGGCCCATGTGTTGGGAGTAGAATTAAAGTCTTATTTCCAGGACTCTGTTTTATTGCAAGACCCTTCAGAGCCCCCTGGCATGGAACCAGCAAAGTTTGAGTCTCTAAGGGACTATGAAGAGCAGATGCTCTCATCTTGCCTTCCACCAACCCACAGTGAACATGTAGCATGAACAAGATATACATTTTTGTTGTTTGGAGTCCCGGGGGTTTGGGGGGCATTTGTTACTCCAGCATATTCTACCCTATCCTGACTGATGTATAACTGAAGAGGAGATGAAGGAGAAGGGAGTGAGGGAGTATAGGGGCTGCCTCAAGAGAGCCCTATTTATGTCTTTTTTTTTTTCTCACTCTGTCACTCAAGCTGGAGTGCAGTGGCATGATCTCGGCTCACTGCAATCTCCACCTCCCAGGTTCAAGCAATTCTCCTTCCTCAGCCTCCCGAGTAGCTGGGACCACCATGTGCCTGCCACCATGCCCTGCTAATTTTTTGTATTTAGATGGGGTTTCACCATATCAGTCAAGATGGTCTCAATCTCTTGACCTCGTGTTTCACCCACCTCGGCCTCCCAAAGTGCTGGGATTACAGGCATGACCCATTGCGTCTGGCCCCTATTTATGTCTTAGGGTAGCATGAGGGCTCACCTTTACCTCAGCTGACCTGGGCTTCATGGTGTCTGCAAACCGACAGACTTCTATTTCTGGATGCAGCTGGGTATAATAAGAACCAGAGGCACCTACAGCATTACTCAGAGGTAGGGTGTGAACCCTGTTGCCTCATTCATTCTGAATGCTTCTTACTTTGGAACAGCAAAGAACACAAACAGAGCAGGAGAAGTGTTATCCCTTCCCAAGCCTGTTCTAACACACACAGCACAGCATGAGGCTTTTGAAAGAGGCTTAACGGGAGCAGCATCCTCACGTCAGAGCAGCTTGTCACGCAGGAGCCTTTGTGGCTGGAATGGGCATTTGCTAAGTTAGTCTCCCTCATTGGGCTGGGGACTGGTTGATGCAGGGCTGGGGTGCCAAGGTTTGGGATAATCTGGAGAGGCATTGAGGCATAGACTATGATGTCACCTGGCATCAGCTTCGTACACCTTCTTCCATTAGGAAGACAGGATTCTCTTCTCATGTGCTCCCTGAGTCATCAGCCCAGCAGCTTGTTCTTCTGGTTGTTCATGTCTCCCTACTCTCCTCCATACCACTGAGGATTGTACTTCCTCGCTGCTGCTCACTGTGCAGAATTCCTAGATGGATGCAGTCCCCTTGGTAGCTGACTGCACCCTCCATACAGGAAACAGCAGAGAGACGAGTGTGGAGCAGGATGAGCTGTGCTTATGGCTCTGTCCTTCTCACCCACACCCACCACCACACAGGTTTGTGTGGCTGCATCGGACTTCACTGAAAGACAAAGGTCTGTCAACTGAGTAAAAGATGTAACATTTTCAACTGCATACGAAATCTAGCTTTTCTCATGGTCCAAGGAAGAAGCATCCTTCCAGAGTAAGTGATATTGTGGACACTGCTAGCCGCTAATTTTGTTTCTTTAATCTCTCAATTCCAAGATGTTTTTCAGATCCATTCCTTCTTCAGACTTCCAGCATGTGAATCCGTACCCATGTTTCAGAAAACCCCACCATAGGGGTTGATCTTGTTCCCTGTTCCTCCAATATCAGGTTTCCTTAAACCTAAGTTATTCAGTCTACAAACACATCCAGCATAGGGTACCCTTCCAAGGCAGACATAGGTATTCTAATTAAGAAACAAAAACAACAAAGCAGCTCTTCCTTGTTCTCACCTTGTTTTAGGCTTCCACCTATGACAGCACTTGAAGAATTGGTTCTCTTGCTAAGAAAAGTTGAAATGTCACTGGTGGCCGGGCGTGGTAGCTCACACCTGTAATCCCAGCACTTTGGGATGCTGAGGCAGGCAGATCACAAGGTCAAGAGGTCAAGACCATTCTGACCAACATAGTGAAACCCTGTCTCTACTGAAAAAAAAAGTATACAAATTAGCTGGGCATGGTGGCACATGCCTGTTGTCTCAGCTAATCCGTAGGCTGTGACAGGAGAATTGCTTGAACCTAGGAGGTGGAGGTTTCAGAGAGCTGAGATCGTGCCATTGCACTCCAGCCTGGTGACAAAGCAAGATTCCACATAAAAAAAAAAAAAAAAAAAGAAGAAGAAACATCACTGGCCTGTCCAACTGCCCTACCTCCCATTATATAGATGTAACAAATTGAGGTCAAATGCCTTGCCATTAACAGTGCTCTTTGGGTACACTAGAATCCTGAACGCAAATTTGATTGTTAAGAGGGAATGAAAAGATTCAAACTCACACTGAAGGTTTATAAAACCAATACTGGGTTCTTCCATGAGAATGGAAGTTGAGAGATCGGGGAAGAAAGAGGATAGAAGCATTGTGGGTGGTGGAAGAATGGTTTATAGAGAGGAAGCTATAAGGATTAAAAATAAAAATGGATTTCTGTGACTTCATACTTCTGCATAGGGTGGGGGTGTGTTCTGCTGTTGGCCATGAGCTTTTCTCTTGGGACAGTCGGTAGGGTGGACCCCTCTGAGTGAGTGAGAATGGGACAGTTGAATCAACAGTCAAAATACTCAATTGTCTATAATTTCTGCTGTGCTGCCATGATGTTTACACTCAGCCTGCTTCACTGAAAGTCCTGTAAAGAAGTTGAATGATGCACAGGGCTGAGTGCTACCTAAACCCTAGGGCCACTGCATCTGAAATATACATTATATATGGGCAGTTATAGAGAAAATTTGATCTGTTACAGTTATTTAGCTTCAAGCAATAAGTAGAGAAGGAATTTATTGGGAGGACATAGAATAACTCATAAAAACAAAGGGGAGAAACCACTTTATGTCAATCTATCTACTGATTAATGGACAAATAAAATATGCTACATTCGTACAATAGCATATGATACCCATAAAAAGAATGAAGTACCAACACATGCTACAACAGACACAAAGCTTGAACACATGCAAAGTGAAAGAAGCCAGTGGGTTTTTGTTGTTCTTTATTGTGTTTGTGTGTGTGTGTGTGTGTGTGTGTGTGTGTGTGTGTGTGTGTGTGTTTGAGACAGAGTCTCGCACTGTCACCCTGGCTGGAGTGCAGTGGTGCCATCTTGGCTCACTGCAACCTCCACCTCCCGAGTTCAAGTGATTCTCTTGCCTCAGCCTCCCGAGTAGCTAGGACTACAGGCACGTGCCACCACGCCTGGCTAATTTTTGTATTTTTAGTAGATATGGGGTTTTACCATATTGGCCAGGCTGGTCTCAAACTCCTGACCTTGTGATCCTGCACCTCAGCCTCCCAAAGTGCTAGGATTATAGGCATTAGCCATCCCGGCCCGGCCTTTAATTAAAAAACAAACACACATATAATTCCATTCATATGAAATACACAGAATAGGCAAATCTATAGAAACAGAAAGATTATGGGTTGCCTGGGGCTGGAGCACAGGGGGAAATGGAGAGTGCCTGCTCATGGATACAGAGTTTCTTTGTGAGGTGATGAAAATGTTCTAAAATTGATTGTGGTAACATTGCACAACTCTGAATACACTAAAAATTGTTGAATCATATACTTCTAATTAGTGAATCGTATGACATGTGAATTGTATCCCAATACAGATGTTATATATTTTTTAAAAAGTTACATTCAGGAAAATCTTAAAAAAAAAAAAAAAAAAAAAAAAAACAAAAGTCCTGGCTTAGTAACTTAGAAATCCACCTGTAAGAGACACCTGATGGACTGAATGACCTTCACCTGTCCTTGTTCCTCTGCTTACTCCACTCAAGACGCAAAACCCCAGGAGAGCATCTTAGGGACTTTACCTGGGGATCTGCAGTCCAAGCAAGACTTCCCCAGAGGAAAAAGACGTAATTTCCCAAGATGAAATCAAGAGGCTGTTATCAAAGAAGGAAACATGGTTGTGAGAGGTCAGAATCAGTGCCCATTACTCCCAGCGTGCCCAGAACCACATGCAGTACATCCCAGGACATTTCCTATTTGGGAACACTTTTTCTAATCACCTGGGTTAAATATTTTTCATCCTTAGTTTTCTCACAAGTCTGTATTCTTTTCATATTTGGAGTGGTGTCTAATGTAAACTGACTTTGGCATGATCTCCCAGCCATTTGACTGACCCTAAAATCAATTACTTTTATAGGTTTATAAGAATAGCATTCCCATGCTTCTGAGCATAAAACAAAAGGCGCAACTGAGTTTAGACAAATTCTTTTTTAGTTTTTTTCAGGTGTCCCTTGCGTCACATTTAGAGTTTTTCTCTAGGTACGAGAGAGACTTATATAAGACATATAAGTTTTATGTGCTATTTAACTGGTACCTTTTACCATTTTCTCCTATGTTTAAAAATTTTTCTGTCCAACACACTGTTCTTGTTTCTGTCATCTAGTGTATTTAAATGGTCTTTGAATCTGAAATGCAAAGAAATATCCAAAGCAAAGGAGAGGGAGAATTTATTACCACATTTCTAAATCTTCCTACCCTGGCCTATTTCACAGGTTTTAGAAATTGGCAAACAGTTAACGGTTGTTTAAAGAGGCACTGTTATGGACTAAATGTATCCCCCCAAAATTCATATGTTGAAGTCCTAATCCCAAAAGTGATGGTATTAAGAGATGAGGCCTTTGGGAGATAATTAGGTTTAGATGAGGTCACAAGGGTGGCGCCCTAATAATGGGATTAGTGTCTTAAAAAGAGAGGCTTGAGAGCTTATGCACTGTCTCCTTACTCTGTTTCTCTCTCTCTCTCTGTCTCTCTCTCTCTCACCATAAGAATGTGTTTTATTTAGCAAGTGATTTTTTTATTCTTTAGCCACAAATCTCCCACATTTTTACATTATCACATTTTTTCCATATTTTTTAAACATTAGATACACAATTTGTTAGAAGTTAAAAGGGAAAAACATTCTTTTGGCTGAATACTATCACATTATATTTAACTTAAAGATTATTAACTTTTTGAATATCAAAAATTGAAGCTGCTGGGAATCACATTTATTTGTAAGTCCCAAAATAGCCCTGAGATCTGAATAGGAAAATAACTTTTATCAACTATAACAAAACTCTCACCTCAAAATAAAACATTATGAAATTTACACAATTGTATCTGTATTTGGTATCTGTACAATATCCAGAAACCTACTGGATTTTTAGAAATGACAATGCAAATAGGTTTATATTCAGATAAGAGAGCTTATGCTAAGAAGACTTAACTTGAAACCTGGCACCCTGTGCAGGAATCTGTTCAATCCTTAGAACAGTCAAAAAGTCAACCTTTGTTAAACACACAGGTCCTTGGACACCCCCAAATGTCAGGCAGAACAAAGTGGATTCCAATACACTGGCTTTTACTGTTCATCTGAAGGACGTATAATTCTCAAATCCTTTCAGATGCTCCAAAGGCTCGCGGGGTTGCTGGTCATATTTCTGGGCCTGCCATAGCCTTTTGCAGTTTTCACCAAGTATATCCATGGCTGTGCAGTTCTAAACCAGCTTCTAGAACTTTTGCTCAAAAACTGATGTTAAGGTGCCTCCATGCCTACCTCCCAAAACTTCATAAAGCATCAGGCCGACATGGACCATGGCTTTAGCTGATGGATGGCTTCCTTAGTCTGTTTCCTTTTTATGTAAAAACAATAGAAGGATGTAGTATTATGACAAAAGTATTTCCCTGAAAAATCAAACTGTGTTAGCATTGATTGGAGCATCTAATATGCAGGCAAATCTGGGGAAACACTGGGGCTTCTCAGGATAGGATGTTGTTTCTGAGGGTAACCTGCAGCCAGATGTCAAGGGCCATAGGCTGAATGCCTGGGGAGCTGCTTCAGGGGGAAAGAATCCTCGTAGGTCTGGGCCCTCACCTTCTTTCTCTCTCTCTGCCTTTCCCCTTGCACGTACAAAGATCATGTGGGCAACACAGCAAGATGGCAGCCTATACAGGCCAAGAGAAGACACCTCAGAATGAAACCTGTCTTCCTGGTATCTTGATCTTAGACTTTCCGGCTTCCAGAACTGGGAGAAAATTAATTCCTGTTGTTTAAGCTACTCAGTCTGGTATTTTGTTATGACAGCCCCATCAGACTAATACAGACACTGACTTGTACCTTTCTGTTTATATCTTCATGTGGTTTTCTATAAGCTGCACAGTTACATTACTCTCTTGTAAATGTTAATTAACAATTACTTACGGATTTCCGACTCCACCACATCCCTATTCTTTATCAGATCCCTGTTATTCACTTTAACAACATCCCTTTATTTCTTCTCGATTGTACTTAGACTGATCTATTTAACTACTTGCTTAATGTGCTTTTTCTGCTAGACTCTAAACACCGTTAGGGGAGGCACTCTGTCATGCACTTCACTATATCTTCAGGGCTTATCACAGTAGACACTGAGAAATAGTTGTTGAATGTATAAGTACATGGATGAATCCAGTGCCATTGAATATTACTTACCAATAACTTATTTTAATTGTTTTAGTAAGGTATTCTATTTTAGATTTTTGAAGAGCCTAATAGAGTGGTAAAATTCTATCTTTAACTCAGTGGTACCATGATTGGAAATGTGGCTTTTTCAACCATCAGGCGAAACTCATCAATGGCCTTCTAAACTATGGCTACCACCTAACTAAAGCTAAAAGGCCTAGGAGAAAAATCATCAGGCTCCTGTGTATAGCACGTATTGCTTAATAGTGGCTCTCTTAGTCTATTCCCATGAAAGCAGAAGAGGAGGGAGACACATGGGTGCAGAAAGCGTATTCCAAGGAAGGAAGGAGTGAGGGACAGGGAGATGCAAGAGTGAGAGGGAAACAGAAAAAGTTAATATAGGGTTGCGTTGCCAAGGTTGTTGCTGTAGACAACAGGGGCTTGAATGAGCCGTGACCTCTGGAAAGAATGCAGAATTGATGGCTTGAGCAACGAGGGGCTGGTCACCTCTGTGTTGCTGAGCATTCGCATTCACGACCATTCACATTCAGACTTCCAGGCTGCCTTTGGATGAGGACTGAGAGGACCCTCAGGGATTTCAGAGTGAGGCGTAAACAGGAAATAAACACAGAGCATTCTCGAAGTGGATCATGGATCGGCATCAGCCTATACCTGCAGGGAACTGTCCCCTCATATCAGTATCTGAAATCAGAAGTGGGATATCACAAGTGTCTGCTACTGTGAGGAACTTCAGTGCAGCATTTTTTGTTTTTGCGGTAACACATTTTCGTTCCCCTTTATCCCAGGTTCAAGTTGGTGATACACTTGTTCTCTGTTCCATGAGCACCCTTGGCCTGGAGGGGTAGAACAGTGAGTAGGGCTCTTCAACAGCCAGAGAGGAAGATTCCCCAAATAAGTATCAAAACAATCTGTCATTTCTCCAAGTCCTCAAAACAGAGCTCCCCAGGCACACTGCTCATGTGCTTACACAGTTCTTTAATACCATGTGTTTCTCTGTCTCATTTTCTGATTCCATGCACGTATCCCAATGCGTAAAATGTTCTTGTGAGCAGGTATAGTGGTGGCTTTGGTTTGAACAGTAACCAACACAGCCTAGGTATGCCTGGAGAGATTGACCAGGGTCTCTTGGACATTGGGCCTGCGACTACGGCCCCTGCTGATGAAGGTGGGGCTGGTGATGATGATGTTAGAGATAGTGATTAGATGACTCCAGCCATAATGTCACTGCTAATGGTGACGTTTTGAGCCTTGGCAGGTTGAGTAAGGGTGGATAAGGATTTAAGTTAGACTTATTGTCCATCCTTTCTCCAAGATTCTCTCATTCTACCCTGCCTGCTGAGGGCCAGCGCTGTGCATTGCCCCCTCCTATATCACTCATTCCCTGCTTGGTACAGGGCAAATGCTTTGTACATGGGTTTTCTTTAATTCCGAATTATTTCATGACTTCTTTTGACTCAAGCATTATTTTCTTTTTTGAGATGGAGTCTAGCTCTGTCGCCCAGGCTAGAGTGCAGTGGCGCCATCTCAGCTCACTGTAACTTTCACCTCCTGAGTTCAAGCAATTCTCCTGCCTCAGCCTCCTGAGTAGCTGGGACTACAGATACTCACCACTACTCCCAGCTAACTTTTTGTATTTTACCAGAGACAGGGTTTCACCATGTTGGCCAAAATGGTCTCCACCTCCTGACCTCATAATCCGCCCGCCTCGGCCTTCCAAAATGCTGGGATTATTGGGGTGAGCCACCGTGCCCAACCGCAAGCATTATTTTCCCAAACTAAAATATTTTGACCATGCTTGCATCCTCACTGTTCTCCAAATGTTAAACATCAAATTATGTTTAAAAACCCAGGCTGTGCCATTAGCAACTGTATTAGTTTGCTAGGACTGCCATAAGAAAACAACACAGACTGAGCACAAAATAACAGTGGCTGGAACACAAAAATAACAGAAACGTATTTTCTCACACTTCCGGAGGCTGAAAGTTCAAGACCACTGTGCCAGCAGGGCTGGTATCTGGGGAGGTCTCTCTTCCTGACCTGTAGACAGCCACCTTCTTCCTGTGTGCTCCCCTGGCCTTTCCTCTGTTTGTGCAGAGAGACAGAGAGAGAGAGAGAGAGAGAGAGAGAGCGCGCATTAGCTCTGTGTCTAAGGACACTAGTCCTATCAAACTTTCCTACACTTATATCCTCATTTAACCTTAATTACCTCCTTAAAAGCCCTATTTCCAAATATAGTTACATTGGGAGTTAGGGCTTCAACACGTGAATTTTGAGGGGACATAATTCAGTGCATAACCAATAACCTTATGGAGTGAACTCGCTCTATTTTAAAGACACTGTTAATTAATCCTATTGGAAAGCAATGGGCTAGAGTATGACTCACCTTTAGGGATCTAAGTCATAAATGATGAGGTAGGAGTTTTGGCAGAGTTGGGTTCCTCTAAGATGAAAATTCTTGTGCAACTGATTTATAGCAAGTCTCGGGGGAGATTGGTAAGGGAACAGGGGAAGCAGAGCAAGGACGAAGGGCAGGGAAAGAGACGGGAAGTAAATATAAAGATTCAGGCAGTGGCCCTGAGGACTGATATTACAGGGGGCTCTGGGTTGTTGTGCTGACCCCAGGGACTGCTCTCCTGCTCCTGTACCTGTCAGACATTGGCTAAGGGCATGCCTGAGGGATGTCAATTTCCAATCATTTTCTGTTTTCTACACGCAAGAAAATTCTTCAAAGAGCAAAGGCACATGTGTGCACTGGAGGCAAAAGCACATGTAACCTCGAAGAGGAATGCATAGACACGGTGGAGTGGGTTGGAGGACTCTGGGTGGCTCATCAACAATGTCCACTTCCGCATGCTAGAATAATGTATATCTAGGGGTGGGGGGCAGTTGGCACAGAGGCCTGCCTTCTGAGCAGCACTCAGCCCTCCCGCTAGCCATGCCTCTCAGATAGTACCATTGGAAAGACTTAGCATGCAGCAGTGAAGAATCACATATATCATGTGAGGAAACTTCAAAAACTAATGGCTTTTTCAACTTCTGGGGGGGAAATGGGTACACTGGAGTCAATCATTTCCAAGTTAAATCATTAATTTACAACTTACAAATTGTGTGACCTTAAGCAACTGACACCATCACTCAAGTAACTAAGTCCAACTAATTCTAAATGCCATCTACAAGATGGAGACATCAAATAAAGCAGGTTAAAAAAAATTACCCTGCATTTAGTAGCACTTAAGAAACGTTTTCCCTTTCTTCTAAGTAATCACATGCCTGCTCCTGAAAACATCTGAATGTAACTCTGCCTCTTCCTGTCTCTCTTTTGGTCTAGTGTTTTTAGTGCTTTGGGGAGAGAGTTTTATGGTCCTTATGACAGCTTCATGTTTTTTGTCCCTTTACTGAGAAGAGAGGACATTCACTCTCTATTTTAATTTGCAATGTACTAAGGGGATGGACCCTAACCGCACTTTGGTGGAGGAAAGGGAAAGACAATACAAGTGGGGAATAGCAGGGTGTATCCCAAATAAACAGGAGGCAGCCTGAGGGTCCTGGGTGGGCTGACATGGTGAATTCAATTCATTCATTCATTCCAAATTTATCTAGAACCTGCTTAGTGCTGAGCACTGTACGAGGTCCTCAAGAAACAGGAAAGACCAAGATGAGGACACTGCCCTACAGGTATTTCCTGTCTGTTAGGGGATGTAGGAAATGTAAAGAAGTGCAGACATAGAAGATTGGTAGGAATCCGAAGCAAATGTTTGCTACTTCATAGCCTGCACCAAACTTTAGCCAGCAATGAAAGCCATCCAGCGACTTATGAGTTCTTTGGAGAGTAGAGGGGATATGAAGGAAGGATAGAGAAAAATCCAATTTGTAACAAGAGAGCATACCAGTCCTCAATTCCCGCTTTCACCTTTGACCTTGCTCCTCCATGCATTTCTGTTGCATCTGGCCTTGCCCCAGGAGTGAATAAAGAAGCAGGGGAGCATGGGAGAGAGAATGGGGATTCTCTGTTTGGGTCCAAATAGCCTTGGGGGTAGCTCTTACACTGTCATGTACCTGTCTGAGGGTTTGGACAAGCCATCATTTCTGTAAGCATCTATTTGCTCATCTACATTGGTTGAGCAAGGGATCATCCAATGTAGATGAGCAAATGGATGCTTAGCGAAATAAAATTGGGGATAATCTAGGACAAGTCATAGCCACACAATGCATGGAGACTTTTGTTATTCTTACTGCCACAGCCACGACCACAAACTGTGCGACCTCTGCTATCACTGGCCGGCTTCCAACATTCAAATGGAGTTAATAATAGGAGATGAGGGTTTGGCCCCTTCCTGCTGCAGACACTCCCAGCCATGCTCTTCTTATAGCTCCAGTGAGATGGGAGAGAGGAGGTGGGATAATGACAGCCTGGGCCCAAGAGAAATGACTGAGCAAGAAGAAAGGAGGGAGGAAGGTAAAGACTTGGTGAAGTAGAGAGGACATCAGTGGAAATGAGGAGAGAGAGAGAAGGGAGAAGAAAAAGAAGTTAGTCCCTCATTGCCACCTTCTCACAGAGCTTCAGTCTCTTCTGAGGAACTAAAAAGCTTCCTCCTTCCATGACTTCAACTCCAGGCCCCTCTGGGGTCCTTATCAGTTCCTCTGCTATCAGGAAGTCAGGCTAAAGGCTGACTTCCCCAAAATAGCCAACACACAGTAAACAAAAACCAGGGAGAACAAACAGAACAGATTTCAAACTACCTGCAATGGGAAGGTTTGAAAATAGAAGACTTTGGAGGCAGAAGTGTGAGGCTGCTTTATTTTTAAGGTGAGACTGGACATTCTAAAAAATTGACTCATCTGGAACCGTCAGGAACATGAACATACTTGGTCGATTTAGCATAAGGAACGTGTGAAACCATCGAAGCTGTCCTCAGGTGGAGTGAGCCATCTCCATCAGGAATGAAATGCTCATCAGTAGACACACTAGAACATATGTTCTGTGAGAACCCCATGAGAGACGGCATTAAACATTTTAAGAGTCACTTCTAGTTTAAGCATCTGTAATCAGGGGGAAAAAAAGGACTAAAAATACTCTCCATTCTGCAGTTCTACTGAGAAACAAGATGTTGTTGGTAGTGAGTGGGGAGTGGGGAGAAAAATATAGATTTGAAATGCAAGCCCAAAATGTATTCATACCCACTACGAGTCTCATAGTGTTAGACGTTTTTACCTATATTAAGTTGAGGAATATCTGGCATCCTGCCACTTTTTCACACTAACTTCATTTGGATGGACTATGAGTTGTATCTGGCACCATGATGAAGGACACTGACCCAGCAGCGCTGGGAACCACTTATTTGAAACTCCAAAGGGGCCTTCTGTACATAGTGAGCAGCTCTGCAGACCCTTCACCTTCGTAAAATGCAGTGCTGGAGGCCCTTTGTTCCTAGTAAGCACAGTGCCCCAAGAAGCTCCTCAGAGGTAGCCATGGGCAAAGTCAGGAAGCAGAAAGACTGCACACTGCCCCTCTCTTTGTGTGGAGCCCTTCTGTCTTCCATTATCCTCTTTCTGGGTGTATAGAGCCTTCTTCACCACCATCATCAGCCTCACAGGCCTGGTACCATGCTTTGAGGTTGCTCACCAACATTTTGGCATTTGACACTTGGAATAATAGGATATTTTAATAAGGTTGCTCCTGTTGCATAGCTAAGAAATAGAGTCTCAGACTTATAAGCACAGGAATGTAAGGGAATGCTGGGCTGTGGGCATCAAACCATCCTGCCTGGAGTCAGTGAGCACCTGATCCCTTTGGGTCTACCCACCCATCGAGACCCACCCCCCCAGGTTTCTGGCCTTTCCCTCTCCCTCACATCCCTCACTTGCCCCAAAACACCTACCTATCCTTCCTGTCACTCCATCAGAGCCCTGCTTCCGAGAGACTGCAGAGAAAGCACTGTGCTATGAACAGCGGGTTTCTGGTTGCAATCCCAGCTCAGCCTTCACAAGCTTAGACAAAGTACTTAACCCCTCTAAGCCTCAGTTTCCTCAACTGAAGATGGGACTAATAATGGTACCTCCCTTAGAGGGCTATTGTGGGGGAATTAAACAAAATAGCACCTGAAATGTTTAGCTCAGTGTCTGGCTCACAGTAAAGACTCAGCAGTGTTCACTAGTATTATTTATGCGAATAGATTCCGGTAATCTAAGTTTGCCTTTGGACGGGATCCTCTTGGAGATAAAGCTCTCACTACCTGTGGGAGGCGGGGAGAAAGGCTGGGGGCCATGAAGCTGCAGGGCCCTGGGCATGTAGATAGCAGTACAGGCAGCACAATGATGCGGGGCTGGGCTAGCCTTGAGCATCCAGCTCAATGATGTCTCACCTGACTTCTGCAGCCCTCCTTTTAGCCAAGCCACTGCTCATTAGCACTTCCTCCAGAGCTCAGGCAAGGAGAAAAATGAAACAGGGCTAAATCCTGTCCATCCTGGTTCTTAGCAGTTAAAGAAAGTTCTTAGCAGATAAAGAAAGCCAAGAACTAGATTAAAGTTGAGTTGAAGTTGAAGGGCCAATGATTGCGCTGAGGTCTGCTGCTCTCTCTCCCCACCGGCAGTCTTAGGTATTTGAGTGGAGGTTGCATTTGACAGTTGTGACACACGTACTTGACCTGGCCTGAGAGGCCTTGTCTTCAGGAGTCTTG
The DNA here is from genome assembly GCF_009761245.1 of Sapajus apella. Taxonomy (NCBI): domain Eukaryota; kingdom Metazoa; phylum Chordata; class Mammalia; order Primates; family Cebidae; genus Sapajus; species Sapajus apella. Next base: position 21,847,857 of record NW_022436952.1, on the reverse strand, counting down.
AAGGATGCCCCTGGGATTTGAAGAGTTTCTTTTTTCTCGCAGCTGCCTAAGCCTTCAGTCAAAGGCTGCAAAATCTCAACATAAAGCTAGGAATTTGCACATCCATCCCTCTCTCAGAGTGGGCCCATGGAATGTCAAGATAATGAGGTGCATCGCTGTCTTCAAGAAGCCTGGAGTACAGAGCAATTCTTAGCCATCTGAACCCATAATTGCAATATACTATGATGTGTACTGCAGTAGAAACAATAATAAGATAAAATGGTTCCAAGAACAAAGAGAAGGGAGTTATCCATTTTGCCCATTGAGGTGAGTGGAAGGAGGCAAAGATCAGGCAAAATTCACAAAGTTGGAGACACTGGGGCTTAGTAGAGGCATGGATGTAGACAAGTTAGATACACTTTTTGTGCTTCAGTTTCTTTATCTGAAAACTAGACGTAATAATAGCATTGACTTTATAGGTGCTATAGTTGTGAGGACTGAAAGAGATTAAGTCACATAAGGCCTGGCACACAGAGTAACCACCCATGAATGTTTGCTTATATTAACTCTTAGTAGTAGCAGTAGTAGTACTAAGAATATTAAAAATCGTAGTGGAAATAGTACTGTTACTTCTGATATTCCTAGTGCTTAGCAGTGTGTAATCAATAGTTTAAGGCTCAATAAATGTCTGCAGAATAAATACTGAGAAAATGAATGTGTACAGATATGCTATCCAATGTCTCTGTTCAGAGCTGGATATAGAGATTTTTCTCATGTCTGTAAAGGATTTAAGGCATCTCACCATGAGTGATATTTATAAAATAAAGTCAGAGAAATAAAAGAAGAATAGAAAAATCAAGATCAAGAGAGGAAGAAGCCAGGTGTGGTGGCTCATGCCCATAATCCCAGCACTTTGGGAGGCCGAGGCAGGTGGATCACTTGAGGTCAGGAGTTCGAGACCAGTCTGGCCCAAAATGGTGAAACCTTGTCTTTACTAAAAATACAAAACTTAGATGGCACATCTAAGTGCCATCTTATAGTGGCACATGCCTATAATCCCAGCTACTTGGGAGGCTGAGGCACAAGAATATCTGGAGCCTGGGAGGTCGAGGTTGCAGTGAGCTCAGATCATGCCACTGCACTCTAGCCTGGGTGACAGAGTGAGACTCCAGGAGGAAGGAAGCAAGGAAGCAAGCAGACAAGGGAGGGTGGGAGGGAGGGAAAGAAGAAAGAAGGAAGGAAGGAAGGAAGGAAGGAAGGAAGGAAGGAAGGAAGGAAAAAATTAAATTTTTGTCTATTTTGCTGTTACCATATTTTATGAAAGCACCCATAAGGAATTGTATATGGCACATATGAAATTCCCTTTGAGGGATTATGGAGAAACCCTCAATGAGACCAGGGTCTTACAGAGCAGTCCAAAGTAAACTCTACTGCAGGTCACTCACCAGGGACAGAGGGATGGGCTATGTGATTCCAGATGCTTTGGACCAAAAAAAAAAAAAATACAAAAATTAAATCAACAACAATAATAATTTGAGCCCCAAATCTAAAATCACTAACGGAGAAGCTTCTAGCTGGATGGAGCTCCTTCTCAAACAAGCCACTCCCTGTGTCTTACACCAAGGAAAGAAGGAACTGAGATTTATTTACTTAACAATGCTTTATAATTCTGCCAAGAAATACAGGTCACAAAGCATTCTGTTAACAGAATGATTGACAGTCAGTAAACAAGATTCAAATGGGACTCTGAACTTCCTGGCAACCATGTCAAAATGAAAAAGATGGTCAGTTGTGTACATCTGGTTATCAGAAAGAGAAGCTTATTAGTGGAAATATCTAATGTAGATGATGGGTTGATGGGTGCAGCAAACCACCATGGCACGTGAATACCTATGTAACCAACCTGCACATTCTGTACATGTATCCCAGAACTTAAAGTATAATTAAAAAAAAAAAAAAAGAAAGAAAGAGAAGCTTACAAGTTCCACAGAGGAGACCATGATTTTCTTGGTGCTAAATTCTAAAATAATGTTATTGTACAATAGAGATAAGTTATAGAAGTACTGAGTGACTGTTTTCTAGAAATGCAGCTGTAGAGATGTGATTTAAATGTGACTTTTAAAAGATGGCCTTTGATAAAGTTGGATGTGATACTAAAACAAAATTTATTGCAAATATTTAGGAAAGCATCTGCACATGTCTTAGTCTATCCAGGTTGTTATAATGAAGTACTATCAACTGGGTGGCTTATAAACAATAGAAATTCATTTCTCACAGGTATGAAAGCTGGAAGTCCCAGCATGGCTGGGCTCTGGTGAGGGGACCTTTCTCTAGGCTGTAGACAACTGACATCTCCATATCCTCACATGGCAGAAAGAAGCCAGGGAGCTCTTTTGAGTCTCTTTCAGGAGAGCTCTGCCCTCATGAAATTCATTTATGAGGGAACTACCCTCATGACCTAATTACCCTCCAAAGGTCTCACTTCCTAATACTATCACCTTGAGGTTTAGAATTTCAACATCTGAATCGGGGCTAGGAGAGCACAAACCTTTAGTTCATGGCAGCATATGCTTAATATCTCTGAAAGAAGAGGTGTAATTGCATGCAAACCATCACTGTACACACTCACACATATATCTTTGCAAAACAACTCAGATTCATTAAGTATTAATGTGTTTTAGCAATGCAAGGATATTGCTATTAGTCAAGTATATTAAATCCTAATTAAATGATAGCTTTTCTTGAGTATGGTTCTGCTGTAGGCCATAAGACAGTTATTCTCTATAAAATCCAATCTTATCCAGCAAACAATGACTGATCCCCTACTAAGTGTCAGGCGCTATGCTAAGTATTGGTGATGCAGAGATCTGAGAGACACTGTCCTTGACCACAAGAAACTCACAGGGTGGAGGGGCGGGCTGATAACTACAAACGAACAAGGAAAGCTCTAAGGAGGTCATCACTGGAAGCCCGTGGGGCCAAGAGCAAGGCCTCCACAAGTGGCAAGAGATGGGAGTATGCTTTTTAAAGGAGATGATGTGTAGGTTGAGTCTTAAAAGAGGCACAGGAGTTGTCTAAACCAAGGACGATCAAGTGAGGGAGGATGCTGCATGCAGAGGGAAGAGCATAAGTCAAAGGAGTGTCCTTGGATGGAACTGTTGGTTTCTTTTTTTTTTTTTTTTTTTTTTTTTTAAATTTAAAGAAAAAATTTAATGGTGGTCCCATGACTCCACATGTGATCAAAATGCATAGAACTAAGCACACACATACACATGACATACAAGACCTTCATCTGTGGTAGAATTGTCTTCAAAGACACAGATTCAAAGCCTTAGGAACTACGAAGACACAGCAGCTTGCTGGCCTTGCCGCCCCTGGCTGCCCCTCTTCAAGCTTGTTTGTGCTAATTACTGTGGCTCTGACCTTTAGAATAGAACATTTCTAATCCAGTTTCCCAACATTTCTCCCCAGAAAGGCGGCTGTCAGCAAAACACTCTTAGACAAATACTGAGTGAAAAGAAATTGCTTCAGACACGTAAAGATGAAGTGTGCTTTTGGGCAGAGATGTGTGGGTAGACATGGTTTCCTGCTATGTCCAGCCTGGGAAACCATTCATCCTTCTTCTTCTACCCAGATAGCTCTGACCAGCCACCTGATCTGGCTTTTCCTGGACCAGCTTCCACAGTTGGATCCCAGAAAATTTTTCATTCTGTGTTTGCCTTTGTGGTCTTGTGCAAGTCACTTAAATTCAGAGTTGTGGGTTCTTTGTCTGAAAACAGGAGTGATAGGTACTTATTCATCTCCCACAGACATGGGAGAAGCCAGCAACATAGGGCTCATGGAATATTCTGTTTTTTTTTTTTCAGTCCAGTCATTCCAAGAAACAAGTATAGTTTCATTCCTCAACTTTTGCCCGGCTAAGAATCTTCCCTCTGTGGTTTTCCTCCTATCTAAACTCTCAGAGTCCCTTCTGAACCCGTCTTTTCTCAGACCAGGCACCTTCCTGTTTCTTTTGCCTCAATAACCATGAGCTATCTGCAGGTGTCAATAAAGCCATGGGTGTGTGAAACAAACGATACACATTAGAGCACAAGAAATGGTGTCAGGGTGACTTTCAGAACCAGAGTAACCTGTAGTCTTCACAGTTTTCCAAGGAGGGAAGGTAAGAAAGAAAGAAGAAGGTCGTCTCTGAATTAAGGGTGATCTCAGAAATTCAGGGCTGGACTAATCCACCCAATGGGAGGCTATTGTTTAGTTCCAAAAATACTGTGGGGAACGTGGTCTAATCTGTGGGAGTAATGAGTGGTTGAATATTTTAGCTTAACTGCTGCTGACCTCAGAGAAGGCCCCCCACAGCTTCCCGGAACTGGCTGAATCAAACCTGGGAATGGAGCCACCTTCCTTGAGTTAACATGAATCTTTTCATGCCAGATTCATTAACAGCTCGCCCCCCTTCAACCTCCACAGGTTTGGTTTTATTGTGTCCCACCCTCCATCCCACACCCAGTGAAACGTTTTCAGAGAGGAGGCAGTCATTTCTGATTTCTTCGTATATAACACCTTTGCTGATTTGACAGATTCCTGCTTTGTTCATTAGGATGGATTTACAGCAGAACTGCCTCATTAGTCTTCTTATTAGCTTTGCCATCATCTCCTCAATGAAGTTTCTGCCCATTTCCTTGCATTCTAAACCCAACTGTTTGGTGGCTGGCATGTTCTGCTATGGAAGGAAATACCCCACAAATATGGGAGGGGGCACGTTACAGAGCTCAGGGGCTTAAAAGCCAGTGGAAGCTTGTCCACCCCACAGACAGCAGTGGGCAGAGCCAGAGGGGCAGTGGGGACAGGCGCTCTGTGGTGAAGTTCCTCACTGCCAACTGTGCATTCGACTTTCTAGGGACAAGCTGGACTCTGATGTGAGAGTCTATTGTGACTCACCCAGGACCTGGCATGTCAGGGCACACAATGAAAATACAATGACTGCCTTGTTAGAATCTCCCCGGGAGCTGAGAGCAGAAGGGAAAAGGGGAAAGGAAAGGGAAGAGCTAACATTCATGGAGTACCTCCTAAGCTCTGTGTACTTCCCCTACATGATTTTATTTAGTTCTCGCAAGTGCTCTACGGGGTAGGCTTAACTGTTTTTTTCAAAAGATAAAGAGGCTGGGTGTGGTGGCTCATGTCTGTAATCCCAGAACTTTGTGATGCCAAGGCAGGAGAATCTCCTGTGCCAGGAGTTCTAGACCAGCCTGGGCAACATAGTGAGACCCCGTCTCTAAAAAGATAAAAACATTAGCTGGGAGTGGTGGTGGCATGCATGCCTGTAGTCCCAGCTGTCAGGAGGCTGAGGTGGCAGGATGGCTTGAGTCCAAGAGATAAAGGCTGCAGTGCGCGTGAATGACAGAGTAAGACCCTATCTCTGAAAAAAATAATCATAATAACAATTAAATTTAAAAAATAAAAGATAAAGGAAGGTTCCTAAGAGTTAAGTTGTCTCAAGCCATGCCAGTGTGCACATGCCTCCCCTGAGGTTTACTCGACACAAATTGTGGCTCCAGCTTTCTTATGACATTCTCAAACTCTCTGACTTGTCTGTTTTGTGTTCTATGAAGATTATTGCTTTGGAGGATACCCTGCAAATATAAAAAAGGGATTCCTTCTTTTAAGGAGGTTATAATCTCTTTGGAAAGAGAAAGAAAATACGGGAAGGGAAAAAGAAAGCTGAGATTTACTGTTTGCTGCTTAAACGTCAGGTACTTACATTATTTTGATTGATTGTACAACCATCCTTTGCAGTAGGCATTAGCATCCCCATTTTATTGATGGGGAAACTGAGACTCAGAAGGGTTTAGTAACTTCTAAAACCTTATATAGCTAATAAATGGCTGAATTGGAACTCTACAATACCTAAAAATAGAATAAACTTAACCAGGTGCTAAAGCCTTCTCAGGCTAAGTTCTGTGAAGATCAATAAGGGAGAAGGACAGTGTAGAAACCTCTTGGAGGGGTGGGGCTTGAGACCTCCTCTGGGATTAGGTGTTAGGTGGATGGGAGGGAACCAGGCTGAGTATTTCAAGTGTGAGAACAGAATGAGTAAGACCTGTGTTAATTACACACTAGCCACTTAAGTTTCCATCTCTGGCAGGGTAAGACCAGTTTATATACAGAGAACACCTACATTAAAGGATAAAGACATAGCACAGCAAGAACAGAGAAGGATAAGCATTGTAAGGGGCCTGGAGATCTCCGGTACAGGCTGATACACAGAACATGCATTATCTCCACGTGAACCACCACCAGGATATGCACAAAGCATCTTGGTGCCAGGAATCCCCTTGTCTGCTCATGGTGGGGGTCTCTTATAGTGAGCTGGCCACATAGGCACTTTCCAGCTCCAAGACCACCCTTAACCGGTGAATCCACTCCTGTTTGCCTCACCTCCACTGAAACCAACTGCAAATCATACATCTGATTATTACTAAACAATGCCAACAGACTGCTACATCTTCTTCCACCACAACTCACAGGCCCAGGCTGAGACAACAAAATTTATCCTTGGTTAACATGTCCCGTAGTGCTGGCCGAGGGTCAGTAGCGCTGGAGACAAGCATGTGCTCAGTGCACAGCAGAGAGATTAACCTGTGCTATGTGAAGTGGGCGTGCCCACAAGCAAAAGGAGATGGGAGACATGGGATGCGGGCCGGACAATGTGAGGCTCACCCCAGGTGAGCTGCTGTAGCCAGGAGGACCACAAGTTGTTGAGGAGGAGTGAACGCAGTGAGCGGTGAGTTTCCTACAGTGTATGTCCCAGATGAAACAAAACTGAAGATAAGGATGAGTTAGTGGACTATGGTAATAACGCAGCTCCTGCGGTCTTAAGGTGACAAGTGGGGGACGAGACAAGCATAAAATATAAATATAAAAACTTAGGAAGTGGAGCATAGAAGCCAAACATTTCATATCTGGGAGAGGGAAAGAATGACAGTGGCAGGCAGTAGAAAGGGGGACGTTTGGAAACAGAGCTGGGCTGAAGAGACAAGGTGATTTTTGTATGATACGAATTGAGTCTGAAACGTACATGAAGCATTGACATGAATGATATGTGGGAAGTTGGGACCAAGGCTAGCAATAGAAATTGAGGCTTGGAAGACTTAGATGAGCGAGACACTGAAGGAATGAATGATGCGTCTCATGAAAGGAGGGAGTGGGAAAATGAATGAAGACAGAACATATGAGGAAGAAGAGAATCAGCCAAGCAAGGAAAGAAAGTGTCTCAAGTGTGCTAAGGCTACTGTATAAAAGCACCACAAACTGGGTGGCTTAAAAAAAAACAGAAATTTATTTTCTCATGGTTCTGGAGGCCAGAAACCTCCACACCTGGTTCCTTCTGAGGGCTCCAAGGGAGAATCTGCCCTGCATCTTTATCTCAGCTTCTAGTGATGGCTGGCAGCCCCCGTTCTTCCTTGGTGATAGATGCTTCACGCCAGGCTGTGCCTGTCTTCACATGGTATTCTTCCCTATGGATCTCTTCTTATAAGGACATGAATCAAATTGAATTTAGGGACCCACCCTACCCCACTTTGACCTCATCTTAATTACATCACAGGAAGCCTATTTCCAAATAAGTTCCCATTCTGAGTTACTGGGGGTCAGGACTTCAACATATCTTCTTGGAGGCAGCATTCAATTCATAACAAAGAGTCATTCAAGGCCAGGCATGGTGACTCACGCCTGTAATCCCAGCATTTTGGGAGGCCGAGGTGGGCGGATTACCTGAGGTCAGGAGTTCGAGACTAGCCTGGCCAACATGGTGAAACTCCATCTCTACTAACAATACAAAAAAAAAAAATTAGTCAAGTGTAGTGGCAGGTGCCTGTAATCCCAGCTACTTGGGAGGCTAAGGCAGGAGAATTGCTTGAAACCAGGAGGCAGAGGTTGCAGGAAGCCGAAATCGCACCACTGTACTCCAGCCTGGGCAACAAGAGTGAAACTCCATCTCAAAAAAAAAAGTAAGAGAGTAGGGCAAGAACTAAAATATAAAGAATCCAGGTAACCACCCCAAGGAATAAGGAATTTTGAGAAAGAAGAACCGATTGGTCGATGGTTTCAGGAGCCTATTGCAGTTCACAGTGCCTTTCTTCTTAATACACCATGAGCCCTTGCCCTTCAAGCACTGGGTCCACGTTTCTTGTCAGCCTTCACTATTTGACGTTGAAAACACTATTTGTTCATTCTCTGATAAGGAGGAAGGTAGACCAAGACAAGTGGGAAAATAGAAAATAATAATAAAAAAAAAAAACAGGTCAGATTATCCATGTTCAGGCTCATATGTGTGACAAGAGGAAAGAGGTCAGACTGCTGGGCTTTGGGAGAAGCTGGGAAATGAGGAAACTGAGCCTTCTGGTCACTGTGCTACCCATTCCCCACTCCCATTCTTCCTGGCATCTCAAATGTGTGGTTTTACCCACAGCCCCTGCTCCCATCTTTCCCATCCATCCTCTGCCCCCTTCAAAGCGATCTCCATATTTTTCCCTACTGTACACAAACTGTCAACTCAAAACTTCACCACATCCAACTGGCCTTTTCAATTCTTATTCTCTTTGTTCTGTGAAAGAGGAAGAGGTTAGAGATAAGAAATATATGTTCATTCATTCATTTGACAAAAGTTTTTAGTATCTACTGTACATCAGAAATGTTTATATGTTCTGTGAATACTCTCAAAGGGGTTACACTTAGTTGGGGGAGACAGAAAATAGTCAAGTAATTAAGTAACTAGGTAATGTTACATATGAGAGGTGGCATGAACAAATCAAACAGGACAGTGTGATAAGGAGTGACCAGGCAAGGGAGGGAGCACAAGGACTGATAGAGTGGTTGGACAGGACCGTGCCACAGAAGTGACATTGGAGTTGCAATATGAACACGAATGCACATTTCACACATCCCAGGGTGGGTATGCTTCGTGTTGGCTCAGGTGCTGAGCCAGGCCCAGCGTGTGGAAATTGCACAGAGGCAGGGTCAGACACACTATAAGAAAGATATCCAGACCATCAAAGCTGCCATCTCTGCAGTGTCTTGCCTGTGCTGTCATGAGCTCTCCATTCCCAGAGATGTTCTAGCTTTAGGAATGTTGACCATCAGTGAGGAAGACTGCAAAAGAAATTCTTAGATCATGTGGCAGATTGAATTCAATAAGGGTTCTTTAACTCTGGAAGTCTGTGGTTTACCCTCAAGATCTTGCTCCTCCACTGTGCAGCTGCCTGACCAGGGCAGTGAGGAGCAGCAATGCCTGGCTCTGGGTAGGAGACAGGACCAGGTACATGAAGAACAAGTTTTACCTCCAGCAGTGGTCAGAGGCTCTTCATGTAGAACCAGGCATGGTGGTTGGAGGTAGGGCCAGCTTACAAGAGAGAAAGCAATTAATCCAGGTCTCTTGGGGATATCAGTGCATAGCATTGTTGCATGTCCTCTCAGTATTTCTTTGTGGGAGGCTTATGTATTCTGTATGTATCCCTATATGCACAATCGTGGTTGTGTTTCTGGTATTTTAAGGAAACCTTTGTTCCCGATGTGGTCACGTCCCATGCAAACAACACCATACATGTAAACCCAGTCCTGTTTCCTCTCTTTAATGGCAATGGTAGATTGTACATAGAGTCCAGCAGGTGACTCAGGTCAGCTTCCTCATCAGCAGATAAAAGGAATTAGAGCAGTGACTCAGTGGATCAACCCCTCTGTGTTTCATGCTGCAGACACGGGGGGAACAAAAATCCCATGAGCAAATCAGATCCCTGCTCTAGGACCTGAAAGGCTGGCACTGATTCTCACAGCATTCCTTCCTTCTCCTCCACTTTTCTTCTTCCTCTTTCTCGTCCTCTTCCTCTCCTCCCTCTAGTCTTCCCCTCCTGCTCTTCCTCTCTTCCTCTCCTCCTCTACTCCCTTCTCTTACTCCTCCTCCTCCTCCTCTTTCTCTTCTCCCTTCATCCTCTCTTTTTGCCTCCTCTCATACTCCTCTTCCTCCTCTCCTCGTTCACCTCCTACTTCTTCTCTGGGTTCCCTTTTCCCTCTCCTCCTTTTATTTCATCTTCTCCTCCTCCCTTTTTCCCCTTCTCCTCCTCTTTCCCTCCTCCTCCTCTTCATTCTCCTCCTCTTCCTCCTCCATATTCTCCTCTTTTGCCCCACCCTCAATCTGGATCCAGGACTTTGGAAACATTCCTCGGCTTTCCTCAGGACAGGAGGACAGACAGGTATTGGTGTTAATTTTCTTTCAGCCTTTCCTCCCTTCTTATAGTGACTCACTAATCAATGCTCATGATTTCAGAAAAGGCTGAGGGATATTGAAAGCAGTCCCTAAACAGGGTGAGACCTACTAAGAGATATCAGAGATGATCCAGTGCGAATGCTAAAAGATCATTTTTCCATGCTGACTCCAAGGCAGTATTGGCCACAGAGCAGATACCTGATAGAAGAGAGCCTGGGGTCCAAATAGCAGCAATAGCAGCTTGGGGAAACCTGAGCTCTTCTGTCTCCCACCTCTCACCCTGCCCAATTCCCCTCACTCAAGCAGTTTATCCTCCTTGCTTCTGGAGACCCTCAGCAGGACAGTACTTGCTTACTGCCTAACGCGACCTATTTTTAAGCATAATTCAAGCCTAACAAACTGGAATGAATGGAACTTAAATATAGCTTCTTCGTCTACCCCACTATTTCACCAATCTGTGTCTTCTCCCATCTTACCCATCTCAGAAAGTAGCAAAATTATCCACTCCATTAATTTTCATCTCTGCCTCTTGCTTTTTTTCTTTTCTACTTAAAAATATTTTTAAAATTTATTTTTAAACTTGCATACATTAAAATTGGCTTTTGGTGGGGACATTGCTGGAAAACTGTTTGACAATAAAAAGGAAGAGACTATCAAAGCGTACAATAGCATGGATGAATCCCAAAGGCATTATGCCAGGTGAAAGAAGCCAGTCTCAAAAGGTTGCATACTAATGATTCCATTAATATGACATTCTGGAAAAGGTCGGACCATAGGGACAGAGAACAGATCAGTGGTTGCCAGGGATTAAGGGTTAGGACATACTACATTGTGTTTATCGATTTACCCACTGAAGGACGTTTAGGGTACAAGCTTTTGTTTTGACGTAAGTGTTCACTTCCCTTGGGTAAATACCTAGGAATGGGATTGCTGGGTCATATGGTATGTTTATGTTTAAATTTATAAGTTAAACCAATAATCCATATTGGCTTATATAAACCAATAAGCCAAACAGTTTTCTGGAGTGACTCTCATTTATTCGATTTTTAAAGACAAAACCTGGCAACCATTCTTTATCACTGCCTCTTTCTTACTCCCCATATTCAATCTATTTCTGTACATCTGCAAGGTTCTACCTTCAAACTATAGCTTCCAGTGCTCCCTCCTCCTCCATCTTCACTGCAGCCACCTTGAAGTGAGTCACCATTACCTCTCGCCTGGGCTTCCTTAAGAGCTACTGTTCATCCTCTCTGCCACATCCCTCATCCTCTCTGCGCCCTCTTTCTACAGTCTATTCTCCACAGAGCAGCCAAAGTGATACTTTTCAGACATTAATCTGATCAAATCACTTTTGACTTCAAGCCTCCCACTGATGTCCCCTTGTACTTGGCTTTCAGAGGGTTCTGCATTCTGGCTCATGGCTACACTCAGTCAATTTTCCACTTTCTCCTGCACCGTCCTGCACAGTCAGTTAGCCTTCTGCAAGTTCCCAGACCAAGCTGAGCCAGCCCAGACCTCAGGGCCTGTGGACACCCTGCCCCCTCTATGAAATGCTCTCCTCTGTGCCCCAGGCATGTGGCTCCTTCATGCTCTAGTCTAAATGCCACCTTCTCAAAGGCCCTTCATATCCATCATGGCACTTATCCAAATGGGTTATATTTATAGACATTTGTTCACTCACTTGTTATCTATTTCTTACCAACTGAAATGGGAGCACTTTCAGAGCAGAGAACTCATCCCGCTGTCACTCCTACTTGGGGCAGTTCCTGACACATAGCAGGTGTGTTTTTAAAATGGTCAATGAATGAATGACTAAATGCAATGGCATCCTATACTCCATATTTAAAATAAAGTAAAAGAGATTTCATATGGTGTAACAGCACCTACTTCATAAGGTTAGAACTGAATGAGTCAACATATGCTAAACACCTACAACAATGCCTGGCACACAGCAAACATGATGTAAATGTGAGCCTAAAAATAATAATGATGGAAGTAAATTCATGACAGAGGAGTTGTTCCAGACTATCTTAGTCTTCTTAGGATAACAAAACTGTTTATTCCTTTAACAAATATTTACTGAGTCTGCACAGATGGAAGTTTGTGCACAAGCGTAAGCATCACACTCGAAAGGCACTCCTCACAAAAACAGAACACAGGCTCCTCACAATTTGCTCCCAGAAGAGCCTAGGAGTAAGGGTTCTCACCCCACTGAGCATTTCCTTTTCCCTGATAGCCCCAATTTGCATAGAAACCATGGGGGAGGGGTCACATTTCATTTTAGAAGGGCACATCCTCACTGCAGGGTGCCACGCTGAGTGCTGTTTGTATCTGCAATGGGTACACTACCTACAGACTTTTCTGATCATCGAAAAGTTCTTAGGCAAACCTTTGCCCTCAAAGCAATCCATAGCATTTTAAGATATTCTCCAAATCCTCTTGGTGATAAAACAAGACCTTTTTCTTCTAGGGTGCATGAAGGATTGAGGCTTAACAGTAGGTATTCAAATATGTGGAAGTCCATATTGTCTTAAAAGCACTCACATCTGTTCTCCCAGCAATTTAAAATTAGAAAATCCCCTTGTAAATGTAAACCCATTGCTTTACCTTTCCAAGGACATTCTTTACCAGATGAGTCATGAAAGCATCATTGTGCATGCATGAGGCATTTACTGAATGCACATTTTCAAAAAGTGAATGAGGAGGAGAGAGAGGACTGGAGGGAGGAAGGAGGATACACCAACAGCGCAAGAGCCCTGCCAAATCCACCTGCTGCTTGATACGGATGGTCATACAGGTTGTGCTCTGCACCGAGGGACCTGGTGTAGGGAGCCATTTTGCTTATTGGGGCTGTGACCTCCCAGAGGAGTTCTCCTCTCCCTAATTCACCCAGAGGCACTAAATGTGCAGGCAGTCACCTGGTTCCATAAAAAGTCTCCTTCACAAGCAGAAATAAGCAGAAACTGGATTCTGGATGTGAGTACAGCTAAGTTCTAGCCTGGATTCTGCCACTAACTTAGGACTCTTCCCTTCTAGTTCCAGGCATCTACATCCTGGAGATGATGAATTCGGACAAGATAGTTGTTTCTCACACGTTCTATTTTGTAGTTGCGGAACCATGTCCTCCAGTGAAATTGTTCTCTGAAGCTCCTAAGTAAAGCAAATGACCTTGAGGCCATGCTGTCGGAGGTGGGAGGGGACCTGAGCCCTTGGCCCTCACCAGGTCTGTACCGCCCCCCTCTGCACTTGGAAGAACTGCAGGAGTTGGTGGCTGTCTTGAACATTCTCTTTAGGGCTATATTTCTGGGGTTTTATAAGAACCTGTCAAGCAAGAAAAACTCCCAAGAGATTATAGAGAGTTACTCACAAACAGAAATAATAAGACCCATAGTACGACTGTGTATCCTAGCCATTCAACTGGGGGATGCTTTTCAAGCCTTTCTAGCAGGGCCCTCAGCTCCTGGAGGCTGTCATTCATCCACTTCCCTTCATCGAAGCTTCTAGCTCTTTGCCACCACCTACAATCTCGTCCAGTTCTCTGCAGTGCCGTATGCTCCCTGGATATTGGGTGATTCTTAAAAGAAGTCAATCCCCCTCGTCAGTTCCTGCTCTCTCAAGAGCCTATCTGCAGATCTCTGCCTCACTGAATATTTATGATGACCAACTGAATATTTATGAGACCAAAAAAATCTCCAAAGGGCCCCAGCATTTTGAATGCTTGCAGCCCGCCCTGGTACCCATTCTGTAGCTCCCCAGTGGTGTTCCTGCCACTCATCTCTCTACCCTGCACTCTTTCTTCTTCACTGTTGATCCTAATCCATCAATCCTCAGTCTTCCTAAGGAGACTTTTCTGAATTATAATGCCACTCGTGCAGTCGATGGTTACGACACAAGTTAAAATCTGTCTTTCAGAATAGAAGCTTTCCATGAACTGTATGGGGTTAATTTCTGCACAGTTTTCCATTAACTTCCATCAAGATAGATGAGATAGACGCCTTCCATAAGAATAGAAAATGCCTGAAAAAACAAGGTCTTAAAAAAATACCAAACTAGTATTTATTGAGCATTTACCATGTGTTAAGAATTGTCATAAATACTTTACCAGACTTATCTTAAGTCCAACCACTATCTTCTGGGTAATAATACAACTTCCTCAGCCTTCAGTCTTCTCATTTGTAAGTTGGTGAACACGTCTACCTATTGTGATGTTGCCTTATTAAAAGGATGAAAGGAAGTCAACTTTGCAAAGCTAGTTGGTTGGGCACTGAGAGTAATGTTCCTCCTTTCTCTCTGTTGTTCACTCTCCTTTCCCCTGGGTGTGTTGTCAGGGAATAAAGAAAGCTCGGTGTCTCAGGGAGTGAGCTCTGAGCCCTATAGAAGCAGACACCAAAGGAGGAGCGATGATTTCTGTTGCCATGCTGTTTAGTGTGGCTGACCAGGTGCTAATGAGGATGGATGAGGCTGGGTGGTGGAAAGGACCTGCTCTCCTGGAGGATACCAAACTGTGGATGCAGACAGTCTTGATGGCCAGGATGAGGGGCTCCTCTACAAACTCTCAGGCTGGGCCAGGCCCCCTTACTCAGTGCACAAACCCACCTTGGTATCTTCTTGGAGAACCAGCCTCCTGTGCAACATCTTCTTCTGACCTGCCCTACTCTCCTGATAAGTAAGATGGCACAACGCTGCTCCCAGATTTAGACAGGCCCCATGTAGATCTGCTGCCTACTCCCTGTGTGGCCTTTGACAGGTCACTTAACCTCTCTGAACCCTGATGTCTCACTCAACAAACAGGCATAATCCCCGCCTGTTCCCATCATTGGGTAGTTGCGGGAATTAAAAGGAGTTATGGTATAAAAGACATTATGAATACAAGACTAATTTCAAATATCTCATCCTTTCATGAAGCCTTCCCCTACCCTCCTACACTGAATTAATCTTGTATTGCTCTGGACGGCCTCCTGAATACTAATAACATTCCCCTGCTATAGCATTTCTCAGTGTCTGCCCTGGATAATAAGGAGTTATTCACATGCATTTGTTGGCCTGCTAGACCATGATCTCTCTGGGGCAGGTGTATAGGGTATGGCTCTTATGCATCTCTGTGTACACCTCTGCAGGTGACACAGTGCCTGGCACATGGTACATGCACAGAAAGTGTTTAATGAATGAAATAATCAAGGCCTTTTTCTGCCTGGATCCAGCCTGCACATTAGCTCTTATGTACTGTTTAATATCTGCAGGTAGAGGAAAGGTTCTGTTAAGGTCCACACTCCCTAGACTGGGTGACAGTCCCCAGTTGAACAAACTGGTGATACAAGTGGGGAAAACATGGGAAGCTTAGAACACACAGTCCAGTTCTTTCCCTCCATCATTGTGTTGTGTTCGGTCACAGAACATCATGGGAACTGGTTGGAGTTTTGGAAGCAATTGTTTCTTGTCTCTGAAATTGCTTCCCTGTCTTCTGGGCAAGTCCCTGCAATGGCTGCAGAGGGCCCCAGCTGTTTAATATCCAGCTCACTGATAGGAGCGATTGCTCATCCAACCCCAGAACCCTGATGCATTTGAGAGGGACCGTCGACAGCCTCAGCCGCAGAGGTCTCAGACAAATGGCTACAGAGTGGTTTGGCCAACATTAAGCAACAAACATGATTAAAGGCCAGAAAATAGGACCTGTGAGGGAAGGATGAAGCCATCTGTTTGATTTATTGTGAAGAAGAACAAATAACAGTGTGCAAGACTGTGGAAATTTTCTGCAAGAAGAATAGCAATGCCCAGCTCAATGAGGCCAGAATGGGGAGAGAAGGGCATGAACTGCCACACAAGGGATTTTGTCCAGACGTAGGAAGGAAGAACTTTTCTACTGCCTGGCAACCAGCTAGGCGAGGCACCAGGATGGTCTCCCAGAAGCAGCTTTGTAAAAATGATTGACCTGAGTCCAGCAGAAAAAAAACAACAACAATTTTTGTATCCAGGAGCTGGAAAAGAAAACATGATGAGTCTTTATACTGTACCCTTCTGAGCAGATACAGAACTCCTGGATAGGGTATGTAAGGAAGTGGGGCCAAGGCGACATTGGGACCTGAGACATTGAGACTTTGATTAAGCAAAGCCCACATTCCTCAATGTGGGTCCTGCCACTGACCCCAGGGCCTGGCTGAGCCTACAGAGAATGGACAAGTCCCTGAATGTCTTTTAATCAGCAAAACACTAGCAGAATCCCATAATTAACGGATTGCAACTGGGATAACACATAGAGAGAATTTTTTTAAGTGTAGAATTTTATTGATGAATGAATGATTATCTAATAGTTTGTCTTCATAAGGATTTATTAATATATACAAAGAGCATGTGTTGAATCTGTTAAACATAAAAATGTGTATAATAAATATAAATAGCATCCTTTGATATACAGTTGAATAGCAAACACGCTTGTTTTAAAAGGTACCTGGGATTTATTTTAATCAGGTATGGTAAGACACACAGACATGGAAATGGCTGACACGAAGTAGGCCGTTACTCATAGATGCCTATAAATAAGGTGGACACAGCACACAGGGCCACATGGGTAGCACTGGGGTAGGACAAGAGGCAGATGGAGCAGAGGGAAAGCATGGGTATGAGTTTTATTGTGGTTTCCATAGGAAGGCAAGGCAGAGCAGGGTAAGCAGGTTTAGGATTGGCTATTTTGGATAATTTCAGCAGGCTCTGGGACATAGGGGCTGTCTCTAGTTGTCTGGTACCTGGCCCTGGGGTTACTAAGACAGATGGAGAGTAGTTCAGAGTTTGAGAGCCCAGCAGAGGAGGTGGGGGGCTGTGGGCTCTGGATTGGTCAGTTTGCTTATGAAAAGCATGCTCTCCAGCAAGTGCTACGCTATCTCCAGGAATTAGTTAATTCTGGGAGGGGTATTCCCTCCTAGGTCGGCAAGACTCCAGATATCAGAGCATAAGGAATATAGAAAATTTAAAAATATAGTTGATACAACTCTCTCCAGGGGCAGATATGGGCACAGTTCACTTTGTGTTGATATTGGTGGACAATTGGATTTAGTGAACCTTAAAGAAATGCAAGAAATTTCAGGCAAAGCCATACAAAAGGGGTAAAAAGATCAGCTGGATCATAATGAGAGAAAACAAGTTAGAAAAATAGGCAAAAGTGACAGGTAGCAGAGATTAAAGCTCACCCTTTCTATCCCTCCCCTCCTTCCTTCTGTCCTGTCTGGGAAAGAGTGTGAGTCTGTGATCTGTAAAGTATGCCCTGAAGGCCGAATGTTTTATCCAGTTAGGATGCCATGCATTCTAAGGCTAAGGACTCCATCAGCAAGCATTTTTCCCCAAGGTGGGCAAAGATGCTTGTCTTTGTTCAAAGACCACAGATTCTCATCTTATCCCAGCTGTCTCCCAAGTGTATGTAGCTACTAGGAATGGATCAGGCAATGGCTGACCCCTCCTTCACACTGAACGCAGAGTGCCATGCTGTGTGCCTGCTGATGAGTGGTGTCATTAGCAAGGTCTACTCTGGCAACCACTACTATCAATGTGGAGTGTTGGGCAACCCTCAATAAGAGGTTCCTTCTACTTCCTACCTTCCAGAGACAATAAACACAGCTGACAGTGTTTAAAAAAAAAAAGAAAAAGAAAAAAACAGTCTCACTCTGTCACCCAGGCTGGAGTGCAGAGTACAATAGCATGATCTCAGCTCACTGCAACCTCCACCTCCCAGGTTCAAGCAATTCTCCTGCCTCAGCCTCCCAAGTAGCAGAGGTTACAGGTATATGCCACCATGCCCGGCTAATTTTTGTATTTTTGGTGGAGATGGGGTTTCACCATGTTGGCCGGGCTGGTCTCAAACTCCTGACTTCAAGTGATCTGCCCATCCCAGCCTCCCAAAGTGCTTGGATTACAGGCATGAGCCACTGTGCCCAGCCAGCTGAGAGTGTTTTGTCAACTGCAACACACACTGTGTAATTGTAAGAAGGGTTTAAAGAATGTTTTGTAATGAATCAATGTGTTATCTGTCGAGGTAGGGTAAAAAATAAAGAAGAGTACAAATGCAAACTCTTGTCTTTGGGAAGCTGATCATCACCATGGAACATAGCATCATGTACCCACAATTTCAAAATCTGCTTTGTGAAAAACCTAGATGCAGAGCACAGGGTTATTCACTTTTTCGAAGGATTATCCAGGAACAGTTTACCAGGCAAGAGTAATCTGTAGAGCCAACAGGCTGCAGAGGAAAACTTGGGACCCTCAGCAAGTCATTTAAGCTCCCTGAGCTTGTTCTCTCATCCATAAAGTGGAGATAATAATGGTACTTACTTCAAAAGGGGATTGGATCAACGAGATAATGGTTGTAAAGCTTTTGACACAGATTTGGCATATAGCCGGCACTCAACAAATAACAGCTATTACTATTCTTCACTTTATTAAGTGATTCACCACTCCTGTAAATAGTAAAAGCCCTTTATGAATCTTTTAAAAGGTTTTTTTTATTTTTAGAAATTACTGAAGAACCACAAGAAAATAAAAGTTGCCTCAAATTCTACCATTTATGATGATTAAAGAAGTGGAAGTTACAGCATCTTCTCCAATCTCACCCTGTTAGTTAAATGCTTTTAATAGAATCTTTTCCAATATTTTGCTGTCCTTCATTATATATCTATAGGTCTGTATACACACAGATCTTTTTACATGAAAGTGAGCTTATGCTATGCATATTGGTCTGGAACTTGCTTATTTCACTTGAATATGTCACGGAGAATGTTTCTAATCAGCTCATTCAGATCTACTGGGTTCTGATTTGAACAGCTACATCCTACTTCATGGTACAAGTATGCAGTCAATTATTTATCCATTTCCCTATTGACAGATATTTAGGTTGTAAACCTCACATATCCTAAGTGTGATCTGATATGAAAAATCATTTGCTTATAAATTTTGTAAATACATGCAAAACACCTATAGGTATTTGGAAAAGGAGTGTTGAATTTTAGATTGTACAGAAGATTTTGGTGTGTTTGTTTGGAGACAGGATCTTGCTCTGTCTCCCATGCTGGAGTGCAGTCATGCCATCACAGCTCACTGCAGCCTCAGCCTCCTGGGCTCAGGCAATCCACTCACCTCAGCGTCCCAAGTAACTGGGGCTACAGGTGTGTGTCACTATGCCTGGCTAATTTTTTAAATTTTTTGTAGAGATGGGGTCTTGCTATGTTGCCCAGGCCGATCTTGAACTCCTGGGCTCAAACTATCCTCCCACCTTGGCCTCCCAAAGTATTGGGATTACAGGTGTGAGCCATTTCCAGATGCACCCATCATGGAAATGGTTCTGCCTGAACTTACAGTACACCCTTAGCTGTATGATCAACAGGTTTTCCCTCCTCTTTGGATTAACTACAATTGTTCCCATCATAAAACTGGCTCAATTCCCATTCCCACCTGGGTCTCAGCCCATCACCCAACAGAGACTTTCATATAGATTCTGAAAATCTATATAAAGACTTTCATATAGGGGTTGGAGGCAGGAGGCTCTGCTTTCCATCTTGCCTGAGTGATCCTCCAATCTTGTCACCCTGTGGATGGTATGGCCCGAAGGAAAACTGGCCACCTCTGCCTGGTGACAGCTTTCTCAGCCATGCAGGCCCCGTCTGTATCACGTACACTTCGCTGAAATGCATGCATTGTGCTCTGTGGAGAAGGAAGGCAAGAAAGCTCAGAGTTCCACAATGGAGGAAGGCCCTGTCGTGCTCTCAGGCAAAGAAAATAATCGAGCCAAAAGAAATCCCTGGCCAGGTGCGGTGGATCACGCCTGTAATCCCCACATTTTAGAAAGCTGAGGTGGGTGGATCACCTGAGGTCAGGAGTTCGAGACCAGCCTGGCCAACATAATGAAACCCCGTCTCTACTAAAAATACAAAAATTAGCCAGCATGGTGGCGGGTGCCTGTAATCTCAGCTACTCGTGAGGCTGAGGCAGAAGAATTGCTTGAACCCAGGAGGCGGAGGTTGCAGTGAGCCAAGATCATGCCACTGCCCTCCAGCCTTGGCAGCAAAGGGAAACTCCATCTCAAAAAAAAAAAAAAATTCCTTTTATAAGCACCAGGTTCATGCTATTCAAAAAGCTGCCACTTGGTCATGTTTCTACTTTTTAATATATTTTCATAAGCTATACTAGATTATCAAATCTTGGAGGACACGAATTAAGCCACATGAAGCATTTTTTTTTTCTTTTTTGAGATAGGGTCTGGCTCTGTTGCCCAGGCTGGAGTAAAGTGGTGTGAACATGGCTGACTGCAGCCTTGATCCCATGGGCTCAAGAGATCCTCCTGCCTCAGCCTCCCAGGTAGCTGGGACCAAGTTGGTTAGACCTGGAAGGCTATTTCTTCAGCTTCCCTTGTAGGATACCCTGGCTACTGCCCCCAGATCTGACAGCTTCTCTAGAATGTCGGAGTCATGCCATACACCTCCCCCCCCATCCTGGCCCTCCTCTTTCTGCCTTATCTCACTCTGCCCATCCACTCCCCCTGCTTTGTGGAGCAGTGGGGCGGAGCAGGGGGGGTGGTGCTGCCCCAAGGCTGAGCTTCATACATGGTCACCTTGCCATGCCCTTCAGAAGGGCACGTGGTTTGCATAACTGTTTCTGTGCCGGGAGCCATGGCAAACGCAGCCTCCACGCCTGTCTCCTAGCTCTGGAAGACACCCTTTGAGAACAGAGACTTGGTAGAGATGTAATGACTGTGTTGCTCTCCACTCAACTACTAGTAGCAACATTCCTTCTACCACCATCCCAAAGAAAGTTCTTATAGAACGAAGTTCTGGGGAAGGAACTGCAGCTGAAGGAATGCAGCAGCATGTCATTCTTCTACATTGAGGCTGAGAGCTCGCTGCAGCAGCCGTGCTGCTTGTGAATAAATATCAAGATGTATTTATTCACAAGCTGTCCAAAGTTAGTTCCAGTGGGTTCAAGGATCTACTTCCCTCATAAGTATTCATTCATTCCTTCATTTGGCAAATATTTAGTGAGCATCTACCATGTCCATGTACTGCTTTTGGCCCCAGGGTTATGATGATGAACAAGCTCATGCTGGTCCCCATCTGAGAGACAGTTCATGTTTAATTCAAGTATAAACCACCACCCTCAATTTATAGATTTAAAGATCACCTCTACTTTCTGTTATCTTGACCACAGAGCAACAATGGTCCTACGGTGTCAGTATGACATATAATACATCATACTTTTCTCACTCTCTTCTGCTATTTCTTAGATAACAAAACACACATCAGGATGATTTTCTTCCCACATTAATGAAGAAAGGCTAGAGGAAAGTGGGACAACAGAAGGACCCATCCCCCTCACTGTGATATCCAAATCTAATGCACTTCAGAGCCTCCAAGGCAGCAGCAGGAACAGCACTTATTGGTGCTCTAATAGGAAAGCCTTTCGCTTCCTCTTAACTGGTTCTCACCTCTTTGGGGAGTGAGAATACATAATAGATTAAAAGGCCTCTTCTTGTAGTTCCTGTTGATGTTAAAGGAAAACAATAACACTGTTCTGAGAGTTTAGCACGGCTGAATAGATCCAGTGTAAGTGCCTGAAAGCAGGGTTTGCTTTGAATAAGCCTCCATTCAGATAATGGTGAACCAAGTACCCACTTCTCCCTCTAGGCCTTCCAGTGGGTGCCGCAAACATCCTCACTCTTGTCAGGCACAGCTTCTAAAACCCTTAAAGCTTTCACAATCTCCTTGATATTAGCGGTTGGTTTATTCTTTTCCCTGAAAGCTTATAGAAGCAAAAGAATTTCAAAGCTGGAAGGGACCGCAGAGAGCAGCTGTTTTATTTAATTTATATTTTTAATTTTCCTAATTCAACAACTTCAGGGAGATGAGTTTATTTGCTCCGTTTCCCCCTGTTCCCTGGCCTGTTTCCATGCATTACCCACCTGCTGCCCTTTTCCCCTGGCCCCAACTCCACCCCTTAGGCCAACTTTCTCCTTGAAAACCATTCTTTGATTTTCCTTTCTTTCTTGTAATACTGCCCATATGGGCTACACTGATCCTCTCTCCCGTCCCAGAGTTAATGTGTGGCTGTAGCTTCTGTCTGCTTTGGGTATCTTAGCTGGAATACAGACGGTTGTGCAGAGACAAGGTCTAGATTTTGTAAATAAGTAGGGACAGAATCAACCAGGGGACAACCTCTGGGGTGCAGCCTGCATGCTAGGGCTTGTACAAAAGTGGGTTACTGTGCCTGATTCTGTTAGTACAATGAGAACTCAGGAGGGCTGGAGGCTGGTTTTCATCTGAACACTTATCTTAGGAGAAGGGGTGCTCTGGTACATGGGGGTTATTCCTGGAGAAAACACAGAACAGTACCTGGATTTGTCAGCACACAGGCTAGTCCAAGCCTGATTGTCACCGGAGAGAAGCTCAAAGCCCACTGTTTCTTTCACAAAAGAAAAGGATAACTTCATTCTGATCTGAATGATCCTGGGTGTCTTGGCTTCTGCTATTTCCTTAGAAGATAAGTCAGGGCTGGGCGTGGTAGCTCACGCCTGTAATCCCAGCACTTTGGGAAGCCAAGGCAGTAAGGTCACTTGAAAAGGAGTTTGAGGCCAACCCGACCAACATGATGAAACCCCATCTCTACCAAAAATACAAAAATTAGCTGGGCATGGTGGCATAAACCTGTAATCCTAGCTACTCAGGAGGATGAGGCAGGAGAATGAACCCGAGAGGTGGAGGTTACAGTGAGCTGAGATCATGGCATTGCACTCCAGCCTGGGTGACACAGTGAGACTCAATCTCAAAAAAAAAAAAAAAATACACATATATATATGTCTTTGGGCCTCTGTACCTTTCAAAAGACAGAAGACAGCATCTGGCCCAAGTAAAATGAACCATCTGTGATAGCAAAATAATGGCCCTAAAGATGTTCACTTCCTAACCCTCAGAACCTGTGAATATGGTGTCTTACCTGGCAAAAGAGATGTAATATTGGAAGATTATCTGAGCGGGCTCAACGTAATCACAAGGGTCCTTATATTAGGGAGGAAGCAAGACGCAAGTGAGAGAAAGAAATTGGAAGTTGCTATGCTGCTGGCCTGAATGGAGGACGGGGCCAAGAGCCAGGAAGGCAGGCAGCTTCTAGGGGCAAAGGAATAGTCTCCCCTAGAGCCTCCGGAAGGAATGTAGCCCCAGTAACACCTTGATTTTAGCCACATGAGATCCATGTCAGACTTCTGACCTCCAGAACTGTCAGGTAATAAGTTCCTATTGTTTTACGCCACTCAGCTTGGAGCAACTTGTGACCACAGCAATAGGAAATGGACGCGCCTGCAAAAAGGAAGAAGACAAAGCAGGGGTTGAGGCGTTCCTACAATCCCGCGGGTGAGGTTCACATGATCCAAATGAGCTTTGTGGGAGGTGTCCTGAGAATCTCCTCGGTCTTGGATCCCTCTGTGAAGCAATGGGCTTTCCCTACTTCTCTATGCCTCTCCCTGATACCCAGCAGAGCTCCAGCTCCAGACTGGAGCATCATGAGGAAGCAGTTTTCTCTTCTCTGACTTCCCAGCTGGTCTCAGCAAAAGACCTTCCAAATCTGAATTTCTTACTGTGATAGAAATCCTGACTTTGCGTCCCCACAAAATTCATGTTGAAGCCCTTATCCTCAATGTAATTTGTATTTGGAAACAGGGCCTTTAAGCAGATAGCAAAGGTTGAATGAGGTTATAAGAATGAGGTCCTAATCCTATAGAACTGGTGTCGATATAAAGAGAGAAAGAGACACCAGAGGGCTCTCAATTTCTCTGAGCATGCACAGAGGAAAGGCCATGTGAGGACAGTAAGAAGATGCCTTCT
Organism: Sapajus apella; assembly: GCF_009761245.1. Classification (NCBI taxonomy): domain Eukaryota; kingdom Metazoa; phylum Chordata; class Mammalia; order Primates; family Cebidae; genus Sapajus; species Sapajus apella. The sequence continues at coordinate 21,823,773 of NW_022436952.1, read as the reverse complement.
GCAGCTCAAGGAGAGGGACCTCACGACAAACCAATCCCAATGGCACCTTGATCTGAAACTTCCAGCATCCAGAACTGCGAGGGAATAAGTTTCTGTTGTTTAGGCACCCAGTCTGTGGTAGTTTATTAGGAAAGTGTAGCCGACTAGTCAGTCACCCCAGGTCTGTCAAGGTTCCAACTTGGAGCAAAGCCTCTACTGCCCCCTGTTCATGCAGCTGGACAAACTCAGAGCACTTCTGCTATCTTCCCCTCTGAGCTTCCCCATCTCAAATGGCCAGTTATGCACACACAGTGAGAGGGAGGTCAGGAGCATCTCTAGGGAGTGTTCCTAACAGGTATCAGTCCCCAGAGACAAATGCAGAAAACTGCTGATGCTCTTTAGCCTTCTCTTTTTTTTTTTTTTTTTTTTTTTTTGGAGATGAGAAGCCACTGGCCTCTGGTGTTTGTTTGTTTGTTTTTGAAAGAAAGAAAGAGAAAGGGGGAGAGAGAACAGGAGTCTTGCTCTATTGCCCAGGCTGGAATGCAATCTAAAAATAGGTATTTAAAACCTCTTTTATGCCGATAATTGTGCTTAACAGCGGAGACAGGAAGGAATAGGGAAGAAAATAACAAACAGCCAACCAATATTTCATTTAAGTCTGAAATGCTATGCAAATGCTGAAGAGTGATTTACTTCCAATTATGTGGTGACCTTCAAAATAGGTATGATACTGAGAAAAATGTATGTTCCGTGGACCTGAGGTGAAGAATTCTATAAATATTCACTGAGTTTACTTGTTCCAGGTCTGAGTTCAAATCATAGATGTCCCTGTTAATTTTCTATCTCGTTGATCCATTGAATATTAACAATGTGGTGTCAAAGTCTCCCGCTATTATTGTGCGGGAGTCCAAGTCTCTTTATAAGTCATTAAGAACTGTCTTATGTATCTGGGTGTTCCTATATTGGGTGCATATATATTTATGATCATTGACTCCTGTTGTTGCATTGATCCTTTTACCATTATGTAATGTCCTTCATTGTTTCTTTTAGTCTTTGTTACTATTAAAGTCTATTTTGTCAGAGACAAAAGTTACAACTCCTGTTTTCTTTTACTTTTTCTTTTTTTTTTTTTTTGCCCTCCATTTGATTAGTAAGCCTTCCACCAACCCTTTGTTTTCAGTCTTTGTGTGTCCTTGCTTATGAGATGGATCTGGATACAGCTAACCGATGGGTTTTGACTTTTTATTTAATTTGCCTGTCTTTGTCTTTGATTGGGGCATTTAATCCATTTAAATTTAGGATTAATATTGATATTTGTGAGTTTAATATTGCCGTTTAATGCTAGCTGGCTATTTTGCCCATTACTTGATATAGATTCTTCATTATAGAGATATTCTTTACCTTTTGGTAAGTTTTTGGGATGACTGATACTGGTTGTTCCTTTCTGTGTATAGCGCTTCTTTCCGAAGCTCTTATCAAGCAGGCCTAGTGGTGATGAAATCTCTGAGTGCTTGCTTGTTCACGAAAAATTTTATTTTTCCTTCATTTATGAAGCTTAATTTGGCTGGATATGAGATTCTGGGTTGAAAATTCTTTTCTTTGAGGATACTGAATATTGACCCCCACTCTCTTCTAGTTTGTAGGGTTTCAGCTGAGAGATCTCCTGTGAGTCTGACAGGCTTCCCTTTATGGGTAACCTGACCTTTCTCTCTAGCTGCCCTTAGAATTTTCTCCTTTATTTCAACCCTGGTGAATCTAGCAATTATGTGTCTTGGGGTTGCTCTACTTGAGGAATATCTTTGTGATGTTCTCTGTATTACCTGAAGTTGAGTATTTTCCTGCCTTACTAGGTAAGTTTTCCTGAATAATATCCTGAAGAATATTTTCCAGCTTGGAATAATTCTCTTTATGACATTCAGGTACACCTATCAAATGTAAATTAGGTCTTTTCATATAGTCCCATATTTCTTGGAGACTTTGCTCATTCCTTTTTACTCTTTCTTCTCTAATCTTGTCTTCTCGTTTCATCTCATTAAGTTGGTCTTCGACCTCTGATATCCTTTCTTCTGCTTGATCAATTCGACTGTTAAAACCTGTGCATACTTCGCGGAGTTCTTGTATTGTATTCTTCAGTTCCATTAATTCACTTATATTCCTCTCTAGATTGTCTATTCTCGTTAGGATTTCGTCAAACCTTTTTTCAAGGTTCTTAGTTTCTTTACATTGGGCTAGAACATGTTCTTTTAACTCACAGAAGTTTCTTATTATCCACCTTCTGAAGCCTAAATCTGTTAATGGAATGCACTCATTCTCCATCAGGACTTGTTCCCTTGTTGATGAGGAACTGTGATCCCCTGTAGAGGGAGAGGCATTCTGATTTTGGATATTCTCAGCCTTTTTAACGCTGGTTTCTTCCCATCATTGTGAATTTATCCACCTGTCGCCTTTGTAATTACTGACTTTCAAATTAGGTCTCTTAGTGGATGTCCAACTTGTTGATTCCCAGCGCCAGAATCTGAGCAACCCACTGCACCGGCCAAAACAGTGGCATTAAGATTTGTGGTGCTTTTCTGCCTGGGAATCTCCGGTCTGGCTTCCTTCTTGAGTCCCTTTTTCAATCAGCTGAATAGGCGACTCTGCCTTCCCAGAGCTCCAAACATCGACCAAAAGGGGACCCAGTCCTGTTTACTCTGCACCAAGAACCGCCGTGCTGCCAGGCCACCAGCAAAATTGCCGCGCCGGCCACAAGAATCGCGCTGGCTACCCGTGGGGCTCCTCTGCTGGGAATCTCCTGGTCCGTGAGCAACAAAAATTCATCTGAAAGTGTGGCGTCCTCTCATTCTCTGCACTTTCACTGGGAGCTACAATCCTGAGCTGCTAGTAATCAGCCATCTTGGATCTCTCCTCTTTAGCCTTCTCTTGCTTAGGAAGAACACCTGCCTCTAGAATACCCCAAGGTCACCCCAAACTCCATCAGTTTTCATTCTCCTCTGCAAGGATGATGACACTTATTCCTTAGGAACAGCCAGGCCCAAGCCTTCCAGACAAGCAAGCATCCCCTCCTCAGCCTCCACCAACAGCAGGTGAAAAAGATTACAATGGACAGCACCACAGACATGAGGGAGACAGTAAATCAATTGAGTAGACATTGAAGTTATATCTGAGCTTCTGAGGAGGGGGTGGAGGTGAAGACAGAGAGTAAGTAGTTGTCTCATTTTGCCCTGACAGACGTGTAGCATCATCTCCTATCACTCTTTCCTGGCAGGAAATGATGGTACCTGAGGAAAGGGTGAGCACAGGTTAGGGGGACTAATAAGGGATAATGCAGTCCCCAGGTCTGACAGTGGTGGAAGAGTTGTTGCAATCCCTAGGCCTAAAGAGGAAAGAAAGAGGTGGGTGCGGTGGTTCATACCTGTAATCCCAGCACTTTGTGAGGTCCAGGCGGGTGGATTACCTAAGGTCAGGAGTTTGAGACCAGCCTGGTCAACATGGCAAAACTCTGTCTCTACTAAAAATATAAAAATTAACTGGGCATGGTGGTGAGTGCCTGCAGTCCCAGCTACTCGGGAGGCTGAGGCAGGAGAATCACTTGCACCCAGGAGGTGGAGGTTGCAGTGAGCCAGGATCACACCACTGCACTCCAGTTTGAGCAACAGAGTGAGAATCCATCTCAAAAAGAGAGAGAGAGAGAGAGAGGAAAAGAGGAGGGGGAGATTCTAGAACCCAGAGAAGGCAGAGAAAGGCCATGTAACAAGAACAGCTCAGGTGGGCAGGACCTGCAGAAATGCCTAGCCCAACTGACTTCCTTGTCAGTCTTGTTCCAGCCTCCTTCTGGTACTCCCTGTTGACCAAACGCAACTGGAAACCAGAGCATCAGGAAGCTTGGGGAATACAGAGTGCAGGTGAGGGTGGATTTGCAGTACTGATGGAAGATATCAGCATGCTTACTCTCCAACATGCTGGCCTCCTTTCTGTTCTCTGATATGCCCAGCTTCCTCTCATCTTTCATGTCTCATATCAAATGTCACCTGCTCAGAGGAAGCCTTTGCTGATCTCTCAATTTGAAGGAATGCTCTTGACTCTTAGGACCTCTTCCCTGTCGTCTACAACAGTCATCAACTTGTTGGTTGGGTGGTACCCCTTTGCTGTACATCTTTAGACTGGGGACTGTGGAGTCTACTTCAACCACTGGAATGAAAGTGTAGTGAGGGGAGCTTGTGACTAGCACTGCGTCTGGCACAGACCCTTTCTTAAAAGATACTTTTTAGAGCAGTTTCAGGTTCACAGCAAAATTAAGAGGAAGGCACAAAGATGTTCCACATGTCTTCTGCTCCCACACGTGCATAGCTTCCCCTGTTACCAACATCCCCCCACCAGAGTTGTACATTCATTACAATTGATACACCTACAGTGATAGACCATTATCACCGTGAGTCCATAATTTACATAAGGGTTCACATTTTGTGTTGTACATTCTATGGGTTATGACAAATGTATAATGGTGTGTATTCATTATTATAGTATCTGAGTATTCTCATGACCCTAAAAATCCCCTGTGCTGTACTTACTCATCCCCCCCGTTATCCCCTGGCAACCACTGATCTTTTTACTATTTCCATGGTTTTTTGTTTTCTGGAATGTGATAGAGTTGGAACCATATCAGTATGCAGCCTTTTCAGATTATCTTCTTTTACTTGGTAATACACATTTAAGTTTCTTCCATGTCTTTTCATAGCACAATCATAACTTACTGCAGCCTCCATCTCTGGGGTCCAAGCAATCTCTCCAGCTTAGCCTCCTGTGCAGCTGAGACTACAGGTACATGCCAAACACCCGGCTGATATTCTTTATTTTTCGTAGAGACAGGGTCTCACTATGTTGCCCAATTAAGTCTGAAACTCTTGGCCTCAAATGATCCTTCCACCTTGGCCTCCCAAAGTGCTGGGATTATAGGCATAAACAGTGATATCCAATCAGCTCATTTCTTTTTAGGGCTAAATAACATTCCATTGTCTGGATATACCGCAGTTTGTTGATCTGTCTACCTACTTAAGGACATCTTGATTTCTTCTAAGTTTTGGTAAGTATGAATAAAGCTGCTGTAAACATCACGTGCAGGGTTTCTTTGTGTGGAAATAAGCTTTCTGCTCCTTTGAGTAAATACCAAGGAGTGCAATTTTTGGATCATATGGTAAGAGTATGTTTAGTTTTGTAGAAAACCACCAAACTCTCTTCCAAAGTGGCCATACCATTCTGCATTCCCACCAGCAACACATGAGAGCTTCTGTGCTCCACATCTTCACCAGCCTTTGGTGCTGTTACTGTTGCAGATTTCAGCCATTCTATTAGATGTGTAATTGTATCTTATCGCCATCTTAATTTGCATTTCCTTGATGACATATGACCTAGACCATCTTTTTGTATCCTTATTTACCAGCTTTGTATCTCCTTTGGTGATGCGTCTGACAAGGTGTTTAGCCCATTTAAAAAATCAGGTTGTTTTCTTATTGTTGAGTTTTAAGAGGTCTTTGTATATTTTGATTAATAGTTCTTAATAAAGTGTGTATTTGGCATATATTTTCTCCAAGGCTGTATTTGTCTTCTCATTTTCTTGAAACTGTCTTTCGCAGAGCAGAGTTTTTCATTTCAATGGACCCTAGCTTGTCAATTATTTCTTTCATGAATATGCCTTTGTATATAAAAAGTCATCACTATACCCAAAGTCATCTAGGCTTCCTCCTACATTATCTCCTAAGAGTATTCTAGTTTGGATTTTACATTTAGGTCTATAAATCCATCCTGAGTTATTTTTTAAATTTATAAAAAATAGAAACTCATTTTTTATTGTTCTGGAGGCTGGAAAGTCCAAGGTGCCAGCAGATTTGGCAATTCTGACTTGAAGATGACACTTTGCATTCTGCATGTTTCAGAGGGAAGAAACACTGTTCCTCACCTGGCAGAAGAGTAGAAGGGCAAAGAGAGGGTAAGAGAGGGCAAGAGGAGGCCAAACTGTATCAATTCTGTCCATGACGGTGGAGCCCTCATGGCCTAGTGACCTCTCAAAGGTCCCACCTCCTAATATTGTTACAATGGCAATTTTATATATATATATGCCATTATATATTATATATAATTTTTATTTTATATATATATATATTATATATATATATATATCAATCATATATTTATATATTTTAGCACATGGAAATGGAAATATTTGGTGTTATGGAAAAACAGATGGATAGATGGATAAACTCTCTCTCTCTCCTCTATTTTTCTTTCCCAATTTTCTCCAATTTTAAATTTTACTTTAAGTTTCAGGATACATATGCAGAATGTGCAGGTTTGTTACATAGGTATACATGTGCCATGATGGTTTGCTGCACCCATCAACCTGCCATCTAGGTTTTAAGCCCCACATGCATTAGGTATGTGTTCTAATGCTCTCCCTCCCCTTCCTCTCATCCCCCGACAGGCCCTAGTGTGTGTTGCTCCCTTCCCTGTGTCCATGTGTTCTCATTGTTCAACCCCCACTTATGAGTGAGAACATGCAGTGTTCAGTTTTCTGTTCCTGTGTTAGTGTGTTGAGAATAATGGCTTCCAGCTTCATCCATGTCCCTGCAAAGGACATGATCTCATTCGTTTTTAAGGCTACATAGTATTCCATGGTGTATGTGGCCACACTGTCTTCCACAATGGTTGAACTAATTTACAATTCCACCAACAGTCTAGAAGCATTCCTATTTCTCCATAGCCCTGGCAGCGTCTATTGTTTCTTGACTTTTTAATAATTGCCATTCTGACTGGAGTGAGATGGTATCTCATTGTGGTTTTTATTTGCATTTCTCTAATGATCAGTGATGATGAGCTTTTTTCCCTATTTTTACTGGCCACATAAATGTCTTCTTTTGAGAGTGTCTGTTCATATCCTTTGCCCGATTTTTGTTGGGTTGTTTTTTTCTTGTAAATTTGTTTGAGCTCCTTGTAGATTTTGGATAGTAGACCTTTGTCAGATGGTTACATGGTAGAATGTAACGTCTGGATTGATTTGTGTGTGTGTGGATTTCCAGTTGTTCCAGCACCATTTGTTGAGAGGGCTGTCTTTGCTTCATTGTATTACCTTTGCTTCTTTGCCAAAGATCAGTTAACTATATTTACATGGTTATACTTCTAGGATCTCTATTCTGTGCCACTGAGTTATTTGTCTGTTTTTTCACTAATACCACATGGACTTAATTTGTCTATTTTTTCACTAATACCACACTGGTTTAATTTGTTCTTTCATTAATACCACACTGGCTTAATTACTGTAGCTTTATACTAAGTCTTGAAGTTGGGTAGTGTCAGCCCTCCAACTCTGTTCTACTTCAATATTGTGTTGGCAATTCTGGGTCATTTGCTTCTCCATATTGACTTTAGAACCAGTTTGTTAATATCCACAACATTCACAAAATAACCTGGTGGGATTCTGATTGGGATTACATTGAATCTATAGATCAAGTTGGGACTTTTGACTGACATTTTGACATTATTGAGTCTGCCTATCCATCAACATGGAATATTCCTCCATTTCTTTAGTTTCGTGATTTTTTTTAAACAGAGTTTTGTAGTTTCACTCAGATAAATCTTACACACGTTTTGTTAGATTTATAACTATTTCATGTTTTTAATTTAATTGTATTTGTTCATTGACATTTATATTAACCCTGTATCCTGCAACCTTGTTGTGATCACTTATTAGTGCCAGTTTTTTGTTGTTGTTGAATCTTTTGGATTGTCTATATAGATGACTGTGTCATCTGTAAACAAAGACAATTTCATTTTTTCCTTCTCAATCTGTATACTTTTTGTTTTCTTCTCTTGTCTTGTTCCACTAATTGTATTTCCAGTCTAATACTGAAAAGGACTGCTGAGAGGGGACACACCTGCCTTGTATCTGATCTTACTGGGAAATTTTTGAGTTTCTTATCATTAAATGTGATATAGCTATTGGTTTTTTGAATTGTGTCAAGTTAAGGAAGTTTCCTCTATTCCTAGTTTGGTGAGAAATTGTATCATGAATATGTTTTTGATTTTGTCAAATGCTTTTACTGCATCTATTGATATGACCATGTGATTTTTCTTTTTTAGCCTGCTGATGTGATGGATTAGTTAATTGGTTTTTGAAAGTTGAGCCAGCTTTGCATACATGGGATATATCTCACTTGGTCATGGGGTATAATTCTTTTCATACATTTTGGAATTCAATTTGCTTAGATTTTTTTTGAGGATTTTGACCTCTATCTTCATGAGAGATATTGGTCTATAACTTTCTTATTTTATAGCGTCTTTGGTTTAAGTGTTTAGGGTAGTAGAGTAATACTGGCCTCACAGAATGAGTTAGGAAGTATTCTTTATTCATCTCTGAGACAGATTGTAGAGAATTCTATAATCTCTTCCTTAAATATTTGGTAGAGTTCATGAATAAACTGATTTGGGGCTGGTGACTTCAGTTCTGGAAGGTTAATTATTGATGCAATTTCTTTAATGGATACAAGCCTATACAGATTGTCTATTTCTTCTTGTGTGAGTTCTGGCAGATTGTATCTTTTTAAGAATTGGTCCATTTCGTCTAGGTTATCACATTTGTGGGCATAGAGCTATTCACAGTACTTCTTTATTATTCTATTAACATCCATGGGATCCGTAGTGATGTCCCCTCTTTAAATTCCAGTATTAGTGATTAGAGATTTATCCATTTCAGGTATCTTTTTAAGAACTAGCTTTCATCTTAGTTGATTATTTTCTATTCATTTCCTATTTTTAATGTCAATTATTTCTGCTCTAGTTTTTATTACTTCTTTACTTCTGTTAATTTTGGAATTAATTTGCTCTTCTTTTCATAGTCCCTTAAAGTGGAAACTTTGATTATTGATGTTAGATATTTTTAATATATGCATTCAATGCTCTATATTTCCCTCTAAGTATTGCTTTGGCTGAATCCCACAAATTTTGATAAGTTGTGTTTTTATTTTCACTTAGTTCATGATATCTTTGATTTCTCTTGAGATTTGTTTGACACATGTTATTCAGAAATGTGTTGTTTAATGTCTGTGTAGTTGAGAAATTTTTAGTCATCTTATTGACTTCAAGTTTAATACCATGATGTTCTGAGAACAGATCTTACGTTATTTTTATACTTTTAAATTCATTAAGGTATATTTCCCAGCCCAGAATGTGGTCTATCTTTGTGAGTGTTCCATATGAACTTGAGAATGTGTATTCTGCTACTGTTAGGTAATCTGTAGATGCAATTATATACATTTAATTGATGGTGTCATTGAGTTTAACTATGTCCTTACTCATTTTTTGCCTGTTGGATCTGTCCACTTCTGATATAGGAGTGCTAATGTCTCCAACTATAACTGTGGATTTATTTATTTCTTCTTGCAGTTCTGTTAGTTATTGCCTCACAAAGTTTAGCCTTCTGTTGTTAGGCACATAAACATTAAAAACTGTTATGTCTTCTTTGAGAAGCAGTCATTTATTTTTATGTAATACTTGTTCTTTATTCCACATAACATTCTTTGCTTTGAAGTCTGCTCTGCATAAAATTAATATAGCTACTCTGATATTCTTTTCTTTTTTTTAAACTTTATTTTACTTTAGGTGCATATTATATCTTTCATTTCTCCCATGTTATCCATCCCAACGCTCCCATCCCTCCCCAGTCCCCCTCCCCACCCACCGCTGTCTCTCTCCTACCCGCCCCCACAACTGTCCCCATTGTGTGATGCTCCTCTCCCTCAGTCCACGTGTTCTCATTGGTCAACACCCACCTATGAGTGAG
>NW_022436952.1:21813399-21813865 GCF_009761245.1 Sapajus apella | reverse complement strand
CCCAGTCCCCCTCCCCACCCACCGCTGTCTCTCTCCTACCCCCCCCCACAACTGTCCCCATTGTGTGATGCTCCTCTCCCTCAGTCCACATGTTCTCATTGGTCAACACCCACCTATGAGTGAGAACATACGGTGTTTGGATTTCTGTTCTTGTGTCAGCTTGCTGAGAATGATGGTTTCCAGATTCATCCAAGTTCATACAAAGGACACGAACTCATCAATTTTTAAGGCTGTGTAGTATACCATGCTGTATATGTACCACATTTTCTTTGTCCAGTCTATCATTGATGGGCATTTGGGTTGGTTCCAGATCTTTGCTATTGTACAAAGGGCTGCAATGAACATACATATGCATGTTCCTTTATAGTAGAACGATTTATAGTTCTTTGGGTATACACCCAGTAGTGGCACTGCTGGGTCAAATGGAATTTCTATTTCTAGATCCTTGAGAAATCGCCACACTGTC
>NW_022436952.1:21392470-21813299 GCF_009761245.1 Sapajus apella | reverse complement strand
GTTTGTTGGCCTCATATATGTCTTTTGCAAACTGTCTGTTCATATCCTTTGCCCACTTTTGAATGGGATTGTTTGTTTTTTTCTTGTATATCTGTTTTAGTTCCGTGCAGATTCTGGATATTAGCCCTTTGTCAGATGGAAAGATTGCAAACATTTTTTCCCATTCTGTTGGTTGCCGATTCGCTCTAATCATGGCTTCTTTTGCTGTACAGAAGCTCCGGAGTTTAATTAGATCCCATTTGTCTATCTTGGCTTTTATTGCCATTGCTTTTGGTGTTTTAGTAATGAAGTCTTTGCCTATGCCTATGTCCTGGATGGTTTTGCCTACATTTTCTTCTAGTGTTTTTATGGTGTTCGTTTTTATGTTTAAATCTTTGATCCACCTGGAGTTAATTTTAGTGTAAGGTGACAGGTAGGGGTCCAGTTTCTGCGTTCTGCACATTGCTAGCCAGTTTTCCCAACACCATTTATTAAAGATGGAGTCCTTTCCCCATTGCTTGTTTTTGCTGGGCTTGTCAAAGATCAGATGGGTGTAGATGTGTGGTGTTCATTCTGCGGTCTCTGTTCTGTTCCATTGCTATATGTCTCTGTTTTGGTACCAGTGCCATGCTGTTTTGATTACAGTAGCATTGTAGCATAGTTTGAAGTCTGGCAGTGTGATACCTCTGGCTTTGTTCTTTTTGCTTAGGATTGTCTTGGCTATGTGGGGTCTTTTGTGATTCCATATGAAGTTTAAAGTGTTTTTTTCCAGTTCTGTGAAGAAAGTCATTGGTAGCTTGATGGAGATAGCCTTAAATCTGTAGGTTACTTTTGGCAGTATGGCCATTTTCACAATACTGATTCTTCCTAACCATGAGCATGGAATGTTTCTCCATCTGTTTGTGTCCTCTCTTATTTCATTGAGCAGTGGTTTGTAGTTCTCCTTGAAGAGGTCCTTTACATCCTTGGTTAGTTGTATTCCTAGGTATTTTATTCTCTTTGTAGCAATTCTGAATGGGAGTTTGCTCTTGATTTAGCTCTCTGTTTGTCTGTTATTGGTATATAGGAAAGCTTGTGATTTTTGCACATTGATTTTGTATCCTGTGACTTTGCTGAAGTTGCTTATCAGTTTGAGAAGATTTGGGGCTGAGACAATGGGGTCTTCTAGATATACAATCATGTCATCTGCAAAGAGAGACAGTTTGACTTCCTGCTTTCCTAATTGAATACACTTTATTTCTTTTTCTTGCCTGATTGCTCTGGCTAGAACTTTCAATACTATGTTGAATAGGAGTGGTGAGAGAGGGCATCCTTGTCTACTGCCTGATTTCAAAGGGAATTCTTCCAGCTTTTGATCATTCAGTATGATATTGGCTGTAGGTTTGTGATATATAGCTTTTATTATTTTATGATACATTCCATCGATACCTAGTTTATTGAGAGTTTTTAGCCTGAAAGGCTGTTGAATTTTGTCGAAGGTCTTCTCTGCATCTATTGAGATAATCATGTGGTTTTGTCTTTGGTTCCATTTATGTGATGGATTACATTTATGGATTTGTGTATGTTCAGCCAGCCTTGCATCCCCGGAATGAAGCCTACTTGGTCGTTATGGATAAGCTTCTTGATGTGCTGTTGCAATCTGTTTGCCAGTATTTTATTGAAGAGTTTTGCGTCGATGTTCATCATGGATATTGGCCTGAAGTTTTCTTTTTTAGTTGAGTCTCTGCCTGGCTTTGGTATCAGGATGAAGTTGGTCTCATAAAATGAATTAGGGGGGATACCCTCCTTTTGTATTGTTTGATACAGTTTCAGAGGGAATGGAACCAGCTCCTCTTTTTACATCTGGTAGACTTTAGCTGTGAATCAGTCTGGACCTGGACTTTTTTTGGTTGGTAGGCTATTGATTGCTGCCTCTACTTCAGCCCTTGATATTGGTCTATTCGGGATTTCAACTTCCTCCTGGTTTAGTCTTGGTAGAGTATTAGTGACTAGGAATTTATCCATTTCTTCTTAGTTTACCGGTTTATGTGAGTACAGCTGTTTGTAGTAATCTCTGATGGTAGTTTGTATTTCTGTGGGATCAGTGGCGATATCCCCTTCATCATTTTTTATTGCATCTATTTGATTCTTCTCCCTTTTCTTTTTTATTAATCTGGCTAGTGGTCTGTCTATTTTGTTGTTCTTTTCAAAAATCTAGCTCCTGGATTTATTGATTTTTTGAAGGGGTTTTTTGTGTCTCTTCTATCTCCTTCATTTCTGCTCTGATCTTAGTTATTTCTTGTATTCTGCTAGCTTTTGAGTTTTTTTGATCTTGCTCCTCTAGTTCTTTCGATTTTGATGATAGGGTGTCAATTTTAGATCATTCCTCTCTTCTCTGGTAGGCATTTATTGCTATAAATTTCCCTCTCGACCCTGCTTTTAAGGTGTCCCAGAGATTCTGGTAAGTTGTTTCTTTATTTTGGTTGGTTTCGACGAACACCTTTATTTCTGCCTTCATTTCATTGTTTATCCAGTTGACACGCAGAAGCAAGTTGTTCAGTTTCCAAGTGGTTGTGCGGGGTTGAGTGTGTTTCTTGATCCTGAGTTCTAATCTGATTGCGCTGTGGTCTGACAGACTGTTTGTTATGATTTCCATTCTTTTGCATTTGCTGAGCAATGATTTGCTTCCAATGATGTGGTCAATTTTAGAGTAAGTGTACATTTTTCTCAGTGGTGCTGAGAAAAATGTATATTCTGTGGATTTGGAGTGGAGCGTTTTGTATATGTCTATTAGGTCCGCTTGGTCCAGATCTGCATTCAAGTCCAGGATATCCTTGTTAATTTTCTGTCTCGTTGATCTGTCTAATATTGACAGTGGAGTGTTAAAGTCTCCCACTATTATTGTGTGGTAGTCTAAATCTCATTTTAGGATGTTAAGAAATTGCTTTATGTATCTGGGTGCTCCTGTGTTGGGGGCGTATATACAGCTAGTGCTCGACTTACGACCATGATTGGGACTGGCAGACTGGTCATAACACAATTTGGTCGTAAGTTGAGTAGGCTATATGTACAGGTGAAATGGTGCACGTGGAGATGGTAGTGCTCCCAGAAGCTGGTCCGCACTGTCGTACACCCAGCTGGGCAACATTTGCGCTGCCCGACGCGGAGCAGTCGTGGCTAGCGATTGTGGTCGTAAAGTCTAAGGATCGTAAGTTGCATAGGTCGTAAGTCGATCAATACCTGTATTTAGGATAGTTAGCTCTTCCTGTTGGATTGATCCTTTTACCATTATGTAGTATCCTTTTTTGTCTCTTTAGATTTTTGTTGGTTTGAAGTCCATTTTATCAGAGACTAGGATTGCAACCTCTGCTTTTTTTTTTCTTTGTTCTCCATTTGCTTGGTAAATCTTCTTCCATCCCTTTATTTTGAGTCTATGTGTGTCTTTGTATGTGAGATGGGTTTCTTAAATACAGCACATCTATCAATTCTGACTTTTTATCCTGTTTGCCAGTCTGTGTCTTTTGATTGGGGTGTTTAGGCCATTTACATTCAATGTTAATATTGTTATGTGTGAATTTATTCCTGCCATTTTGTTACTGGCTGGTTTTCTTTCCCATTAGTTGACTCATTTTCTTCATTGCATTTTTGGTCTTTGCCAGCTGGTTTGCTTTTGCAGTGACTGGTGCTTGCTCCTTTCCATGCTTAGTGTTTCTTTTAGAAGCTCTTGTAGGGCAGGTCTGGTGGGTGACAGAATCTCTCGATAATTGCTTGTCCATAAAGGATTTTATTTCTCCTTCACTTACGAAGCTTTGTTTGGCTGGATATGAGATTCTGGGTTGAAAGTTCTTTTCTTTAAGCATGTTGAATATTGGCCTCCACTCTCTTCTGGCTTGCAGGGTTTCTGCCGAGAGATCTGCTATGAGTCTGATTGGCTTCCCTCTGTGGGTGACCTGACCTTTCTCTCTGGCTGCTCTTAGCATTTTTTCCTTCATTTCGACCCTGGGGAATCTGAAGATTATGTGCCTTGGGGTTGCTCTTATTGAGGAATATCTTTGTGGAGTTCTCTGTATTTCTTGAATTTGAAATTTGCACTGCCTTGCTAGGCTTGGGAAGTTCTCCTGGATAATATCCTGGAGCCTATTTTCCAGCTTGGATTTATTCTCCCCATCATATTCAAGTACCCTGATCAAGCATAGATTAGGTTTTTTCACATAATCCCATATTTCTTGGAGACTTTGTTCATTTCTTTTTACTCCCATTTCTCTTGTTTTGCCTTCTCTTATTTCATTGAGTTGATCTCCAATCTCTGATATCCTTTCTTCTGCTTGATCAGTTCAGCTATTAAAACTTGTGTTTGCTTCACGTAGTTCTCGTGCTGTGTTTTTCAACTCCATCAGGTCGTTTATGTTCTTCTCTAAGCTGGTTATTCTAGTTAGCATTTCGTCTTACCTTTTTTCAAGGTTTTTGGTTTCTTTGCATTGAATTAGAACATGTTCCTTTAGCTCAGAAAAGTTTGTTATTATCCATCTTCTGAAGACAGTTTCTGTCAATTCGTCACACTCCTTCTCAGTCAAGTTGTGATCCTGTGTTTTTGAGGAGTTGTGATCCCTTGAAGGAGAAGAGGTATTCTGGTCTTTGATGGTTTCATCATTTTGGGGCTGCTTTTTTCCCATCTTTGTGGATTTACCTGGCTGTGGTGTCAGAGAGCTGCCTGATGAGGTTGTTTGTCTGCCTGTGGGGGCGCTACTGGGTTTCTAGGGACTACTTCAGGTTACTAGGGAAGCTTCCTATGTCTATTTTGTTAATACTAGGAAATGAGGTCCACCTCTTCCACTGAGCTGTAGGAGCTGTTGGGTTGTCAAGAAAGCCATCCCGTTGCTACGTAGACTTCCTGTGTTTTTTGTTAAAACATGTAGCCCAGTCCCACCCCTCTAGTGGTGGGTTGTGCCCTTCCTCCACTGGGCTGGATCATTCAGGGTTCATCTCAGACTGGCATTGGCTATGCAAGCCACTAGAGTCAGAACTTCCGCCCTCTGGGGTTTGTGGGGGAGGGTAGGGACCCGCCCAGGGGCACTGGGCAGTCTCCCCCTTTCAGCTTCCTCTCTCTCAGGTCATGGGGTAGGGGCCCACCCAGCTGTTCCTGCTTATAGCTTCCTCTCTGTTAGGGTGGAAGGAGGGGCTGATAGCTCAGTCTGCAGGCTCTTATTCAACTCCAGGCTTGTAATTCCTGGGGCTTGACTGCAAAGATCCCCTGTTCTGTGCATTGCTGAGGCTTTGGGGGAAGTGCTGTTTGTGGACTGGAGAGCCAGAGAGGCACCTCCAACTTGCTGGTCAGATGCACTTTCTGGGTGAAGCAACACCCCTCCCTGCCTCAGTTTGCCCTGCTTGGGCTTTGTTCCCCATAGGACCAGACCCGTTGAAATGCATCTGGTACCTCGGTTGGAGCTAGGACATCTCTGGATTTCTGTGTCTCTCTCACTGGGTGTTGTTGTATACTGGAATTGTGTCTAATCGGCCATCTTGGATCTCTGCAAATTTCCATTTTATTCATTCATTCACTCGTCCACTCAATGAATGTTAGTTTATTGATTCATTCAAGAAGTATTTGAGAATATATGACAGGTTTCCCAAATTAATGACAGGCATCAAACTACAGATCCGGAAAGCACAAATAATACAAAGTAGAATAAATGCAAAAAAATATACCTAAGCACATCATCTTATTATACTACAGAAAGTCAAAGATAAAGAAAAAATTTTGAAAAAAGCTAGGGTTGGGAGAATCTTACCTGTAGTGGAACAAAGGTAAGAATTACATCTGACTTCTCAGAAACCATGCTAGCAAGAAGAGCATGAAGTGAAACACCTAAGGCATTAAAAGAATAAAACCACCAACCTAGAATCCTGTATTCTGTGAAACTATCCTTCAGAAGTGAAGGAGAAATAGAAGTGAAGGAGAAATACTTTCTTAGACAAACAAAAATTGATGAAATTCATTACCAGTAGATCTGCATTTTAAGAAACGTCAAAGGAAATTCTTCAGAGATAAAGAAAATGATATAGGTTAGAAACTCAGATCTACATAAAGAAAGGAAGAATAAGTAAAAATAAGTGAAGACAAAATAAAAAATGTTACTTCTCATATTTTTAATTCATCTAAAAGATAAAAGTTTATTTAAAATAATAGCAACAATGTATCCAATTATATATATGTATGTATATATCTTATGAATACTTATCCATTCATTTCACTTATGGATAAGTATAGACATACACATATATCCAATTATACTTATTCATTTCACTTGTGGATAAGTAAGTACATACACATATGTAATTGGATATATGTGTATGTCTATACTTATCCACAAGTGAAATGAATGATGCTGATGTTACAAGGGATGAAAGGGAAGAATTAGAATTATTTTATTATTTTTTTCTTCCTTTTTATATGACTTTAATTTCTGGGATACATGTGCAGAACATGCAGGTTTGTTACATAGGTACACATGTCCCATGATGGTTTGCTGCACCTATCAACCCATCATCTAGTTTTTAAGCCCCACATGCATTAGGTATTTGTTCTAATGCTCTCCCTCCCCTTGCCCCCCATCCCCTGACAGGCCCCAGCGTGTGATGTTCCCCTCTTTGTGTCCATGTGTTCTCAATGTTCAACTCCCACTTATGAGTGAGAACATGCAGTGTTTGGTTTTCTGTTCCTGTGTTAGTTTGAGAATGATGGTTTCTAGCTTCATCCATGTCCCCACAAACAACATGAACTTGTTCTTTTTTATGGCTGCATAGTATTATAAGGTACTCAAACTATTTTTGAAGTGGTATGGTGTTATTTAAAAGTACACATGGATTGGTTGTAAGTGTATATTGCAAACTCTAGGGCAATCACTCAAAGTTTTTAAAAAAGTAATATAACTGATAGGTTAAGAAATTAGAGAAAACAGCATCATATAAAATGTTCAATTAAAACCACAAAAGACAGAAAGTGGAAAGAAGAACAACACATAGAAAACTGTAATAAATATGGTAGATATTAATACAACTATATCAATAATTACTTTGTACATCAATGGTCTAAATGCACCAATCAATAGAGATTGTTAGAGTGAATCAAAAGACAAATGTAACTATATGCTGTCTATAAGAAACCCACTTTAAATATAAAGACACATATAGATTGCAAGTAGAGGGATGGAGACAGATATGCCATGTTAATACGAATGAAAAGAACGTGAGAGAGATCCGATCCAAATGGCCCATTAGACACAATTCCAGCGTACAACACCCAGCAAGAGAGACACAGAAATCCAGAGATCTCCTAGCTCCAACCGAGGTACCAGGTGCATTTCAATGGGTCTGGTCCAATGGTGTGCAAAGCCAACTCAGGGCAGACTGAGGAGGGGAGGGGTGCTGCTTCACCCAGAAAGTGCATCTGACCAGCAAGTTGGAGGTGCCTCTCTGGCACTCCAGTCCAGAAACAGCACTTCCCCCAGAGCCTCAGCAATGCACAGAACAGGGGATCTTTGCAGTCAAGCCCCAGGAATTACAAGCCTGGAGTTGAATAAGAGCCTGCAGACTGAGCTATCACCCCTCCCACCACCCTGACAGAGAGAACTATAAGCAGGAGCAGCTGGGTGGGCCCCTACCCCATGACCTGAGAGAGAGGAAGCTGAAAGGGGGAGACTGCCCAGTGCCCCTGGGCGGGTCCCTACCCTCCCCCACAAACCCCAGAGGGCTGAAGCTCTGGCTCTAGTGGGTTGCACAGCCAGTGCCACAGTCTGAGATGAACCCCGAATGATCCAGCCCAGTGGAGGAAGGGCACAACCCACCACTAGAGGGGTGGGACTGGGCTACATGTTTTAACAAAAAACACAGGAAGTCTACGTAGCAACGGGATGGCTTTCTTGACAACCCAACAGCTCCTACAGCTCAGTGGAAGAGGTGGGCCTCATTTCCCAGTATAAACAAAATAGACACAGGAAGCTTCCCTGGTAACCTTAAGGAGTCCCTAGAAACCCAGTAGTGCCCCCACAGGCAGACAAACGACCTCATCAGGCAGCTCTCTGACACCACAGCCAGGTAAATCCACAAAGATAGGAAAAAAACAGCGCAAAAATAATGAAACCATCAAAGACTAGAACACCTCTTCTCCTCCAAGGGATCACAACTCCTCAAAAACACAGGATCACAACTTGACTGAGAAGGAGTGTGACGAATTGACAGAAACAGGCTTCAGAAGGTGGATAATAACAAACTTTCCTGAGCTAAAGGAACATGTTCTAACTCAATGCAAAGAAACCAAAAACCTTGAAAAAAGGTAAGACGAAATGCTAACTAGAATAACCAGCTTAGAGAAGAACATAAACTACTTGATGGAGTTGAAAAACACAGCACGAGACCTATGTCAAGCAAACACAAGTTTTAATAGCTGAATTGATCAAGCAGAAGAAAGGATATCAGAGATTGGAGATCAACTCAATGAAATAAAAAGAGAAGGCAAAACAAGAGAAATGGGAGTAAAAAGAAATGAACAAAGTCTCCAAGAAATATGGGATTATGTGAAAAAACCTAATCTATGCTTGATCAGGGTACTTGAATATGATGGGGAGAATAAATCCAAGCTGGAAAATAGGCTCCAGGATATTATCCAGGAGAACTTCCCAAGCCTAGCAAGGCAGTGCAAATTTCAAATTCAAGAAATACAGAGAACTCCACAAAGATATTCCTCAATAAGAGCAACCCCAAGGCACATAATCATCAGATTCCCCAGGGTCGAAATGAAGGAAAAAGTGCTAAGAGCAGCCAGAGAGAAAGGTCAGGTCACCCACAGAGGGAAGCCAATCAGATTCACAGCAGATCTCTCGGCAGAAACCCTACAAGCCAGAAGAGTGGAAGCCAATATTCGACATCCTTAACAAAAAGAGCTTTCAACCCAGAATCTCATATCCAGCCAAACGAAGATTCATAAGTTAAGGAGAAATAAAATCCTTTATGGACAAGCAATTATTGAGAGATTCTGTCACCCACCAGACCTGCCCTACAAGAGCTCCTGAAAGAAACACTAAGCATGGCAAGGAACAAGTACCAGATACTGCAAAAGCAAACCAATTGGCAAAGACCAAAAATGCAATGAAGAAAATGAGTCAACTAATGGGAAAGAAAACCAGCCAGTAACAAAATGACAGGATCAAATTCATACATAGCAATATTAATATTGAATATACATGGCCTAAACACCCCAATTAAAAGACACAGGTTGGCAAACTGGATAAAAATTCAGAACCCATCGGTGTGCTGTATTCAGGAAACCCATCTCACATACAAAGACACACATAGACTCAAAACAAAGGGATGGAAGAAGATTTACCAAGCAAATGGAGAACAAAAAAAAGCAGGAGTTGCAATCCTAGTGTCTGATAAAAGGAACTTCAAACCAACAAAAATCAAAAGAGACAAAGGACACTATGTGATGGTAAAAGGATCAATCCAACAGGAAGGAAGAGCTAACTATCCTAAATATATACGCCCCCAACACAGGAGTACCCAGATACATAAAGCAAGTTCTTAATGACTTAAAATGAGATTTAGACTCCCACACAATAATAGTGGGAGACTTTAACACTCCATTGTCAATATTAGACAGATCAGTGAGACAGAAAATTAACAAGGATATCCTGTACTTGAATGCAGATCTGGACCAAGCGGACCTAATAGACATATACAAAACGCTCCACTCCAAATCCACAGAATATACATTTTTCTCAGCACCACTGAGAAAAATGTACACTTATTCTAAAATTGACCACATCATTGGAAGCAAATCATTGCTCAGCAAATGCAAAACAACAGAAATCATAACAGTCTGTCAGACCACAGCACAATCAGATTAGAACTCAGGATCAAGAAACACACTCAACCCTGCACAACAACTTGGAAACTGAACAACATGCTTCTGAGTGTTGACTGGATAAAAAATGAAATGAAGGCAGAAATAAAGATGTTCTTCAAAATGAACCAGAATGAAGACACAACTTACCAGAATCTCTGGGACACTTTTAAAGCAGTGTCAAAAGGGAAATTTACAGCAATAAATGCCCACCACGGAAGAGAGGAAAGATCTAAAATCGACACCCTACCAACAAAATTGAAAGAGCTAGAGGAGCAAGATAAAAAAAAAAAAAAAAAAACCCTCAAAAGCTAGTAGAAGACAAGAAATAACTAAGATCAGAGCAGAACTGAAAGAGATAAGAGACACAAAAAGCCCCTTCAAAAAATCAATAAATCCAGGAGCTGGATTTTTGAAAAGATCAACAAAATAGACCACTAGCCAGATTAATAAAAAAGAAAAGGGAGAAGAATCAAATAGATGCAATAAAAAATGATAAAGGGGAAATCACCACTGATCCCACAGAAATACAAATGACCATCAGAGATTACTACAAACAGCTCTACTCACATAAACCAGTAAACTAGGAAGAAATTGATAAATTCCTAGACACTTGTACTCTACCAAGACTAAACCAGGAGGAAGTTGAAACCCTGAAGTAACCAATATCAAGGGCTGAAGTAGAGGCAGCAATCAATAGCCTACCAACCAAAAAAAGGCCAGGTCCAGATTGGCTCACAGCTGAATTCTACCAGACCTACAAAGAGGAGCTGGTTCCATTTCTTCTGAAACTGTATCAAACAATACAAAAGGAGGGAATCCCCCCTAATTCATTTTATGAGACCAACTTCATCGTGATACCAAAGCCAGGCAGAGACTCAACTAAAAAAGAAAACTTCAGGCCAATATCCATGATGAACATCGACACAAAAATCTTCAACAAAATACTGGCAAACAGATTGCAACAGCACATCAAGAAGTTTATCCATAACGACCAAGTAGCCTTCATCCTGGGGATGCAAGGCTTGTTCAACATACACAAATCCATAAATGTAATCACATAAATGGAACCAAAGACAGAAACCACATGATTATCTCAATAGACGCAGATAAGACCTTCGACAAAATTCAACAGCCCTTCATGCTAAAAACTCTCAATAAACTAGGTATCGATGGAACGTATCATAAAATGATAAAAGCTATATATCACAAACCTACAGCCAATATCATATTGAATGAGCAAAAGCTGGAAGAATTCCCTTTGAAATCAGGCAGTAGACAAGGAAGCTCTCTGTCACCACTCCTATTCAATATAGTATTGAAAGTTCTAGCCAGAGCAATCAAGCAAGTAAAAGAAATAAAGTGTATTCAATTAGGAAAGCAGGAAGTCAAACTGTCTCTCTTTGCAGATGACATGATTGTATATCTAGAAGACCCCATTGTCTCAGCCCCAAATCTTCTCAAACTGATAAGCAACTTCAGCAAAGTCACAGGATACAAAATCAATGTGCAGAAATCACAAGCTTTCCTATATACCAATAACAGACAGAGAGCCAAATCAAGAGCAAACTCCCATTCACAGTTGCTACAAAGAGAATAAAATACCTAGGAATACAACTAACCAAGGATGTAAAGGACCTCTTCAATGAGAACTATAAGCCACTGCTCAATGAAGTAAGAGAGGACACAAACAGATGGAGAAATATTCCATGCTCATGGTTAGGAAGAATCAATATTGTGAAAATGGCCATACTGCCAAAAGTAATCTATAGATTCAGTGTTATCCCCAATAAGCTACCAATGACCTTCTTCACAGAACTGGAAAAAAACACTTTAAACTTCATAAGGAATCACAAAAGACCCCGCATAGCCAAGACAATCCTAAACAAAAAGAACAAAGCCGGAGGCATCACATTGCTGGATTTTAAACTATACTACAAGGCTACAGTAATCAAAGCAGCATGGTACTGGTACCAAAACAGAGATATAGACCAATGGAACAGAACAGAGACCCCAGAAGAAACACGACACATCTACAACCATCTGATCTTTGACAAACCCAGCAAAAACAAGCAATGAGGAAAGGACTCTATGTTTAATAAATGGTGTTGGGAAAACTGGCTAGCAATCTGCAGAAAGCAGAAACTGGACCCCTACCTGCCACCTTACACTAAAATTAACTCCAGATGAATCAGATTTAAACACAGAACCGAACACCATAAAAACACTAGAAGAAAATGTAGGCAAAACCATCCAGGACATAGGCCTAGGCAAGGACTTCGTGACTAAAACACCAAAAGCAATGGCAGTAAAAGCCAAGATAGACAAATGGGATCTAATTAAACTCTGGAGCTTCTGTACAGCAAAAGAAACCATCATTAAAGTGAATTGGCAACCAACAAAATGGGAAAAAATTTTTGCAATCTACCCATCTAACAAAGGGCTAATATCCAGAACCTGCAAGGAACTAAAACAGATATACAAGAAAAAAACAAACAATCCCATTCAAAAGTGGGCAACAGATATGAACAGACATTTTTCAAAAGAAGACATATATGAGGTCAACAAACATGAAAAAATGCTCATCATCACTGGTCATTAGAGAAATGCAAATCAAAACCACATTAAGTTATCATCTCAAGCCAGTTAGGATGGCGATCATTAAAAAATCTGGAGACAACAGATGCTGGAGAGGATGTGGAGAAATAGGAACACTCTTACACAGTTGGTGGGAGTGTAAATTAGTTCAACCATTGTGGAAGACAGTGTGACGATTTCTCAAGGATCTAGAAATAGAAATTCCATTTGACCCAGCAATCCCATTACTGGGTATACACCCAAATAACTATAAATCATTCTGTTATAAAGACACATGCACACATATGTTCATTACAGCCCTGTGTACAACAGCAAAGACCTGGAAGCAACCCAAATGCCAATCAGTGATAGACGGGACAAAGAAAATGTTGTTCATATACACCATGGAATACTATGCAGCCATAAAAAATGATGACTTCATGTCCTTTGTAGGGACTTGGATTAATCTGGAAACCATCATTCTCAGCAAACTGACACAAGAACAGAAATCCAAACAGCATATGTTCTCACTCATAGGTGGGTGTTGAACAATGAGAACACATGACCTCAGGGAGAGGAACATCACACTCTGATGGCAGTTGGGGGGGAAGTGGAGAGACATGGGGGGGTGGGGAGGGATGGAATGGTGGGGAGGGATAACATGGGGAGAAATGCCAGATATAGTATGCACCTAAAGTAAAATAAATAATTTTTTTAATTCACTGAAGAAATACATATTAAGAAAAAAAGAAATGGAAATTTGAAGAATGAGTAGGTATTATCTAAGTAATATGCCACCACACCAGGCAGCTGCCAGCAGAAGCAAGGTATGGCGAAGCTCACCCCAAAATCACAGGTCCCCACCTTTCTGCCAAGTTCTCCCTTGACTCTATGGAGTACTGTTTTCAATGATGGGGTTATCTATCCCTATCCTCCCCACATGGGTTCCAAGAGACTCAACTCCCCCACTTTGATACCTATAAGACAGAAAAAGCTAAGCCTGTCAGGAAAGAAATGACACAGTAATTATGGTCCCATGCTGTGCTTGTCCACATACATACATATACATATGTATGTATATAGATAGACACATATATATCTTATATATATACACATACATTCACACACATATATGCATACATATATGTATGTATAACATACATACATATACACACATATATACATACATACATGTATGTATAACAGAGCAAGACTCCCTCTCAAAATATATACATATATATTTTGAAACCTAAGTAAATATTAGATGGCATTTATTTTAATTGAAATAGAAGGTACTATATGCTGATTAAAATATAATATGAAAAACGACGTAAGATGACAAACTGAAGATTTTTTTTTTTTAAAGGCAGAATCTTGCTCTGTTGCCCAGGCTGGAGTACAGTGGCACGATCTCAGCTCACTGCAACCTCTGCCTCCCGGGTTCAAGTGATTCTCCTGCCTCAGCCTCCTGAGTAGCTGGGACTACAGGCATGCACCACCACAGGCGTGCACCACCACACCCAGCTAGTTTTTTTATTTTTAGTAGAGGCGGGGTTTTGCCATGTTGATCAAGTTGGTCTCGAACTCCTGACCTCATGATCTGCCTACCTCAGCCTCCCGAAGTGCTGGGATTACAGGCATGAGCACTGTGCCCAGCCCCTGAAAATGTTTTTAAGAGCATGGTAGATTGAGGAAAGAATGAAAGGAAGCAAATAACAACATGAGAAATGGCATTAGGAATGACAAGGAGCAAAATTGATGCCATAAAAAAATACCAACAGGGAAGTAAAGGACACTGGAGATGCTCTCCAGATGCTGAAGCAAAAGGACTAAGAGATGGACGTGGCCAGAGAAAAGACCTTGAAGTGTGAGCTCAGAGAGTAAGAACTAACATAGCTAAAGGGAGTTCTTGAATAGGAGAAAAAAAAAAGGGAATTGAATCAATACAAAGCATAAAATAGGATACAGTAGAAAAAACTTAGATGAATTTAGAAATGCTTGTATTCAAGATGGAATAAGCTCCCCAGGCACAATTAATTAAAAGTAACCAACACAAAGGAATATATTGGTGATTTTTGTTTTAAATTCAGAATAAAGCAATAATTTGACAATGTCCTGGCAAGAAATTTAAAGAAAAAATAAAGTTATCTACAAAGGAACATAAGTTAAATCTGCTATGTTCTCTGTAACATAAGTTTATGTAAATTCCAAAAGATGGCAGCTACACAGTGGAGGTGAAGGTTTTGATCTAAGAATACACTCACGAACCAAGATATCATTTACTTTGCAAGGCAATACAGAGACTTTCTCAGTTACATAAAAATCCAAAAATAGATCCTGCAGCTTTTTTGCCAAGAAAAAAGAAATTACACTAACATGTTTATCTGTCGACCACATGATAAGTCAAAAAGCTCACAAGAGAAGACTACGGCATTGCTAGTGAACGTGGAAACTACTTAAACTACAGGTCTAAATAATTACTGTCAATGTAGTTATGAAATGGAATGCAAATATCATGGTCCTTGGAAGCAAAAGAAAGCACAAAGTAAACAAAGATAATTAGAATTTATCAATATTGGGGCCAAAACTTTGACAGCAGGTAAATCTGGGAGGAAGAGAGGAGCATACATAAGATGCAGTAACTTTTTTATCCTTCGTGTAAATAGGTCACTAGGTACTGCTTCGTTAATGACTGTGATCACCATAAAAATTATATAGATTTTGTAATACTTTAAAAATCAAAAGTAACTACTTATAGAGTTAAATATAACATGACAGAGGAAAAGCAAAACAAAACTTGGTCTCATCCAACTAATTACATGAAATAAAGCAAACAACAAAAAAAACATAAAAAGCAGAAAACCAAAATATGAATAACAATAACATTACAGACAAACAAATCAGGTAATAGAACAAAAGTGGGTCTAACTCCTACACTGAAACACTGACTTTCACAATGGTTCAAGAAATAAAGATTAGCTTTATGTTATGTAAAAGAAATATACTTACAACATGATTACTTCAAAAATATAAAAGTTTAGAATTGAGCAACAACAACAAAAAAACACCAGGTGATGCAAATATAATAGAAAGCAGGGTTGCATAGAATTCAAGTGATAAATCACATAGAGTCTACCGTCATTTTTTATTTATGAAGTTTAAAATCCATGATGAAAATTCCTATCTATTTACAAACATACTAATGTTACATCAGAATACTTCTGTAATAGCATTTTGGGAGGCCAAGCCGGGCAGATTGCTTGAGGCCAGGAGTTCAAGACCAGCCTGAGCAATAGTGAGACCCTGTCTCTACAAAAAATTTTAAAGATTTGCTAGGAGTGGTGGTGTGTGCCTGTAGTCCCATCTATTCAGGGGGCTGAGGGAGGAGGATCACATGAGCCCAACAGGTTGAGGCTGCTGTGAACTGTAATCACACCACAGCACTCCAACATGAGTGACAGAGCAAGATAAAGGGAAACATTTATTGAACAATTCAGAATTCAAAGACTAAAGAAAGCTGTCAATATTGACTATTTAGTAATTTATTTCCATCATTAACATGCAGAGAAGTAAAAACATTTTATTTTCAAGTGACCATGGGATATTTAAAAAAATTGACCATATATTAGGCTGTAAAGAAAACAATAGGAATGGGTGGAACAAAAAAAAAGAAAACCAGTGAATTATCCCTTCATCTCAGAATGTAAAAAGATACAATTAAATAAATTCTCGAAAAGTCGGAGAGCATAATTGATAGCGATGAAAGCAAAAATTCATTAAATAAAAGCAGAATTGATTAGTTAATTCAAAAATTGTGGTTTCAACAAAATACAAATAAAATATGCAAAGCATGAATCTACCTTAATGAGAATGAACTAAAGAGAAAGATCTACACACACAAAATGAGACCAACATAAAGTAAGAAGCCACAGTGGATAACAAATCGGAGGGTGGTGGTGGTGGTGGTTGTTTTTTTTTTGAGACAGAGTCCCGCTCTGTCGCCCAGGCTGGAGTGCAGTGGCACAATCTTGGCTCATTGCAACGTCTTCCTCCTGGATTCAGGTGATTCTCCTGCCTCGGCACCCCAAGGAGCTGAGATTACAGGCATGCATTATCATGCCTGGCTAATTTTTGTATTTTTAGTAAAGACAGGGTTTCACAATGTTGGCCAGGCTGGTCTCGAACTCCTGACCTCAAGTGTTCCTCCTCAGCCTCCAAATTGCTAGGATTATAGGCATCAGCCACCGCAACCAGCCTAAAATAGGTTTGTTTTTTTTAAAATAATATCCACAAAAGAGAAATTTTCTAGGAAACTATCAAAATTGAGCATTATCAAAATCAACTTTATAAAAAGTTTAAAAGCCCAAATTGGTGAAAAATCATGGAAAAAATTTTAAAAATTATCAATGAATTGCCCTCTGAAAAGAGTCTGAGTAGAGGTTAATTCTCAGGCAGTATTTGAAGCCTCATGCTACAAAACATCACCAAAGAGAATCCATAATAATGTGACTTTTCCAGTTGATAAAAGATCGTAATATTTTACCCTCACAGTCTCAGCCCATCAGGTAGCTTAAAACTGGCATGCATTTGGTTTCTTCAAGTTTGCTCTTTTCAAATATGCCCCTAGTTTTTAAAAAGGATCAACCTTTTTCCTTGGTGTTCTTTTAAAAGTACAATCATTGGAAAAAAATTATATCCTACTCCCTTCATTTTTAAAATGGATGAGGTGTTTTTATTTTTTGGATAGATGGGAAAGAAGGGAAAGAAACTCTAGAGAAAAAGAGGCCAAAGAAAGAGGTAGGACAGAGAGACGCCACGGCGGAAGAGGGGAAGAGCCAAGAACCACCATAAATGGGGCGTTTAATACACTTATTTAATACCCTCTGGGGAATGGGTGGTGGTTCTCTCTGCCAAGAAGCCAAGAGCAATTTAATGAGGGCGAACACTGGGCAAAGCTGGGATTGCGTGCTCATGTACCAGGGACCCCTAGCTTCCAGGTGATTAATGGGCAATGTTGTCTCACATTAACTATACACAGTTGTGATGTTTGCCATACCAAGGCCCAGAATCTCAGGAAATGCTGGACATCCCAGGAAACACTCTGGAGTGGTTGCTAAACGTTTCCCTGGAGCTTTGGCACATGTAGGCAGATATGTGCACTGGGTGAGCCTCCTCCTCTGCAAAATGAGTTTTCACACAATTGTTACGATCATGACCTACAAGAACATGAGGCTTTGAGTTGGCCCCATTCCTAGGGGAAGACCCAGAAAACAGGAAGAGAGAGAGAAGGGGGAGAAAAATAGAGAGGAGAGATGCTTTGCCAGCACTTTTTTTTTTTTTTTTTAAATCACTCCTAAATGACTCTGGATTTGTGTTTTTCATTCAGGCTGGATGTGCTGAGGCATTTTTATTTTGCTCCATTTCCCTCCCACCCCACCTTCCAAGCAAATTCCATCCCAGCACTGTGGATTTCTGTCTTGCGACCATTATGGAAATCTGGCTTCATTTCTCCTCCTAATTTATGATCTTGTTAACATGCCCGCATGCCAGATGGTCCTGTTCTTCAGGTTGGGAGATAATGAGATAAACAAAAACTGCTGTAAGAAGCAAACAGGGGAAGTTTTTTTCCTTGAATGGGCCGCTCTTCATTTCTACAAATGTGCTTTGGAGGCCTCTGCCGCAGCTCACTGTGATTCTAAGCAGGTGAGCAACCCTCAATTGTGCTCAAGTGGCTGCCAAGAGGTGAGTGATTTCTTCCCCTTGGCGCTCTGTACTCTGGAATTCTGTCCCTGAAAGAGTTGGGGCTTTGGGGTCACCCCCTCCCCAGCCTGCCACAGAGCCTGTCATTCAAAAGCACCATTTGCCCACCACTGTCACCACACTTAACACATTGTACTGTAATGGTTTGTTTTTCTTTTTGCACCATGAGCCCTCTGGGGCCAGAGACCCGGGTCTCTTTGCTCTGAACCACAATGCTAGCACAGGGTTTGGCACGTAGTTGGCAGATATTCAACAAATAGTTATGAAACACCACCACTGTAAATATGCAATGTACTGTGCTAAGGAGAAGGGCAAGGAGTTGAGTAAGTAAAATATGGGTCACAGAATGGCACAACCAGCAGAATTCATAAATGGGCAGTCAGAGACTTCAGTCCTGGGTTGGGCTATGCACATTATCCTTAAATATTACCCTTTCTCACCATTGGAGACACCACCCAAGGTAAGACCATAAATAGACACATTGAGGATGAGTTGTCCGTCATTCTTCATCTATCCTGCACCCCAGCATCTCGGCACTAGAAGGAATCTCAAGGGGCCATTTCATCTACTCCCTTTGTGGTCACCAGCTGTCCTCAGACTTTCCCAAGAGGATAGCTATCCAACATCACTGTAGAAGGAGCACGAAATAAATAGGCAGACTGTCACTACTAAGTTTATACTGGGAAACCAACTCACTCAGTACAGTTGGTGTCTAGCCTGAGGGGTCTGTCAACAAGGCCTGTGGGCCACATCCGGTGCCACCTGCTTTCATAAATAACATTTTGTTAGAACACAACCATGTCCATTCAAAAATGTGTGTGTTGTCCACTTGCAGGCTAGAATGGCAAAGTGGAATTATTGCAGCAGAGAACTTGCAGTCTAAGATACTTACGCCTTGGCCCTTTACAGAAAAATGTTTACTGACCCCTGATCTAGGGGAAGCACAGTCATCCCCATTCACGCACGTGTACAGGCTTGCTTAAGCACAGGAGACCATCACCACGTCCACCGTCAGGAGGCATCAAGAGTCTTGGCACCTGACAGCCCCAAAGAAACTAAGTATCCCAGGTGTTACGAGATTCTCTCCTCCTCCACCAGGCATCCAGGGGAATGGGCCACACAATGTGCCACCTAAAGCCTGAAAGTTAGGGTGGAAAGTATCTCTCCATTGTTATTTTTCATTACTTGCAAAATAAAGTTTCACACTAGCTTGTCATAACTAGCCATAAACCATTCCCAGAGAATGTTGTGGGGTTTGGTTGGGCGGAAAATGGGGACAACGGTCAGGCCCATTGCAGTCTTGTCCTGTCTAGCCATATACCCAGGAAACATCCTGAAAGCATGAAAGACGGCCTCCTGCAGTAATCCACCCCTGAGATTAGGCTCAAGCCAGAGGAATGCACTGATAGAGTTCCAAATAATAGGATTAGCCTCAGCTAGAGTGTACTAATGCCTCTGATTCTTTCAAAGGCTGGAAACATTTCAATTTAGCAATTTGTTAATGCCAGGACCCTTTTGTAAATATCCTCTCCAGTCTGTCAGTCTCTTTTTGAGTTCCAGCTTGGAATGAAATTAGCTTGCATTGCCCCCTCCCGAGAACCTGGAGTCTAGTCTTAGGAACGTGACCCTTTTTGAAGGCAAGGCACTGGTGACAACTCACCTTCAGGCCAGCTTCCCTGAGAGCCATAAAGTGCCTCTCAGTGAAGATTATTAGGAGCCTGGCCAAATGTTTGCCCAAGTTGCTTGGAAAGGCAGAAACTCATTTAAATCTCATTTAGACTAAACGTCAAAAGTCTGGGGCTGGGGGGCAGTGGGATGAAGAACCAAGTGTTGTAACACCCGAGGAGCGTTATGTTTCCAATGGAACAAAACTTTCTGACTTGACAGTTTTGTCCAAGGCCAGCGCTGTGAGCCCTCAGCTGTGTGGACAAATAAATAACTGAAAGCCACACAGAGTAGCTGAACAGTGTCTGGGAATTGGCCCTGAAGAAGTCTTGGTGTATACTATTTATAGGCAGGAATTATTGGTCATAGAGTGGTCAGAATCATCACACTCACTGGTATGAAGGGTTCTTCAACCCCGTATTGTTCAACATCCTTGTATTACAGATGAGAAAATGCCGAAGCCCAAAGAGGTGAGATGGCTACCCATAGTCAAGATTAGAATTACTAGTTTCTTGGCCAGGATTTTTGCTGCTTTACTTTTCTGCCTACTTATATTACTCTTTCAGCTTCACAATATCAACTCAAACTGGACTAAACAGAAAAAACGCAATATTTTAGTGGAATTTATGGCCTCATTTTACTATAGATGCTTGGGGTACTGGGCTTCAGGCATGGTTAGATCCAGGTGCACAGATGATGTCATTACTGATAGATCTCTGTCCATTTCTTGTTCTGCTTTGTTCTGTGTTGGTGTCCTTATCAGATTCCTCCTCATCCATCTTTCCACATTAGCAACCTCAGCAGGAGTGTGCATCCTTTCCAGTAATTTAGGCAGAAGCCCCAGAGCTAATGCTCATTGATTCTGACGGACTCACCTGAATTACATGCTCATCCCTGAATCTGTTGCTGCAACCTGGAGGATGTGATACTCATGTTCACTTCTGAAGTCACATGACCAGATAATGGCAAATGGCAAAGAAAAATCAGGGTACTATTCCCAGGGGATAAAATGGGAGATGCTAGGGAGTCCATGCTGCTCCCTGATGAGTCTGTCTCTGAAGCTGTCTCTTCTCAATTTGGGATATGCCAACTCCTAGTTTGGAGCCTCCCTGTCCAGATTCTCTCTTCTCGGCTTGCCAAGATGTTTTGAAAATCTTTCTGGTCTTCCCCTTCATCACTGTCTAGCCATCCTTCCTCTTTAACTCTGGGTTACAGAACCCTTATTTGACTCCTCGAATGATTCCCTTTTTTAAGGGAGAAGACCACTCTAGATTAATGGTCAGCCTCTTAGCCACAGTCCTTCTCGGGACCCCAATTTGATGAAAATCTTTCTCTTCTGCTTTCATTTTGTTGTCCTTTTGCCATCCTGAGTCCCTTTTTCCCTTTCATCTGTTTTTTTACAAATCTCCCAATCTAGTCCACTGAGTATCTGGCATGCCCTTTTCTATGAACACTTAACTCTCCCTTGAGTGTCTAGCTTTAGTCTTATTTGCACTCTGTAATATATTAGAGTGCTGAAATATATTTTATGTAATATTACATGGTATCTTATAGTTTGTATCTCATTTGTTCTTTGCATTAATCCTGTGAAGTAGGCAACCGCCCTATTTGCAGAATGAGAAAAACCAACTCAGATAGCATAAGGATAGGAGAGCTGAAGGGTAGGCAGAGAGAAGCAGCAGATCCAGGACCTGAAGGCCAAGGCCAGCATGTTTCTGTTGAAATCACACATATGTCCAAATGAGAAGCCAAGCTTACCCAAACAGTGATTTTCAACCGGGGACCAGTTTTGCACCCCCAGAAGACCTTTAGCAATGTATGAAGACGTTTTTGATCATCACAACTTGGCAATGATGTCAGTTTACTGGCATCTAGTAGGTAAAAGTCAAGAATGTTGCTAAACACCTACAAAACACAGAGCAATGCACCCCTTCTCCAACCCCAAACACACACACAAAAAAGAATTATGCAGCCCCAAATGTCAGTACTGCCCAGGTTGGGAAACCCTGCCTTAGGAGCATTCAAAGAATAGGGGTTTCCATCCATAACTCCTAATGGCCTTATTTTCTGTCCTCGGCCACAGGCAAATGAAATCAGTCATTACTATTATTTCCTCTTTGTCAGAAAGAGGCCGGAAATACACAGGCCTAGATACAAGAGTCAGGGGAGAAGGATGCCCATTCTTGCCAGCCTTTCCAAGTTTTCCCATGACCAGAGGATGCCAAGGCCTTGGCCTGCACTCACAGTTCCTGGGTAGAGAGACCTTGTAGATGCATAGAGTGGGGCTGCAGGATACCCAAGAGGGTGGAGGCAAAAGTTGGGGAAGAGGAGCAGAGCAGAGTGGTGAATAATCATGATGGGGGGTGACATAAAGTCCAAGTGCAGACGCTGAGAGGGAGTAAGAGAAGAGGAAAAAGGAAGGGAAAGAAGCGGGGAGCAAGAAGGGTCATGGAGACAAAGGGGACAGAATTCTCCTGCCAGTGAAACAGAAGGTGTTTGGAATGAGAAGAGCATCCCAGGTCACGAAGCAGGGAGGAATGAGGCCTCCCCGCCACCTCTGCAAGCTTCAGGGAGTGCGATTTTAATGTGAGTCTAATTAAGTCAGAAGCAGTTCCCATTATTCACACTCTGCTCCAGTGGTTTCTGAGCCCACATGTGCTACTACGCTCTGGAGCAGCGCAGCTGATGGTAACTGCAGATTCATATTCACTGCAGGAAGGAAAAAGGGCAGGCTGGCTCCCAGCTGTGGTGGTCAGACCTGAGCCAGGGGCCTTCCTTGGTGCTTCTGGTCCTGTTTCCTCCAGATTGTGTATAAAGGAAGGGGTGTATGTGGAGAGGAGTCCCTGTATGGGGCTAAGAGACCCAGGGAGGAATGCTCATCTATAGGAGATCTTGAAGTTTAATGACCTTTTGCCCATCTGACTGATGACTCAATAAAGAGAAAGGGTCTTTCCGGGGGCTTTGTGAGGGCTACAGCAAGCCCTGTCTGATTGAACAGGGCAAGCACAGATCTAGGAGGAAAATTCAGGGCTCATGCCCACTTGCAGCCTCCCTGACCACAGAAGGAGGAATTGAGACCCTCCAATAGCCTGAGTTCCTTTGGAGCCCCTTCAGCCCAGGGCAATGTCAGGTTAGGGGCATTGGTCTCCCAGCATCAAGATTCTCTAGAAGAGATCTGGACTAGGGGCCAGGGGAGTGGGGTTCCCATAGGGCAGGCCCAGCTCTGTAACTCACTGGAGGGGAGTCCTATTGTCAACAGAATGGACCAGGAAAGCATTCATGGAAATAATGGCCTAGAGCAGGGATTTTGCCAATAGGAGTTGGATCTTTTGAGGGAAATAATTTTTTTTTAAGAGACAGAGTTTCTGTCTGTCACTCAGGCTGGAATGCAGTGGGGCCAATTATGGCTCACTGCAGCCTTGTCCAACTCATAGACTCAAGCAATCCTCTTGCCTCAGCTTCCCAAGTAGCTGGGACCACAATGTGTGTCACCATGCCAGCTAACTCTTTAAATGTTTGTGGAGATGGGGTCTCACTATGTTGCCCATGCTGGTCTCGAATTCCTGGCCTCAAGCCATCCTCCCGCCTCAGCTTCCCAAGCAGCTGTGGAAAGAGTTTCAAGTAAATGGAACTAGGAGGTGTCCCTTTAGATTGGACTATGGGGGAGTAATGGACAAAAGGCCAGGAAGAGCCCATCAAGGCCATAT
Organism: Sapajus apella; assembly: GCF_009761245.1. NCBI lineage: Eukaryota > Metazoa > Chordata > Mammalia > Primates > Cebidae > Sapajus > Sapajus apella. The sequence continues at coordinate 21,789,731 of NW_022436952.1, read as the reverse complement.
GCATAGGGACTTAAATACCAACTTGGAAATTAGAAAATTTGTGCCCAGTGTTGTGCACTGAAAGGGAAGCTGGTGAAGGTTTTTGAAAAGTGAAGTGTGAGGTGATCAGAGTCTTGGGTGGGATGCAGTGGAGGAGGAGTATCCTGCCTCGATCTTTATGTTCTTCTCGAACTTCCCAAGAACACCCAGTCAAAGAAGGATTAGGAGGATGAAGTGCTAAAAGGCCATAGAGGGTTGAGGGTACAGGCTCCAAAATGTTCAGCCCTTAGTGTTCAATCTAGGCTCAACCGCACCAATAGTTACAACAGCAGCTTTTTTTTTTTTTTTTTTTTTTTTTTTTAAGAAAGCGTTTCACTCTTGTTGCCCAGGCTGAAATGCAATGGCGCGATCTGGGTTCACTGCAACCTCCGCCTCCCAGGTTCAAGTGATTCTTCTGCCTCAGCCTCCCAAGTAGCTGGAATTACAAGCGTGGCATGCCCAACTAATTTTTGTATTTTTAGTAGAGACGAGGTTTCACCATGTGGATCAGGCTGAATGGTCTTGAACTCCTGACCTTGGGTGATCCACCTGCCTCAGCCTCCCAAAGTGGTGGGAGTGCAGTACAACAGTTTTAAGGTTAATGAACCCTAACCCTGACTCATAAAAGCTACTATTGCATTGGCCAGCAAGCTACCCAAGCCTTGGTGATTTGGTAGAGAATGGACTGGTTTAGAAATCAGACTGACTTGAGGTTAAGTCCCATCTCTCTCTTTACTTGCAGTGGATATTTACTGTGCGTAAATCATTTAATTTCTCTTAGCCCCCAATTGTATTAATTTTGTCAATCATAAAATTAGGATGATGATGGATTCTTCTCAACGTTGTTGTAGGGAGTAAATGTATGAAAGTGTCTTACACATCGTGGTACATGGCGAGGGCTCAGTACGTCTCCTCTCTATGCCTTCTCCTTGCACACACTACTGTGTGCATCAAGTGTTAGCATCCTGATGGTAGGATAAGGCAACTGCAACCTCCTTCCTGAAGCCCACTGCCCTGCATGCACCACTCCTGAACTCAGACCCTAGTACAGGCTCTCTTCATGCACAATTAGTCTTAGGGTTCCCAAGCCCCAATCTCCACTTCTCCCTCTCATCATTTTGCTGGTTTACTGTCCCACACAGTACACTCTCTTCACAGGCTTCTGCTCCCCTCTCCCTCCTCTATCCTGCAGTCTCTCTGTCACACCACCCTGCATCACAGAATCTCAGCATCAATAGCAAGGGAACTTGGAGGTCAGCTATCTCTCACTGGTTGTCTTCTTGCAGGTGGGGAACCATTCCCTGATCCCCCAACACTAACATTTATCCAACTTTTCCATGGAGATAAGGAAGGGTCTGGCTAACATTTTGGCTAATGACTGCTGTGAGTCCACAGGACCATTTATATAGCAGGACCACCTCCTGACAACTGTGGCCACTTAGCCAAATAGGACTCCTGGAAGAAAATAAGCAACTCCTTATTTTTTTTTTTTCTGTTTGAGAGAGAGACTCGCTCTGTTGCCCAGGATTGAGTGCAGTGGTGCCATCTCAGCTCACTACAACATCCACCGCCCAGGTTCAAACAATTCTCCTGCCTCAGCCTCCGGAGTAGCTGGGATTACGGGCGCCTGCCAACATGCCCAGCTGATTTTTGGATTTTTAGTAGAGACGGAGTTTCACCATGTTGGCCAGCCTGGTCTTGAACTCCTGATCTCAAGTGATCCACCCTCCTCAGCCTCCCAAAGTGCTGGGATTATAAGTGTGAGCCACCGTACCCAACCAATAATCCAACTCCTACTTGTTTTTTGATATCATGTGCATGTGCACGCACATGCAAACACACACACACACACACACACACACACACACACACATGCACGCACGCACGCCACCACCACCAAAACCTTTGTGAGTCTCCTCTGGATCCATCAGCAGCATTGCCAGACCCAAGTGGTACCATATGCAAGGCATCAAAGAACGAGAGCCATTACCAGGTTAGGGATTCCCAGCCTCAGCAACCTCAGAGACCCTGGGCTTCTCTTCTAACTCTGCAGAGCCAACAAGGACAGGGGTCTCCTTGGAAACCCTGGCTTTTTGACTCCTGTCAGATGGATAGGATGGGAAAGGAAATGTTTGGTATACAATTTGTACACACACAAAGTCATTTTAAAATGAATCCCTAACTGAATTCTGTTCTCCCTTGTATTTTTTTCTACTTCTTTTTTTATATACTAATTTTTCATTTGAGTCAAAAATTATTTCATTGGAGAGGTGGTGATTAAATCTGATAATTAGGAGAAATACCAATTAAGTCAGGCTCTGCAAGCATAAGGCAGTCCTCATTCACATTGTTATTTGAGACTGTGGCTCAGCAGGGCGCTTCTGTGTCTTCCCAGCAGGCTCTCAGTCCATATGCTCAGCAGGACTCAGGGACTTAGGCAGAGCCAAACAGGAGCAGAGAGTTTTCCTCCCCACCCCAGCTTCCCTGGTAGCCCCCTCATCCCTGCCACCCTCTTCATATTTCATTAGCATCCCCTGCCTTAAAGGCCCTCATCGGCCCATGCTCCCCTCTGCATTTCCTGCCTTGCCCATCTGCTGTTAGTGTCCTTGGCCCAGACCTTTTCCCACATGTGGCTTGCTGCCTGAACCTCGCCCTCCATTCCCTGGTCTCCGTTTTCTGAATTGTTGGTTACTTATCAGCTAGGGTGTTCACAGGTGTCATATGCTATTATATTAGCTAAAAGTGAAAGTCTTCCCAATGCACAGCCTCTGCACTCCCACAGAACTTCCAGTGAACAGGGAACCTAAGAAAGAAATTCTGAAAACAGTTTCACCAAGTCTAGGGCCCTCTTGCATTAGAATTCCCAGGGTTAATTGCCCCAAATAATGAGTTTATGTGGAAGAGAGTGAACACATATGATAACTGATGAAAGATAGGGCTTGAAAATTAGGGTGGAGTCATCAGGGGAAAGCTCTCAGCTGCCAGGCTGAGGAGTTTCTACTTATTTTGGAAGGAAACAGGGATCCCTGGAGGGACATGGACAAAGCTAGCCAGGTGATGGGTTCACCCGTAGTGCCAGGCTCAGTTCCTCAGGCGAGGCGGTTCTCAGGGTGGCTGTGCATTAGAATCGCCTGGGAAGCTTTTAAAACTCAGTTCCCAGATTGAAGCCTGGACCAATTAAATCAAAATGTCTTGAGTCGGGAGCCAGCTATTAATATTGTTCAAACTGCCCATCACAGTACAGCCAAAGAGGACCACAAGCCTGATGAGAATAGCTTCTGATGAGAATGGCCGGCCATTCTACGTTTGCCCAGTCATGTGGGGTTTCCTGAGACATGGGACTGTCAGGGCAAAAACTAGGAAAAGCCTGAGTGAGGTGGAATAATTTGGTCATCCTGCCCCAGTTGACTTCTCAGAGCTCTATCTGGGAGAGACCCAAACCTCAGGGTAAAGTGTCTTGCCCACTGCCAGCTCTTTGGTGTGTATACTTCAAACAGCATGAGCTCTAGAGTGGGAGAGACCCAGGCTCCACTACACGGCTGCTGTGTGACTTCGGGCAAGCTGACTGCTCCACCTAGCACTTCCCTGATTTTTCTTACCTTTCCTGGGGTTCACAGACTAAGTTGCATTTGTGGGCTATGTTCTCTAGCACAGGGGCCAGATTAAAACAAGTCCACAGACACCAAAAAACTAGGGACACTGGACAGGTGATCATAGACGGACAGGAGCTATGGGAGAAGGAGAAGAGAGGAGGACGGCCCACGCAGAGGGGCACGGCTGGCCCAGGTGTACTCTGAGCCCACATATGCTCCTTCTTCTGTTCGTTGCCATGCTGGCTGGCAGAATTTTGCAAAGAGAAGCCCTCTGTCCAGGGTTTCTTTCAGGGTTCCTCTTAGGGCAGCTGCCTACCTGTCCATCCCCTAGGTATGTCCCAGCCTGGCAGTGGCATGAAAACAGTCAGACTGCAAGGATGCAAGGCATCTTCCTGCTGTTCCTGACACAGGCCGGCCACCCTGCCATCCCTCTGAAAACTAAGTGGGCGTGCTGGCTCATATATTATGGGCTAACATTCTCTAGGTCCCCTTAGTTTCAAACCATCAGGGGGTTGATTTATCTATGGAATGTGTAACAGTTGTGCTGTTTTGGCTGCAGGCCAGACTTTTAAATCACACAGTTAGAAGCTGAGGAAAAGAAATGTCAATTATCAAGGCTGTCTGCATCTGGAGAAGTCCCAAAATGACCTCTCACAGAGCAGCTCTTTCTTGTCTGACCCATCCTTCTACCCATCCATCCATCCATCCATCCATTATACAACAGATTATTGACGGCCTACTATATACCAGAAACAATACAGTGCCTGCTGTCTTGGTACCCAGAGTCTACTTGCAACTACACTTGAGATTTGCCAGGTGTAATCTCAAACAAACGGGGCTCCCCATTAGTCAAACAAGGGTGTCCAACCTGGTAAGATTTCTGGGTCTACAGGAGGGTGTTCATTCTCTCAGACTGTTTTCTTCCAACCAATTTTCTGCCTCCCATAATTTCTTTAACACCATTCACCCACCACAGGTGAGACTTCAAAGCAAACTCTCCAAGTGTTGCCATCTTGATTAAGAGTTACTGTAGGCTAAAAAATAACACGATGGGCCGAAAGAGATTTTAGAAACTGCAAAGCTTAGGGTTTACACACTCAAATATCTACAAGGGCTAGGCATAGAAGATAGAAGAGGGGGCTGGGTGTGGTGGCTCACACCTGTAATCCCAGCACTTTGGGAGGCTGAGGCGGGTGAATCACGAAGTCGGGAATTTGAGACCAGCCTGACCAACATGGTGAAACCCTGTCTCTGCTAAAAACACCAAAAAATTAGCTGGGTATGGTGGCAGGTGCCTGTAATCCCAGCTACTCAGGAGGCTGATGCAGGAGCATCACTTGAACCTGGGAGGCGGAGGTTGCAGTGAGCCGAGATCACACCACTGCTCTGTAGCCTGAGCTACAGAGCAAGACTTCATCTTAAAAAAAAGAGAGAGAGAGAGAGAGAAAGACGGAAAGTAAACAGTTACATCAAAAGACTAGGATCTAGTGTTCAATGGTAGAGTGGGGCAACTATAGTTAATAATTTGTTATATAGTTCAGCATAGCTGGAGGAGAGGAATTAGAATGTTCCCAGCATTAAAAGGGCTGAATGTTTAAGGGGATAGACAACCCAGTTGGCCTGGTTTGATCGTTACACATTATGTGCATGTATCCAAATAGCACATGTAACCCTCAAATATGGGCAACTGTTATATATTGATAAACAATAATAATAAAAAGAAGAGAAGTAAAGAGAGGAGAAGAACGGGGCGGGGAGGAGAAGAAGGGAAGGGCTTGCACTATGGAGCCAGGGAGACCGGGCTGGACTTACTGCTCAACCATGTAATAAAAGCTGTGGCCTCTTTGGAGCTACTATTCCTCTGTGAGCCTGTATCCCCATAATTATGAAGGATTTGCTTGATGATTTAGTGAGGTGATGGACAGAAAGTGCTTGGCACACCGTGCCTGGCATAGAGTCCTCATTCAGTAAATGTTTGTTATTGTTACTTTATTGTCATTATTATTATGAAAATGGAAAGAGGGAGGCAGAGGTGGAAGCTGCAGTCACACCTCCTTACTGTGACAAGTGCACCCTGTGAGCCTCCAGAGGTTGGGCTGGGGTGCACCGTCAGCATGTGGACTGGCTTCTAAAGATGTATGATTCGCACCCAGCCCACTGAAGCTTATCTTCTGAAAAGAAGAGCAAGGATGCAAGCCCTAGGGCTATCTGGAGCAGAAAGTTCACCAGGACCAGAATTCAGTGAATCATGGAATTGGGAGAGACAAGGTCCAACATTGAGATGAGGTGGTGGCAGTGGCACTGCTGTCCAAGAAGCTTCAGCCCTCCTCATGCAAGGCGAGCACTGGGCAAAATGGGGCCACTTGGGGAGGGGACTATAAAGGACCATTATCCCCTCTCTCAGGACATTTTATCCCCTGAAGCACCTCTTCATGTAACCCCACAAACATACACACAACCTCTGCTTTCTTCCCCCACCTATTCCAGCTAAGTCTCCCATCTCAAGCCAGTGACAGGCTCCAAATATCTCTCTTCCTTAGCAAAACAACTCTCAGCTAGTTAGCACTTTAGAATAGGCTACTTTATGCCAAGGTGTTAATGGATACTAAGACTTCATGTATACTCGTTGAGTTCTTTAATAGGGGAGTAATGCTTTACATCAGTCCCTCTTTGTCATTTTTTATTTAAGTAATTTAAAATCTATTCCTTTTCTTTTCTTTTCTTTCTTTCTTTTTTTTTTTTTTTCTTGAGACACTCTTGCTCTGTTGCCCAGGCTGGACTGCAGTGGCACAATCTTGGCTCACTGTAACCTCCACCTTCCAGGTTCAAGTGAATCTCCTGCCTCAGCCACCCAAGTGGCTAAGATTACAGCTGTGTGCCACCATGCCTGGCTAATTTTTGTATTCTTAGCAGAGATGGGGTTTCACCTTCTTACCCAGGCTGATCTCAAATTCCTGGCCTCAAGTGATCCACCCACCTCGGCCTCCCAAAGTGCTGGGATTACAGGTGTGAGCCACCATGCCTGGCCTAGTCCCTCTTAAATAATGGCTGTGAGCATCAGCCTGTAGAGCCTGAGACCAACGCAGACAGTTGGGCAGGGTAGCCCAGGCAGAGGCCAGAGATAAGAAAATACATGGAGTGGAGAGAAATCAGACGGGTACACCCTGGCTATATGTATGTACTCTTCCCCTCCTGCTCTCCATCCTCAGTCCCAGACTGCATTCTGATGTGGCCCAGCAGCCCCTTCTGACTTCCAGGAGGTATCAGAAGAGGCAGTTTGGAAAAGCAGCCTCGTTGTGCCCCAGAAGGTTTAGAGATGGAAGCCAGATTATGAGGTTGCCCAACTCCCAGGATGCCCTTCCTATTGTAGTCTCTGTGAATGGAGCCACCCACCTGCAATAGTGCTGTGTGTGGTTCATGTACTCATATACAGCTGCCCTGGATGCAAGGGGTCTTGGAATATTGGTCAACTTCTCAATTTTGTAGGTAAGGAAACTGAGGCACAGAAGTGAACTGACTTGCTCAAGTTTCCATGGTAGTGTCAAGTGGGGACCTCCAGGCCAGGCCACATTTTAAACCATAGTTTTCCTGGTTTGTTCAAAAGGCCAAAATATATCCATAGAGAAAGCAGTCTGCGCTGGTAAATATGGTAGCCACTAGGCCTGTGTGGCTGTTTAAAATTATTCTAATGAAATCAAATTAAAAATTCATTTTCTGAGTGGCACCAGCCACATTTTGAGTGGTCAGTAGCTACATGTGGCTAATGGCTGCTGTGTTGCAATTTCCATCATCTCAGAAAGTGCTACTGGACACAGCTGGATTATGGATTGTACTTGGGTCTACAGGGAAATGGGGACAAGGCAGAAAGGGATTTTTTTCCCCAGGCACAGCGTGCCAGGTACTGTGGTAAGCACCTGGCATGGATGACCCCATTCAGTCTTTAGTCCCATCTGACACATGAAACTGCAGCTCAGCAAAGCTAGGCCACTTGCCACGATCAGATAGCCTGTAAGTGGACTTGAACTCAGGTCTGTTTGACTTCCGAAGCCAGGTGCTTAATTATTAATCTGTACTGCTTCCAACAATTTTTTTCTTTTTTTTTTTTCTTTTTTTCTTTTTTTGAGATGCAGTTTCGCTCTTGCTGTCCAGGCTGGAATGCAGTGGCACAATCTTGGCTCACTGCAACCTCTGCCTCCGAGGTCCGAGCGATTCTCCAGCCTTACCTCCTGAGTAGCTGGGATTAGAGGCATCCGCCACCATACTCGGCTAATTTTGTATTTTTATTAGAGATGGGGTTTCACCATGTTGGCCAGGCTGGTCAAAAACGCCTGATCTCAGGCGATCTCCCTGCCTCAGCCTCTCATAGAGCTGGGATTACAGGCGTCCAACAAATTTTTAAAAGCATACAGACAAAAGTGCTGCTAGAAAGCCAAGCAAACAGATGCTATTTTCGAGACAACAAAGGTCATAAAGCGGCTAAAACCAATTACAGGAATTAAGGATGATTTTTTAGTAGTAGAAGAAAAGACCAAGGCATGACTTAATCCAATTTCTAGGAATGGGAGCCTGCTGTGCAGGCAGTTAGGCCTCCATAGGTGCTAGAGGCCAGCAGTGGAAAAAGACATGGAGGAATGAGAATTCAGATGGCCACAAAGTGGTGCTTCTTGAGCATTGGGCAATGGAGAAAACTTGGAGGGGTGTCGGGGAGGAGCACTGCCACCTAGAGATATTCAAAGAAAAAGAGCCTCCCATGATTCACCCTCCAAGGTGTCAGTGGTACCCTGCCTGCAGATAGACAAGGACAAGAGAGCTCTTGTTCCCTCTCCTAATAGTGGAAAAGGAAGGGAAAGGAAAGGGCAGGAGAGATAGACAGAGATGTTGGAGGAATTACTGTGTCCTCTGACAAATGCTTTGCTAGGAAGCAGACAATTCCTTGTTAGCAAATCCCTTTGTTTTTCCCCTTTTCTGCTTTGGGTTTGTTTGAGGTTCCTCTACTTGGGCCTCAGGAACAAAGAAAAAGGCTGAAATGTTTGGAACCTCAGACCCACAAAAATTCAGTCTAACCACACGGCCATATACCATTGCAGAAGGTTAAGACTGAAAACGGCTCCTGTTTGCCAGGCCCTGGCTTGGAGTTCTGGGGCTTACAAAACAAATGCAATGCCATGCATTAGATTACTCCTGTATGCAGTGGTTTGCTCCTGATTCTCAGAAGTCTGCCATGAACAGAACACTAGGCAGCCTTTTTGGATGGGTTTGGGCACAGAGCGGGTCTCAAGGTGTCTGATTCCTGAATTTCAGGGCCGGGTTTTTGGGGATTATTGTGGGGTATGGGTAGAGGGATGGTTGGAAAGCTGGATTACGTTTGATCAACCGTTTCCTTTTTCTTTTATTTCTCCTTCAGAAAAAGGTGCTATTAAAACTCACCTGAATTTCCCTCTGTAAGAGCTGGAAGGGTTCTAGAGGTCATCTAATCCTCAGATTACAGATGAAGAAACTGAGCCCCAGAGAGGTTAAGTGACTTGGCTGAGATCGCTGAGCTAGCTGATTGCAGAGCCAGGGATAGAACACAAGGCTGACAGCACGGAGGCTTTGAAGGCAGTTCTTACCATGCAGGGGTGACGTCCTTTGCCTATTATCCGCCTTTGAAAACTTAGCCACCAAATATAACTTAAACAAAGCAAACACAGGCTCCCGTTTGGTCATTTCCAATCTCTGGATATTTCCAGCAAGGCTGGAGAGTTAAGGTGGGGGTGGAGCTGAGGATCTGGACAGAGCCCAGCCTGGCCACAGAGAAGGGCTTTGGATGGTCTTGATGTCACTAAGATTCTTGGAAAATGCTGTCCCATTGTCCATACTGACTCCTGCTGATTGTTCCCACTTCTCAGCCTGACAGTTGGTTTTCCTCCCCTCTTTATCGTTGTGGTCACTGCTGGCTTCGTCCCTGCCCTCAGAGCCCAGCCTCAGAGACCATTTTAAAAAGCTCTTTGAGGTTCTTTAGACCTTTTGCCCCTTAGAGATATAATAAGGCTTTGTATATTGTTGTTGTCAAATGTAACCCAAATGGCTGGATTTTCATGGATGATGTTTATCAACTGACATCTGCTCTCTGTATCCTATGCTGTTTCATATAGGAATGTATACCAGATGTAGCCAGCACTCCTGTGGCTGTTGTCTGTATTGTATGTGTATTTGTATGCTCTGTCAGTCTCTCTGTACTCCTTCTCTATGTACAAGTATGTTAATGTGCATGCTCTCTGCAGCCTTGTGCTGTCTGTCTCTGTGTGTATTTAACCTTGTACCAATGTTCACAATGTAATAAAAGCAGAACTAAAAGAACACAACGCCTTCTGGCGATTTTTAAACTTAGGGGAGATGCTCACTTATCTGGGATGGATGCAGGAATTATTACCAAAAAGCAGTGGGTTGTATAAAATGATTTCTTGATGACCTTGGAAGGGTCCATGAGTCCTCTGGCCCTCTGCTGAGGGTAGGCAGGTAAGAAAGTGCTTATATATGAAGAGGAAGAGGGAAGACTGGCTTCATGGGCTTTGCAGGTGAATCAGCGTGTTCTGCATAAAATCTCAAAGTGCAGAATAGAAATTAAACAGCTTTTAGCAAACTGTTCCTTAGTATCAGTGAAAGCTCCATGTCCCCAATCTTTGCTAAACTTTTAAACCACTCTGCAAAATTTCACCTTGAGAAGTGCTCTTTCGTCATGAGAAGGAGGTGGGGCATCCCTCCCATGTTGCCCTTTCTGTCCTGAACACAGGAGCCCAGGAAACTGAACTAATTTAGGAGAGACCTGTCTCAAGATTTTGACACAATCCTATTGTTAAGGAGTGAAACCGGCATTCCTGGCCTTGGCCAGAGAATGGAAGGCATAGAGGAGGAAAATATCTCCTAAATCACATGGATGAGTCCAAGTAGAAAAGAAGTGAGGGTACGGCAAGAAAAGGGAATGGAAAGTTTATTTACAGCTTAATCCAAGGACCTCATAGGTTATACTGGGATGGAACATCAGGGTCAACTCAGCAGGGAATACCATGAATAATACACTGATGGGAGAAGGGAAAGGACACTCCCTCAGATTTCTCATGGGAAGGAGACTTATTCTAAGGAGCTGGAGATGTTAGGATTGAAAAGGAGCTTCGGGTCTCAGGTATGTAATACCATTAGCCCTTACCAAGGGCCAGAAAACCTATATAAAAGAGGTAGGCACAGCACCTGTGTCCCAAGAGGCAACTGGGGCTTCATGAAGATGTTCAGTCACTACGAGTCTAACACTGCTATGGAGCTGTTCTTGTCCTTACTGGCCAGTTCCCATCTGGGATTCCTGAGACTGAACTTCCAAATATCCTATTTAACTGAGACTTGAATGGTTTTGCAACACCTCATTATTCAGAGGCTGGAACTACCTGGCCAGGACCAGATAGTGTCCAGATACTGTCTTTTTATTCTGTTGGGAGAAAAGTTCCAGTACTTTCAGAGAGTACAGGGATCACTGTCTCTCTCCTTTCTTTTCCAAAAGGGAGTTTATAATTATTACCTCTCCTCCAAGTAGGAGGTGGAAGTGTGGCTTATCTCCTGGGATTCTGGGTTCACACACTAGAGTCATTTGGAGAAGTTCTTGCCAGGAGCATACTTCTTGGACTTTATTGAGTTCATGGATGGGTTCCAGAAATGGAAATTTTCCTGTCTGTTAACCTTGTAGGGATAGAGGTGGAGTGGGATGTAGCTGTGTGGACTGCAGAATCATGCTTTAGTGCAGGAAAATCCCTCAGTGCCTTTCTGTTCTTTCCTAAGAACCTACCTACTCTAAGTCTGGCTACCTTAAACATAGTCTAGAACACACTGAAAACACTGTTCTGGGAACCAGTCCTTTCCTTCATGAAGACCCTGGTCAGTAACTCCGAGACTCAAGGGGCTTCCCGGAGCTTTGAAATGGATGGCAGTGCAGTGGAATGAACAGAGGCTGAACTGTGAGTCAGACAAGGTAACTGGGTTCACTAATGGCTATCTCACTTTTATAAAATTAAGTCCCAGATGCATCCTAAAAACATTTTCAACTAGAAGCTGCTATTCATTTAAACAAAACTGAGTACCTTCTTTGTGAACCTATGTGCTTGGTGCTATGAGAAGCCAGAGAACAAAAAACAGTAGGAAAAAACTCTGCCTCTCAAAGGTGATGCAAAAGGAAATGGAGAAGAAAGGCATATACTATATAGCACAAGGCAGCCCATGATACATATTGGAATAGCAGTACAATCTAAGGACAGTGGAGAACTCAGGAAAAGAGGGGCTTATTCAAGGTACAGTGATCCAGGAAAGCTTCCTGGATGAGGGTGGATTGCAGGAAGGATAATGGCTCTCTCCAGTGCTTCCTGACCAAAGACCCATGGCTTAAAAGATGTTTTGAGCAAACACAGTAGAATGAAGAAAGAAGAAGGTGGAGGGAGTATTCATGGAGCTTGAGATATGATAATAGAATTAGGAAGAGAGTTTGGTTCTTAATTTGTAGTTAAGATATAGCAATTGACCACTCCTAATATAGATTTCCACTAAAATAGGAGATAGGGAACAATGTATATCCATGGGATTATGTTCTCAAGTGAAACGCTGATATTCATGAAGCTGATGAAAATTTATTCTTTGAGTGGCAAACCCTTGAGAAGATGGTCAGAGCATTCTCTTCCCCTCCCCAACATATCTGCACCTGCACCTTTCTTCCTTTCACTTTCCGGCTGTCCTGCATCTATTCTTCCTTTGCCTCTGTCTCTTTTACTTCCCCTCTTTCTCTCTCTCTCTCTCTCTCTCTCTCTCTCTCTCTCTCTCTCTCTCTCTCTCGTCTTCCCCTTTCTTAATTACTGTCTGCAATTACTTTGAGGAGATGACATAGAATAGCAAAAAGAGTTTTCAATTCAGTTTGAATGATCTTGGGTATCACATACAAGTAATTTAACATTAGACAAATCCTGTGTCATGGTCTTTTTTCTCCATCAAAAAATACAAATATCTTCCTTGTTTGCCCTAACCCCACGAAACCCATCAGTTATAATCAATCATATGAGAATTGACAGAGGACTGAGCTCCATGAAGGTGATTGTGTACTGACCCATGCTATTAGGATGAGGTCCAGCAGCTGCACTCAACTAGACCCCTGGGATAATTCTCAGCCCAGAGGAGCACAAATTTGGGGTGGAACATTTATCTGGGAGCTTCTGGACTGGTTACTACCTGAAAAAGGAGTGATTTCATGCCACACAAAGTGTAGCTGCTGTGAGCTTTTTATAAATGAGCTTTAAACTTGAATCGGGCCCTTTAATGCCCACTCACACTTCCGGTTTTACAAAACAAAGTTCAGGACCTAGGACAGCACCATCACCCCACCTGACCCCCAGGCTATTATGTAGGCAAAGTGACAGGAAGTAACACCAGTGTGACTCAGGCTGGGCATAGGTAGAGAGGAGAAACAGAGTCACAGTTAAGGCTGCCTGCTGGTGAAGAGATGATCTTAGAGGCGCATCAAGGCCACATAGTTCAACAGTCAAGTGCGGAGGTTTATGTCTTTACCCTGCCACTCACTAACTATGCATCTTCAGAGAGTTACTTGGCCTCTCCTATCTCATAAAGAGTCAATGTGTATAAAATACCTTGTAGTATAAATTGCTCCATTAACATTTGTTTTCAGAATTTTCAGTATTATTGAAGTAAGGTGAATTGGACAGGCAGGCTGGGGAACAGAATGTCTATCTCTTCCTTACGAGGAGCACATAAGACCTGCCACCCAGGTCAAGATTAGGCTTTCTTGCCTCAGTGATGTATGGAGCAGAGCACCTCCCCACCCTCCACCCCACCCACCTTCTGCTTCGGCTTTCTTCTCCACCCAGCCTCTGAGCGTCTCTTCCCATCCCTCATGAACCGGTATATCTCCATCTGCACTGCCTTGTGCAATAAGAGATGTCTTATGTTTCCTACCTGCTGAGGAAAGTAACCCATTCTCTTACTTTTCCACCCTCCATTAAACAGATGTATCCTCCCCTTTTGTCTTCCCATGGATCTCTGAGAAGTGATGCTCTCCTACAGTCCAGAAGAGGCCTTCCCACCTCTCCAACACTTTTACTGGAGAAGAGCATTTGGAGCAAGTGAGTGTAGTGAAAATCTGCCTGCTGCTCACTGACACCCTGACTTCAACATCATCGTCTTCCTGTGTCTCTTGGCAGTAACTTGAAAGTACATCTCTCCTTTGAAACAATAAGATTATTTCATTTCTGATCTTTAGCACTCCCTCTGATTGCATAACATCCTTATCCTTTGTGTATTCCTCCTTGAAACATCTGTTCAAATTCCATTTAGTGTGAGACTGGTGAGCTTAAGACATATGTCCCCTCCCACACACAGGAGACAAGGGGCCACTAGAGTTAGCCCAATGACTCTAGTGCTAACCACTAGCCAGTTGCCTACATTTCCACCAACAGGGAACTACTTTTGGACACACCAAGGACTGTCTCTAAGCCTTCTGGTAAAGCAGCTCTATTCTTCTCTACTCCAAGATTTTGGAGGCATCAAGCTTGGTGCAGTGAGAAAACCCTGGACTGGAAGTCAAGGTCTGATTCAAACTCTTGCTTTGAAATCTACTAGCTGTGTGACTATCTTTGTCCACTTGTGATGCTGTTACAAAATGCCATAGTCTGGGTAATTTACACAGAACACAGATTTACTTCTCATAGTTCTGGAATTTGGAAGTCCAATATCAAGGCACCAGCATCTGGTGTCTGATGAGGGCTACACTTCACATGGCAGAAGATGGAAAGGTAAAAAGGGACAACTCCCAATGTCAAGCCCCTTTATAAGGGCACCTAATCCCATTCACCAAAGAGGAGCGCTCATAGCCTAATCACCTCTTAAAGGACCTACCTCTTCAGACTATCATATTGGCCACTCTTGGATTTCAGTGGGGACACATTTAAACCTTAGCAAGTACTCTGTCAAATGCCTGAACCTCTCGGAGGCTCATCTCCCACATATTTTAAGAAACAGAGTTTAGACCTGAAGGCCTGTAAGGCCCAGGAACCCGTGGCCAAGTCCTCAAGTTCATCCGTGGTTGAATCAGCACCTATGGGCCTCCCTACTTCTTCCCTGCCACTTTCCCAGGTCATTTCTCCTGGGGGTGCCCACGGGTGGATGCTGCATGCAATATAGCAGACAGAGGCAAGAAGACCATCTCCTTCTCTGCCTCCTTCCTTGGCTATAAAGTCTTGTGGCTTCCTTTTATTCATCTAGCAAATATTTATGATGTTAGTGACTCTGTACCAGGCACTCCTTTAGGTACTAGGATTATAAGCAGTGAACAAGACAAACACGGTCCCTCTGTCCAAGAAGGTATCTTCCAGAGGCAACCAATGAGCAAACACACAAATAAGAAAGATACAAGTTGTGATGCAGGCCACAGAACAATAGGACACAAAAAAGGGATATGGCACACACTTGAGTCAGAGAGTCAGAGAAACCCTCCTTAGGAAGAAAAACAGGTGTGACAAGAGTTTGTATCTGAGTGACATAATAGCACCAGCTTATTATAAAATCCTCCCAGCAAAGTTTGACTGCATAAAGCACGGATGGGCTCTCAGGACTGTCAGGCGGAGGGAATTCAGGCTTCATGCCTGCACAACCTTAGTCTCTTGAATAGTCCAGGTGAAAGAAGTGTTGGAAGGTCCAACCCTCCATCTCCTGGTTTAGGCCAACCCTGGGCATGGGCAGAAGTTGCTTCTCAGCCACTGTTGGAACCCCCTCCTTAGATTTTATTCACAAGCCCATTAGCAATCTTGGAGAACACAGTCTGAGGGGATCCACTCTAACGGTGCCCATTCATGGTCAACGACAGCATCACACATGGTCCTTTCTACCCACACAGGGCTTTACCACTTACGAAGCACTTTCTGTTATTTCAGTTGAGGCTCAGCACAACTGTATGAAGCAGGAAGGAAACTGAGCTTCAGAGAGCTGGAGGAAATGCCTGAGGTCACCTCCCTTCTTGGTGGTGTAACCAGCACAAGCACTTTCCATGAACTGGTGAGAGCTGTTTGCTGGATACTCAGAGACATCTTTTGGCAGCTGCAGCCTCAACCTCTGAACCTCCTTTGCCTCCCAACCTCTCCAAATCTCCCATCCTAACATAAAGTCATTTGAGCTGCCTAAAAGAGAGACTAGAGCAAATGAATTAACCTCTGCAACAGCAAGAAACACAAGGCTAGACTTTCCTCAGAGGAAATGGAGTGAGTTGGCAGTGTCCCACTCTGAGACAGAAGAGAGAAAGCCAACTAAGGTGGCAGAGGGCAGGATGAGGAGAGATGTTTGACTTCTTAATACTCTATTATACTAGTGTGCTTTGTGCACCTTTCCCTGAAAGGAGGAACATCTGTGGTCTTATTGACCACTTGCACCTTGGGGAAGAGAGGTTTTGGAAACGTGGGTCCAAAAGAAAGAAGCAGACTCAAGGTGGAAGATGGGAGAGGCGAGAAGGCAAACCTGTAAGGAGCTATAAAGGCATCTAAAGGGGAAACTCAGGAAGAAAGCACACACTTGCCTACAGCATTACACAGAGCTGGATTCTTGAGAGACAGCAGTAACTTGGTATTGTCCCTTCTTCTTGGTGGTCCCAGCCTGGGGAGTCTTTTCCCTTGGATATATTACTCACTGACCCCTTCCCAAAGCTCACTCCTCTCATTCTTTCGTGATATCACAGATGACATGTCACTTTCTTCAGGGAGCCTTCCGTGATGCCTAACTTCCAAAAGGTCTGTGTTCCCACAGTGCTCCACAGCAGAGCCACCATGTCCTTACTGTCTACCAAATAAACTGAGTGTGTGAGTGGTCGGTGAGTCCTGGGTATGGGGAGAAGAGCATTAGCCTGTGTCGCTGCTTCAGTTAAAGGCCTTTCCAAGTTGGACAAGGATTTCCACCATTGTAAAATGTAGGAACAGCCACCAATGGAGTTTGCCAAGTGATGGAGTTGTCCCACACTCAAGAAAATATTCACACCCCAGACTGTCTAGGTAGTGCTTAAGCCACAAACCCTGGGATCTGTTTGAAAGGTGAGTAAAAATCCTTGTTCTATCTGGTTCCTATGCAAAGGTTCACAATATGCCCTACTGTGGCAATCTTTTTTCCTGTCTATGGCATGGTAGAAACAGCACAGACATTTGAAAGAATGAATTTCAAGCCAAGTTTCACCACTTACCAGTTGTCTTGGATTTTGGTAAATAACATCAGTCTCTGAATCAGATGCAGATAGTACCATGTAACCAGCAGTATGTTACAATTAACAGAGCTCAGTGCCTGGCCCATAAAAATGTATCACTAAGTGGTAGGCATTAGTATTCTTGTTAGTGGAGTATCATTGGTAGCTAAGAATCCAGACTCTCAAACCCTGGGGTCAGCCTCGGTTCAGACTACAGTTCTGCCATCTTCTAGATGTATCACCTCAGATAAAGCTGTTTTCCTGCCCTGTGGCTCAGTGTTCTCTTCTGTTAAATGGAGCTAGGAAGAGGACCCATCTCATAAAGTTGTGACTATGAAATGAGATGGCATATGAACAGGGCTTAGAAACATGTCTGGTTCACATGGAATATTATGCAGCCATGAAAAAGAATGAGATCATGTCCTTTGCAGGGACATGGATGAAGCTGGAAGCCATCATTCTCAGCAAACGAACACAAGAACAGAAAACCAAACGCCACATGTTCTCACTCATAAGTGGGAGCTGAACGATGAGAACACATGGACACAGGGAGGGGAACATCACACACTGGGGCCTGTCGGGGGGCAGAGGGGTAAGAGGAAGGAGAGCATTAGGACAAATATCTAATGCATGCAGGGCTTAAAACCTAGATAATGGGTTGATAGGTGCAGCAAACCACCATGGCACATGTATACCTGTGTAACAAACCTGCCCATTCTGCACGTGTATCCCATAACTTAAAGAAAAAGTTTTAAAAACAAATAAGTAAATTACTTTAGGCTCCCCCACCAAAAAAAGTAGAAAAACATAAAAATGTTCATCAATTGATGAATAGAGAAAATGTGGTATACACCCCCCCAAAAAATGCCTGGTTAAGTTAGTACTATCATGCTTGCTATTATCAATCCTTAATGTTACCTAAATTTTCAAAGCTATATAAAATTAAGTTGTAAAAAAGCAAAATTATCATAGCACTTTCATCTTCTGCATAACTCCCTCATTGATTGCAAATCAGTAAACCCACTCTAGCACATTCCTTCTGTGTACAAAGCACTATGCAGCTGGTGAAGGAGATAAATGAAGTTCCTGCGTTAGAGAAGACAGCTATCTGGAGTCTGGGTTAGACACACCTGACACATGGCTGCTAACAGCCAGCCCAGCCCTGGATGTGCAGACAAGCCAGAGGCATGGGGGACGGAGACTTGGGTGTGTGGTCAAAGGGCATTGGGCCAAGATTCAAGAGACTCAGATTCTAGTGCCACTTTTCCAGCTCACTGAGCAAATTACCTCACCACTGTGACCCAATAAATCTGATTCCCAAGGCCCCCTCTTCCAATTTGAACATTCAGGAGATTTCTGAAGTACAATTTAATGTTGCACCCTTTGTTTTTAAAGAAAATTCTTTTCAAAAATCACTTCCTTGAATAAGGTTTTGATGACCTGCGTAATTTTTTAAACGACATTATCTACACATAAAGCATCTTTATGTCTGGAGGAATGTGCCTGTGCAGGTGAATCTGTTTGCCTTTCCTTTCAGGAAAATGAAAACAGTCTCCCCTCCTGTGATTCTTTTTCGCCTTAGCTCCCAGGACAGGACACTTACAGACAAGGGTACCACCCAGTTACTGTCAATTAATCTGCTCAACTCACACACCCAGAAACAGCTCATTCTTCCACTTTCTGTAGTGAATCCCGTTCTCTGTTCACTTGCACATATCACTTTGTAACTGTATGTTTACTCCTCTCGAGTCAAAACAAATCAAACTTTTGAAATTGTATTTGAAATTGAAAAAAAAAGTCAGTTTAACTTTTTTTTTTTTTTTTTTTTTTTTTTTTTAAGAGTCTGACACTGTCATCCAGGCTGAAGTGCAGTGCAGCGATCTCGGCCAACTGCAACCTCCGCCTCCCAGGTTCAAGCAATTCTGCCTCAGCCTCCCAAGTAGCTGGGATTACAGGAACCCACCACCACACCCAGCTAATTTTTTATATTTTTAGTAGAGACAGGGTTTCACTATGTTGGCCAGGTTGGTCTCAAACTCCTGATCTAGTGATCCACCTGCCTCAGCCTCCCAAAGTGCTGGGATTATGGGCATGAGCCACTGGGCCAGCCCAATTTTTCAATTATAAATAACTTTGTATCACTGCCACCAAACAAGCAGGTTGTAGACAAATTAGAAAATGTAAATTAGCCAAGAAAGCAAGTAAAAATGTCAATAATCCTACCACTCAAAAATAACTATTATATATCCTTCTAGATTGTGTACATACACACAACTAACATAATTAAGAGAGTGTTATGGTCTAATATATTGTTTTCACCTTGCTTTTTTCACTTAACATACATAAATTTGTTAATGATCTATATTGGGAGTTGTAAAGGCTGAAGGGTATTCCATTGCTTGGAGTTCTATATTTTATTCAACTAATCTACTATTGTTGTACAAAGATTATTTTCCATTTTTTGCTATTATCTACAATTTTGCATCAAATTTACTCAAATATTTCCTTAGGATCTATTTGCTTTTTAATGAAATGGCTGGGTGAAAGGGTCTATGTATTTTTAAGATTTTGAATACATATTACTGAACTTACTCTTCAGAAATTTTGTAGTGATTGTATGAGTACCTATTTTTCTTTCCCTTTCCCAAGAAGCATGTGCTATTTTTATTTGTGATATCTACACATATAAAGTAGCACTTATAAGTTATATATAACTTTACATACTATACACATATGTGTGTTATATATATCTATAAAAGTATATATACATACATAGGTATACACATACTTTTCCAGTCTGAGAGGAGGAAGTGGTATCTCATTGTTTTGACAGGCATTTCTTTGATCACTGAGGCTGGATTCTTTTCATGTGTTCATTGACCAAGCATATTTCATTCATTCAATAAATATTTATTAATCACCTACAAAGCATCAACTCTTCGAGCATTTCTTCTGTGAATTTCTAAGGAGAAAGACATAACTTTTAAATGAGAAATTGCTTCTTAAATCTCTTCATTTTCAACCTGTGCCACATCTCTGAGTAACAGATTCTGGAAACTGACTTGCATAAATCCTTTCCCATCTTCCACGGAATGTATGTTTGAGAACTTGTTATTGACTCCTCCTAGGCTGTTTTTCTCCTGCTTTTTCACTAAACAAGTACAGAAACTTGTAGGCAAGATCCCATCGAGGACACCAGCTAGCTGTGCAATCTACGGGAACTCATTCCCTTCGCAAGTTGAGCATTCGTCTTCCATGTCCAGAAACTCAATCTTTTAGTGCCCTAGAGCTGATCCTGAGTGGCTGACTCACAGTGAATAAACTCACAGGAGACCAAGTGTATAAGCCAGAGAGCCAACTTATTAATTTGAGATGAGAATTATAACTGTCATGCAGACCAGACAATGGCTGGACTCTCCAGTACAATTTATCCCTCAGGCAAGCTACAGAGCAGGCCAGCATCTCAGAAGGGTGCTTCATGAGTGGAAGATGCAGGACGAGGTGAGCAGGTGATAGGTTTGCAACTGCTAGCAACATGCTCTAATACTCTGGTGCTCAATTACCCATGCTCTTCCCTGGACAGTGCCTGGGGAGAGGCAGTTCTGACTCTGTGCTTTGTGGCTGACTGGCACCTTCTCCTCTTTGTGGATGGCCCTATTGTGCCTTAGCTGTGATAACAGCTCCAGGCGGAATACCATGTAGCTTGACTGTCCTGCTAGTCCTGTCTTTTAATGGTGATTTGACTCTTGCCTAACATGCTGACTTAATGTTTAAAATTTTGTACTGTCTTCCCACGTTCAATTCACATGTGCTGAGGATGTCCTGTGTTTCAGGTATTGCACTCGTATTGGGCATAAGACTTGGGTTTCTGTTGGTGCCCGAGGTCATATGTTTGTAAGGCATGATGGTATTGATCATCATGTTTTTTCAGGGGAAGCAGTTCCAATTCAGTCCTTCTTCATAGAATTATCATTTTAGCCCTCTGAAATGATGGGAAAAGTAACTGCAGCAGACCTCTCTGTGTCCTGCATTTCATCCATCTCTGCTTTCAGCCCCAGCTGCAGTGGTTGGTTCCATATGACGTCAGCCTCCCTCATGTGGGCAGCATCCCCCTGTTTGGCACATCCTTGTGCTTTGTTCTCAAAGGCAATGCTCTATGTGGCTGAAGCCCAGAAAGGTGAGAGAGTTAACGCACCCAGAGGAACTCTTGGCCCTAGTGGGAGGGGAGCCAACACACAGGTGCTCCAGGCTCCCTTCCTTCAGGTATCCAATGCTAGGAGGCACCTGTCCATTTCTCAGGAGGTTCTTGCACAGGGTACATGTCCCATTGTATAGCAGCAGCCTCACCTACACACCCTTGTAGTGGCTTCCTTTCCTCTCTTATCTTCATTCCAGGGGTCATGCCCCAAATAAACAACATACACCCATATCCTTGTCTCTACTGGTGCCTTTGAGGAGGGGGCCAGGAAGACTGGTCTTGCCAGGGGCACAAGAGATTGCAAAGGCAGCCCATTAAGCCCTGTGGACTTCCTTTAGAGACCACAGTGGGTGATGATGCCACTGTCAGGGAGCATGTGGTCTCTTCAGGAGGACCCAGAATTCCCCTAAATCCTTTATCAGTGTGTCATTGGGAAGGAGGGTGACATTACCAGGAGAACCCTTAGAAAATGCTCCAAATAGCCAGGATCACACAACTGTACTCCAGCCTGGGCAACAGAGCAAGACTCTGTCTCAAAAAAAAAAAAAAAAAAAAAAGAAAAAGAAAAGAAAAGGAAAATCCTCCAAATAACCACTAAGACTTTACTTCTTGGATCCCCTGAATAGAGTAATTTCCTGTCTCCAGTCGGATTTCTTAGAAGCTGAGCCTGAGACAAGATTCTTGGGCAATTGTGTTATTAAGGGGGTTTTCTCAGGAGACAAGGAGAAAAGAAAGAAGGATGGGGCAGGGATAGAAAGCTAAGCAAGGTGTGGTCTCAGCTGGTGACTGGCTCCTGCATGATCCTATGAAGAGCTTCAGAGCACAAAGTGTGTAGCAATGTTGAGGCAAAAGGTACCCTTTGTGCTCCCATGTGGGTCCAACGTTGGCCAAAGCCTGCCTCCCTCCCCACAACACTACTCTAGCAAGGTGGCTCAGATTCTGACCAAGGAACTCTTCCAAGAGCAGAGAGTAGATGTACCAGCTCAACCAAGGAGACCTGGACAGGGCGCAGGCAGCATCCCCTATGTTTCCCTATGTGAGGAGCTCCTAAGGAGCAAAAGAGATCACTTTTCCTTCAAGTCATCACAATGCAGACTTCTGCTCTGGCTGTGAGCTTTGAAGCTTCCCTTGCCCACAGTTCTCTGCTTAATCTTTACAAGCATCTCTCTCTCCATCCAAAACAAAATTCCAATTTGAGAGCTCAGGGAAGTGCCAGGGATTCTCTCCACATAAAGATTTGTGGTAGATTTTTTTAATGTTATAACATCATCCCAGTCATGAGCATGAAAATGCTCATAAATCTCCATCATTCCCACCAGGGTTGCAAGCAGATAATTAGGAATCTTTTTAAAAGCTGAACACCAGAGCATTTCTTCAAGCACTACATTGCCTGAGAAGAGAAACCTCTAGTGCTATGTAAAGATCAGTGACAGGAAGCTCAGGAGGTATCCATCCTGCCTAAGCATTGGCAGCAGATGCCAAGATGACTCCTTGCAGCAAATCCCCAGAGTCTAATTCCACAGTCATCAGACCTTCCATCGAAAACACTAGATCCAGCTCTAGTCCTGCTGCTTACCAGGGTAGGGCTCCTTGACAACACACCTAACGTCCTTCAACCTTGGTGAGCTCATTCACAGGGACAGAATAAAGATTAGATTCCAAATGAACATAACAGCACCTTATGACAAGACACTAAATCACTGATGTGCTGGTAGACAAGCTGAGGGAGGGGGCTCTCAGGTGTGAAGACCCCAATTCATAGAATTTGCCAATCTCCATGGTGTAAATAATCCCACTATGGCAGACTTCAAACTACCTATGGTTTAACACCACCTCAAGAAATTCCTGAATGTTTGAAAATCTGCTCAATGGAGCCAGTAGAAGGCAGCTACAGCATACTACCAGTAAATCCACCAAAATGGTAGCCACTGGTACCTTCTCAGATAGATAAATGGTTCAGGAAAGGGGACAACTAGGACTGTTCCTAGCCATGGATAGTCTCTGCAGTGACTTCTAGAAAGAGTCTTGGTCTAATACTCGTTCCAAACCTTCACACACGTGGATTAAAAAATCCCCAAGGCCACACCACTTGCTACAGCTAAGGCCAACCCAAATTCAGCATCTTCTGGTACAAGAATTGTGCTCAAAGATCATATTGAGAATTCAAGTCTTTGAGATTGGGGAATCTGGTACCCCTGGTAGAAGTCTAGAAATCAGAAAGAGAAACTGTTTTGGTGGATTAGGGAGGTAATTCTGAGTTTAATGAGCATGTAGATGATTATAGTGTAAGCAACCAGGAGACAGTCAGAGACGGTCAAAACGGTAAACTTCTAAACTGACAGGTCTCAATCAATTTAGAAGTTTAGTTTGCCAAGGTTAAGGACGCACACCAGGGAGACAGGTCTATGCCTTTCTCTAAAGGTGATTTTGAGGGTTTTATTCTTTAAAGGAGAAAAGCAGGCTCAAGGGAAAAGGGGGTGTGTGTGGTCACGTTATTGAATCCACATGTTGCAAGAGAAAAGGAGCAGGTAGAGGAATAGTGAATTATGTGTTTATCTTGCACTCAGTAAACTGGCACTTTATATCAGATAAGGTGAACATAGAGTAGCTACCTGTGGAGATATTTAACCTTTTATCTATAGCTATCTGCTTAGGAACAAAAGGAAAGGTAGCTTCTCACATGAGTCAAACTCAGATTAATTTCTTTGTCTTTTAGCATAATGAAATTAGGGCCCCAAGTCTTTTGTTTGTTTTATTGAGTCAGAATCTTGCTCTGTTGCCCAGGTTGAAGTGCAAGGGTATAATCACAGCTCACTGCAGCCTCAACCTCTCAGGATCAAGTGATCCTCCTGCCTCAGCCTCCTAAGTAGCTGGACCACAGGCACATGCCACCACTCCCAGCTAATTTTTTTTTTTTTTTTTTCTAGAGATAGGGGTCTTGCTGTGTCGCCCAGGCTAGTCTTGAACTCCTGGGCTCAAGCAGTCCTCCCATTTCAGGCTCCCAAAGTACTGGGATTTACAGATTTGAGCCGCCACAGTTGGCCCCAAGTTTTTATTTTCCTTTCATACCTGCACAGTTCACTGCTCACCACCCCACCCTCAGCACTCATTGGACCCAACCTCCATCAGTGGCCACTCACTTGTGCCCCGTAGGATTTTCTGCTTGCCAGAGGGTTTATTAAAGTATTTCTTCCAACCCCATGAAGTATCCTCCACCACTAATAGAATTGTGGTTAATTCTATGTGTCTTAGGAAGAGCAGGGCTGGAGACACATGTTTTAGACCACGCATGCAGAGGTGATGTGGTGCCATGGTCAAGAGCACAGGTCTAGATTTCCTGGTCTCAGGTCCCACTGCCATTTTGCATATAAGTGTTGGCAGCTGTCTGATGTTATTTTTGTGCCTCGTTTTCTTCTTTGTAAAATTACCATGTTGACTATGGTGAGGACTGAAGGAATTGATAAGTAAGATGGTTGGAACCATGCTGGGCACATGGTGACATTAGCTGTTACTATCATTGATAGAGGTCAGTGATGAGAAAGAGATAGGCTCTCAAAGGAGAGTTTTTTGCTTTGTTTTGTTTAAAAGGCTGGTGACAGAGATTTGCTGGACTTTAACATGTTGGACCAGGAACACAAACACACACACACACACACACACAATGTCCACACCCTGTTGATCTGTACTGGCTTATTTCACTTGAAATTTTTGATTACAAATCTGATTGGGGTTTGACACTCCCAGGTATCTTATTATTTTTCCCTAACATATTTGTTTTTCCAGGGTCAGACAGTCATCCTCAACCCATGTGGTACAGTAGAATTACCTAGAGAGTTTTTAAAACTACAGATGCCCAGAACCCATGCAAGACCAATTAAATCACTATAGGAATACAGGGGAAAGGAGGCACCTATTGGAATATTTTGCAAGTTCTGCATTCGGGTGATTCTAATGTACAGCCAAGACAGAGAAACATTCCTTTAAGAGGATTCTTTCGTACCTTCTCTTTCCTGTAATTCCCCTACCCTTCTTTCTCCTTTCAACCACCAGCTAATGAACTTGTCTCATCCTTCACTGAGGAAATTGAACCTACCTGAAGGCAACTTCCCTACCCGCCCATGGTCCAAGCCACTGAAGTACCTCTGTCTGGAGTCATAGCCTCTCCCTTTTCCTTTACAGAGGAGGTGTGTTTCCCTACCCAAGTCCGACTTCTTCATGTGTTATTGGAAAGCTTGTCCTTCTCCCCTCTCCTTCCTTCACTGGTCCTTCTTTCTGCTCAGACTTTGCCTCTTCTCCTCCACGGAATCACCACCAAAGGTGTTTAGTTTTTTCTTAGCTTAGAGAACAGTAACAAAAGCAAGCCCTTTCCCTTTACAAGCACTATTCACAATAACCAGGAGGTAGAAGCAGCCCCAGCACCCATCAGCAGACGAACAGATGAATGAAGTGTCTCCATCTGTACAATGGGATATCACTCAGCCTGAAAAAGGAAGGACACTGACCCATGATCCAACATGGACAGACCTTGAGGACATTATGGCTGAGTGAAATAAGCCAGTCACAAGAGGACAAAAATCGTACATTTTCACTTACATGGTGTATCTTGAGTAAGCAAATTGGTGGTGAGAGAAAGTAAAACAGAGGTTACCAGATGCTGTGGTGAGGAGGGAGGAGTGAAGAGTTGTTGTTCATTGGGTGCAGAGTTTCAGCTGGGGAAGGTGAAAAAGCTTTGGAGATGGAGGGTGGTAATGGTAGGACAATGGGCGTACTTGACACCACTGAACTGTACATCTGAAATGGTTAATATGGTACATTTTATGTTATATATATTTTATCACAATTAACACAATAATAATGGCTGTAAACACCTTCCCCCCACCAAATTCCCATATGTCTCTCAGCCCACAACCAATCTGGTTTCCGCTTCCCCCACACCACCAAGCCTGCTTCCGACGAGGTCACCTTGACATACGTGTATACAAATCCAGTAAATACCTTCTTTCTTTCCTTCATTTAACATAGCTGAAGTATTCAGCTGTCCTCCTGAGATGCTGTGTCCCCTTGGTTTCCATGACATCGCACCGTCTTGTTTTTAACTCCTGTTTTCCTCTGTCACTGGCCCCAAGCTTTAGGTTTTAGGCTTAAGGGGTTCCTCACTTCTCTCCTAGACCTTTTCTCTCTCCTCTCTGTGTAAACACTCTTCTTTTATCTAGGGTAATTCATCTAGTCTCATAGTTTTAAATACAATCTCCACATGGATGACTCTCAAAATTACATCCCGAGCCCCAACTTTTTCTCTGAACTCCAGGCTCGTAAATTCTACTGCCTACCTGACATCGACACTTAGATGTTCCACAGTCATCTCATATTCAATGTGTTCAAAATGGAACTCCTGACTTTACATTCCCCACCCCTCTTGCCACCACCCACTGGTAATCCAACACATTTTTCCCCATCTCAGCAAAGGATGAATTGTTGGAATCTGAGTAGCATCCCTAATTTCCTTATCCCCCCATGTATAATGCATGAGTAAATCCTGATAGTCCTACCTTGCAAATATGTCTTGGATCCATCCACTTTTCTGCACACCCACTCTCTCTTTAGTTTACGTCACCAACTTTCCTTAGCTAGACTGTTACAGGAGCCTTCTTACTGGTCCGGGATATTGAATGATTCCTCTTCTTCAATGCTATCTCAGGTATCTCTCCTTCTTCCTCTCAGCCATGATGGTCCAGCCACACTGATCATTTCAGTGTTGCAACTATGCTTATGCTCAGCTTAGCTCATCTCTTTCCTACATCAGGGCCTTTGCACATACAGTATGCACACATGCACACACATATCTCATGCATACATTTCCCTCTCTTGTTCCTCCAACCCCATGTCCATGTGCATGGCTGGCCCCTTCTCATCCTTCAGACCTCTGCATAAATATCACTTCCTCAGAGAAACCTACCTGGATTACCCTAAGTAAATAGGTGCCACCTCCTGTTTTTATCTGTTCCTTATGTCTAATTGTCATCTTTTTAGCTTTATCACTATTGAGCAATTCTTTCTGTGTGTTTAACTCATTATTGCCTATCTCTTCCAATACATTCTTAACACTATGAATACAGGACTTCTGTTTGGTTCATCACTGTATTTGTAGAAACTCTGAGAGAGTTTTCACCCGGGACAATGGACACCCAATAAATACTCGCTTGACAGAATGGGGGAACACTGTAATCATGGAACATGGTGCTTTGGATTTAAAGCTCGGGTTCAAATTAAGATAGACTTTTCTGGTCATGTTCTAGAAATTTATAACTCTGAATGTTCTCTCATTTTTATTTGCAAACAAAAATTTCCTTAAGATAGCTGATCTCAAACACTATTAACCAGTGGATTATATTGCTCTTTAAAGCAAGTTTGTGAAGACAATAATTAAATATATATTTTGCACTTAAAGGAACATTTTAATAAAGCTTAGTATTTATTTGGTATATTTTAAATAAATTCCTGATATCAATTTATCCTTATTCTAAGATAGATCAAAATCCTTTTAGGACTTGAGGCTTCAGATCAACCTGACTTCAAAAGTACTTGCAGCTATATCTTAGGGTTATTGATTTTTAGAAACTCTTCCTTGTGATGGTCACCTATCAAATAGTAGTGATGAAGAAACTGAAGGCAGGCGCAGTGGTTCACATCTGAAATCCAAGTGCTTTGGGAAACCAAGTTGGGAGGATTACTTGCAACCAGCCTGGGCAACATAGTGAGACCCCATCTCTATAAAAAAATAAAAATTAGCCAGGCAGAATGGCATACACCTGTAGTCCCAGCTACCCCAGAGGCTGAGGTGAGAGGATTTCTTGAACCCAGGAGTTCAAAGCTGCAGTGAGGTAGGATCACACCACTGCATTCCAGCCTGGGTGACAGAGCAAGACCCTGTCTCTTAAAATAAGAGAAACTAGCTAGACTATATTTCTTATCTCCCAGCTTATCTTTTCTCTCTTTGAAGAAATAGGAGTAATGCATGGGGAAAATTCTACTTAGAGATATACACAGTTTTTATCTTGAGTGTTTTTTTTTTTAATTAAGTGTGTGTGTGTGTGTGTGTGTGTGTGTGTGTGTGTGTGTGTGTGACAGGGTCACTTTATCACCCAGGCTGGAGTGCAGTTGCATGATCTTGGCTGACTGAAGCCTTGACCTCCTGGACTTCAGTGATCCTTCAGCCTCAGCTTCCTGAGTAGCTGGGACTACAGACACACACCAGCATGCCAGGTTATTTGGTTTTTTAATTTTGTATAGAGAAAGTTGTAGTTTGGGATATCAGGGACATTTGGCCACCAAATAGTCGGGCTGATTCTAACCAATTGGGATAGTCTAAGGGTGTGTGTTGGTGGGTGCCTGTTGTGAAAATGGTGTGCTTTGATATTTATTTAAAATGTGCCTATGTTTATCTCCTTTATTCTCCATATAGCCATTTACTGGAAGGTAAAGTAAATATCAGTAAATATCAGTTCTCTGTGTTGCCCAGGCTGGTCTTGAACTCCTGGCCTCAAGTGATCCTCCTGCCTCGGAGTAAGCCACTGTGTTTGTCCAACATTGTTTTAAAAACCCAAACCTATGATCAGGATCTATCTCATTAGTAGACAGTATATTTCATATTATTTGTTCCTCATTCCACTGAAGCATTTTCAACAAGAGGTATTTTATACTGATTTGCATGCAATAATACTTTACACCTAGGCTTCCAGAAGTTTCTTTGCCTTTCCAAGTTTCCAGACATGCCTTGAGGCTTCCTCTAGAGTCACTATCTCCAGAGCTGCTTTTACAAAACAACTTGTGCAACTACATAAGCAGACGTTTTTGAAGATTTTTCTTCTTTTGCCAATGTTTATGCCCAGTTTCTTAGCAGATGTTTAGTCTTGTTTCATCCAGGATACTGATGCTGAGCTCCCTCTGAGCCTCTAAAAAAATCCCATGGTAAGTTTTTAGGAACCACCAACTAAGCCTCTTAGTGAACAAGCAAGGACTATGTGTAAAGGCTCGTTCTAGGGCTGGGCAGAGAAGTTGGAGAGATCTCCTGCTCAAAAGAAATAAAAGGCAGAAAACCACCCCATTGGCTCCAACCGGATTTGCTGCTATAGTTTTACTGTCATCATTTCTAGCAATTTATTCCTCTCCTTGTCTGTGGGAGGATTAGAGTCTGCAAAAGGAATCTGACAAAACACCAAAAAAGTGTAGCTGAATGAAAATGCTGAAATATCA
Organism: Sapajus apella; assembly: GCF_009761245.1. Classification (NCBI taxonomy): domain Eukaryota; kingdom Metazoa; phylum Chordata; class Mammalia; order Primates; family Cebidae; genus Sapajus; species Sapajus apella. Next base: position 21,760,429 of record NW_022436952.1, on the reverse strand, counting down.
CTGCAGAGGCAGGCAGATGTCTCTCTTGTGAGCCAGGGAGATAGATATGCCTGAGAGAGGAGAAAAGAGCATTTTCACAAAGCTGGAGCCAGAAGTCAAACTTGTAGCTTGGATGTCAGGGAGATTTGGCCACCAAAGAGTGGGGCCGATTCTGACTAATGAGGGTAGTCTGAGTGTGCCTGTGTGGCACCTGCTGTGACAACGGCATGCTTTAATAGATGTATATTTATCTCCTTGAGTCTTCATACAGCTATTTACTGGGGAGTAAAGAGCTACAGTCTTGAACTCTTTGAAAATAATACACATACCTTTCAGCTTGAATTAGAGGACCAGGTCACAACTCTGCCATCTGGTAATAGACCCCAAAACTACTGAGAAAGGGACCGCACCCCACCTCTTCAGTTATAAAAAGATAACACCAAAAATCATAAGACAGCAACTTTTTCAAAGTGGGGCAGGAAACAGGTATTTCAGAAAGAGAAGTTGCTTTGTTTTTTCTTCCAGTGGTTAATATTGTCCATAATTATGGAAGAAATCTACCTCAGAAGAGAGGTAGATTGATAATTTCTTTCTCTTTTCTTTTTCTTTTTTTTTGAGATGAAGTTTTGCTCTTTCCCCAAGGCTGGAGTGAAGTGGTGTGACCTCGGCTCACTGCAACCTCCGCTCCCTGGGTTCAAGCGATTCTCCTGCCTCAGCCTCCCAAGTAGCTGGGATTACAGGCACCTACCATCATGCCTAGCTAGTTTTTTTGTACTTTTAGTAGAGACGGGGTTTTGCCATGTTGGCCGGGCTCATCTCAAACTCCTGACCTCAGGTGATCCACCCACTTTGGCCACCCAAAGTGCTAGTATTACAGGCGTGAGCCACTATGCCTGGCCTATTTTTCTATAATTTCTGAATGTTTTACAATGTCACTTCTACAATCTGACACTTGAAAATAAATAAAACTATCCTATTTTAAACATTACACAGTTACAGATAATCTGGCTCTGTTTTTTAGAAAAGTGACTCCTACACATTTGAAACCCTGGGATGACAGGGGTAGAAGATCCTTTCACGTCTAACAAATGAAAGGCCAGCGGGGTTTTCTGGTTACAAGTTTGGTTTTTGTTTTTGTTTATGTATCTTTTATCTTGTTTGAGAAAGGAATTTAAACAGCCTTTCAGAGAAAAGAGGATTTAAGAGGCGGAGTAAGTGAACCATGTGGAGGGGATAGAATTAAGCTGAACTCTGTGGTTCAGGCATCTACTCACCTGCATACTTGATCTGGCCATTCCAACAGCCAGCCAGAGAAATGGAACCTTCTCAGGTACCATTAATTATACCCATGTACACTGTGTTGTAGGGGAGATGTACACTTACTGGTATGAAGATCAGGCATTCTCTCAGTAGTCCTCTTAAAGAAGATATTGTGAGGCCGGGTGCGGTGGCTCACGCCTGTAATCCCAGCACTTTGGGAGGCCAAGATGGGTGGATCACCTGAGGTCCAGAGTCCAAGACCAGCCTGGCCAACATGGTGAAACCCTGTCTCTACTAAAAATACAAAAATTAGGGGTGGTGGCAGGTACCTATCATCCCAGATACTCGGGAGGCTAAGGCAGAAGAATCGCTTGAACTTGGGAGACAGAGGTTGCAGTGAGCCATTATCGCACCACTGCACTCCAGCCTGGGCAACAGAGAGAGACCCTATCTAAAAATAAAAAAATAAAAATAAATAAATAAAAAAATTTAAAAAAAACACCTGTCTTCAATAGACTGAGGGTATCACTCCAAAGTTAAGGTCTATAAAAACACACATGGTGATGGAATAACCCTGCCATGGGGTCCCTCTGCTCTCTGCTGATTTGGCATGACCCAAATATGGTTTCAAATATCAGGATGAGCAAATTGCCTATATTCCTTTTTTAAAGTTCTCTCTGGTATCATTTCTTTCAACTAAACTGCTGGTAAATACTGCATGGGAGGGAGCTAGAGATTACACTTCTGGGCAGTGCAAATCCTCTGTTTTGTAATAGACAATGAATCTGAAAGAAAGTCTCATCTGCTTGTGGAAACTAAGAAGGCTGGCAAGAGTCCTTGCCTAGTCTGAAAGCAGATGAGTTAAAGATGTGCTCACAGACTGTCCCCACTGACACACTACTGTTTTCTTCCTGCTCCCCATGTGTACCAGTGGGCACCAGAGCACCATGCCTGTACTCTATGTAGCAGAGACAAAATCATTTTAGCCTGCACGGTTTTGTAGAGCACATGCAGCCACATGCCCACATGCTGAATGATACCAGGAGGTCTGACCTGTCTCTCTAATTCCCAGTAACTGCCCTGATGGTTCATCTCAGGGGCTTTTCTACTTAGAACCCACTGATAGTTCTGCGTTATACAGCTGGGTTTTAAAAACAAACCAGAATGGAGCACTTAAGCATTTTGCTTCTAGGGTTGCTCAAGAACTATTCTGCATTGTGGCTCTGATCCTCACTAGCTTTTTGTTTTTAATTATTTTGTATTCATACATATACAATATTTGTACATATTTCCGAGGTACATATGATGTATGTGATATCTTGATGCACACATATATTGTATAATGATCAAATCTGGGTATTTAGCATATCCGTCACCTTGATAGCTTCTTGACTTTAATAAGCACGCCAGGTGAGATCATGCCTACCTGAACCAAGTGGAAAGTGAATCCCATCTTCCAAAAGGGCAACCCTTTACCAACCAAAAATACAGACATATTCCTTTCTTGGATATGTTACCCAAATAATAGGCCAGCTTCTGGCTTGATTAAGAATAGGTTTGGGTTCCCCAAGTGAACATTCTTCACCATTCGTATGAAGAATGATGGATGAGTCTTGGCTATTCCATAAAGACCTCTGTAATATGTCTTCCTGCCCTGTGAGGAGAACCACTGAATAATGTAGTAGATCACACATAAATATGACGGGAGTTTCCTTGATCTTTGGTTCATGGACAGGAATCAGTTAAAGGTTAAGCTATAATCATTCCACATAGATCCTCGGTTTGGATTGAAATATAGAAAAGTATTACCATAAGAGTTGGGAAAAATGTTTTGTTGTTACTGAAACTACTGCTGGATGACTTGTATGCCTTTCCAGCCATATAAGGATGAGAAGGATAATTATTCTTTTTATACTGAGTTAATATTATTTATTTTATTAGATTATTAAATTAGAAATAACCTCATTTAAAAAACTGTTTTGTCTGGGTAATTACTGCCAGAAGGAATGACATAGTTTGAGGGTTGGTACTATGAGAGTGTGTCAAATATGGCTTGCTATCTGTTTTTGTAAATAAAGTTTTATTGGAATACAGTTTCACTTCACACATGTATGTACTTTCTACTATTCTAGAATGGTAGAATTGAGTAGTGACAAGAGAGACTCTATCACCTACAAAGCCTAAAATATTTACTCACTGGCTGTTTACAAAAAAAAAAAAAAAAAAAAAATGGTTTGTCAACTCTTGATATAGAACACCATCTAAAAATCTGAAGTTATTATTTTTGGTAGGTAGTCCCTGGTTTTTATTCACTTACACAAAATCTCCCTAATATCCCTGGATTGGACCACCCTGTGTGATCCCATTGCCATATCTATCAACCAGTCTCTTCCCACAAGATTTACTTATAATTACATACTCATTGGTTTATGAGTTGTGTTTTTAAGGCAAAAAACTTTACAATAAACTTTAAAAACCTAGAGAGTTACTTCTGCATTTGGGGGGTTTGGGGTACTTTATAACCTTCTTCATTAGGTTTTGGCTACTCGATAGTATTTACCAAACTAAGCATTTGTATCCATTGTAAAAGAAAAAATATGAATTAATTACAAATAAACCTTACTATTAGAAATGTGCAAGATCAATATAAAGAAGACAGCTAATATTTTCTAAGGCGTATAATAAAAGATTGAATTAAATGAGGGTTATATACCATGTGTCCCTGAAATGGGAAAATTTTAAGTATCTCCAAATTCATCAGCAAAACTAATTCCAAATAAAAATCCAAATTTACTTTTTGACAAAATAATAGTAAAATACATCTGGAAAAATAAATCCATGAGACTAAAATGTACATACACATGTTTAAAAATACAGATGGGCCAGGAGCAGTGGCTCACGCCTGTAATCCCAGCACTTTGGGAGACCACGGCAGGCAGATCACCTGAGGTCGGGAGTTCGAGACCAGGCTGACCAACATGGAAAAACCTCTTCTCTACTAAAAATACAAAATTATCCCAGTATGGTGGCGCATGCCTGTAATCCCAGCTATTTGGGAGTCTGAGGCAGGAGAACCACTTGAACACAGGAGGTGGAGGTTGCAGTGAGCTGAGATCTCGCCAATGCTCTCCAGCCTGGGCAACAAGAGCAAAATTCCATCTCAAAAAAATATGTAGATGGACAGTTGCACTGCTAGATATTTAGACATTTTAAGGTAATATTAAATTGTAAGGATTAAAACAGTGGTTCCAAAAAAGACAGAATAGGCAGCATGAAATTGTATGTGTACTGAATTTTCTCATTTGCTGGGCTTCTGGGAGCAGCAGAGTATCTCTGTCTCCTCTCTTAAACGAACTCTGGTTGTTGCTGGTTTTAATGTCTAAAAACTCTATAGTTAACATGTATAATTGTTGAAAAACTAGAAAGTAAAACTGAACAAAAAAGAAGCGTAGGTGTATTTTTTTCCACACACAAAAAAAGAAAGAATGCTGAACAAACTGAGACGTGCTTTTTCAATAACGAAATACTGTCATGGTTTTTCCAAGTCAGTAATGTACACTTCCATGATGACTGTTGATGTCCACAGAGACACAGACATTGGGTGGAAATAGTCACTTAATAAGAAAGAACTGGCTGATACTTATGTGCACATTTTGGCAACCCAGGGGACAGCAACACAGGCATTCAGAAGTACCCTAGGTGGTGTCCAAGACCCAAGGAGATGCTTTTGGGCAACAGACTCCGATGACAGAAGCCTGCATGACACAGACATCACCAGATCCAGCTTGTTTCTCCTTTTATAGTCAACTGCTACGTATTTTCAGATATTTTTACAGTCAAAATCTTGATTCGCATAGTTGCTACTCTCCTATGAAAATAGTCTTAAAACTATGGAATAGCTTCTGGGTGTAAGTTCATAGTTCACTCGACACATCTATCTTTGGGCAACCCTCTCCTACCACCTGTAATCTAAGCAGCCTAGACGCTCCGCGGACAAACTGTGCTGTCTTCCTCAATGGCTCATTATTTGGTATAGGATTAAAATGAATTGACATGAAACTGAGGAAAGGCCACATTAGAACCCATATGTATTATTTCTTAACAAATTTTTATCTCATGATGTAAAACAAAACAAATTCCATATATACTAAGATGCCAAAAGTGAAACGATGCCAAGAATAAGAAAAACAATATGTGTCCCACCTGGGAACGGGAACAATCTGTTTCAGCCTATCCCTACACTAGGTCCAAAGTCCCTGCTCAAAAATTGCTTTGTGGATTATAAATTAATAAATTACCAGAGAGACAAACCATAGAGGAAAATACTGATAACGCTGACTACATTTGAATGTAAGAGATTTGTGAGTCAAAAAAATTAAATAAGACAAATGATTTTGCGGGAAAATGTTGTGATGCATGACAGATGGGACATCAATGTCCATTATATATAGGACTCTCTAAGAAGAATTAAAGATAATAACCCTAATATGGGGAAAACGGGTAAATAAATTATCAAACATATTCAACATACATTCAAACATGTATGAAACCTAGTTCCCCCAGCAAACATAAGGGAAATGAAAAAATGATTAATCTCACTAGTTATTGATGAAACACAAAGTATATTTGTGCATACATTTCTGGTTGCCAGTGATCACCCCCAAAATTAAAAAAGCACCTGGTGCTGCTCAGGGTGATGGGAGATGGGCATGGTACTGTCACTCAGAATCAGAATTCTAATTCAGCATATTTCTGACACCTTGAAATTAGAACCCCTCTACATTCTGATTCTAGAAATTTTCCTTAGGGAAAACAATTAAGGACATACAAGGTCTGCCTGTTCTGAGGCTTATTTATAACACTGTTGAAATGGAAACAACCTGACAATAAGGATTGGTTTAAAAAAAACACACACACACATACACACACAGAAGTTACAATGTATTGATACAGCTCAATGCCAAGCTACCACTGACAGTCTTCTTGGAAGTGTGCATTATTGACTTGGAAAAACAGTGACAGTATTTCTTATTGAAAAAGCACCTCTCAGTTTGTTTAGCATTCTTTTTTTGTGTGGAAAAAAATATACATACGCTTCTTTTTTGTTCAGTTTTACTTTCTAGTTTTTTAACAATTGTACATGTTAACTATAGAGTTTTTAGACATAAAAACCAGCAACAAGAGGAGTTGTTTTTAGAGGGAAGACAGAGATACTCAGCTGTTCCCAGAAGCCCAGCAAATGAGCAGAGAAATGGAGGGCCTCCTTCAGATGTCCCTTGCTTGATCACAGTTAAAGGAATGTCTCAGAAGACCATATTACAAAGTTCTAGCAGCAGCCCTGACATGTCTGTTATCAAGGTTAGTCATTTAAGATGTTCTTCTTTGTGGAAGGCTTTTCATACTCATGAGGAAAAGAAGACACTGTGTAAATTTTTCACAAGCAAAGCAAGCATGTTTCAGAGCGAGGCAGCCGACCTCTGTAATGATGGCCAACATTTCTCCAGCTAACAAGCTAACTTTCTTCACAATGGAATTGCACAGCAAATGGTGAACTAATTCATTGTTCTTTCTTCCCCATTGGCGATATCCGCTGATGTCTGCTATGTTACTGCAGTATTCGTAGGGACAGGATTCCCAGTGGACCAATAAAGTTTTTTCAGTTGTTTTTGAAACTGATTTGAGTAGAACATGACCATGACAAGTCAACTATGCAATACTGATCAACGAAGAAACAGCTCAAATACTGTTAGTGAGGGTTAAGATGCTGGCTCTGTGGTTAGTCTGTCTGGGTCATCGCCTGGTACCATTACCAATAGCTGTGTGACCTGGGCAGGTTACTGCTGTGTGTGTATAGTGTATACATGCCTTTCCCCCAAATGCCTTTTTTGGGACATTTTCCTATGATGCCATGTCCTCCCTGCAGTGAGCATTTTAGTTTAAGCACACACAATTCTCAGAGCAGGTTAGCTACAGATTGGGGGTTTTGCCACAGTCTTGTAATTAGTATTGATAAAGAAACAGCTCAGATACGATTAGTGAGTGTTAGGATGGCAGCTCTTTGGTTGGTCTGTCTGGTTCATCATTACCCACAGCTAGCACCCACAGCTGTGTGACCTGGACAGGGCACTTGTCCTATGCCTCTGTTTTCTCATCTATAAAATGGGGATACTACTAGTTTCGACCTCTTAGAGTTGCTGTATTTGATTAAATGAAGCAATATATGTAAAGAACTTAGACCCTAAAGTTTATTGAGTCTTTCACATTTGTAACATTGACACTAATCAGTGGCTCCATGCATGGATTCAGAAACAATGCCTTAGATGGGAGGAATAAGCTTCAGAGATCCACTGCACAGAATGATGACTATAATTAATAGCCAGGCATCGTATATTTCAAAATTGCTTAAAGATTAGATTTTAAATATTCAGTATTGATGAGTATATGAGCTGATGGATAAGGTTAATTAGCTTGATTTAATCATTCCACAATGTACACATGTATCAAAACATCACTTTGTGCCAAATAAATATATACAATTTATTATTTGTCAAATACAAATAAAATTTGTAAAATGAAATGCCTCATGAAATCCAAGCATAGGAAATATGAGAAATTAGGGGACATGAGAATAAATTCGGAAAGAAGTCAGATGATAGATGATAATGATGTAGAAGAGAAATTTTCATAGGGTGGAGAGAAAATTGAAGCAGAAGTTTGGAGTGACACATGTTGTCACTTGACCAGCACCAGCCAATAGATCTGAACTGGGATGTAAGTGGTACAAGATTTAGGGAAGAAATAGGCACCGGGCTCTTCTCTGTGGGACAGCAGGCAGATCTAGCCACGTGCTCCATTCCCCATTCCCACTGAGGTGTGGAGGATAAGTGTCTGATAAGGCAGCAAAGTACAACAATGGGTATGAGAAAGAACATTTCTGAGCTCTGAGACCACGGTACCTAGTGCCCAGGGAGCATAGATCCTTCTTTCTTTCCCTTCGTTCTCTCTCAGAATGTCCAACCAAAAGGGGAGAAAGCAAAATAGACTGTGTGTGTGTGTGTGCGCATGTGTGTGTATGTGTGTAAATGCTTTTCCCCCAGATTCTTCACTATCAGCCATCTTTAGTTCTTCTATTTGGTCCTTTGCTCATTAGCCACAAAGACCATAAGTTATAGAGCCCTCAGAGCTGATTCAGCTGCCATTACTTCCCACTTGCATTTCTACAGTAGCTCGTCAACACATTTCCCTTTTTCACTCTAGTTCCTCCCACTGGTTAATTCTTAGAAAGCAAGGCTTTTGCCATGCCATCAACAGCCTTTCAGGATAAAGTCATAGACAATAATAGAAAAAAAAGAAAGTCAAAGCAAACTGTGTATGTGTGTACATGTGTGTGTGCACACACGCATGTGCACGTGCAGGTGTGTATGTGTGTAAATGCCTTTCCTCCAGATTCCTTTTTTGGAAAATTTTCCTATGATTCCACATCCTCCCCTCCAGTGAGCATTTCGGTTTAAACATACACAATTCTCAGAGCAAGTTAGCTACAGACAGGGATTTTGCTATAGTCTCAAAATTAGAGTTCTGAATTGAAATGAATCTAAGGCCCAAGACCTCCCGAAGTGGGAGCCCATGGCCTTCCCCATTCTATCAGGGCTTTTTTTTTCCCATTTCGTTCCAGCCTCTGCAGGCTTCCTCATGACACATATCCCACCTCTCAGTACACAGTGATCTCCAGGGTCTTCCCTGAGTATTAGCAAAGGAAGCTCCACATCCTCTCCACTGGGCATATGGTTACCTGGAAATAGGTGTGCTGGTGTAGGACACCGTATCCACTTTCCTCCCTTTCCACTCCCAGAGAACTTCTTAGGGATCTGGCAGACTGTGTGAATATGAACAGCGACTTCGGGTTGTGTTTCCTTTGCTGCTGAGCTGTGCATGTTAGCCATGAAGTCTACCCAAATGCCTCAGACAAATGCTGTATCCAACAACCAGTAGGAATGAGTTCTCTGGTTAAAAGAAGCTTAATCAAATCTTCATTGCCAGTCCTCTTTACTACTTCTACCTGGTTCTTTCCTCATTAGCCACAAAGACCATAAGTTACAGAGACCTCAGAGCTGATTCAGCTGCCATTACCTCCCACTTGGATTTCTACAGTAGCTTGTCAATGCATTTCCCTTCTTCACTCTAATTCCTCTCGCTGGTTAATTCTTAGCAAACAAGGCCATTGCCGTGCCACCAACAGCCTTTCAGGATAAAGTCAAAGTCAATTTGGCATTAAAGTGCCATAATCTAACCTCATTCTACCATCTCTCATCTGCACTTCTACCAACTCTCTAAGACTCAGGGTGCAGTCTCTTTCTCACTTTTTCTCCTTGGCCTTCCTTTCTATGAAAGAAGTCACCTCCCTTGGCCTCTCTCCCCACAGTCTAAAATCAAGTCTCCTTTATAGCCGCATTCAAAATTTACTTTCTTTATGAAGCTTCCCTTTCATTATTCTTACTCTATTAAAATCTCCAAAATATTTTATATACTCTGCAATTACACAGACAAGTATTTGTTCTTTTTTTTTTTTTTTTTTTTTTTGAGACAGAGTTTCACTCTTGTTGCCCAGGCTGGAGTGCAATGGCGTGATCTCAGCTCACTGCAACCTCCACCTTCCGGGTTCAAGCGATTCTCCTCCTGCTTCAGCCTCCTGAGTAGCTGGGATTATAGGCACCTGCCAGTACGCCTGGCTAATTTTTTGTATTTTTAGTAGAGACAGGGTTTCACCATGTTGACCAGGCTGGTCTTGAACTTCTGACCTCAAGTGATCTGCCCGCCTTGGCATCCCAAAGTGCTGGAATTACAGGTGTGAGCCACTGTGCCTGGCCTATTCTATCATTTTAAAATATTTATGGAGCACCTACTATGAGCAAGTTGTGGGTCAGACCCACCTTCACATCTCCCCACATGCCCAGCATAATGGCCGCACTTATCTATTTGGTGGATGCATGTTGAGTGGAAGCTGTGTTAGACTCCTTAGGGAACATAAAGATGAATTTTTCATCACCTGCCATCATCAAGAAATTAGCTAGGAAACACAAGGCATGTACATACGTAGTTATAACGCAGTGCAGAAAGTGGTAAGCACCTCCAGGAAATGACACAGCAAAGAAGAGATTCACAGTAAGGAGAGATTACCTGCAGCTGAGGGAATTGGAGAAAGCTGCAGTGGATAAGGTGCCGTTTTAGAGGGCCTTGAAGGATGGATAAAAATTGGGCAAGTGGTAATGTGGGAAAAGGCATTTCAGGGAGACAGAAACAAGATTCAGGAAAGTGATGACAGCATGTAAAAGGAACTCAGTGGAAAGATCAATAAGGGGTTGTGTGCCAAGACTATTCTAAGAAGGCTATGGTGCAGGAAAGCAGGTATAAGAAGGCAGAAGACCTCTGGCATGTGCATCCAAGTCCAGATGGCCAGGAGTCATCACCTGGAATCAGTGCCATATGCATGGTGGTCCCCAGAAAAAGAGCACTCACTGTCCAACTCCTAGTCTGTGTCTCACCACCTTCCCCAGCAGTGTGGCTGGTTTCTGCCAGGCTGCATGTTCCAATAGGATCATGGCCTTTAGGTGAAGAAAAGAAGGACTACAATGTGACGCTACAAGATTGCTGTCAACAGAGAGATGCAAGGACAAAGAATAGCTACATTGCTCTGGGCTGAGTAAGAGGCAGACTCCTTAGGGGGTTTTAGGGTGAGTGTAAGAACAGGTTTCTAGATCAGATGCAGTGTGAAGTTTCATCCAAGTATCAGCCATTTATTACCAGCGTGTAATCTAGATCCCACTAGAAACCCTGTCCAGCTCAGTACATGAGTCTGTATTTGCACATTCTGGTAAAACTACATTATAGTGTACAGATCAAGAGCACTGTGTTTGGTGTCTTTAGATGTGAATTTGAATTCGGGTTCAGCTACTTATTTTTTGTGTGACCTCCTTGGGCAACTCAATGTCATCTATAAAATGTAAATGAGCTCTCAGAGTTGTTGAGAGGTTCAGTGGCATGATATTTCTAAATTACTTCAAACAATATTTAAAAAAACAAATACTAGCTGTTGGGGAAACAATGTGTGTGTGTCTATCTATATACATATATATATATATATATGTGTGTATACATATATACACAATAAAACTCCATTGATACTGAGATGGCAATATGTGTGGTTTCTTAGGCCAGGCACCAGAATTAGAATTTCTTCCAGTTGGTATGATAATATGAAGAACAAATGTGAAGGTTAAACACAGACCTAGATCACAGAAAATTCCACTACTTAAGGGAACTACGATAGTATGTCAGATACACTCATAGCATTACTGGATAGATGCAGGTTGTGAGGGGATCTTCTCTGTATCTGGGATATTTGGCGGTTTCCCAAAAGGCTGCACATTCTCAAAAAAGCAACCATTCTATCATTCCAATATTTCAACTTGAGTTGAGTTTTGTAATGTTAAGTAGGTATGTTGGGTGCCTAGATTGGAGTTTGAGAGATTGTAAGGTGGGGCGCCTGCCCATGGGTGGAGGTGAAAAGAATCTGAAATATGCAAAAGAATCTCACAGCTCTCCCACTTCGGAGGCAATAGCATAGGCCTTATGCCTCCATAGGGATTCCACCTGCAGTCCAGCTTGGCACCGTGTCAGCGGCCAAGCCCTGCCCACCCTTGCTCAGATCCACCTCATCACACATCTGGTGCTCACACCTGATCCCACTCCCAAGCAATTCGAGGGCATTCCAAGGTTGTCTTTCCATGGGTATGATTTAAATGGCTCTCAGGATATTCCAGAGTTTTATCTACTACCAGCAAGAGGATTACTGACCTGGAGCTGAGTAGAGAATGGTAAATGTGTCTTTTGTAGTAATTACAGTAACTTCAAGCAGAACAAACACAGCTCCAGCATCTCCAGGCTCAGATGAGCCAAAGCTGTCCTGAAGATGCGGATCACAGCAGGTGGCAGGCAGCTCTCCCAAGGAAACCTAAAGTTTGTCTTTTTAAGTGAATCTGGCAGAAGACACATTGTTTCCCTGCGTGGGCATGACAACCCATGTGATGACATTTTTTTTCAAGCAGAATTGAAAATGAACAACCTTGCCAGAAATGGGGAAGCAGAGCAGGCCCACTGGGGAGGAGGATTTCACACAGACCTGGGCTCTCAAGGAAAAGAGCACTCACTGCTCAGCTCCAAGGGGACCCTGACTCAGGGGTTCTGGGGTAAAGGTACAAGACTGAAAAATAGGGAAAGCAAGAGACTGTACAGAAGCACAGGAATCAATGACCTCACAACATCATCAGCAACCAACATGTCTTACCAGGAGGGATCCCACCTTCTTACACCAAGAGTCAAAGGCCTGCCTCTCTGCATTGGCTTTTTCATGCCGCCAAGCTCAAAAGGGCTGTGTTGGGATGAATTAGAATGATAACTAATCTTCCAGCAGAAGTGCCAAGTGTGGGTTGGATTTGAGATAGGGAAGGAGGGGTGCCTTCTTTCCCCCAACACGCTCATACTCAGATACACGTGAAATGCTATGACCCACAAACCTGGCTACAGGCACAGAACATCTGCCACTTTGGGCCTTAGGAAGAAGAGAACAAGAAGGAAGGTCAGATAAGCAATCCAGTATTATCACCATGGCCTCTTGTTCATTTTCTGCCACCTCAGGAGTTGATCCATTTACTCATTTATTCATCATTCAAAAAAGCTGCACAAGTACCTCCAAGGAGCCTAGGAAGTATTGTGTTAAAGTAAACACAAAAGCATTGTCATTGCTCAACCTCCAGAAACATTCAATGTATACATAGTTGAAGAAAAGAAGCTTACATGCAGAAGTACTTAATGCACTTTGAAAGAGTGAATGAATGTGACAGAAAAGTAAGAAGCAATATATGATGAAGCACTGAAAATGAATGACAGTGGTGAAAAATTCTCCAATTATCAGAAGAGCAAGGAACTCCATTTTGCATTGGAGGACCTGAGTGTGGCTTTATGGAGATGAACCTGAGTTAAGTTTTTTTGTCTTAGATGGAGTCTAACTGTGTCGCCCAAGCTGGAGTGCAGTGATGCAATCTCAGCTCGCTGCAACTTTCGCCTTTTGGGTTCAAGTGATTCCCCTGCATCAGCCTCCCAAGTAGCTGGGACTACAGGCACCCACCACCATGCCCAGCGAATTTTTGTATTTTTAGTAGAGATGGGGTTTCACCATGTTGGCCACGCTGATCTCAAACTCCTGACCTCGTGATCCGCCTGCCTCAGCCTCCCAAAGTGCTGGAATTATAGGCATGAACCACCATGTCAGGCCTGCCTGAGTTTTATCTTTAAGGATTAGAAGAGTTTGGGAGGAGCGAAAAGGAGAACAATCCAAGTGGAAGATGTCCTCAAGGCAAGCACTGAGGTGGACGGGTGTTTTAGGGAGGGCAGAAGGAAACCAGTCCATGTGAGTCCCTGGCATGCTGAGTGAGATGAAATGGGCCTGGACTATGGGCAGCTCTGAAAATGTAGTCCCACCTGCAGGACTGCCCAAAGTGTGGGCCAGTTTCCAGCAGTCACCTAAGATGCTTTTTAAAAGCTGATTCCTAGAGCCTGCGTCAGATCTTCCAAAATCATAATTTATGGGGTGGAACGAAGGCCCAGAATCTTTTTAATCAGTTCCTCATGTAATTCTTAAGTATATTAGAGTTTAAAACTCGTTGGCCTTAAGCATCTAAACTTTAACCTGTTGGTAGTTAAGATACTTGCAGGCTCAAGGCCAGGATGACATAGCATTGGAGAAAGACTAACCTAGCACATGTGTGTGGAGGGAACACAAGGGGCAGAGACTAGAGGCAGGGAAGAAATTCCAAGGTTATCATAGCAATTCTGGAGTGTGTTGATCAGCTACCAGACATGAGAGTTTATAGCCATATCTATAACACCTCTTGGTTTGTTTTGTTTGCTGTGAGACAAAGTCATGCTCTGTCACCCATGCTGGAATGCAGTGGATGATCCTGGTTCACTGCAACTTCTGCCTCCCGGGTTCAAGCAATTCTCCTGGCTCAGCCTCCCAAGTAGCTGGATTACAGGCACATGCCACCACGCCCAGCTAATTTTTGTATGTTTAGTAGAGATGGGGTTTCACCATGTTGGCCAGGTTGGTCTTGAACCCCTGACCTCAGGTGATCCACCCATCCTGGACTCTCAAAGTGCCGGGATTTACAGGCATGAGCCACTGTGCCCGGCCCACCTCTTTGTTTTATATTCTCAGGATCCCACTGATCCATCCATTGTTTATGCCTTTGGGCTTTATTTGTACCCCCAACTTTCCTTTGACTCACTAAACAGAAATTGCTTTTGCTATATCTGTCATTGAATGATCATGAAGAATGCTGGACACCAAATCACGCTTTTTTTGTATTTCATCTACTCCCCATTTCAAACACACACATAACCAAACACATGCAGACATCCATGCAGGCACACTCATATATGCTCACAGTTTATTTGTACCACAGAGGAAACTGCCCACCTCCCTTAGCAGTTAAACCTGCTACCAAATGTGAGGAAACTCACTGTCAGCTTCTTCAACCTTGGCTGACAAGGCAAGGGGGGATGTTCTGGTTCTAGGAGACCAGTTAACTGCTGTGGGTGGTTCACATGTTCTCAGTGGGAAGAGGGGCCCTACCTTGCTTCTCTGCTTCCTGCAAACAGCCTTGGAGCTCAAATGGAGATTGTTTTGTCACTTTGTGGTCTTGTGGGCATATCAGTCAATGAATTCGGAGTGCTAATTGTTATCTAGCTCAATCCATCAGGAAGGCTGATATCCCTAACTGGGCCCAGTGCCAAAGCCCAGGACTCACTAAGAGGGAAGGAGGGGGGGGGCTGGTAATTGAGGGAGAGGAGATATGATCGGTTGATAAGTCCAGAGAAAGACAGGATGCCAGACTTAACAGACTGCACACACATCCCCGCAGAGAAGAGCCCTAGACAAAATCAGAGAATTGTCGGTCTTCCTATTTGGTGTACATCATGAATTCTGCTTTCCTCCCTTCCACATCAACACCTATCTTCCCACACATCCCAGACCTCCACCCATTACCTGGAAAACCATCTGCCCAACAGATGGTTGGATATCTTTGGAGTACACTAGGGTAGCATTTGTCAAGGCGGGTTAACAAATCTATGCTGGAAATTCCCATTTGACCCTCTGTATCAACTCTCTACCTTTCTCAGTGCTCCTGGATGCAGACTTCTGTGGATTACTTTGCTAGGTTTCCCCATTCTGTGGCTGCTGGTTGGGTTTGATAAATAGGGAATCCCCAAAAGAGAGCAGAAAGATGGAGGAGAGTGAAGTTGGGACACTTAATTCCCAGGCTACCTTCCTGTACACTCATGGGGGTCTGGCTATATCTCTCAACTGAAGTTCTGGGGGCTCTGTATACACAGTTCTTCCTGCCTTTGGGTTCCAAAAGCCACTCCTTTCCTTCACCACTCAGGCCCAGTTTGAATAAAGCTCTCCACATCTACTAGTCCTGGGGCACTGCAGTATCTCTTGGGGGTTCCATACATCAACTAGCACCTTTGAATGTAGTCCTTTTGTTAAATTCCTTCTAGAATACCCAAATGGATATATATGTTTCCTGTCTACACTCTGACTGTGTTAGGTGAAAAAAAAAATGCTCCATGGTCAAATAACTAATAAAATGGGTTATTTATGGCTGGACTTCTCAATGCCTTTAATATACATGGTACATGTTCGAGAGGAAGGATATAGTAGGCAGGATTCAAAACTTGCTTTACTCAGAACCACACCCATTCTTCCAGAGTTCAGAGAGAATTTCATGGAACCCAGATACCAATACCCAAGGGCTACAAGAAATGAGATGCACAGACACCACAAAACAAAGCTTCTTGGAGTATCTTCTGTGGAGCACAAGACAAATTTTGTAAATAGCATGGGAGCTTTCAGACAATGATGCATAATGAATAAAATACAACCTTGGGAAAGTCCTGTCTCTGCCACCAACTCTCTGATCTTGAGCAGGTTACTTCACTTCTCTGAACCTCTTTTCTCTCCTGTAAAACACAGTAGCTGAACTTGATCAATAGATTCTAAGTTTATGACCGAAGGAACTTTTTCTTCTAATGAAATCTTAGGTAGAGGCCCAATTCAGAAGACAAATGGAAACCAAGCTGCTCTGGATGAGGCAGAGGTCAGGTGAGTAGGAGGAGTGTGACGTTCCATCCATTATACACTATCCTTTAAACAGTGGCTTTTGAGGTACCTCCAGGCAACCCTCAGGTCTCTCTGAAGGCAGTTTGGGAAACACTATCCTCAAGGCACCCTTCAGTGACTGCTTTGATGTGAGCACAAGGTGGTCTTCACACAGAATCATGCCGGCCCCTACCTGAAGGAGATAGAGGAAGCCACTGAGCTTATACGTAGGGCAAGAATTGTGAAGAGTCCCATATGGAACCTTTCTTTTTTATTTCTGAAATTGTGTCAGCCTGGTACAACAAATAACTCCCTTTATTTCTACGCAAAAGAACTTTAGAACCTATTTCTGCCTTCTATGAGATGTCTTTAATACCAAATGACTCATCCCAGTCAATATTCTGTGTTAATATGCATGGCTGAGACTGAAATCTGAACACAGATCTCATTCTTCCAGAACACAAAATGTTCAACCTAAAAAATATTTGGGATTTTACTAATACCAAAAGGTGTTAAAATGCTTTTAAGCCACCTAGGGACTGAGGACCCAATAGGAGCTTCCCCTTTGTCTCCATTTCCCTCTAACATCTCTTTGGCTGAGTGCTGAGGTCTCCAGGGTACTAGGAAGCTGGAAAATGATTGGGGAGACTATCCCCAGAACCCCAGTGAAATTGGTCATGCCCCAGTAAGAAAGTTGGCAAATCCTTTCCCCATAAAGCAATTATGAAGCTAGAGAAAATTTAGAAAAACAGCCACTTCAGTGCTCTGGAAATTGACCAAAGATATACAAAAATTTGAGAAGCATTTATAGTTGAACAACTGCTGAACTTCAGGTAAGAACAGTGAGGGTTTATTAGGTCTAGATACTCTTGCCCAGAGCTGTTCCACCCTCCCTACTAATCAGTCAGCACAGAGGTTCTACCTGGGTGGGACAGGCTGTGAGTCCTGGCAACTGCTACTGTGGTCAAAAGAGACTCAGTGGATTTGGAGCACTGGGATACACCCTTGCCTTCTCATAACATATAGAAGAGCAGCAATACAACAAATGGCTGACCTCCCAACCAAAACAACAGTGGCCAGAGGCAGTTGGGAAGACCTTTTCACAGTGCTAAAAGAAAGAAGAAAAAAAAAAAAAAAAAGCCTGTCAACCAAGAACTCTATATACAGGAAAATTAATATTCAAAAATGAAGGTGAAATAAAAACATTCTCATACAAAGACTGAGAAAATTATTTGCTAGCAAATCTGAATTATAAGAAATACTAAGGAAAGTTCAGGCTGAAAGGAAACAGACATTAGGACATAGCATATCTGAGTTCACACATTTAAATTCACACATATTAATGTTAGAATATTGGCTGTGATGAGTCATTCAGTACTGAAGACATCTTATAGAAGGATGAAATAATTTCTAAAGTTATTTTGCCCTGAGATAACGGGAGTTATTTGTTGCCTCTAACTGATACATTTTCAGAAATTAAAAAAAGAAAGATTCCACATGGAACTCTTTGCAGTTCTTGCCTAAGTGTAAGCTCAGTGCTTTCCTCTACCTCCTTCAGATGGGGGCCAACATGATTCTATGTGAAGATTACATTATTCTCATATCAAAGCAGTCAATTAAGGGTGTCTTTAGGGCAGCGTTTCCCAAACTGACTTCAGAGAGACCTGAGGGTTGCTTGCAGGTACCTCAAGGGTCACTGTGTAAAGAATAGTATCTAAGATGGAGTGTCAGCACTCCTCCTACTCACCCAACCCCGACCTCACCTACAGCAGCTTGACTTCCATCTGTCTTCTGAATTGGGCTTCTACCTTCATTAGAAGAAACAGTTCTACTGGTAATTCATTTAAAATTTTGTTATCAAGAAAGAAAAAATTTAAACAGGAAGACATTTAAAATACCAGAAATTACAAATATGTGGTTAATGTAAGAGGCTCTGTAAATATATTTTTCTTGTGTCTTCTCCTAACTTTTAAAAGACATAAAAGTGTATAAAGCAATAATTTTTATATTACATTGTTGGGTGTAACGTATGTATACATATATAGAGAGAGATGTAATATACATGACAATGATAAGGCAAAGGAGGAGGATTCGTTGATGCAATATTGGAACAAAGTTTCTATATTCTACTGGAATCAGTTAATTCTAAAGATTGTGATGTGGTAAGACACATAGGTAATCCCAAGAACAGTCATTGAGAAAATAATTTTTTAAAGTATAATATGAATTTCAAAGGAATTAAAATGGTACAATGTAAATATATACATGCCATGTTTAGGGATTGGAAGACTAGACAGAGTAAAGATGTCAATTCTCTAAAATAATGTACAGATTCAATGTAGTTCCTACCAACATCCCTGCAAGATTTTTTTCTAGCTATAGACAATATTATAAAATGTATATGGGAAAGCAAAGGAAGTAGAATAGCTAAAAGAATTTTGAAAAAGAAAACAAAGTAGGAGGATAAGTCTACTCAATTTCAAGAAACCTCATATAGCAACAGTACTCAAAACTCTGTGGCACTGGCAGATGGACAGACATATAGATAAATGGAAAAGAACAGAAAACTCATAAATAGGCCCATGCAAATATATCCAACTGATTTTTTGAAAAAGGTAGAAAAGCAATTTAGTGAAAAAAAAGGAGATATTTTTAAAGACATGATTCTAGAGCAACTGGATATTTATAAGCAAAAAAAAAACAAAAAACAAAAAACAAAAAAAAAACAAACTTCAACGCAAGTCTCCTACCTTATATAAAATTTAACTCAAAATAGATCATGTATTTAAATGTAAAATATAAAACTATAAGCATTAAGAAAAAAAAAAGGAGAATTTTTTTCAGGATTCAGAGATAGCAAAGAATCCCTAGGCTTGACATCAGAAGCACAATGTATAAAATTTAAAAATTGATAAATCAGACTTAAAATTAAAACATTTTCTCTTCAAAAGATTCTATTAAAAGGATGACAAGACAGGCTACTGACTGGAAAAAATACTTCCAAACTATATATCTAATAATGGACTAATATCTAGGATATAAAAATGACTCTCAAAAAGTAACAGGAAAATGCAATCTGGTTTTAAAATGAGCAGAAGTAATGAAGAGACATTTTACTGAAGATATACAGATGAAAAATAAGCATGTGAAATGATGCTCAATATCATTAGCCATAAGGAAAATGCACATTAAAACCACAGTGAGATATTGCTATGTACCTAAGATATAAATAGCTAAAATTTTAAAAATAATAGACACAACACAAAATGCTGGAAGGATATAGAGAAACTGAATGACTCATTCATTTCTGGTGGGAATGTAAAATGGTACAGTCACTATGGAAAACAGTTTGGAAGATTTTTTTAAAAAAAAATTAAACATGCAACTACCATACAACTCAGTAATTGCATTCCTAAGTATTTATTCCAGGTATATGAAGTTCTATGTGGACATAAAACCCTGCACATGAATGTCGACAGCATCTCTATTCACAATATCCCCAAACTGAAAACAACCTATATGTCTTTCAATAGGTCGATGGTAAAAATAAATAAAGTGTGATACATCTCTGCTATGCAATATTCACTACTCAGCAGTAAAAAGCAATGAACTATTAACACATGCAACCACCTGGAACAATCTCCAGAGATTTATGCTTGGTGAAAGAAAACCCAATCCCCAAGTTAACATACTGTATGATTCCATTTCTATAGCATTCATGAAATAGCAAAATTACAGAAATGAAAGGTTTATTGGTTGCCAGGCATTAAGGAAAGGGTGGGTGCAGGAAGGAAGTTGGCTCAGCTATAAAAGGGTAACAAGAGGAATCCTTGTGTTGATGGAAATGTTCTGTACGTTAACTGTTTATGCCAATATTCTGATTTTGAGATAGGATTGTATTTTTTTTTCAAAATGGGGAAACTGAGCCAAGAGTACACAGGATCTTTCTCTATTATTCATTATAGTTGCATGTGAGTCTACAACTATCTCAAAATAAAATGTTACAATCAAGACAACATTTAGCTTGCTTATACATTTGTGACTTGGGCAAAGTTCAGTGGAGATGACTCATCTCCATTCCAGTTCTTTCAGGTAGGACAGCTAGAAGGCTGTGGGTCAGAACCATCTGAAGTCTTGTTCACTCACGGGGCTGGCAGTGGATGTTGACTGTCAACTGAGACCTTAGCTGGGGCTATTAGCCCTATATATCCTTTTCATGTGGTCTGGATTCCCCTACAACTTGGTAGCTGGAATCTAAGGTTCTAAGTGTGCCAAAAGAAAGAGAGCTGGCTAGGTGTGGAGGCTCATGCCTGTAATCCCAGCACTTTGGGAGGCTGAGGTAGACAGATCACAGGGTCAAGAGATTGAGACCATCCTGGCCAACATGGTGAAACCCCACCTCTACTAAAAATACAAAAATTAGCTGAGCGTGGTGGTGTGCAGTTATAGTCCCAGCCACCCGGGAGGCTGAGGCAGGAGAATCACTTGAGCCTGGGAAGTGGAGGTTGCAGTGAGCCCAGATTGTGCCACTGCACTCCAGCCTGGCAGCAGAGTGAGACTCTGTCTCAAAAAAACAAAAAAATGTAGGGTTACTTCTGCTGTATTCTATTAATTGAGGCAGTCTCAAAGGCCTCCAGTTACAAGTAGCAGGAAAATAAATTCTATCTAATGAGGGGATAGCAAGGTTCTGGGAGAGCATGTGGGACTAGAAATATAACTGTAGCCATTTTTGGAAAATAAAATGTGCCACAGTCTCTAAAGACTGACTTTATATCTTCCAAACCCACATGACTGCCCATAGCAACCTAGTTTATGTGTCATGAGTACAGCCACACAGAAAGACCAAAACTCTCTCTTATAATGATGTCTAGTTTCTGGAGTAGGAACTTGAATTGACTTAGGTTAAGTCAACACTCATAGTTGGTCAAGTAGCTTGACACCTGGGGTCTGGGCTTCATGGAGATGACATGATCATACTACACAACTATAGCCGAGAAGAAAAGATATTCCAATGAAGGAATGACCATTCTATGAGAATGAGGAATGTCTTTTAGATAATTGGACAACCCATGAAGTACTACATAAGATAGAATATCCTCTCTCTCTCTCTCTCTCTCTCTCTCTCTCACACACACACACACACACACACACACACACACACACATCAAAAGATAAGCATAAAATAAAATGACACAGAAAGGTTAGATATAAAAGGATAGACAAAGTTTATCAGCCATGTGCAAACAAAAAGGAAGCTGGGCTAGCAATATAAATATCAGATCAAGTGGACTTAAAGGCAAGAAGAAGGCATTAAATAGGACAGAAAGGGGCCGGGTGCAGTGGCTCATGCCTGCAATCCCAGCACTTTGGGATGGCAAGGCAGGTGGATCACCTGACGTCAGGAGTTCAAGACCAGCCTGGCCAACATGGTGAAAATGCATCTCTACTAAAAATACAAAAAAATTAGCTAGGTGTGGTGGTAGATGCCTGCAATCCCAGCTACCTGGGAGGCTGAGGCATGAGAATCATTTGAACCCGGGAGGCGGAGGTTGCAGTGAGCCAGGATTGCACTCCAGCCTAGGCAACAAGAGCGAAACTCCATCTCTATAAAAAAAAAAAAAAAAAAAAAAAAAAAGACAGAAAGGGTTATTTAATGTCGATAAATGGTACACGCGACAAAGAAGACACAGATAGCGTCGTGAGCTTTTTGTGCTGAATAATGTAGCTGTGAAATATATAAAATTAGTTCTGTAACAAATACAAAGAGGAAATGACAGGAACACAAGAGTAGTGGAAGATCTTAACACATCGCCCTCACTCTTTGACAGATTAAGTAGGCAAAGAATGAATTAGGATGCAAAGAAACTGAATAATGGATTTCACAGATATAACAGATATCTGCTTTCATAGATATATGTCAATTTTGTACTCTACCAAAAGAAAATATATCTTTTCTCTAAGTACTCATAAAACACTTACAAAAATTGATTGTATATTAGTCCACAAAGGAAATCTCAGTAAGTTCCAAAAAGCATAACTTGTACAGGCTCTGCTCTCTGACCACAGTATAACAGAATAGAAAATTAGTGGCAAAAGTTCAAATGAACAAACCCAAACACTGAATTTTCACACTCTGCTAAATAACTCTTGGGTCAAAGAGAAAACCAAGGCTGCAATTACAGCTCATTTAGGATATAACAACAATAAGAACACTGTGTATTGTTGCTCATGGAATAGTGCCAGAGAGAAATTCATAAAGACCTTACATTGTGCACAGAAAAAAGTGAAAATAAATGGATCAAAGATTCAAGCCAGGAAATTAGAAAACAATACCAAACTAAACCAAAGAAAATTAGGAGGCAGGAATTAGCAAATTCAAAAGCGTAAAATAATGATTTGAAGACTTAAAAAATTATAGAACTGATATGTATAAGAGGCAATTCTGTGAAAGAGAATAATAATATGAATAAATTGCTAATCCAGAAAACACTAACACAGAAGTTTAAGAAGAAAGGGGATCTAACTTCATATATGGAGATTTTTGTGAGTGACATTATAGTTTTAAGCTGATGAAGTGTAAAATGTCCAATGGATTTTTTTAAAGAAAAATTGAAATTGCAAATTGAATTTAGAAGTTGGAAAGCTTGAATGAATCACTATGCAAGGATCGTGTTGCCAAGTATGGGAAGGCAATATACATAACATCACATAGCTTAGGATGTGAGCCTACCACCAGCCTGCCTGGGTTCACATCCCAGCTTCACCTGTTCAAGCTCCCCAAACTTCAGTTTCCTTATCTTTAAACTGGCAATGACAACACTATCTGCCCCCCAAAATTGCTGCTGTACAATTGATGAAGTAACACAAGCCAAGCCTTTAGCTCTGTGCCAATAGAAAGACCCGCCCCCTGAAAAGACACTACACATTTTTATTGTTGCATTCCTCCAAACATCCAAGAAACAGATGCTTCATGCTATACTGTTTCAAAGCATGCAAAAAGATGGAAGGTTATTCACCTGGCTTTACAAAATTATCTTAATACAAAAACTTGACAGGGTGAGCACAAAACGTACTAATTTTATTTATGAATACATATTTCATATGTATGTGTATATATATCACATATATATACACATATATATCACAAGAAAATAGAATCCAGTGTTGTAATAAAATAATAAGACATCAGAATCAAATAAGGTATTTCTCAGGAATAGACAGATGAATGGCTCAGAATGAGGAAATCTATCCATCTCCTGTCACATTGCTAGACAATTGACAGTGTGTTGACTAAGAAATGCTGCTTTTAGTTATTGGGCTAAGGAAATGAGACATGGCCAGAGATGTGTGTTCAGGGTTGTCTGATGTAACATTATTAAACTTCTAAACAATTTAAATACCAAAAATAGAGAACCTGCTTAAATATATTATGCTTAAATGATATACAGACATAGAGAATATTCTATAGAAAGAATATTGTGAAACCATATAAGATGTTTCAAATAATATTTCAAGACATGAAAATATATTCAAGATACATTCATTTCTTCATTAGGTATCAAGAAGATTAAAGTAGTATGTGCAGCATGCTTACATAAGTAAAAACTAGATATTTTTATCTGAGTGCACATGTACATGTATGTATAAGCATTTAGGTGGTTTCATCACTTTTACTACTATAAAAATGCCACAGCCAATTGTCTCATACAGCTGTCATTTTGCATACATATGAAGATTAAATCATGATATTTTAATGTATTTTGAGAACTACTGTCTGTGTACAAAATGACACGTCTACAAGATTATTCATTGCCATATTATTTAGATGGTGGTGTTGGGCATAAGGGTGTATGTAAGCGCTCATATAATCATCTAGAAGGGAAGAAAATAAAATACAACAAAACATCACAGTGGTTATTTTAGGGTTATTCTCATCCTTATACTTAACTTAAAAATCTTCTCCTTAATGCCAAGGTAGAAAAAAATCAAATGCTAATGAAACATTTTAAGTGAGGTTCAAACAAAAGGAAAAGGACTGTATTTGTAAATCAAGGCATATATTGTTGATAACTTCATCTGTTAAAAATATTACAAAAAAGACTATTAAGATATTTAAAGAGTTTTACATAGTGTCTGGCAAATGGTAGGCCAATAATATACATTCATTCTACTTCAGTCCCTATTTAAATGAAGATCGTTGTGAAGATGAGTTTTTTAAAATACCTGTGAAAGTGTTTAGCACAGGACAAGAAGCATAATTGGTTCTCAGAAATTATTAAGTGAATCTGAATTATAAATAATTCATTTCCTGGTGAAACCTAAACCCTGAGATGGAAGTCCAGAAATGTTTCTTACTAATTGCCACTCTCCAGAAACTCCAGACTGAATGACTTGGGTTTTTCCTACTTCTCTGTGATCCTGCCATATTACTTAAAACTGAACAAATAAACCAAACAACAACAACAAAGCCTCAATGGAACTAGTTTTCTTCTTGCTTCTGGAGGACATGCAAGAAAATAAATTTTTTAAATCCCTTTGGATTCTTTCTTCTTGCTTAAATTCAGGTCCATTGTAGAATTGTTTCAACCTTTGGCAAAGTTTCTTTCCTGGCTTTAACCTAATCTGTCTTGGGGAGGGACAGTATCTTATGGGAGAAATTCCAGCCTTCTTCCCAAACCCACCCCCACTGGAGAGTGTGCTTGACTGTTTAGAGTCCAACCTTCACCGAGGGAATGCTGTGATGATTCCACTGTTGGGAAATTTTCTCTGGTAGGAATTTACAGGATTTGTATGGAAATTGAGAGTAGAGCTAAAAGAGGTCTTGATAAAAAGATCTATGGTGGGCATGGATTTAGGAGATGACTACAGGTAAGAGGACTTTGGGATACACTGGATATGGAAGATGAAAAGGGGAAAATGGTGACAAGTTTCACATTACAGGCGCAGGGAACATCAGTACCATGGACAGAGGCCTGGACATCAGAAAAAAATAAAGAACTCACTTTGAGGCTTAATGATTTGGGGTGATGGTAGGAATTTCAAGGGGGTGACCATAAGCATAAAATCTAACCCTACAGATCAGGATGGACCTATGGCTAGAGTTGTAGATTTGAGAAATATTAATTTGGGCAAGCGGGTGGAAACCTTGGCATACACCTGAGCTCTTCACAAAGATGCCTGAGCATTATGAAGCCCTGGTATTTAGAGAATAGAAGAGGAAATGAGATACAGTGAAGGAGCTATGGACTGAGTAGTCAGAGTAGAAGGCAAAAGGTAGGGAAGAAGGCTTCAGTAACAAGATGTAAGGAAACGAAAGCAGATATTCTAGGCTGCAAGGAAGACAAGGCTGTCATCCAAAACAAAGGCCGCATGCCCCCTCTTCCCTTTGCTTTAGTTGAAATCAGATACATGCAACAATGACAATCAAGAACATAATGTTCAGTTGAAACAATAATAGAATGCTGGAGTGCACTGTAGTGGTCAGCCACATTTTCATTCAAACAATTTTAAAAGCTTTTGGAATGCCTTGAACTTCATGCTTTGGCAACTGTAACTGTGTTAATTGTGTGGATTATTCCATCTAAGTGGGCTTTTGCATTACTAATAAAGGAAATGCTTTTGAACTGTTGGGCTGTGCCATTTAAAGGCAGGACGGAGCCTAAAGTCCAGGACTCCTGATCTCAAGCAGTGGACAGCTCATGTCAGCTTGCTGCATCTCAGGGTGCGTCCAGGCACTCCTGTATAAAGACCTAGAGACAAATAGAAGCCCCTATAAAGTGGAGGCACCTTAAGTCAGGGCACCCTCTTTTTGGTTTACCACATCCTAATACCTACCACTCAAATCTGCTTCCCCTGTTTAGTTCCCCTACCCTATACATGCATGCAAGACTGCCAAACACTCCCTACTCTCCATCCTTCTCCTCTTCAGCCCACCCCTATGAAGCCTCTACAGCTGGTTAGCCTCATCCAGAGATGTGGGTGGGTCACCATGGTGACAAAGGAAGCCCTGCTGCAGAAGGAGAGAGACAGAAACAGCAGGGGATGTTTCTTGGAGTCTAATACAATGACCTCTGCCTTTCTTAGAAGTGCTTCCTTTAAGTCAGAGAAGCACATTAGAGGTAAAGAGAGAGGCTGCTATGTTGGAGAGATGGTGGAATGCCTGAACTCTTCTTTAAAAATTTCTTTTCTATGATTTTCAGGTGATCATCAATATAACCATCCGATTTTGAGCAGTGCTACCCAGATCCCGCCACATGGTGAGAGATGATGATTGAGAGCACTCTGCATTTCCTCCTCCTTTCAAGTGGCACCATTCTAAGGACAGATGCCTATCAGGGCATCAAACACATGGTCTTTAACTCACTGAAGCTAAGGAGGTGCAAGGAGCCATGGGCCCATCCTCCTCCAGGGCCACAATGCTCTTATCTCAAGTCTGTAGGCTATTTTCCCCTTGGTGTTTCTGTCTCTGATATCAGAATGATCTCCTGACGTGAAGGAAGGGGTCTAGAGCCATTTCTACTTGCCACCTGCATCACTTCTTACAATCATAAATTCTGGATGTACACTGCAAGGAGTGAAACACCCTCCTTTGCCCAAAGCTATCTGTGTTATCATTTACGAAGGACATGAGACTTGGTTAAACGACATTGATATCCTCTCCAAACTAATTAAGATTTGATAAGACTCAAAACTTATTTGGGCTTTAGCCTCTTGGCAGAAAAAGAGGCTGAAAATTGTTGAGCAGAGGAGTGTTAGTATAGCGCCCATGGGTTATAAAACCCTGTTTCACTCTTAGATTATAATATTCTCCCACAAGATCACAGCTGAACAGAGAAAAACTATTTTTGGCACCTGCTCAAGACTTGATAGAACATATGACAGCCATGTAAATTGTGAACTATCAGTCATTTTTGTCTCTTTGCTGTGAAAGAGTGAAAACATCATTAAAATTTTAGTCAGAAAAACTCAAAACAATGATAAATCCTACAGGCCACCTGGTAGAGAGACCTACTATGGTCATGTCAGATTTGCTGTGCCTCAGCATTGAAGTTGAGGGATATTACAATCAGGAGGAGGAGAGGGGAATATTTTCTGTTTTTGTTGTTATTGTTGTTTTGAGACCGAGTCTCACTCCATCACCCAGGATGGAGTGCAATGGCACAATCTCACCTCACTGCAACCTCCACCTCCTGGGTTTGAGCTATTCTCCTGCCTCAGCCTTCCGAGTAGCTGGGTCTACAGGTGTGCGCCACCACGCCCGGCTACTTTTTGAATTTTTTAGTAGAAACGGGGTTTCACCATATTGGACAGGCTGGTCTTGAACTCCTGACCTCGTGATCCACCCGCCTCAGCCTCCCAAGTGTAATGCTGGGATTACAAGCATGAGCCACTGCACCGGCTGGAGAGGGGAATATTTTCATGTGCTATGCTCCAGGTAGAAATAAATGATGAACCCAATAGTATCATCAGATTTGTCAGTATGTGGGGTCTAAAAAAATTAGAACTGGGAGAAACTGGGGAGATCAGTTAAAAGAGGTAGATACCAGTGGTGATGATGTCAGCGGGAAAACAAAGGATGGTTGAGATACGAACGCTTTTGAAGAAAGAATAGGAAAAACTTCCTTACTAACTGAATATGGCTGATGAAAGTCAATGATGACATTGATCAGAATAATGAAGGGTATTATTAACACAATCCAAGGAATCGGGGAAAACAGCCAGTACGTATAGGGGATGAAGTTGTCAGTGAGTTTGGATCTGGACACCTGGAGTTAGCAAGAAAAAATAGTCAACAGGCAGTTAGGAATGCAGACATGAAGTCTGGAGGGAGGTTAGAGCTGAAGATGTGAGTGAAGCTTTGGAGGCAGTAACAGAAGCCTTGGGAGTGGGGGCAACGTGTGCTGAAAGAGAAGTGCAGAAGGCAGAGGCAGGGAGTCTGAGGCATGCCCACAGTCATGGAAGCAGCTGCAGGAAGAGCCAGAAAAGGCATGCAAGGAGAGCTCCCACTTGCTCAGTCATATTCCGAAAGAACAACCACTGAGCTAATCTTCCCCAGAAGGAGCCAACACAAGCAGGCTCCTGAATACAACAGGAGGAACCATTCTTCCCTCCTTCTCTTCCTGTCTTCTCTTTTCCACCTGGTGCAAGGAGAGGGGAGTTGATGAGACCCGGTCCCTGCCCTTGAGCAGCTCACAATGTAGTGGGAGTGGAGTTTTCCCTGCATTGCTTTCTTGGATGTTTCCTTCTTTCCCAGGAGCTGGCAGAGTGACTATCAAGAGAGGAGGGGGCCTGAGTCTACTTAATTAGTGTTCTACAAAGAGCATTAATTGGACCCTTATTCTGGGCCAAGCACTGTGAAGGAACCAAAAAAAATTGGAAAGCAAGACCCTGCTGTCAAGGAGACTGCAATATTTGGAGATCCATGATCCCAACTCAAGTCAAATTATTAGAGATCAGTTAGACACTAAACTGGGTGGAACTGACTAAACGAGCAATATAGGCTTGAATAACATATATTATTGTGTGCTAAAAAAGATGTGACATTGGCATAGCAAAAAGTCTTGAGTGAGGGGAAAATTTTATAGAGAAGAGTAAAGGAGGCATTTCCATAGGAGGGAGAGTGTGCAACGGTGACCCCATGAAGGCAGAAGGTGAGGGAGAGAGTTGGCCTTGGCTCAGGCGTATGTGCTGGAACACAGTGGTGGCACAAGAGCACCCAGAAAGATTGCATTGGCAAGTGAGTGAGCTGACTGATGCCTTGTTGAGGGTATAATGCCCACAGGTAAGGAGGCCCCTTCCTCTCCAGCATGGCCAAATTGAACAGACGAGTGCTGAGAGATGAGTGGCTATTACCCCCTCCGAGGAGCAGCCTCCCCAAGTTCCTGCTCACTCCACTTCCTGGCACCTGTCCTGATGCATGGCAGGGAGGCTCATTCTGTACAGCATGTTCTGATGGGGATGTAGAGCACCCCCCACCCCCTCACATATGTAAGGAGCTGGCATGAATGCCAGCTCACTGGCTGAGCTTCCCTGGCTCAGTCCCAGTGTTGGGGTGACAATTCAGGCAGGAAGGGCTAGAGAAGCCAGGAGTTCCCTGTGTTTGGGGCTGCCCTTGGACAATGCCTAGGAGGGCTTCTCTCTCTCCCACCTCTGCCACGGTCCACAGAATTCCTGCTTTCCATGGTGCAGCACTCTCTTTGCCAAGAGGTGTGGGTCCAAAGTTAGAGCCTGCCCCCTCTCGGAACTTCTTTGGCCTTGAGGTGTCCCAACCAAAGAGGATGCAGGAATGATGCAGCCAGACTATAGCCTCCCAACTGCCTCACTTCCGGGAATGGTACCACCGTTTCCCATGGCAACCACTCACTGACTGCTTGCTGTGGCTTCTCCTCCTCAAGTGTGTCAAGCACTGAGGCATGCTCGTCTTCTTCCCCAGGATCTCCAGCTCTTTCTCTGCCCTCATCGTCACCGCCTCCCTCACCAGCCCTACATGCTCCCTCTCCTCTCCTGTGTCACTCCTCCGGCCCTGAACCCAGCGCACACTGCACTGTGCTCCCATCAGCCATCCTCTCATCTCCCTTTCACCTTTTCTTCCACTTTTCCTTCCATTCCTTTCCCCAGGTCTGGAATTGAACAACACTCCTTTCCATCTCTTCAGATTCTTGTATCTCAATGCTATATCTCAGGTAAAGGAAGGAGAAAATGGGGATGAAGTGCTATGCATCTTTGTCTAGATTCTTTCCTCCAGCAGCTTAGAGACGGCTAAGGGGGCTTCAGAGAAAGGAATAAATAAGTAAGATAAAGTAGCTCTGTGACTCACTGTGGCTTGTCAGGTGCAGACTTTGGCATGGAAAAAGGAGCTACATGAGATGTGGAAGGATGCCATGGAGGGAGCATGGGATGGGTCTCAGTGGAGCTGGATTCCGGACCCAGTTCTTCTATGAGTACTTAAATAGCATAAGTCACTCCATCTCCTCCAACTCAGATTTTTCTGAGCCTGAGAGCTAGGTTTGCCTAAAGCTATTAGGAAAAGGACAGCACTTTCACAAAGAAGTAACAGATTTTATGATGCCCCTCAGCTCCACCGGGCTTACATTTTCAGCAGATAGCCCAGTGATGTACTAGGAGAGAGAATTTGCTCCTCGGACCCAAGAGTCGAGTCTCCCATTCACAGAATGGTAAACTGTCTTGGTGGCGGCTAAAACAGCATCTTCCCCTAGGCTTACTGACAACTGGAACTGAGTATGAGGGAAACTGAGCCAACAGTATCACCTGTGTCCTAGCACAGAGGTCTAGGAAAGCAGGATGGGGACTGGAATCAGGGGTGAGGCAGAAAGCAGGGGAATAGAACCTGGACCTATCACCTTTGCCTGCCACAGACATGGTCTTCATTAACACAAAACATCCCTCCCTTTTCTTTCAGAGAAGCCACGGATGAACAACATCCTGACATCAGCCACCGAGCCCTATGACCTCTCCTTCTCCCGCTCTTTCCAGAACTTGGCCCACCTGCCCCCATCCTACGAGTCTGCAGTAAAGACCAACCCCAGCAAGTACTCATCTCTGAAGAGGCTAAGTAAGTTGAATTTCCCCCAAGTTGGGGTCTGTCTCTGGAGCTCCAAGATATCTTCCTATGTCACACTCTCTTGCTCCATACCCCACAGGACAGCTGTCGAATACCAAGAATAAAGGAGTTGCAGGATGAAAGAAGAGAGTAGACAAGCCCTTTGCTTTTGTTCTTTATGGACTGAGTCCATTCTTCCTGTACATAGAAAGAAGGCCATGGAATCCTTAGGTTCACCTCCCCATATAAGACAGCCCTCCAACTCATGCACAAGTTTAAATGCAAGAGAAAGCCTCCCCAAGTCCCACACCCACCTGCCTTCTTCAAACCATGGGCCTGCCTTGCTGTATGCCCTATATTGGATAGAGGCTAGCAATGGCCACAGCTTTCTCTGAGATCCCTCCCAGAGACCCACAAACTAGTTCTCTCTCCAACCCAGCCAACACTATCTTGAGGACCTGAGATCCTTCACCTCCCATGCATAAACCCCATTTCTCCAATCCAGTTGTTTATCCTGTGATGCCAGCTCTGCCTCTTGAGTCTGGAGACACTCTGGGCATTGATGGGTTGAAGATACAAAAATGTCAAGAAAGTTCACTGAGGGACAGCTCTTCCTCCCTGGCTTTCTCGCCTTGGACCTTCTCCTTCCACTTTCCCATGAGTCTCTTTTGATGACTACCCAACTGCAGTTGAAGCCTCAAAGGCTGAGCATTTGCCTGAAAGCTTCAGGATAACCTACCCCAATGGAAGTATAGCCCAGGTCCACATCGGCCACATCCATGGTGAAACATTGAGTCTCTGTAGCTAGAGACGGGACTGTATGATAACCTGAGGAATCTGGTGGATGTCCCAAAGTGATGAAATTTGGCTCAAGAGGAAGGATACCCATCAGCGACCCCTCTGCACCAACTGAGGAGCAGGCAGAATTCCCACACTTTTGCAGAGATCTAGAAGGCCATGTGAGATCTAGAAGGCCTCATTTCTGAAATTTGAGGCAAGGCAGATTTGTGTGTGGCCTGTAAGTTCAAGTAGGTTTGTGTGTAGCAAGCAAGTTCTGGGCAAATTCAAGGGTGTGGAGAGCACTGTGAGCTTAGGAGGGCCTGCTGGACAGAGAGGAAGGTGAAGCATCTAAATGAGGCACACTTATAGGATTACTCCAGCCAGCTTGTGTTATGGGCACAGGTGGAGTGTGTGTAGGCTGATTATGTGGCTGTGTAGAGACTGCAGGCCCAAGTATTGGTTTTCTATGCATTGGCTGTTACTACAGAGAAGGTGTTACTATGTTCCTAAGTTACCAGTTGAGATGCTGATCACTACTTATGGAGGTCTCTCTGGCAGACTCTGAGTTAACGACAGATGAATAAAATGTACTCACACACACTAGAATACAGTGAATTTGAGTAAGCTAAAGACGGTCATCAGCTGCTTTCAGAAGGCAACAGCAGCTAACTGATAATGGCTCCTTGTCTTCCTCATGTTTATTTAGTATAGATTTAATAACAGAGGTTCTAAATCAACACGCTTGTGGATAATTAACACAGTTACAAGAGTAGTTTTACGAATGACAAAAAGTCTTCGTTCTGAGGCCTAGAGTGACATGGTTAACAAGTAATTCTTCTTCAACCTCCTCCTGAGAAGGTCATCCAGCACAAAGTTTACATGAGTAAACAGAGACAAAAGAATGTGAAGTAAACAGACTTAACTGAAGAAGCTTTTCTTGTCTCTAAATCTTCACCCTATGACTTAATACACTAAGGTAAGAACTGGCTGTCTCCAGCCCGTTCCATTAAAACCTTTCAGCCTTCCAAAAGGTTTGAAGCTATCATCTTACAACTTTCCCTAATATTTCCCTATTATTTTGCCAGCCACCCTGAGTGAATCCCAACAACCAGTTAAACATTTTCACAAGTGTTTCCTAGTCTGAGCATCTTACTTTATTCTAGCAGGAGGCTGGCTCTGGACCTCGTCAGGAAGCTGCAGGAGCTACTATTTGGATGTTTTAGTAAGACAAATAGCCATTCTGTTTCAGGACCACGGTGCATAGATACAGCCCAGGACCAGAGGGAGTTTAAGGAGTTGGGCTTGCCATCAACTCTGCCCTCAACACACTGGGGATTCTGAGGAAGTCCCTTAATAGATCTCTACTCAAGGTGGTCCATGCACCACAGGCTTTTAGCATTGCCTAGGAGCTGGTTAGAGATGCAAGCTCTTGGGCCCACACCAGACCCACTGAATTAAAATCTGCATTTAACAAGCCCTCAGGGAATGGTTTGCACATTCAATGGGAAAATACACCCTTCACCCGTCTGGGCCTCCAGGTCCTAATCCACAACTAAGGGAGTTTGACTATATTATCCCTGAAGATGGACAGGTCTGTGATGGAGCAGGAGGGGTGCAGGGTTCTATCTGAGTCCTGGCTGCAGGGTCACCCCAGTTGCCTTCTCTCACTCTGTCTCTCTCCTGCAGCCGACAAGGAGGCTGACGAGTATTACATGAGGCGGCGGCACCTGCCCGACCTGGCTGCCCGCGGCACCCTCCCACTCAATGTCATCCAGATGTCCCAACAGAAGCCGTTGCCACGGGAACGACCCCGCCGGCCGATCCGGGCCATGTCCCAGGACAGGGTCCTGTCCCCCGATCGGGGCCTGCCAGATGAGTTCAGCATGCCCTACGACCGCATCCTGTCCGACGAGCAGCTGCTCTCCACAGAGCGCCTGCACTCCCAGGACCCGCTGCTGTCCCCGGAGCGGACGGCCTTTCCCGAGCAGTCGCTGTCCAGGGCCATCTCACACACGGACGTCTTTGTGTCCACACCCGTGCTGGACCGCTACCGCATGAGCAAGATGCACTCCCATCCCAGTGCCTCCAATAACTCGTATGCCACCCTGGGCCAGAGCCAGACGGCAGCCAAGCGCCACGCCTTTGCCTCGCGCAGACACAACACGGTGGAGCAGCTGCACTACATCCCAGGCCACCACACCTGCTACACAGCCAGCAAGACCGAAGTGACCGTGTGACCGGCGGGGCAGGGCCGGGGCTGCTAGGCATGGCAGAGCAGAGCAGGGGCCAGGAGGGGCCGGGAGCAGAGCTTCTAGCCTTGTCACTCTCCCTTCCCTCGTCCCCTCTGTAGGAAGTGGGGGTGGGCCACCTGTGCCCAGAAAGCCATCCCCCCCGGGATATAGCCCCGATGGCCTGGTTCAATACACTTAGACCCAGGACCAAGAGCAATCGCTCTTGCTCCTCCAGAAGAATCAACGGGGAGTGAGGAGGGGGCCGGACCCCATTCTTACCCCCTACCACCTTCACAAACTCCCTTTCCGTCTTGCGCCTCCTTCTCCCCCTCCTGGGGACTCAGCTACAGGCTCTTGTCAGCAGAGACCCTTGCCTGACCCTGGTCCGAAGCTGCCTGGGTTTGGAGGGGCCAGCGGGTGTGATCAGTGGGCTGACCGAAGAGGCTAGTTGGTCTCATTCATTTACCTAGAACCACATCACAGAAATCTTCTAGTGCCTAAAAACTGCCTGCTCACTCTCAGAGCCAGGGAGCTGCTGTGTCCATAAGCACAATATTGATTCTTTTCTTGCCTGCTGGAACTCTCTGGTCCCGACTGAGTGGCCCTTCCTTTGCTGTCCCCAGAGGGCCTCACCCTGGCCCTGCACCCCTCCCGTCAACCCCAGGACCTGGAGGGGTTCCCTTCCTTCAGCTGCCTCCCCTTTGGTGGGAACCCTGCCCCCTTCCAGCTGACTGCCCACCCATAAGGACACTGGGCCTGTCCTTTTAGGGGGCTGTGCTCCTCCCCTGGCCCTGAGGATTTCACCCTTGAGTTCTCTGGGGTTTTGGCTGTAGCCTTCCCAGAGGGGAGTGGCGATGGGGTGCCGGACCTCCCAGACACCCGATTATCTCCACACTCCCTCCTGACCACACTCTAGGTCTGACCATGACTGCCACTCAGGCCAACTTCTCCACCCCTGCTCTGCTCCCAGGAGGCACCTGCGGTGGCCAGAAAGCCAGGGTGGGGAGGGCCACTGTGATGTGCAGAGTCTCAGGGGCTCGACATTCGCATCCTGCAGGGCTCCACCTGTCTCCCCCATACACCTTCGGCAGTACCCAGGCAGAGGCTTCTAGAGAGCGGCTGTTCAGCCCCCAGACAAGAAGGACAGGAGGTGGTAGTCCTGCACCCTGCCCACCCCTCCTTCCTTCCCCATCTCCGACTGCCTGCTCAGTTCAGGGCTCACTCCTACTTCCTGTCTCCCCTTCCCCCACCACACTTGCCCCCCTGCAACCTCATTTCTCCTGGCTGTTCCTTCTTCAGACCCGCGCCTCCTCTGGATCAAAGGGACAAAGACCTACTAGCAAAAGCAAACAATGGTCCTCCAGGCAACTGGCCTAGGGGCTAACTGGGCAGGTCCCCACTGCATCGTCCCTTTCTGCTGGCACTGAGGCACCTGGTAAGACCAGGGTTCCTCAGCTCTGTTAGGGGGCTGCCACTGTCCTCCCACCTCAGCCTCTTCTCCGCCTCCAGCCTGGGGATGGGCTTGATGTGATGGCCTCCTGGGGAGCTGACTGTGAATCAAGCAGCGTCCACTCCCCCAAGACCATAGAGCCTGGTGAGGGGAAGAAGGAGTTCCCTCATTCTCAGGGCCAGGGCATCCCCTGGGTTGGGGCTGGGGGAATCAGCTCCAGACTACTGGGTGAAGGTGTGATAACTACGAACAGTCAGATCCAACAGCAGTGCCCTTATAAATGGGGTTTTACTTGCCCTCAGTTCTGCACTTATGGCCCTTTAAAAAGGCAAGTATAGAAGGAGAATTGCTCAGTGTCAGCCCTGGGGATTTTTAATCTAACCAAGTCCACAAACCACAGAGAACGCAATGAACTGTGTCCTTTCACCAATTCCAAGAGTTCCAAAGCTCTCGTCTCCTTCTCCCCTCCCCAGGGTGTGCCTTCCAACACGAAAGGGAAGCCATCACGTGAACCTTAGGGGGACGAAGTCTGGGGGTTATGAAAGCCACCCTCAGCCCCCACACTAGGGAGGCAATCCGGGAGCTGCTCTCTCTGCTTTCCTCTCCACAGACACATAAACCTTCTTAAGGGCTGGTCCCTGTGGGTTTATAAGAGTTTGTTCCAGAAGGTGAGGCTAAGAGGGTTGGAAAGGAAGACATGAGTCTGAATAAAGCAGGTGTCTCCCAGCTGGGACCCTGAGCCCAGCACCTTTGAATCCTCTAATCTCTGGCATCCCTTGAAGGCAGGATGCTGGTGGTGAGGGGAAAAGGACCTGAGTGGCTGAGAATGCCCTTCCCAGGTGTCTACACACAGGTACACACCAAACGAGAAAGCTGATGCCATCTCCCACGTCAAAGCTTCTCAGCACCAAGTTCTCCAGCCCCCAGGGGACACTTTTCCCCAGGGGTCCTCCCCAAGCCCTGTCTCCAACAGGGTGTCTGTCTGTCTCAGGGGTTGTTTGATGGGTTGATTCCAAGACATTTCTCATCCCAGCCTTACCATGTCTCATCCCAGCCTCTGATGTCAGTTGGGTTGGAAAATTCTACAGCAATGCTTACTTCTTTTCAAGGATTTCTTCTGCTTCACCTTTGGGTCTAGAAGCAAGGAATGGAGGGAGGGAGAGGAGGAGGAGGAAGGGAGGGAAGGAGGGAAGAAAAAAGAAATAGAGATAGGCTTACAAACTTCTCTAACTCAGTCCCACATTTCAAAATCCAGAAAACTATGTTATAGCTGGGACGCAGAGGTATCCCATTTATTCAGCTGTCCCATCCATCTACATGGAACAGGCAAAGCCACATCTCTAGGCAAGTTCAAGCAGCAGATGAAAGGCTTCTGGGGCTGGAACCTAGATGCCATGATTTCCAGCCCCACCAGGCTGGTGGCCTCTACCATACATAGAAGTACCATCTACCCCTATAGTAAAAGCATCCCTCCCTCTCTCAAAGGAAGCCTAAAGCCCAAGATTTCCCTCTCCTTATTTTATTCATTCTTACACATCTCTATTGCTCTAACAGGAATGAACTAGAATCTGCACAGGTTCTCTCCTGCCCTGAAAATTCTGCCTGGTCTCCTTGGCTGTTGATGGCATCGAAGCTCTCACAATCCCTCTTGCACCTGCACCTTTCCTGTCTTGCTCCAGACTCCCGGCTCCATGCCTTCTTGAGTCAAAAAGGCTTTGCCAAGAATTCCTTAACCTCCTAACTGGGCTTCTGCCCTCAGAGGTCCCCAGTGTCTTGGGAGTGTCTAGGGCCATGGTTCTGCCTATTAGAAAGTTCCAACCTTGCCCCCATTTCACATTTCTCCTCCGCTCTTTTGACTCTCACTCCCAGAAACTCCTGTCTTAACTTCAGACTCCCATGCCAGGTCACTCTTTCCTTCCTCTCATCTCCCTCTTCTTCCGTCTACCTTCTTCCATTCCTAATTTCTTTTCCCTGGACTTGCTATCATCACCAGCTCTGAAAATCAGAGCTCTCAATGAAACCAATGGAAGAATAAGACATTCTTCGGGTCTTCTGTTTGCCTCGCTGGTGTATCCTTCACCTCCTGCCCCTGTGACATGATACACCAGTGCATGGAGCCAAGGGCTTTCCACCTCTGAGCTCTGGGAGGGAAGGGAATGGAGCTCTGGGTTCGAGACGTCATGGCCTGTGATGGTCAGTTTGGTTCCTGCCGCTGGCAAGTCCCCTGAAGCTCCCAACTCAGCCTGACGTTAGCGCAGAAGCTCCTGATCTGGCCAAAGACTCATATCCTTGAGGGCTCTCAGCCTCTTTTCCAACACACTTGCTTGTGTATGTCACCTATCCTCTTTTGTCCACAAAGACTTGAGGGCCTCCTAAGTCTAGCATAGAGGAACATCCATGCCAACATCCCTGCCATCAAACCCAATCCGTTTTCTTCAGAGATACCTTGTCTGTCACCAGCCTCCACCCTCATACTCCTCACACAGGCCACTGTGCCCTTGACCCAAGGCAAAATGAAAGGGCTGCCAATCACTCAGACCCCAAAAGGCGCCTGCCCTGAGAAGAGCTGGCAATGTTACCTCCCACATACATTCCTGTCATCCTCTCTGAATCTGGGAAATTTCGCTCTGGAGTATTTTCAAGAAAGCGCATTGTGTTTTAATGAAGTGTTTTTTAGGGTTCAAATGTTATTTTTTATAAATGCAGCATTTTAATGGCAGATTCAATAGGAAAGACATGTCTTCCCGGGCCCTATATTTGCTTTTGGAAGGCAGCATACTCTAGGAGAAAAAAGGCACGGGGCTGAGGCTCTGGAGACACAGCTTCCAGCCCTGGCTTTGTCTCCAAGGGGGAGTCATGTTCCTGCTCAGTGCCTCAGTTTCCCCATCTGCAAAATGAGGGGCTTTGACTAGATGAGCTGTGACGTTTCATTCAGCTCTTACATTGTAGAGTTTTCATTCCCTGCCAGCACCTGCTCTCCCCGTTCCTCCCCATCTCCACTGAGCTGCAAACATCCCACAATGCCTGCCCCACAATGATGTCCTAGACAGCCACCACACTCCTCACTAGAGCCTGGGATGGGCCTGATGGGCTCGGCCACCCAAGGATGCCCTCATACCTGAAGTTTAAGGGCCTACGCATTCAGCAGCTCACCAACTGTGTGCCATAGAAGCCCTCTTGTAGAGATACACCTAAACCATCCTAAGTGGCTGTGGAATTCTGGGGAATTCTGAGTTTGGAGCTTCTATTTTGAATATGATCCTTATAGCTGGAGGGAGGCGGTTCCAATTTCAAAGAGGGAGCTGGCTGGAGAGAAAGGTCTGGAGGTTTGCCCACAAGGGCATGAAGTTTGTACTTGAGGGCAGCTGGGAAATTCAAGCTGCAGAGGAACATGTGCACAGCCTCTGTGTGGCAATGAATGCCACGATCTCCCACTCTGGAACGTGTGTCCTGAAGACCAAGTCTGGATACTGAGGCTCCATTCCAACTGGAGGAGGAGGCATCACCACCTGGGCTGCTAGGAAGGGGCACTCATCCCATCCTGGTACCTTTCTAGCCCTTCCTCATGACACTGCCGTCCTCCCGGTGAAGGCTTGTGAAGCAAGAATGCAGAGTCCACGTTGTTATCATCAAGCCCATCTTGTAAATCAGCAAACATATTAACCTTCCATCAGTCAGAGAAATAATGCTGTGGCTGTGTGTTTCCTTAATGCCTTCCCTCCTGAGGGAGGAGAAGACCCTGCTCAACTTTGCTGCCCACCCTGCAGTGACCTCTGAATGCCACGCCATGGGAGGACTTATTCATTGGCTTCGTAGTGGCAAATATTCCTCTAGTTCTATAACTCAACTAGACATTTTGTAGTAAAGAATTCTTGAAATTCTCTAATAAAAAGCAATTCTTACTGTAATATTTTTAGTTTGGGGACACAATTTCCTAAGGGGGGGATTAATGAACATTTTTATGCATTAGCCCAATTTATGAATTCCATGTTTATTATATGGTAGTACTGATGAAAAGTACCTTTCTATCTGTATCTTTGCGGTTTCTTCATTATTCATATGTAAGCTTCATGGTGAGCAGTGCTCTAGTAACTGCTTCTCTGTACAAATCTCATCGTTCTACTTACCTGTCAAAGCACATTCTACATGTACTGTAAACAGACACACTTTAGTAAGATTTAGTCTTAAGGATTTTTTCCACTTTTGTCAGTAACAGATATTTATGGATTAAAAAATAAAGCTGTTTCAACATAACATGTGTCTCCTTAAGTAGCCACGTGCCGACTTTTAGGGAGTCAAACCCAAAAGTAATTAAAAAGCAAGAAAGAATGCAGAAGATCATTCTGCAAATAGGAGCTAGAGAACTTTTAGGGTGAAGAGAGTGTTTTAAAACTGGATTGTGCTGATGGTTATACAACTGCATAAATTTACTGAAAATCACAAAAGTTTATATTTGCAATGGGTAATTGTTATGATAGACCAATTAAACTACACTAATGCTTTCTACGATGGGTAATGTAAGAAATGTGGGAAGACAGGCCTAGGACAAGTGTCAATGGACAAGGTATACTAATTCAAAGCAGAATTATTAGGTTGGTGCAAAAATAATTGAGGTTTTTGCCATTAAAAGTTCAAACAGCTTTATTTTTTAATTAAAACTTTTTGTCATTAAAAGTAATGGCAAAAACCTCAACTGCTTTTGTACCAACCTAATAGAAGATCTGGCTCCATATCCCTCCTCATCTACCCCAGAACTATTTAATTTTCTTAGACATTAGGTCTTAGTCTGATCTTTGAGTTAGTCCTTGTAGTTACCATGGGTAATTGGAGTAAAGCCAGTTAAGTATCCAGGACATTTAACCCAGAAAATCAAATTGCACCATAAAAATTGATTTAGATTTGGAGTTTGTTCAAGACTGTCTTTCTCTGGACATGTTTTTAATATTATTTCTTTGGCACATGTTCAATTTTGCTGTTAAAGTTATCTGTTTAATGTTTCTGAATTTTCACCAGAGCCTCAATACTTAGGTTCAGCAAACAAAGTATTGCCAAACATGACAGTTGTCTAAACATCCAACTTCAGCACCTCCACAGTTCCTAGAATCCACAGTCAGTCACACTCTCTTACCAAATCCCCAACTCCCTTGTAAATAAAATCATTTTCATTGGATGCACTGGACTTATTGCCAAAAATCCTCTCATTCTCTCCTGTCACTGGCATTCATTACCTAGGACAAAGTTATAAACCTGTTTATTACTGTACATTATAACCCATAACCACACATACTCTGAAATGTACTTACTTATTACGACAATCACTACTGCAGTGCAATTACATCTAAGTTATACCATCTCTAACCTATGATGACTCACAGCAAGTACACACACACACACACACACACACACACACACACACACTACAAGTACAGGAAACTTTCATTAATCTATATCCATTATTGGAAAGAAGCCTCCATCCCCCCCCCCCCAAAAAAAAAACAAATTCTGAATTGGGTAATGTTTTTTAGAGAAGTGTAATTTAACTATAATGCTTACACATACATATAGTGACTAAATTAGACAAAAACCTGTTCCCTAATAGAAACTCTCAGGAAACCTTCGTTATTGAATAGGTAAGAATGATATATGACTAAAATTAAAATAGTCAAGAGGTATGTGTCAGAGAGCTCTCGATATGCTTTAATGGTGCTTCTAAAATACTTTAAAAGACTATTTCCTTAAATAGACTAAATATGTCCCTTTAAATATTCTTCACTTTAACAATTTGTTCAACTTTTTCTCTTTGGTCCTCAAAGGTAAACCTCAATTCAGACCCTGACCACAGCTGTCGCTAATTCCAAATCGGTGAGGTCTGAATAAAGGAGGTTTTAATACACCATCACTAACAAGGCAAGGGCAACAAAAAACTCATATTGGAAGCTGAGATTCCATGAGTTTTGGACAGCTTTTCACCTGCAGTGTTACTTTGGACACTAATTTTCTTCTTTCTCCTCTCTGGTTTGGCATGAGAACGAAGCTCAAACCTCTAGGGGGTAGCAAGGATTTCCTTCAGGGATCTAAAAAGACCTAGGATACTCACTGGGCTACAAATGTCAGGAACAGAAAAACCAGAAAGGGTTTGGGAGCAGAGGCTGGAAAATAGGTGAATTCAAAGTACCAGAAAAAGGGAATCAATGACTTATATGTTGGATATGTTTGCCAACGGCATCTCTGGACCTTGGTTTTCTCATATGTAACCATCGGAGAATTAGATAGACTCAAGATACTTTCTGTGTCTGATATTTTATCACTTAATTATCACAAAACAATACTCACATTGTAACTGGGCTTCTAGGTAGCTGAAAGAGCTTGTGAAGTACCCACCCTGCTGTCTTCCTCAGCCCTGTCCATCCTAACTTTCCCATCCCATGAAAACAGGATGCAGTTGAAGAACACTGGACCAGAAGTGAGGAGGCCTTGTGTCTTGTACT
The DNA here is from genome assembly GCF_009761245.1 of Sapajus apella. Classification (NCBI taxonomy): domain Eukaryota; kingdom Metazoa; phylum Chordata; class Mammalia; order Primates; family Cebidae; genus Sapajus; species Sapajus apella. The sequence continues at coordinate 21,718,461 of NW_022436952.1, read as the reverse complement.
GGCTCTGCCAGAATTTCATTGTGTGATCTGGAAAAACTTATTTCTCCTCTTTAAATCTCAATATTCTCATTTAAAATGAAGTGAGTAGTCCAGATCAAGGCAGTCTTTAAAATGTGTCTCAGCTTCTTTAATCTCTGCTTTGGTGACTTTGCCAAGACTTGACAAGGAACTGGTGAGCTTAGCTGATGTGGATCATGGCAAAAGGGTAGAGTGGATATGGAGAAAGAGAAAACCCTTAGCTGGAGCCACCACTTACTAGGTAGTATCTTCCCCGTTGTCGGCATGGTCTACCCTTGTATCAACAAATGGCTATAAAGAGAGCGAAAATATTGAACGAGAGGAAGAACAAGGTCCTCAGGAAACTGTGTCTTTTGTTTGACTTAACTTTTTTTGTGATTTCCCAAAATCTACAAACGGCCTTTAAAAGAAATTTCAAATAATACAATTTTTTCACAGAAAGCTCTCAGCAGCTCACTATTTTACAGTGTTTTGCCATTAGAAATAGAAGTCACATGTGTGTTTCAGGACCAGTGCTCTCTCCACAAAGAAGGGAGAAGTTTTTTTGCCTCTAGCCTCTGTCACAAGTCCAAGTTCTGGAGATGTGTGGCAAACGTAGTATACTAAGGCTTTTGCCCTTATTTCCAAGTGTGTGCACATTAACACTTCTTTCTTGGAGCATCTAAAAGAGCTACTCTTACTCTTTTATCATCACAGCAATCATGGAGAGGATCTCCTCTGCTACATAAGGCAGGGGCTCCATACATTGCCTTCATTTTAGACTCAGAGAAAACTAAAAACTGTCATCTAATCCAGTGCTGCTCAAAGAACAGTCCCTACAGCAGCAACATCAATGTCCCTGGGGAGCTCATTGCAATGAGAATTCTCAGTGCCCACCCCAGACTTTCCAAATCAGAATCTCTGGCGGTGGAGCCCTGGAATTTGCATTTTAACAAGATTCTAACGTGACTCTATGCACATTAATGTTTGAGAAGCTACCATTTTGCCTTTTTTTTTTTCAGTTTTGAAATGTTATAACCCAATGACAAAAAAAAAGACTTGGAATTCTGAGGATTAGAGTAGCCTTGGTCTGTGCAACCTGACGATTTTAGGCAAGCAGCTTCAGTGACAAGATTAGAACAAACATGAGTGCACAGAGGATTAAGCCTTTGGTAAATGAGAAGAAAGCTGAGGCAGGGTGTATCAACTCAAAAAGTTTCATAGAAGAGAAATTACGTGACTATTAGACAGCATCATAAAGATGAATATTTAAAGATTCCCCAACCCAGAGTGTCAAAATTTAAAGACAAAGGAGAATAAGGATAAGTATGGGGATACACAACAACATCCATTTGCCGAGGCACAGGAGGAGTACAGAGTGGGCAGGGCTGCTCTAATCAAGCTTCTTGGGAAGGCAAGACAGCAGCCACGATGAGATGAAGAGAAAGGACTGCCCAGGGTAGGTTTCCTGGAGGGTCCTAATCTTCTTTGTAGTCTACGAGATAGAGTCATTGAATAAGGCAGGATAGGGTGGATTCTGCTATGGTAATAAATAACTCCCAAATATCTTTAAGACACCAAAGGATTATTTTTCACTCCCGCTTTGTTGTAGATTAGCGAGGACCTCTGTTGTACTTCCTCATCCTTACTCAAGAGAACAGAAATAAGAGGAGCAGCCTCTATAAGCAATGTTACCATCCCCATGGCAGAGAAAAAAGAGCACACTGGCAGTGGGGAGGAGGGGGAATGCCCCACAAGGACAATTAAATGGCAGCACAGAGTGGCACATACCACTTCTACTTACATCTTCTTGTATGAATCTGGCTACACTGTCCTACCCCACCACAGGGAAACCAAGAAGTGTGATTCTACCATATTACAGGATAATGGAAAATATCCAGTGAGCAGCACCAAAGACCATCACAGTCACTATGGTGCATTTAGAGCAAAAGATTGGGAATTTATGTAGACAAAGGTTCCCTTCCCTATCACCAGAGTAAAGCCATCAAAGTGTTCTTTTTTAAGGCAGGTGAAATTTTTCTGCATCTGGCTTATTATATATGAAGCCAGTGGTATGGGAGCATGTAAATGGAGCAGCCTCTTTACAATAAGACATCTATGAAAGGTTGAGAACATATCCCATGAATAGATCATCTACTCTTCAGTTCCAACCTCAGGGCTCCAGAGAGGACAGCGGACATGAAATGCTAACAGTAGATTCTGTGGAATCGCACCAAGATACTCTCTTTAACACATAATGATTTTAAACTGTGGTGGTTTCCACCCACCCCCACTTTCCTTTTGCCATGGTCTTTTCCTCACTACTCCAAACAACAGTCACCCTCCATCTATTCTGCCTTCAGGAAAAAGGTAGACAGACACCAGAGGAAGAAGTCTTTGTTCAACCTTGACTTTCAAAATAGACTTTTTTCCAATCCACAGTGCAAAAACTGTCATGCAATTGCAAGAGCCGTATGGTAGAAAGAGAAAGTGTTTTCTCAGACAATGAAAGCTGACCTTTCAGTATCAATGAGCCAAGCTTCGAAAGCTTGAGTTTTTACAATAAGCCACAGAGTAGATAGCATATAGAATGTGGTGGAAGAGCATGTCCTGCTACACAAGGCAAAGAGAAATATCCTCCTGCACTGGGGAAAAACCTCAGGTGGAATCGAAGAAGGGAAAATAAAACAAGATGTGAATCCCTGAGATGTCCTGACCCTGATCACCTACTATGGGATGGGCTGGTAGGAAAAAGGGGAGTGGGGAAAGTGGACAACAGAATCCTCCAGACAGATTGGAGAATCTGAGGGTAGGATACACTTCTGCCTGGCTTCCTGCCTAGATCTTTGGAGAGTACATTCCTAATAAATCTTCCATGCCATCACAACAGTGATGGAAGAAGCATGGAAATGGCAGTGAGACAAGACTACTATCTGTCTGGACAGAGAGATGGTCCTTTACTCAGCCCCAGACTTCCAGAGCTCCTAAGTGGTAATTGGAAGGCAAGTATCCTGGCTAGGGATTTAGAGGCTATCTCTAAAGACTGCAGATCTCAGAGCTCACAACAGCAAAAGACTACCATTACAGAGAAATGAAGTAAAGTACAAATCTACACATTTGAGTTCTAGCCATAAAGTATAAAACAGGCACACTATGCCCTGAGACCCAAAGTCTTCCAACAGTGGTCTCAAACCTTTTTGCCTCAGGATGTCTTTATACCCTTAAACGTTACTGAGGACCAAAAAGAGCTTTAGCTTGTGTAGGACTAGCAAAATACACTTATCATACTCAAAATATGGAACATTTAAAATTTATGTATTTATTTTAGATTATGAACAATAAATATATAATGCACTAACATAAATAACATATGATTATATAAAATAACTACATTTTTCCAAAAAAAATTAGTAAAAAGGGTGGAATTGTTTTACATTTTTTGCAAAGTTCTTTAATGTTGTGCTTGCTGGAAGATAGCCAGATTCTGATGTCTGCTTCTGCAGTTACTGTCTTGCAGTATCACACCTTGTGTGGCCCCCAAAGGCATCCTGGTGAACACGGAATGAAGAAGGGAAGCTCCAACAAAGGAAGTCGAGAGACACTCCCAATTTTTCCCCCTGCCACTGGCCAGCCCAAAGTAAAGCTGAGCTGAGGACTAGAAAAAGCTTTAGCTTTACAGTAATTTGGAAGTCATTAATATTACAGTGGTCTGGGACTACTGACTACTAATTATTAGGCTGGGAAATTACAAACTGACTTTCTATTTTCTAACAGTAACCTGAAAAGTAGGTAATAGGAGAAAGGAATGAAATTTCTTACTGGTGACACACTTGGGTTTACTTGGTTGGCCTAATGGTTACATAGCTAAACATGCCTGGCATGGGACCTATGCAAAATCCCCCAGATTGAGGAAGAAGGAATGCTGTACTAAAGACTTGAAGGAGGGGCATAAAACTGCAGGATTAAGGAACTGTATGACATCCTCCATAGACTACAATAAAAGAAGATAAGGCTTTTACAAATAAGGAACAATCTTCAGGAGAGAACAAGATAGGATAAAAAGGAAAAAAGATTCATGGACACCTGGATCTTTGTCCTTACATCAATCATCCTGGCCACCACTCTATGTCCCCCACACCTCTTGATAACAGACTTCAATCCTACTTCAGTCACCAGTGTAGGCACATGGTTCAAGCCAGACCAACTTCAGTCTTTTTCTTTAATTTCCAAACAGAATCTTAAAGAGAGAAAATTTCTTTCTTCTCAGGGACTAGACCTTAAAGATACAAATCTAGGGCTACCACAGTCTTGTCCTACACTATGTGGGGGAAGAAAAAAGGTGATGAAAGAGAGGAATAATGACAGCTCACATTCATTCAATGCTAACTGTGCACTGAGCACTACCAAAGCACTTTATGAGCATTAACCCATTGAATCCTCATACCATCTCTTACAAGATTAGAACTACGTGTGTCCCATTGCTCAGGGGTTTGCCCACATCCTAAGGACAAGGAGAAGCCATTGAGGGCCCATGGGATGTATGGGAGCAAGATTAAGGTTACCCTTCAGAGGATGACTAGAGCTCTCCTGTAGAATGTGGATGTGATGAAGTTCATGTTGAAAGTCAGGGAGACCAGTGAGAAGCAGGGTGGTATTATGCTGAGAGATCCACCAAATCAGAGCTTTAGGCCGGGCCTCCAAATTTCAGTTGCAGAGAGCAACACAGTGGTCATTTAAGGATTCTAAGTCATTTCCTGGTTTTTAAAAAATTAAACTGACTAGACGTGATGGGTGGCTCATGCCTGTAATCCCTGCACTTTGGGAGGCCAAGGCGGGTGAATCATCTGAGATCAGAAGTTCAAGATTAGCCTGGCCAAGATGATGAAACTTCATCTCTACCAAAAATACAAAAATTAGCCAGGGGTGGTGGTGAGTGCCTGTAATCCCAGCTTCTCGGTTGGCTGAGGCAGGAAAATTGCTTGAACCCGGGAAGTGGAGGTTGCAATGAGCCGAGATCATGCCACTGCACTCCTGCCTGGGTGCCATACACACATACACACACACACACACACGTGCACACACACACACACACACACTGAATGATCTGAAATATTGATTTTTTTAAAAAATGTAGACTAATAAACTACTTAGCAGTTGCTTGTATTTGTCACAAATCCCTCTTTCCATTTATCTTCCTTCTAGGACTGTGATTATTCAGGCGTATACTATGCTTAAAAGTCAGGATTGTGTGTGTGTATAATGTGTCGATAAAAGAATAAGTAAATATATCAATAAGTAAATTATGTTAGCATTAGGTGATGGATACTATCTGATTTATAGTGATTTCTTTACATTTCTTTATATTTTCTAAAATTTCTAAGCATATATTATGCCTATGTTCAGAAAATAATCGGTATTTGTCATATTACCAATGTCACAGGCTCATTATACACAAATCTATAATAAACGTATAAATGTATAAAATGTGTGTGTAGAGATAGTCCCTGACTTATGGTGGTTTGATTTCCAACTTTTTGACTTTACAATGGTATGAAAGTAATACATGTTCAGTAGAAACTGTACTTTGGATTTTGACTTTTTCCCAAGCTAGCCATCTGTGGTACAATGCTCTCTCGAACTGGGCAGCAGCCAGGAGCCACAGCTCCCAGTCAGCCCCACCATCACAAGACCAAACAACCAGTTCAAGGGAAAACAACCAATTCTATTCTCTACAGTGTACTGTTTTCAATAAATCACATAAGACATTCAACACTTTATTAGAAAATACTGCTTTGTGATAGGTAATTTTGCCCAGCTATAAGTTAATATAAGTGTTCTGAGCACGTTTAAGGTAGGTTGGGCTAAGCTGATGCTCAGTAGGCCAGGTGTATTCAATGCAATTTTGACTTTCCATATTCTCAATGTATAATGAGTTTATCAGGACAAATACCCATCAAAAGTTGAGGAGCATCTGAGTGTGCATGCATGCATGCGTTTGTGTGTGTGTGTGTGTTTGCATGTGTGTACATGGGTAACACAATGACTGGAAGAAAACCCCAAATTACCAACGATGTTATGAATCTTGGTAATTTTTAAATTTCTTTTTACTTTTATATATTTCCTAGTTTTCCATAATAAACATGAGTTAGTTTTTTAACAGAAAAAGTAAAATTCATTGTTTTAATATTTAAAAGAAGTGAGGCTGGAGGGCTCATTTTGAACAACGATGCTACACCTTCCTGAAAATGGAGAAGCAAATGTTCTGGCCATTCTCCAGCAGAGCCTTCTCCATAAAGGAGCCACAATACTCATATGAAGGCTGGCTTAAATTAAGACAACTCAGTGGAACTGGGAGCAACTCTACTGAGCATCCACCTTGAGGGCTGATGTTTCTCCTCTTTTTCCTTATTTTCCAGGGCAGTGCTTTTTTCACTGGATAATCAGCTCTTCCTCTTTTATGAAGTAATTCTAGCTGTGATTGGGGAATTGGTGAATTAGGGGTTGCAACAGGGCTAGGTGGGCTGGGTGAATGCCATGCCCTCTCTAGTCTGTCCAATCCACTTCACCCCCTACTGGATCCCTTATAAGTCAATTACTACTGCCTTGAAAAAGAATTCCTACGCTGTCGCTAATCTTAGCCTACTATTACATTTGTTAGAGCCTTTAGAAGGTGGTGAGTACTATGTCAACTTAGAGAACACAACCTCCATCTAAAAAGAGCTATATTTCTCACCTGCAGCCAATCAATATAATAAAGAAATGCCAGACCAGAATAGCCTCTATTTTATATTTTTAAAGGATTAAAATACACTGATTTTTAAATGATGTTAATACATTTGAAAAGAAAACCCTTTCTGGGCCAATGAGTTCTGGCTAAATACAATAGCTCTGTAAGCCATGATTTGACTAGTCAACTAAAAAGTACATGACCTCCAAATCAAATAGTCCTAGGATTCCTTATTTTCCCATATCTATAGCAGCTCTTAACCACTGATACTAAATACTATGCATAGCATCTATAATTCTGAAAAATAGTTCTGGCACCCATAAATGAGTAATACCTTGACCCAAAGAGAATGGGTCAGGGCATTTCGAAAACCCATACAAGATCATGGACCAGAATTGTTAGGTACAAACATCTTCTTTGGATATTGAAAATTGTGGATGCAATCACACTTCCTGGTAGGTCATGAGACTTAGGTTTTTACAGTATAAAATCTTGGCTACATAAAGGGTCATTATACAATACTGAGCAAAGCGTAGTCTATGTGAGCCTTTGACAGAGCTTTGAGCTGACCTTGAGACATTTTGCTTACTTCCAGGATGCCTTTTTAACAGACCAGTAAAGCTTTAGAAGATTCTGAGCTGGACCAGTCTTTGTTTTCTCCGTGTAGCTCTGAGACCCCTGGGAAGCTATGTCACCAAGAAAAAGTCATTGTAGCAGTAAATTGAAATCATGTCAAACATAGCAGAAAGGGAAAGATGAAACAGCAAATCTCAAACACCTAAATCTCTCCTCAAACTGCCACCTCTAACTGCAAAATCTTAGAAGGAAATATATGCAACCAGAAGAGAACAAAGAAAAGAAGCATTTATGAATATCTAGGGCAATATAGAATTTGAGTGAACTAAATTTAATCAGAGCACCCAGGCCTTAATAGACCTAGGCAACTCCATTTCAAGGCATATCCCAGGTGAGCTTATGCTAACCAGCAGGGAGAAAGAAAGATCTCAAAGGAAGAACGGGCAAACGAGGGGGAAAAAAAAGCCTTGCCTTTCTTCTAGAAAAAGAATAGCTCCAGCCCAGTCTCATTTATCCCATTCTGGCCAGCAAGCATGCTTGACAAGTATTTGTGTTGGGGACAGTGGGGCTGGAGAGAAGATGGGAGAGTGCAGTGTGGAGAGCCAAAGTGAAATTGTCAGAGGCATTTGAACCAGAGCAACTCCATCTTGAGTAAGGGCTGGGTAAGACAAGGCTGAAACCTTCTGGGCTACATTATCAGGAGGTTAAGGTATTCTAAGTCACAGGATGACAGAGGAGGTCAGCATAAGATACAGGTCATAAAGACCTTGCTGATAAAACAGGTTGTAGTAAAGAAGCCGGCTAAATTCCACCAAAACCAAGATGGCAACAAGAGTGACCTCTGGTCATCCACACTGCTACGCTCCCACCAGCCCCATGACAGTTTTCAAATATCATAACAATGTCAGGAAGTTACCCTATATGGTCTAAAAAGGGCAGACATGAATAATCCACCCCTTGTTTAGCATATAATGAAGAAATAACCATAAAAATGGACAACCAACAGTCCTTGGGGCTGCTCTGCCAATAAGGTAGCCATTATTTTATTCCTTTATTTTCTTAATAAACTTGTTTTCACTTTACTGTATGGACTTGCCTTTAATTTTTTCCTGCACGAAATCCAAGAACCCTCTCTTGGATTCTGGGATTGGGGCCCCTTTCCAGTAACAAAATGGAGTTGGTTGGCCCCTCTTTCCCCAGAGAGCAATCCTTACCCTCTCTTCTCCTCTGGACATGTGAAGGAAGAGTGTCTCTTGTGGTTCACTCAAAGTTGAATGTCTTTAAAAGTTCCAACCCCCTAGGACTGGGACTGTGTCCAAGAACTTAGCCAATCCATATCAGAGGTCCTCCTATTTTCCATGGGGCACAAGAGAAAGAGAGACTATCTAGAGAGGAGCTGTGAGCTTCCCCTCTCTAGGAGGCCCCACATTCTCATATTTTCCTATGAACTTATTGGTTCAACTTGAGCTTAGGATCAGCTATTGGGTACTCTGTGCTTTTATTGGAAAATCAGCAGAGTCTAGAAAAATTCCGCAATTTTGGCAATACCTTCAGGGACCGGCTTCCCAGCTGTGCAGATCTCCTCTGACCCCATGAGGATCAATAAAGAGAGCAACTTACCCCTCTCTACTACTATGATTGTGTCTTTGATATTTCTCTCAGAATCTGATGAAAAAATAAACCCAAAACAGTGAAAATTAGCTTTGCCTCCAGGCCACGTTAAGCCAAGCATAACTGTCTCTTCTGTTTCGCCACAGAAATTACAATCAGCTCCAACTCCAAATCAACTCGCCAAACAAGTGTGTACAATCTGACTAGCCCAGATAGAGCAGCATCTTCTATTTTAAATGTACAAACTTGCTGCCATCCTATAAGCTTTCATGGGATGGCCCTTGTTGCTCCCACTGAAAAAGATAAAATCTTCCTGTCTTCGTATTTGTCAGGGTGCTGGTCAACATATGCAGGTTATCTGTGTCATCTATGACTTGTGAACATAAAACCACTTGGGGGAAATCTCCCCAAAAAAGGCATGAGGTAGCACCAGAGAGTGGTAAGGGCTATGGCTCCAGAACCAGGCCACTTACTATCTAGAGACCATATATTTAAACTTTTCATGCTTTAGTCAATTCATCTGTAAAAGGGAGATTAGGACCGTACTCAGTCACAGGGTTTTTGTGAGGATGAAATAAGTTACTATGTGTAAAGCACTTAAAACAGCGCTTAGCATAGAGTAACTCAATAAATCTTTGAAGAAGTTATGACTTACTTCCCATATAATGGTTGTATATGGCAGGGAGGTCGAGGGGTAAGCTAAATAAATTTCCTCTTGTCTCAAAGAGTGGCCATTCTAAACAATATTACATTCTTGCAAAACGTAGACATTTGTAATGGTTATACCTCCTGTCAATCAGAAGAACTTTCTAGAGGCTCCCTCATATATTTAAAACATATATGTATATTAGTTACTTTAAGTGAGAGGGTACATCCAGTCCTAGTTAATCCATTTTGGATGGAAAGAGAAGTCCCTGAAAGCAACACATTTGAAGTTTTAAATATACGAAGGAGGCTCTGGAAACATCTAGAAAGTTTCATATATGCATATGTTGTTTCATATATACGTATATGAAACAATAGGAATGAAGAAATTGAGTATCAGTGACAATGACACCTGCAAGACAAGAAACAGATAAGGTAAGCCATACGATTGTCTCAGCTCATCCCCTAGAAAGAGTTTAAAAATGAAAAGAAAAGCCACAACCTGGGTAAGAAAATATTTGAAAATCACATATCTGAGAAAGGACTTGTATCCAGAATATGTAAACAATTCTCAAAAGTAAATAAATTGGCCAGGCCCAGTGGTGCATGCCTGTAAACCCAGGACTTTAGGGGGTTGAAGTGGGAGGACTGCTTAAGCCCATGAGTTCAAGATCAGCCTGGGCAATATAGAGAGACTCCATCTCTACAAAAAAAAAATTAACATTTAGACAGGCATGGTGGTGCATGACTGTAGCCCCAGCTACTCAGGAGGCTGATGTAGGAGGTCCGCTTGAGCCTGGGAGGTCAAGGCTGCAGTGAGCCATGTTCACAGTACTGCACTCCAGCCTGGGCAACAAAGTGAGACCTAGCTTCAAAAAAAAATAAAACAAACAAGGAAAAAATGGAAATAAGCCAAACAGCACAACAAAAAAGGAGGCAAAATACTTGAACAGACTCTTCACAAAAGATGTATAGATGTCAAAAAACGTGAAAATATGCCCAACATCAGTTATTCAGGAAATGCAAATTACAAGCACAATGTTAGATAATACTCCAAACCATTAAAATGAATAAAATTTAAAAGACTAAACATACAAGAGTTGGCAAGGATGTAGAGGAAAGAAAACTCTCATTCACTGCTGGTTGGAATGCAAAATGGCATAACCACTTTGGAACATAGTTTGACAGAGTGTTTTTTTTTTAAGTGAAATATACATCTATCTTGTAATCTGGCCATTGTATTTCTTAGTATTTATGTAAGAAAAATGGAAGTATATGACCATACAAAAACATACAATAGGCAAAAACTAGAAACAACCCATGTTCAACAGATTAATGTATAAATAAGTTATGGTAAATCCATACAATAGCACATTACTTAGCAAAAAAACAAAAAAAAAAGAGAAAGAAATGGACTTTTGATACATGCAGTAACATGTACAAATCTCAAATAATTAGGCTAAGTGAAAGAAGCCAGTACTCAATACAGAGTATACGATTTATAGAAAATGCAAGCAATCCAGAGAGACAGATAATAGGTTAGTGTTTGCCAGGGGGTTGGGAGATGGGGCAAAGAGAGGAGAAAGAGAGAGATTCTCAAATGGAAACTTTGTTGGTGACAAACGTTTGACAGTGATATTCACCGTCTTGACCGTGTTGATAGTTTCATGGGTGTACAAACATGTCAAAAAATTATCAAATTGTACACTTTAAACATAGGCTGTTTGTTCTATGTTAGTGACACCTAAATAAAGCAGTTAAAAATACATTTGCCTTTTAATTCCTTTGGTGAGGTCTAAGGACATAAATTCACTGTATCCTATGGAGCAAGAATTCTCATATATATAATAGGCACCTCTCCAGCCGCATCTGCAACCCCTGCTCATCCATGTGGAATTCCCACCTCCTACAATTCCAACTCCCTCCCTCAGGCTTTCTCAGCCTTGTGCTGTATTTACATTGCAGTGGCCAGGCAGACACTTCCTCCTAAGGCCTATGAATCTGCCTTGTTATGCTCATATTTCTTCCCAAATGCGACATTATAATGAAGTGTTTAAAAAGTAGACTTGGGAATCAGCCTGACTGCAGCATCATTCACCAGCTGAATTATATTGAGCAGTAACTTAACCTCTGGGCTTGTTTTCATCTGTAAACTGGGTATACTAATAATATCCTTCTTATAAGGTGCCTGAAGAGGAAATAGTTTTAATACTGCTGAGAACCGTGCCAAGCACATAGTAAGAATTCAGTAAATTCTGCCCACAAAGAAACTACAGAAATGATATGGCTGCTCATTTTTTGAAATATAGGGCATAGAAATATTCTTATTCTTTTTTTGCTTATTATCCCACACACACACACACACGAATCATCACAATGTTGTTTTAAGAGTTGTCTACAAAAATATTGATTGTTTTAACAAAGCCCATTGATCCCAACCTACCTCCCTGAGGAGGGTAATTCCACCCAGGGAAAATCCAAGCCCTGCCTGCCCATTCCACCCACACATAACCAAATGCTGCCCTTGGTATATCTCATCTGCCACCAGCTTTTGCCCAAAAAGTTGATGCCATCTATATTTGAGGCATGTTCTCTAAGAGCATGGGGCTCAATCTTTCCACTCACAGCTCTGTGAATGCTGCAACTCAGCAAGCCTTTCCCTGCAGTTCCCTCTACTGATATTCCTGGACTTCTTTCTCAAATCTCTACAGACTTCCCTCTACTTGCATTGTTATCATAGGTCACAGAGGGAAAGAGAGGAGACAGAATTCCCCATAGAATCTTATCTTCCTATAGAAATCCCACGATCCACCCTCTGCAAGCTGAAGATCTGGAAAAACTGATGGTATTATTTATCCGAAGGCCCAAGAGCTGTGGAGCCCATGATGTCAGTTCCTGTCTGGATGTGAAGGCCTGACTGCCAGGAGTGCTAAGGACAGGGAAGGTTCAATATTCCAGCTCAAGCAGGCAGGCAGAGTTAATTCAACCTTCCTTCTCCTCCTTGTGGTTCTGTTCAGGCCCTCAGTGGATTGGATGGGGTTGACGCACACTGGGGAGGGTCATCTTAAGGAATCAGTCCACCAATCTGAATGCTAATCTCTTCCACACCCTCAAGCCACACCCTGAAATACCGTTTAACTGGCTGAGTATTTCATCGCCCAGTTAAGTTAACATACAAAATTAATCATCACACTTCCTATATGCAGAGTTTAGAAGAACACCTTCTTTGGTTTCTTAGATTCAGGCTTTCTCTAGAGGAAAGGGGTGGATCTTCCCTCTGAGGAAAATGTCTTTCCTCTTCTATTTAGTTTTTCTGGTACCATCATCCTCTATAACCAAAGAACAACTAAGATATCCCTTGTCTTTCCAGTCCAGTGATTTTAATTGCAGGAACTATGTAATGGAATTTTCTTAGACCGCTAACTTTATAATATTTTCATTTGGTTTCTCTCCATCTCAGATCAAGAAATAATTGTATTCCCCACCTAGTAAGTGCCCCTGCTTTTCACTTCTCTTTCCACTGATGAACTCCTCCCACTGGGGCTCTGAAAACCACAACCATGATTAGGAATTATCTAATATCTCTCCATGACACCTAATCAAGAAAGAAAGTGGTAGTGGACAACCACTGGCATCTTCCAGCCAAACCACAAAGATCACATAGGGATGACCCCTTTGCTTATCAGTGCTGCTACTCTCCCAGGCCCCCTATCTCCCTGAGATTGTGGTTTCTGGGGCACACAATGGAGCCGGCCCAAGGGCACATGGTGAGGAATGTGTGGGCAAATGCAGTCAGGGTCCTTCAATCCTACTGACACCTGAAATAAGGCATTTGAAACAAAGTAGAGAATCTGGGGAAGCTAATTCTAGACAGCTCATCCAGTCTGAGATCAAAGATCTGAAAGTTCCAAGTGAGAAAAACAGACAATGGCCAGACCATATCTAAAAACAGAACCTCAACCCACAGTCTCTGCAGCAACCGGCCCAGGAAGCAAAATCACAACCCTTGCAGCAACAGGCCTTAAATAGTTAGGACTTGGTCACTGTTAGGTCTAGTTGTGTAAGTCAATATAACTGGGTTAAGGGATGCCCAGGTAGCTGATAAAACATTTTTTCTGGGTCTCTCTGTGAGGGTGTTTCCAGGAGGGATGAGTGTTTGAATCAGAAGACTAAGACAGAAGATCTGCTTTCACCAACGTGGGCTGGCATCATCTAATCCACTGAGGGCCTGAATAGAACCAAAAAGCAGAGGAAAGTTCACGTTCTCTTCTTGAGCTGTGATAGCCATCTCCTCCTGCCTTCGGACTTCAAAGCTCCTGGTTTTCAGGCTTTCTGACTCAGAAACTTACACCAGAGGTTCCCATGGTCCTTTGGCCTTGGACTGAGGCCAAAAACAACAAAAATTTATTTCTCACTGTTCCAGAGACTGGGAAGTCCAAGATTGAGGTGCCCACAGATTCAGTGTCTGGTGAGGAGCTCTTTCCTGGTTCATAAAAAAGTCAAATAGATTTTTGAAGACTCAGTTACAGCACCAGCCAGGTGGCAATACCTTGCAGGGCTGGCTCAGGGTCCTCCAGAAAGCTGTATATACTCTAAATCAGCATCCAATATATGGTACTAATTCTCCAATAGCCAGAATTCATGGGTCTAGGAATTAAGGGGTAGAAGTTGGAGTGGCATCACTCATCATTACCACTAGCGACCCACTAATAAAAATTTTGCTTTCCGTTCCTGTGACTTCATGCTGTGCTGGCCCAAAGGTCTGAGGAAGGAATGATGTAACTCTCAGTCCAATGTTGAAGACCTGAGAACTAGCAGGGTTATTGATATAAGCCCCAGAGTCCACAGGCCTGAAACCCAGGAGCTCTGATGTCCAAAGGCAAGAGAAGATGGATGTCCCAGTGTTACAGAACCTTTGGAGTGTTGCTCTTCTGGCTGGAAACCTGTGTCCGATGGCACCTTGCCCAAAGTTTTGCTAGGGCCCACTGGGCTCATTCTGTCCACCTGCCCTGGCAGGCTGCACTTGGCTTATGCTATGGGCCTGGATCCTATGCCTCCAACGGAGACTGCAAGTCAGGCATGGAGTAGTGAGGGATGTGTGAGTGAGTGTGGGGTCTGTACCCTCAGACATGCCAGCTGCTGTGACAGGGTGAGCAACTCCAAGTCCCAGCATGGGTGCCAGCTTTCTGCAAGGCAGTGGCTGGACCAGGCACGTTGCAGGCAGCTTCCCTGGCTGGCACCAAGGAATGTGGTGGTATCCAGAAGCTTGGAGATGCCAGGCACTGTAGGACCCCAAGGAGGGAGTCACAGCCCTGGCTCAGGGAGCTTCCAGGTCTGGGGTCCCCAAAGAGCCACAGCTCTTCTCCCCTTCTCCTTGTCCATAATATAGTGAGCAAGGAGCATGTTTCAGCCCTGTTTCGGGTACAGCTCCTTTAGCCTGGCCATTTGTTGGGTCCCAAGTTCTTGTCCTGCGACCAGGAAAAATGAGTTATACAGACAAGTGAAGGGTGGGCAAGATGAAGCAGAGCTTTGTTGAGCGATGAAACAGCTCAGTCTCTCACAGTGGGAAGCCCCTTTCTGCAGCAAAGGTGTCCCATCAGAGTGTTCAGCTCCCAGCAGAGAGGGTAGCTCCTCTCTGTAGCTGGTCATCCCCTCGTCTGATCTGCTCTGGCTGAGTCCCAGGCTGTTATGAGCCACAGAGGGTAGGAAATGCATGCCAATTAGTCCACGTGGCCGTGGGCAGGCCCAGAAAATGCACTACACATTCCCATTCTGGTCCACAGGACTGGCATCCCAGCCATCATCCTTCAGGCCCTCCATTGCCTGAAGGTGGGGCCTCACCAGGAACCCACCCCCTCCCACCCAAGAACCTGTCTGCCTCCTGCTGCTATCCATAGCATCCAAGCTGCTCACACCAAGAGGCACCTGTAGGCCAGTGCCAGGCTGTCCTCAGCACCCCCTCAGTCTCCTTCCCATGCTTGTTGGCACCCCAAGTCCTTCCCAGGCCCCCAAGAGTAGAGAGGCCCACATCTACAGCCCCAACTTGGGTGGCTGCAGCTGCATCCCAGAGGGTCAGGGCTGCTGCCTGCGCCCAGCTGCTACCAGCTCCATGGAATGTGTAGCCCTGGCTTTGTCCCCTTGCAGCTTGGGATGGGTGCTCCAGGTCCTGGCTGGGCCCAGGCTGGTGTCCAGGGCTGGGGCAATGTCGCCATGAGCTCCCCACATGGCCCCAGTGCTCAGGGCAGCCCAGTGCTCCCCCTAAGCTGGCTTGTGACCCTGCCTGGGGGTGCACCTCCAGGAGCAGATTATGGGCTGCAGACTGCAGGTCCAGCTGTCTGGAGTGTCAGGCCTGGTGGTCACCCCAATGCGGGGCAAACCCTAAGGACATGGCCCTGGGGAGCCCCACACAGAGCCTTCTCCCAAGATGCAGAAACCTGGTCCCCTAAGCGGGGTGAGTGTAGTGGCTGTACCACTGGCCAGGTCCCTGAAGCGAGCACCATTCCCACTTCCCACCCTGGACACCCAAAGCATGACCCCAGCTCCACACCCTGGGCCTGGCCCTGTGTCCCACGTACAAGCACAGCACTGTCCCGTGCCCAGCTCAGCCTCAGGGCCCTTCTCTGCCCAACTGCATTGTTATCCCACTGGCAGGTGACCCAGCCCGGCCCCATTATGGCAGCCCCCAGAGTGGCAGGCTGGGGGTTGGGGGCTGTCCATGTCCTCCCCATACCTTCCCTGCAGCAGCAGCCACTCCAGATGGCCCACCACTGCCATCACCTTCTTGGCCCACCAGCTCAAGAAGAGAGAGAGAAAATCAGCTCTCTGTCTGCATTCTTATTCTATCCAAGCTCTCAATGGATTGAATGATGCCAGATGCATTGATGAGGGCAATATTCTTTACTCAGTATTCTGATTCAAATGATAATCTGTCCCAAAAACTCTCCCACAGACACACTCAGAAATAATGTTTTACCAGCAATTTGGGTATCCCTTAACCCAATGATATTGACATATAAAATTAACCGTCACAGTCAATAACTGCAGCTTCTCTAATTTCTGCTACTACTTCTAACTCAGGACCAGCCAGAGAAAGCCAAATATACTTCCAAACCAATCACGTAAGATGCCAGACTTCTAATTAGCTTGCCTTCAGCTTCCCCATACCAGCAGCCTCCACTCAGGGGACACCTGAAGCCTTCCCTTTTTGCCCCACTGTAAATCTTTCCCACTGCACCTGTCTTTGAGGCACTGCCAAATACAAATGATTGTAGCTGACTGTTGTTAAGGACTGGTAAGCTCTGAATATAGAGTCTCTGTTTCCCATTTGGGCATTCTTCATTTATTTCCACATAAGTCACTGACACTTGAGGTCATTTCTTTCATCAGATAGCATTATTTCCTTGAATAAATACAGCTCCCAAGCCCATTGTGAGCTCAGAGATTTGGAGGACATTCTTCATCCAAGGTAGATGCCTGTGAAGAATAAGTCAAGGAGCATTTCTCCCATGGAGCCTGGTTCTCAAACTTTGGCATGCATCAAAATTTCATGGAGGTCTTCTGAAAATACCTTTGATGAGAACCACTCCCAATTTTCCCTTTAGCAGGGCTGAGTTGAGGACCAAGCATTTGGGTTTCTAATAAGTTCCCGGGTTGCTGATGCTGCCTGCCTGGGACCACACTTTGAGAACCACTGGCTCAACCCTTCAGCAAAACACAAAAACATCCCATCCCTGGGCTATATAGGACACAGATCAGCTCCTCACTAAAGAACTGTTGTAAGTCACTGTACTGTAAATCACAGCCTCTGTATCTGAAGGTATCCCAAAGGAACAAGAGGGAGTGGTGGCTCAGTCTTTTCTTAGGGTCTCTGTCACCTCTTCAGACTCATGTAAATAAAATGTCTGAAGGAAGGGGAGGGGGAGTGGGGGCAGAGAACAGACAAAGATACATTATGTCAAAGAGAAAGGGGCCCAGTAGAAAGAGAAACAGATGTAGGCATAAAAAGAAGTAGAATTAAAAGAGGATGAGTCAGATGTCCCATTACCTTGGCCATGTAGAAGGAAGGGCTTCCTGGTAGAAAAGTAATTGTCTACCCTGGCAATACATTGAAATCCCCTGGAGGTCTTCTAACACGTACTAAGTCTTGGCTCCTATCCCCAGATACTGCTTCAGCTGCTCTGGAATGGGGCCTAGCCTATTATTACTATGAAAATATCTCTAGCCAGGCACAGTAGCTCATGCCTGTAATCCCAGCACTTTAAGAGGTTGAGGCAGGTGGATCATGAGGTCAAGAGTTCAAGACCAGCCTGGTCAACATGGTGAAACCCTGTCTCTACTAAAAATACAAAAATCAGCTGGGCATTGATGGCACAGGCCTGTAGTCCCAGCAACTCTGGAGGCTGAGGCAGGAGAAATGCTTGAACCCAGGAGGCAGAGGTTGCAGTGAGCTGAGATCATGCAACTACACTCCAGCCTGGATGACAGTGCAGGACTCTGTCAAAAAAAAAAAAAAAAAAAAAATCTCCAAATGATTTTAGTGTGTGGCTGCAATTGAGAACCACCAGAATATAGGGCAGCACACCCAAAGGGCATTCATCTGTTACCCCTGGAAAACTCCTCTCAGTGGACTATGGCCTATTTCATCCTGGAAATACTTGGGTTCACCCACCCACCTGGCCAGCTCAGAGGTGAACATAATTTTTCAAACTTTTCATAATGCATCTATTAATTAATTTACTCATGTACTTACAAATGAATATTTCATATATTTCACAAATGTATAATCCCAGTACCACCAGAAGAGTTGATTCCCTTGACCTATAAGATGTGCCATTTCCTCCCAAATCAAAGGGATTACATTTAAGAAGGAAAGTTCACAACAACCCCCATGAATTCCTGCAATCACGAGAAGAAAAGACTAAGAAGGTGTGTTTTCTGCAGTGTTTCTTGTTCTGCCCACCCGTATCCTATGGTGGGAAATGTACAGTTATACTCTATAGATTATTATAATTAAGTAGTGTGTGGAATTCATTTTAAAAATAGCTTCATCTACTCTTCGTAGCATATATCTGTAAGACAAGTACTGTACATGTGAAAAGCAAGCAAGGATTGCTATTGTTTAGCACATTCAATTAAGTAAATATTTCTTTTATCCTTCTGGGAATTAAACGTTGAACAGTGAACAAACACAGGGAAATCTGCCTATATTAATTTCTGGCTTATTGCCTTAATTCAAAAACAAGGTAAAAATCAAAAGCTAAGTCTGTGATCTGGAGTTGTTATGTGTTAAGCAAAGCAATTGGAGGTTCACCCTTTACATCTCCAGTGGCAATTATTTCAGGAAATATCTTCTTTTATGTTCTCAATCTCAACTACCTCCTTGATAGACTCCTTCTCCGTCATAAATAAGCAACATCTCTCCTCTTTCTTGAAAAAATTTTTCTTTACGTGTCATCTGCATCCGTTGTAATTCTTGTTTAACAGGGACAGAAACACCTCAAGCTGGCTAACTAGGGAGAGAATGTCTTGGCATATGCAAATATAAAGTCCGGTCTTGCTGGCTGCATGTAGAGCTCAAAAAGGTCATCAGAAACTGCTACTTCTCCTTCTCTCACCTCTACTTCCCTTGTCTTGGCTCCATTTTCACAGAGCCCTTTCCCTCATGGAGTCAAGGCGGACACACTGGCTCCGTCCTACACCCTCCTAAGTTCAAGTCCAGTGGAAAATAGAAAACCCTCATCTATTCCAACAGTCAAACCAAAGCTTGGGTCTGCCTCTACTGTCCTGGTAGGATCATATGCCCATCACCACATTGATGGCTGTGACCAGGAGAAAGAATGACCCAAGTTTAGGCCAAGCTACATGCTTCAGCCATAGCACTGGGGGTTGAACCCTACCAGAAGTACCCAGGCTAGGGTGGTGAAGGAGGCTGTCAAGAAGGTGGAGGTAGTTTCCACCACAAAAAGTAGTAGTTACTAGAAGGAGAGTGTACGGATTTGTTACAGCAAAGTACATTCTGAGTTTTATTCAATGAAACTGATGCTGTTTTATATCCTTTCCATCTTGAGTCTCAACTGTGAGATTTTGTAGTTGCTAATCCAAATTAGAGGTTAGCAGACTTTTTCTACAGACTCAGATAATTAATTTTTTAGGCCTTGTGGGCCATATATTATCTGCATAATTGCAACTATTCGACTCTGCACTTTCAGTGTGAAAAAAGTCATAGATAACGTATACATGAATAGCCATGGCTGTATTCCAATAAAACTGTATTTTCAGTATTGGCTGGTGGGTTGAATTTGGCCCATGGGCTATGGTTTGCTAACCCCTGATTGTTAATCATCAGTCCTACATATGAGAATTAGTCCAAATAATATTTTCTCCTCCTCTTCTCCAGCTTAACTGTGCCCCACATTCTCCGTCCTCATCACCTTTCTACAATCAGAAACAGAAACTCCCATAAAACACTGGGAAGGAACATTGATCAAATTATAGGAAGCACATGCTAGAAGGCAGCAGACAGTCGTATTAATACTGTCACAAAACTCAGATTTAAAAACAAAAAAAAAGACTGAGAGACAAAATAGACAAATGAACAACAGCTAAGCCATATATAAAAAGTGGAACTCAGACTCACAATCTGCAGTAGTCAGCCCAGGATGTCAAACACAAACCCCCGTAATTATTGACCCAAATAGTCATGATTTGATTAATAATTGGTAGCTTCTGGAAGAGGTGGGGTTGGGGGGATTCAAGTAAAAAATATTATATTTTTAAAAATTGATATATTCTCTAATTTTTGTCCCCAAACTTAATGCCAACTGAAGAAAGCCAAACAAGTTCCCCTGACCAATAACATAGGATGTTCTGCTTCTACCGAACCACCTCCAGCTTCCATAGACCAAAGGCCTCCAATCAGGGCACACATGAAGATTTCCCTTCTTTCTTCTACAAATCTCTCCCACTTCTCTCCTTAACTTTGAATCTATACCAAAATGTAAGTTATGGTAGGTGACTCTTTTGACAGCTGTCTTTTGCTTCTTCTCATTTGGGTAACCTTTGTTTATTTGCATAGTATGTTGTTATCATCCTACATCTAAACTAAAGTTGCTTCAAGATGATCTCTCTTAAGGGATGAATTCTGTCCCTATAAAATTCATACATTAAAGCCCCAGCGAGACAAAGCAGGGACTTCCTCTTAGGGGCTTCTCTTAGGGACCCCCAAAACAGAGAAATAGGGGAAAAATTTGAGCTCCTTCAAGGAAAATTCCAGGCACCTAGCTAGCCTTAAAAAGCAAGGAGGTAATAGTAGTGTGGAACAACGGCCAAAAAAAGTTAGAGCCATAAGATATTCGATTCTCTACAGAAACTAAAGATAACATCTTCACGCATGTTCCTGAATCGCTTTTCAAAACCAAGATGCTCACCAGATGAAAAATGCTGTCCATTTATGGCACACAGACCTCAGATAAAAGGGAACTGAAGACTGAACTATGACCACTGTTCTTTGTTCTAAGCTTCTTCCTGAGAGCCTTAAAGAAAGTCATGCTCACAGGAAAAGGCTTAACGTTCCTGTATGCTGACTCCAAGTTTTAGACAAAGTCTTACTTCCTCAACTAATTGCAAATCCAAGAACCTCTAAATCCACCTGTGACCTGTAAGTCCCCAATTCAAAACAGCTCACCTATTTGAACTAAGCCAATATACAGTCCCCATGTATTAATTTACAACTTTGTCTGTAACCACTGCCTCCCTGACTTTAAAAACTCTTACACATAAGCCATCTATGAGTTTGGGTCTTAAGCATAAGCTACCAAGTTCTGCTTGCTTGGCACCCTGCAATAAATGTCTCACTTTTCTCACATTGCAAGTATTGATGTCAGAGTTTGACTCCACTGCTTTGGGCAGGCGGATCCAAGTTAGTTTGGTAACACTAACATCTAGTACCTCAAAATATGATTATATTATAGAAACGGCATTTAAAGAACTGATTAAGTTAAAATGAAGCCTTTTGGTGGGCCCTAATCAAATCTGACTGTTGTTTTTATAAGAGGGAGAAATTTGGACACATGGAGAGACACCAGTGGTTCATAGCACATAAGAAAGACCATGAAAGGATACGGCAAGAAAATAGTCATCGGCAAGCCTTGGAAGAAACTAAGCTCCATGATACCTCGATGTTGGAAACAGATGCTCAGTGCTACAAAGAAAAATCAGCACTGAGACAACGGATCTCTCAGTAATGCAATTTTTACCTCCTAGACTGCAGGAAGGGTACTCCCACTAGCCATCTTGCCACAAGAATACAATGAACAAAGGAAAACAAACATATTTATCCCTTATGCATTTGGGATTGTCCTTACTACTGTATCTTATCTCTGTTGGCTACAGCCAGACCTCACAATCTAAACTAAAACTCTATTTGCTAATAACTTAGAACTTTTCTAAACAAGTAAAAGCAATGTAGAGCTGGGACATGCCTGTGAGCATGTCAAGCACAGACATCTTGGTTAAAGTACAAGGCCACAGAATATACTACATGCCTGTAAGCATGGCTTGTCTAACAGCTACATAGGATAGGGCTTAACAAAGTTATTAGCACATTTATTCTTTAACAAGAAAGGAAACTTTAAAGAACTTTTTTTACTTCCCACACTCAATCATGAACTTCTAGGCTCCAGAACAGAAGAACATAAATTTCTGTTGTCTAAGCCACCCATCTGTGGCATTTTTGTCTTGGCGGCCCTAGGAAACTAATATAGTCTCCTATTCTAAATTGTCTGTTTACCAATCCAGCACCACAATCACTCCATTCTAAGGCAGGGAGCTACATTCAGGATATCCCTCATTGCAAAGCTCCCTTCTTTTGCTAGAGCTTGCCACGGAGTAGAATTCACATAAGATTTTAAAGGGGGAGATGAAAAGGATGCTGTTTTTCATGGGTAGGACTGCCAGACTTCACAAATAAAAATACAGGATACCCAATAAAACTTGAATTTCAGATTGGTATAAGTAAGTCCCATTTTGCCATGCATTTTTATATGAAATATTTGGGCACACTTACACTAAATATTTATTCATTACTTATCTAAAATTCAAATTTAAGGAACATACTGGTAATTTATACTTGAGGATGTGGTGGCCAGTCTTGGTGCCTTTGCAGACCACCTCCAAGAACTTGCCCTCTGTAGTTCTGGCAAGTTTATGCTTTTGAAGTACAGGTATTGATTGACTTACGACCTATGCAACTTACGACCATTCAACTTTACGACCACAATCGCTAGCCACGACTGCTCCGCGTCTGACAGCGCAAACGTTGCCCAGCTGGGCGTATGACAGTGCGGACCAGCTTCCGGCAGCACTACCATCTCCGCGTGCACCATTTCAACTGTACATATAGCCTACTCAACTTACAACCAAATCATGTTACGACCGGTCTGCTGGTTCCAATCGTGGTCATAAGTCGAGCACTAGCTGTATCTGATCAGGGTCTCATGCTTTGTGGTTGTGACACTCACTTCACTGTGGCAAAGCTGATGTTCAGCTATAGCCTTCCTGACTTTCACTTCCCAGTTCTTAACACAGTCATGTAAGCTCTAATTTCTACATTAAGCCTTTTATTGGTTTAACACTTGGAGTGGCTCTAACCAAATGCAGACTGATCCACCCTTATATCCACCAGGCAGTAGAAAACACAGTCTTGCCAATTCAAGGTAATTTAATCACTTCTGACGTTTCTGTATTAGTCCATTTTTCACATTGCTGATAAAGACATACTTGAGGCTGCATAATTTATTAAAATAAAACAAACAAACTTTAATGGACTCACAGTTCCATGTGGCTGGGGATGCCTTTCACAATCACGGTGGAAGGCAAAAGGCACATCTTACATGGTAGCAGGCAAGAAAGAATGAGAACCATGTGAAAGGGGTTTGCCTTATAAAACCATCAGATCTCATGAGACTTACTCACTACCATGAGAACAGTATGGGGGAAACTGCCCCCATGATTCAATTATCTCCCACAAGTTCCCTCCCACAACACATGGAAATTATGAGAGCTCCAATTCAAGATGAGATTTGGGTGGGGACACAGACAAACCATATCAGTCTCCATACTATTTAGGATTCTTTTCTTTTACTCTCTCCTCTGGAAGGTTGTAATTACCCAGAGGGCTCATATATCTTCACCAATCAGCATAACCAGAGGGGTTTTTCCTGCCTACTGCACAAATAAAGACCTCAGCATTGCAGTATAGAAAGAGTTTAATAGACACAAGGCCAACCATAGTACATGGGAGATGGAATTAGTACTCAAATCATTCTCATCCAAAGCTGGTAGGTTAGGGGTTTTTCAAAGGCAGTCTGGGGAAAGGGGTGGGGATGGCTGGGCTTACTGCTGATTGGTTAGGGCAGAGATGAAATCACAGGGGGCTGAAGCTGTCCTCCTGTGTGCTCAATCACTTCTGGGTATGGACCACGGGAGGAGTGGGGTTGGCAGGTCCAGGTGGAGTCATGGGTATCAGACATGCAACATACGTGAAAAGGTATCTCAAAAAGCCATTCTACTATGGCAATGTTATCTGCAGGAATGGCTGGCAATCTATGTCTGCACCTTAGCAGAACCAGGCTCCTCTCTTCCTTCAGCCTGATGTTCTTTCATTAGCTTTACAAAGGCTGTTGAGTTTTGTGGAAGTCCTGTTATAATTAAAACTATAGTCTAAATGTCTTCCAAAGCTAGCTTGGCCCAAAAGCCCAAGGGAAAGGCAAATTAAGGGAAAAGCAACATGAGGGATGGGTTAACTCACCTCTCTGTTACAACTTTCTCACTGACATAATTTTTGCAAAGGTGGTTTCTTCAAGAGAGGGGCATCCAGTCTACACCTGCCGTTGTCACTGCTGTGATATAAACCATCATGTATCATCCTTACAACCATGCGTTGTCACCCATTAAGGCCTCTAGGTAATACCTGTACTGTGTTCTTCCCAGCCTGACCCCCAGCTAGCTCTCTAAGCATTTTGGTTTTCCTCCTCCTAATCATTCCACAAATATAAAAACTGTCAGCTCCTGTACCTGGACCATGCTAGGGCAGGGGAGCATTGAAATTCTGCCTCCTGTTTCCTGTTATCAAATCCTGCCCTCTGTCACTGCTACACTAACACCAGGGGCCAGGTCGGATAAGGGCTTCTCCACTTGCACACTGTTTCCTACAGCTTCCCAGGGAAGCAAGGCTCAAGTGTTCCCCTCGCCAAAATACTCAGAATTTCTGTAGTAGCTGTCATCTCGTCTCCTTTCTTGGAACTACCTGAAAAGGTCAAGAATTCTGCAGCCATATCCATAGTGTCTTCTGCTCCTCTACTCTGCTTCTCTAGCCTCCCTCCCCAACCCCAGAAAGAGTCCTTATCTCTTTTATGTAAGGAAACCTACTTATCACATTGCTATGTATCCTTATCCATCCATGGTTTAGCAAATATGCTCTAACCTCTCAGTCTTCCAGATTATACCCTGTATATTCAAAGCCAAGCTCTTAGAATTACAACAAATAATAAAATACAAATCTGTTTTCCCTGTAAGCTCGCCTATTACAACACAAGAAAAGGAACAGCATAGCTTTCATAGCTATTGTCTCTGCTATGTGCTTAAAAACTATTCAGAATGGACTGTTTTAGGCTGTAGTCACACACCCCTGAGGCATTAAATGTTGTTAACTCACTGGGTGGGGAGCCGCAGGATAGCATCAGAACATATAGGAATGAAAAACCTCAATTAATATCTCAAATTGTAGCCCCTACTTGGAATTGTTAGCACACTTTATCAGTTTACCTTTCCAGAAAATCAGACAAGAAAGGGCATATGGAAAATAAGTCACAATCCAAGATACCATAGAATAGTCTTTCCTGCTGTGAAGAAACAGCTTGTTACGAGAACCAAATGGGCTTTTACAATTTCAGGCAAAGATCAATTAAATGGGGCTTTAGTTCTATCCTAAAACACTTTTCCGAATCATAAAAATTTAAAGAGAGATATTTTTAAAATCCCCTAAATGTTCACGTAGTTCCAACATGCTACCTACAAAAGAATAAAATGAAGCTGGCTTCAGACTTCTCTTCAACAGTAAATTCCTGGCTGGGCACATTGGCTCACGCCTGTAATCCCAGCACTTTGGGAGACTGAGGCACGTGGATCACTTGAGGCCAGGAGTTTGAAACCAGGCTGGCCAACATGGTGAAAACCCATCCCTACAAAAAAAAAAAAATACAGAAATCAGCCAGGCATAGTGTTGTATGCCTGTAATCCCAGATACTCAGGGCCTCAGGCACAAGAAGAGAATTCCTTGAGCCCAGGAGATGGAGTTTGCTACCACACATTGAATCAGGAATTGACTGAGTTTAACAGAACCAATAAGAAAAATAAAAACTGAACAGTGCCAATTGGATTTCATGAAAAAAAGTCACCAGTAATAGACTTAACCATAAAATTTGATTTTTAGGATATCTGACGTGTAATTTTATAAATCTATTGAGTTAGTAGCATTTAAATGAACATCTATACATTGATTCTCAGTAACTGGAATGAATTTCCCCACAGCATTCAGAGTACATGAAATGGCACATTTGTTTTATTTTATTATGAGGTATATCGTATATTCGCATGACACAGGAATAAATGTATGGGAGTCCTTGGCAAGGCTTTTCTTTTTAATGAAAAGCAGACCCAAGTCATTTTCTAACAAAGAGCAGCCTGTAAAGTCCATCTACAGACATAGACAAGAAAGCAGGGAGCTTGCCAGCAGGAACTAGGGACTAGACATGTTCAAGATGGTGGCTTTATCATCCCTTCTTAGGTGCCAATCAACTGGAAAGGCCATTTGCATGATACGACTAGGGTGGGGCAACCAGCCTTCTGCTTGCACTATGTAACCATCATACCTGATCAAACCAATCTATGAGCCCTATGCAAACCAGACACAGCCTCCTCAAACCTGACTATAAAATCTGGCATATTGGCCACCAGTTGGTCCTTTACCCCTGGAGACCCTCCTCTCTCTATAGAGAGAGCCATTTCTCTTTCTCTTCTGCCTATTAAACCTCCACTCCTAACTCCTCCTGTGTGTCCATCTCCTAAATTTTCCTGGCATGTGATGACAAATCCCAGGGTATATACCCCAGAAAACATAGCTGTTTCATAAGTACATAATATCATGTATGGTTTAAGAGGAATGACAAAATGAAAACTCACAGCCAAGTTAAGAAATAAAACATTACCAGGGACTTAAAAGGGTCCTGTGTTCCCTTTACTCATCCCATGCCTCTTTAGTCCCCCAAGGGGTGATCAAAATCTGAATTTTGTGATAATCATTCCTTTACTTTTCATTAGATTACTATGTATGTGTGTGTCTCTTAAAACATATTGTCTAGTTTAAAACTTCTAACAAATATAACACTAAATTATTCTGTAACTTTCCTATTTTTATTGAACATTATGCTTTTAGGATTTATCCATGTTGATGCATATGACTATCGTCTATTCATTTTTACTGCTGTACAGTATTATACGTCATGAATAGCATATAACACAATTTACTCATCTGTTCTACTATTGATGGACACTTGGTTTGCTTCCCATAATTTTGCTATTACTATGATGCAACCATTGATATTCTAATGCATGTCTCCTGGATGTAGTCACAGGCAGCCTATACTGTCCTTCTATTCATGGATCCCATAGATCTCCCTATTTGTGTCTGATATTCACATTAATAGTATCCAAGATAGCTGCAAGGAGGTTATCCTAATAATTCAGGCACATTATTTGAATTAGAATTTCATCATCATTTTGAAATATTTGATATGGAAAGGTTGGGTTAGATTCAGTATCTATTAGCAGCATCACAAGAATTTCAATGTAACATTCGTCAAGGAAGAAAAGAAAGAGCTGTTAGATTCTGTAAATATAATGTCAACTGCTAATTCATGAATGGTTGTGAAAGGCTTTAACTTTTGTATTACTTGCTTGTGGGAACAAATTTCTCATCACAAGCGACTACCCAGAATTTAAAGAGATCATGACCAGAAGACTTGAACAGGAATTGTGCATAAAGTCATTTAAAACAAAAAATATGATTACTACAAATATTATGCTCATGGAACTGAGTTCAAGTTTCAAATTTTAAAAATTGAAATTATTTCATCTGAACATCTTATACAAATTCATTACTTCCCTTACTTTTTGTGGTAGCCTGCCTCCAAAATGGTACCCAGTGACCTTGTGTCCTAGTATTTACACACTTGTATAATTTCCTCTAAATAGGGCAGACTTCTATAACTAATAAGATAATTGCAGAAATGACAGTGTGTGACTTCCAAGGCTAGTCATAAGAGATATTGTGGCTTCTGCCTTGCCCTTTCTTAGATCACTTCTTCTGGGGGAAGCCAGTCACAGTGTTACAAAGACACTCAAATACTCAATGGGAGCTCCACATGCTGAGAAGCTGAAGCCTACTGCCATGAGCCAGCACCAACCTACTAGCCAGGTGAGTAAGCCATCTTGGAAATGTCTCCTCCAGCCCCAGTCAAGCCTTCAGATAATGTAGCCCCTGATGTCATCTTGCTGGCAACATCTTAAAAAACCTTGAGTAATAACTACGAGCTAAGCTGCTCCTAAATTCCTGACCCACCGTATGAGGCAATAAATGTTTATTGCTATTTTAAGCTGATAAGTTTGGGGGTAATTTGTTATAATAGATAACTAACACATTTTGGGAATTTTTTGTCATAATTAGACAACATTTTAAAATGTCAATTGTTTTCAATAATTGCATATCAATGCCTCCCACCAATCACCTTCTAAAACGCAGATAAGGTATCTTTTTGGAGAGAAAATTAAAAACTGGGATTGCTACCATTGCTGGGTACATACCCAAAGGATTATAAATCGTTCTATTCAAAAGACACATGCACACGTATGTTCACTGTGGCACTGTTTACAATAGCAAAGACTTGGAACCAACCCAAATGCCCATCAATGATAGACTGGATAAAGAAAATATGGTACATATACACCATGGAATACTATGCAGCCACAAAAGAGGATGAGTTCATGTCTTTTGCAGGGACATGGAGAAAGCTGGAAACCATCATTCTCGCAAACTCACACAAGAACGGAAAACCAAACACCGCATGTTCTCACTCATAAGTGGGTGTTGAACAATGAGAACACATGGACATAGAAAGGGGAACATCACACACTGGGGCCTGTTGGGAGGTGAGGGGGCTAGCAGAGGGATGGCACGGGGTGGGAGGATTGGGGAGGGATAACATTAGGAGAAATACCTAATGTAGGTGATGGGGGGAAGGATACAGCAAACCGCAGTGGCATATATATACCTACGTAACAATCCTGCACTATCTGCACACGTACCCCAGAATGTAAAGTACAATAAAATAAAATTTAAAAAAAAAATGGGATTGCTAGTGTTCAGGAGCTTTCACCTTAGACAGACATCTTTAAGCCATCTTCACAGATACCTTTGTTTCTATTTTCACGTATGTTGGGGCAAGGAGATATAGAAGATTAAGGGCATAATGGAGCCACAGTGGGATGGCAGAAATCTTATTTGAAGAGTTTACCGAAAGTTAATGGTCCTAAACTCCCTCTGTATATGAAACGTGAGCTTGGTTGACACATTTGAAGTCCCTAAGCATAAAAACAATAATGATGCCTTCCTATGTGCAAAAACAAAAAATTGTACATGTAAGAAGCCCCTGATACTACATTTCCCTAATGCTTTTTCTTGAAATGTCAGCTACCAAATTCATCTTAAAAATTGTTTTAGTTTCCCACTTTTTCCCTTTTCTCAGAGTTGGTCGATTATTGTTTAATCCAGCAATGATAAAACACCCTTTAAAAACATAAAGATTCATTTCTAATTGAACATTTTTCATGACCGAAATTCCTGTGCTCCAGTTATTGTAAAATCAATCATTTTACCTGCCAACCACTGCTATTTTAGCAGGGGCTCTTGTTAGCCAAACTGCCATTGATAAGTGCTTATTCTGTTAACATTCCTTTGAAGCCCATTATAAACACTCCTTTTACCCAGAAATTCCCAGTCCCTGGGAGATGACTAAAGTCAGGATGGCAGGACAGAAGGGAGCTCATTCAGTCCTGTAGACCTTATGCTGCTCAAGTTTTTTGCCCATTTTTTGAGCACCCATGCATGTCACCTTACACACTTACAAAGGGCCAAGCTATTTATCCTAAACATGGAGAAGGACTAAGCAGGAAACAAATGCTAACTTCTGAGGTCAGGCAAGGCACTTCACCTTATCCCTTTTTGAAGCCAATATCCAGGTATAGGGCAGGATGGGGAGGCTCTGAGTATCCTACTTATCTACAGGTGCTTTGCTATATTTAGAAAGAACAGATTAGAGGTCATACCCATGGAATTAAAAAACTCTAGCCTGGTGGCTCATCCATGTAATCCCAGCACTTTGAGAGGCTGAGCCAGAAGGATCAAGGCCAGGACTCCAAGAGCAATTTGGACAACATGGTCAAACTCCATCTCTACAAAAACTTTTTTTAATTAACTGGGTGTGGTGGCACCTGTATTCCCAGCTCCTACGGAAGCTGAGACCAGAGGATTGCTTGAGCCCAGGGATTTGAGTCCCCACTGAGCTATGATCCGGCCACTGCACTCCAGCCTGGGCAGGAGAGTAAGACCCTGTCTCAAAAACAACAAAAACAAAAACAAGCCTCTCACAGTTTGGCTACATTTTTGACAGATTAAACACATGCCTTAAAAAACATGGGCAAAGAAAGGCACTGAAAAAAACTTTAAAAAAAATTATATCAAAAATTTGAAGCTGAGCTGTACAATATAACTACTAATCACATGTGACTATTTCAGTTAAAATTAAATAAAATTCAGTTCCTGGATGGCACCAGCACATTTCGCCTCCTTTATAGGCCATGCGTGGCCAGCACAGATGGAGAACATTTCCATCATCGCAGAAAGTTCTATTGGACAGCGCTGTTCTAAAGTGTTTAATTTGCCATCATGGAAAAGAAATTAAAAATTCATTGAATGTCCTTAAATCTGTTTTACGATTTGGCATTGTGTTTAAGTTTGAATTGAGCATTTAGGACCGAGGTGAGAGAACCATAGTATTTTCAGTGTCTAGAGACTTCTAAAAACTCTAATTCGACCTTGGCCAAAACGATCCTTAACAGCATTTATATGCTTGATCTCCTCTCCACGCAGCTCATCAATAAGCCATTGCGCTCCACGGTCACACCTGAGCACTTCCAATACACCAGGCAGACAGTGGGAGCCTTGGCTGGTGTCCTAGCAACAGCGACGCGACCCGCCCCTTTTCGCCGCACCCCTCATACCTTATTAGCCCGGAAGGGGCGGGACCGGGAATCATGTGCCCAATAGGAAGAGAGCAGAGGAGGGTTTCCTGGCCGCGTCTCCGTCGCTAGGGAAACCGACGCAGCTGTAGGCCCAGCGCTATGCCGAGCGCTGAGGAGCGGGCCGCGCTGGCGGCGGCGAACGCTGATGAGGAAGCCGGCGCCGACCCACGACTGCGACTCTTGGGGACCTTCGTGGCCCAAAGCCTGCGGCCGGCTGCGGGTGCCTGGGAGCGCTGCGCGGGGACTGCCGAGGTGGAGCAGTTGCTCCAGGCCTTCCTGCGCCGCGCTGCTGCCGAGGGGCCGCGACCGCTGCTGGTGGTGCGGCCCGGGCCCGGGGGCCTGGCGGTGCTACCCGGGCTGGAGGCGGGACCTGAGTCGGGCCCGGCTGGCGCTAAAGGGCTTTTTTTTCTGCGCACCGGGCCCGAGCCTCCAGAGCCCGACAGCTTCCGCGGCGCAGTGGTCTGCGGGGACCTGCCCGCGGCGCCTCTGGAGCACCTGGCCGTGCTGTTCTCGGAGGTGAGGGTGGGCTGGTAACCCGGCGCCGTTAAAGCTGGGTGGGGGAGGGGAGGAGGAGCCGTAGGGGCGGAGGCGGGGCCGGAGGGGGAGGGGCGAAGCTGCAGGGGAGGTCCGAGGCGCGGGTGATTGGCAGAGAGGCGAGGCTGTGGAGGGAGCGCGACCACGAGGCAAGTTCCTGAAATCAGAAAAAATGGGATGGGGTAAGGGGCGGAGTCAAAGAGGGGGGACGGGCCAGAATGAGAATCGGAAGGGGCTAAAACGGGTCAGCCCGGGTCTGGGTTCCAGCCAAAGTCAGGGGAGACCATAGTCTGGAGAGTGCCTAGGTCCTGACTACTTTCAAAATCAGCATCTCTTAATCCCTCCTGTATGTGGGAAAGGTATGAGGAAGATGGGAAGTGGTGACCATGGAGGCATTTCTGATGGATCAATGGGGTGGAAGGAGGTGAATGGCTGTAAACAGTGCCTGCTTCTGGAGAGCAGTTAAAGGTGGGTGGGGAGGAGTGATTTCCTTTTGATTTTCGTCTCATTCATTCATTACCAACCATCTAGCAAAGGTCAGCCCTGTGCCAGCATTAAAAGTTGGGCACCCATTTTGAAATGCCCAGCAGGCCTTTGGAGGAGTCTGCCTGGTGCTCAGGGAGGAAGGTGGAGATGTGGGTCATGAGTGCTTAGTGGCACCACAGGAGAAACCTCTAGAATGCAGGAGATTTCAGAGAAGTGCTCCGGAGAGATTCCTGTGCCCCTTAGACCTTTCTGGAATGGGAGTAAACTGCCCTGCAGTTCAGGCCTATGTGCTTCTGAGGCTTGATGCCCTGGACCCTGCAGGTTGTGAAATAAGGGTGGGAAGAATACTGGCTGTATGATATTTCAGGTGATAGGCGCTATAGAGAATGCCAAAGAACTATTCCTGTTCATGAAATGCTTACTCCAAGGAGCTGAAACATATGTAATAAATTACCTATTCAAAATATTTAAACCTTATACGACTGGGCTGGAGGTAAAGCTTGCCTAAAAGTTGGCCCCACTGCTGTTTCCAAGTCCTGGAGGCTCCCTGCTGTGTCAGGTGTTAGCCCTTTAGATGTTGTGTCAGGAGGCTGTGGGGAGGTGAGAATTCCAGGGAAGGGGTTGGATAGATAGAAGAGGGCACAGAGGGCCCAGGGAAGCTAGCTGTATCAGTAGACATGGAGGTATTTCAATATTTTAACAAACAGAACGGTCTTGCCACTGTGCATTGTCTGAAAGCCATCCCGCTGAAGCCTGAAATTGGGTCACCTTCTCTCATGAATGTTGGTGATGGAAAGTACTTTTGGCTTTCAGAGGAGAGAGACAGATCTGTGGTCTGAGAAGCATGCTTAACCTTAAGTGTTGAATTGTCCCCTGAACAAGAAGAAGAATTGGAATTAGTATAGAGCAAGGTAACTTTCAAGGTACTGAGAACAGACTGATCAGAGGTTCAGAAACAGAATTTAACCTAATGTATGTGGGAGATAGCAGGCCCGTCGCAGAGTTGTGTCATGGCTAAGCGAAGTAGTCCAGCAAGCAAAAATAATTTTAGAATAATAAAAATTCTCAATAAGAATTTTAATTGCTACATTGAAAGAGATTGGAGACAAACAGTGTTCATCAGCAGGGGACTGGATGAATGAATTATGGGCCATCTATACAGTGAAATACTTTGCAACTATTAAACAGAATAATATGGAATATTCCTTTTTTTGAGGTAGGGTCTTGCTATGTTGCTCAGGCTGGTTTCAACCTCCTAGGCTCAGGTGATCCTCCTGCCTTGGCCTCCCAAAGTTCTGGGATTACAGGTGTGAGCCACCACGCCCAGCCAGAGTATTCCTTAGGGTAATTTTTTCCTTGTGGCAAAAAAACACACACATAAAATTCAACAATTTCCAAGTGTAGAGTACAATATCGTCAACCATATATGCATTATTGTGCAATGGATCCTCAGAACTGCCCTGTCCAGGATCACTGAAACTCCACACATACCCCACAACTCCACAAACTGCTCCCTTCAGCCCCTGGCAAGCACCATTCTACATTCTGTTCCTGCGAATCTGACTCATCATGTAAGTGGAATCATGCAGTATTTGTTCCTTGTGACTGGTTTATGTCACTTAGCGTAGTGTCTTCAAGGTTCATCCATATTGCCACCTATCATCATATTTGGGATTTCTTTCTTTTTAAACAATATTTTAACAATATTCTATTGTATGTATATATCACATTTCTAAAATATGTATCCTTCATAGACATTTAGGTTGTTTCTGTCTCTTGGCTGTTGTGAATAATGCTGTAATTTAAGATAATTTTTTAAAGACATGCAGAATTGTATGGATGGTATGCCACTAATTATGTGTCAAAAAGAAAGGAGGGGAGGAAGAGAGGAAAGAGGGAAGGAAGGGAGGGAGGGAGGGAGGGAGGACATTTTTTAACGGCAATCCACAAGAAGAAACAGTAACTGAAGTACAGGGGTAGGTGAAAGATTTACTTCCTACTGTAAAAGCTTTTGTACTTTTAGCATTTTGCACCATGTAAATGTGTTACCTATTTTAAAACCTAAATAAACAATTTATTTTTAAAATACCTCAAGTTCTTTCCTTTAATTTCTCAAAGCTTGTACCAGTAACTTTATTCTATTTTCTGTCCATCCATCTACTTTTATTCCATACCCTGATGCTGATCCAGAGTCTCTTTCAAGCCTTGCTGACCTCCCATCTGCAAAGCCCTGTCCTTCCGGCCCAGCCCTCCTGTCCACCCCCTCTCCTCTCTCTCTCAGCACCTTGTAATCAGCTTAGTAGTCTCTGATTACCTGCTCCCCTTTTCCTTCCACCTTCCCACTTAGCATGCAGCATTGCTAAAGCCAGAGCCTACCTGGCTGAGAGACGTCTTCCTGCCTTTTGTGTGTGTGTGGTTGGGGGTGGGGGGAGGTGTGGGATTGAGGGTGTCGACTGAGAAACAGCTATAATTTTAATAATATTTTTGTCCCATTATACTAGTACAAGGTAAAAAAGGAAAATTCTTCTAAGAAATCTTTGAAGTGAAGAATGAACAGAATTTAGTAACTTATTCTCCTACTTCCTTACTTCCTCCTCCTACCACTTCATTCACTACTGCTGACTTATTTTTCCTAGTTCTGAAACTTGGATTTTTTTTTTTTTTAACTTTTGTGTTTTGGAGTGTGAGCATAAGATTTGGAATCTCACAGATCTGAGTCAAATTCTGGTTAAATTCAGCAGTGCGAGGTGAGCAGATGTGCTCACTCTGCCAGGTCTAAAGTGTCTTGCAGGGTTGCTATGAAATTTAGACATCGTATATTAGAACACCTGGAATAGAGTGTCAAATTGCAGGTGTTCCATAAAGGATGATAGTTCTTGTCACTCTTCATCTCATTTAAAATCCTCCTTACCCATCTGACGGATCCTTGTCACCTTATTCTACCCATCCTGGCTCCTCCTGGAGGACTGAGCTATGTTTCCCCCAGAGCCTTTCTCTTGAGCCTGGAGATGGGGTAGATGGCCTCCTTGTTCCCCCTTGCTGCTCTAGATCCACATCAGGAAGCCTCCAGTTCAAATCTCTTGTCGTCAGAGGACATCACCCACTCTCACTGCTGCATCCTGTACAGGTGGTGCTGCCTTCGCGTGTGTATGATTTTGCCTCCCAACTCGCTGTGACTCTCCCCAACATTACTTCTAATATGTGGTTATTTCCAAAGACATATGAGTGATCTTTCCAATAGCTTGGCCTCTGGGTTCCCTGTATCTTTGTCCTCCTCCCCATCATAAGCAGTCCCTTACACGGCCATTTCCAGATCTTGCATTCCCAATAACCACCAATGTCATTGTCCAATTTTATGCACCTCCTTCTCTGACCACTACTCCCATCTTTCCAGCTCACTCCCTCTTATACTCAATTGGTGCAGCTACAATAGTCCCTTGGTCCTGCTGGGAGCTCTAATCTCTTGGCCTTGGCTCCTTCCCAGTGGCCCTGGCCCTTGCCCATGGTCTCTTCTCTTACCCAACTTGAGTGCCATGCTCTTTCATGATCATCATTTCCTTGCATCAAACTCCTGACGTACTGGCCTCTACCTCACTGTGCCATACTCAATTGGTGCAGCCACAATCCTGGTAAAACCCAGCTCTACATACTTCATACCTGCATGCATTAAGTTAAAAGGGGCCAGGGAAAAACCAATGGGCTCCAATGACTGATTGATTGATTGATTGACAGACAGAACCTCACTCTGTTGCCCAGGCTGGAGTGCAGTAGTATAATCTCGGCTCACTGCAACCTCCACCTCCTGGGTTCAAGCAATTCTCCTGCCTCAGCCTTCTGAGTAGCTGGGATTACAAGGTGCCCACCACCATACCTGGCTAATTTTTGTATTTTTAATAAGAGATGGAGTTTGGCCATGTTGGCCAGGCTGGTCTCTAACTCCTGACCTCAGGTGATCCACCCGCCTCAGCTTCCCAAAGTGTTAGGATTACAGGCATGAGCCACCACGCCTGGCCAATAAAGAGTATTTTGGCTAAAGGACTTTATCCCCAGGAGCAGAATGAGAAGGAAAACTTGTAGGTAGGCTATTCAAGGACTTCCCCAATTTACCAGATGTCAAGGCAGTATATAATGTTTGACCCTACTACAGTATTAGGTCTTCCAGCACAGTGACCTGAAAAAGGTTGTATATAGCTTTATAAGCTGCTTTCAGATTAGTCTTTAAGCCCTCGGAAGTGGAACTCCAGCCTTTCTTTGCTGTGCACCTTTGTTCCAGGTTGTCCTACCTGTCCTGGCCAATGAGAAGAATCGCCTAGACTGGCCCCACATGGTATATCAGGATGTCAGGCAGCAAGCCCACAGCCTCCAATGCGACCTCTTGGTTATCCTTGAGCAAGTGAAAGGAAAAACTTTGCTGCCTCTTCCAGCAGGCTCAGATGAAATGGAGTTTGCGGATTCCAAAAGTGAGACAGTGTAAGTCCTGCCAGCCTGGCCATATGGGCCTCGGAGATATGGGAGATGCTGGTTATCAGAATGTTTTCCTTATGAATTTTCTGTTCCTGACTCTGCACATCTCCCCGTTCTGCACACAAGCCTACTGTCTGCTCTGTTTGCCAACACCCTCAGACTGTGGACTGTGTGTTTACCCTGATTACTCCCTGCCCCATCCACTGCATGAAGTCTTTCAAGGCTATTACAGCAACGTGGCCTTTTTCCCGTTCAGAATCATTTCAGGGCTGAGCACAACCATACTAGCTTTCAGTATTTTGCTTATCAGGATAGTGTCTCATCATTGGCAAAGACCCAGGTCCAGTCCGGGAGGCAGACATGCCTCTTCCCAGCGTTCACTCAGTACATAATGTCACAGAACTAACTCTGGCAGCTCTTGTTACAGTTCCAGACTCTCCTCCCCCAGCAGCTGAAGACTTATTACAGGTCCTGGGGACTTTTTTCCTTTTTCAAATAGTAGCAAGTCTGGCTTTGTTGGGACCTGGCTTTGTTGGGAGTTCATGCCTCCTGTCCCTGAGTGGGTATTAAAATCCCAGCCTCATCTCCTTTTAGAAGTTAAATCCATCAGCTTCTGTTGACCATGCTGACTTTCTAATTGTTTATTTCTATCTTTTGGAAATTATTTTACCCTTTTAAGCCAGGCTATGAATATAAATATTAATAGTATATTTTGTTATATTTTATCCAGCATCTCTATGTGCTTGGGGCAACAGAAAGCCTTCGTACATGAACTCGGTCTGCCACATTGTCAGGAGTTTCCCAGTGTATTACTGTCAACATTGTATATTCAGGATCCATGATTTGATCTGAAGAATAAGTAATGCATTCAACTGATTATATGCATGCAATGCATTATAAAATACAACAATATACTTTATAATGAGTTTTTTCTATTGGAAGTAATTTCCTACACATACAATTTGAAGTAATTTCCTGGTTAACTAGAAAACTTATTGTGGTTTAATAAAGAGATCTAATTTTCAAAATAAATTCAAATTACCCCTTTCCTAGTCCCTTTATATTTTAACTTAATAATATTCAATTCGTGTTTATAATCATTGCTGAATTCATCTCTCTTTGTTCAAGTGTGATAATTTCCCAAAAGGCTGGATCATTTTGGGGGAAGTGGGTGTCTTCTTCCTTTAATACCTTCCACAATCACTTGTGCCATATCATTTCTCAACAAATATAAATTTAATTAAGTGAAAGTGGGTTTCCGACACAAAAATGTGAATTGTATGTCCTCTTTGTCATTGTGTCTTTGGTTCTTTGCATGTATAGTTTTCCATTAAGACTGTGAAAAAAATGACCAAAATGTATTTTTAAAAATTTAACCTCTTCCAAATATAGCTAAGTTACTTTCTTTAGAAGTTGTATCAGGAGGAAAGTTTGGAAATTCTATTCTTCACTGGACAGATGAGAACAAAGTGAAATGATGAGAACAAAGTGAAATCATGATGGTGGTATACAGATGGCTGATTGTTAGCCTTGTGAAGGAAGAAATAACCTACTTCCTCTTGCTGCAGAGGTCACAGCCAAGACCAAGATAAGGAAATCAGAGGGATGTAGATATGGTTTAGTATAGAGACAAGCATTCTCCCTGAGAGAGCCAACCTATTGAGAAATGTGCTGCTTTGTGACAGAGAGCTTGATGTCACTGGTAGGATTTAAGCAAGCACTGGATGGTTATCTGAATGTTTTCTGTCAACAGTATTTCTGCATTGGCAGGACAACATACTGGCATTCAAAGTTCTTAAACTAGTCTTCAGAATATTGATGATCCCTGAATCTGTATGAAAAATGTACATATACACATAAGCATTTTTTTCTGGGGAGAGGATCTATAATTTTCATTGACTACTCAACAGAGACTATTATTCTCAAAAAAAGTTAAGAATGCATGGGCTAGATGAAATTTCTTGCCTATTTTTTAAAATTTGGGATTCTCTTTTGGGGGTGCACCCAGGGTTATTTTCATGTTTCAGGGTTTTTGTTTTTGTTGTTATTGCTGCTGTTGTTGTTTTGTCTTTCACAGCTTAGATTCTATAGATAAGTCAGTCATCTATGCCATTGAGTCTGCAGTGATCAAATGGAGCTACCAAGTCCAGGTGGTACTCAAGAGAGAGTCTTCCCAGCCACTCTTACAAGGGGAGAATCCCACCCCGAATGTGGAGTTGGAGTTCTGGAAGAGCAGGTAGGCAGGAAGGCGCATGCTCGGACTCGGGCGAAGATGTCTTACAAAGAATAAAGCTAGAACTTTCCTGGCTTTCCTGGGTTAAGCCACCGTTCTTCCCTATAGGTATTTCACATCATCCTTGGGGTAGACAGCCCCGTGTCATTGAGTCAATACAGTTTTTTGAGAGACTGGGAGAGGCACACTTTCCCCCAGATTCAGTAGTCATTATCTTCCTTTCCTGGGCTACCATCAGTATGTCTTCTCACATTTTTTCAAAGCCTCTTTGGACTACATGTAAAATTAATCAACTCCCTTTAACATTTTTCTTCTAACTTGTCTACTCTCTTCTCCAACAATTGAGGCCACATGTGCACACATTTTGCAAAGCTCTGAAGACAGGGGATTTGGAGAGTCGGCTGTAAAACAGCCTTTCCTGTGCCCTGGCTCATCAGCAGCAGGGCTGGAAAGTTCATCATCCAGGGTGTTTATCCAGAAAGGCTTCATTATTGCTCCTGCTCCTGCTTATTCACCCTCCTCCTCCCCATTTCCTGATTCTTATTTATTATTGTGCTGATAAATCCTTTACTCACAAGCAGACAGACAGATGTTAGAGGCAGATGTGCCTCTCCTCGCATAGAATGGAGATTATCATTGTCACATGACCAGGCTTGCCTGCAGGGCTCCAGCCCTGTCTGTACCACCCTGCTGAGATGCCCCATGCTCTTGCCTGGCTTCTGACCATTCTGCTCACCTACTCCAAGACCCTTCTCTTAGCACCCTTGCTCCAATAACGCCTCTCTCACCCCGACTCAACCTTACTGCAAGAGCTAATGACCTCCAGCTGCCAACCTCTTTGAGTCACCAGATGGTCACAGCAGTGTTTCCTGGAGCTGCACCTTTGAACCTATGTTCCCGACTAAGGCTTTTGCCCTCACTGTGCTGAGAACAGATGTCCAGGCTCTTTGGGCTGGAGCACAGTCTCTCTGGATGCACCCTGAGGCAGGGCTCCTCTCTTTC
Organism: Sapajus apella; assembly: GCF_009761245.1. Classification (NCBI taxonomy): domain Eukaryota; kingdom Metazoa; phylum Chordata; class Mammalia; order Primates; family Cebidae; genus Sapajus; species Sapajus apella. Next base: position 21,678,772 of record NW_022436952.1, on the reverse strand, counting down.
TCTGTGAGGATGGGTCATCACAGTGTGACTTGCATTTCCTGATACTTACCTGGATTCACCCTTCTTCGTGATATTGCAGGTATGAGGATCTGAAATTCATTTATCATCAACTGAGAACAATAAAGGTGAGGGGCATGGCCAGGCTCCTGGACAAGCTTCAGAGTAGCTATTTTCCAGCTTTCAAAGCCATGTACAGAGATGTTGTTGCAGGTGAGGACCAGCAAATGTTTTCACAAATATGTTTGAGTCAAATTTATCATTGAACAATGCATTCACTTCTCTTTGTCTGAATTTGGCAACTTCAAGTCCTTATAACTTTCCAACCCGACACAAACCAGCATGGTTGCAAGAATATATAATCTAAATACAGGAGAGCAGATAAACAGAGCTATGCTGTTCACAGATCCATTGCTGTATGTCCTTGGGCAAATTCACCTACCTGCTCTGAGCTTTAGTACATATGATGGTTATCAGGCGTACACTTCTGCCTACTTTTCTAGGCTTGTGTGAAATTATAGAGGTGAAAGGACTTACTGACTGAACACAGCAGTATTCCTGGAGCTGCCCCTTTGTGTCTTTTAAACACTGGGACCAGGACATGCAGTTCTGGGATGGCCATTATGGAGCCTGTGTGGTCAGATGAGTCCGTCTGTCCTAATCAAGGACTGCCATTCTTGCAAGACAGCCTGATCCTGCCTTCCAGGACCTGGGACTATTGGCTGAGACCCCTCATTAACTAAGTGCTTGTACCTCCCTAGCACACTGGGCACTTCTGGGTCTGGTCAGAGGTCCTAATGGGCCCTGTCTTCACAGTCTGGGAACTACTGGGAGAAAGTTCTTCCATCAGCTCTACGACCTGCTGCTGCTTTGCACTGTACAATGCATGTTGTTATCTTTCACCTCTGGAATTCAGGTCCCTCCACCTTTGGCTCGTTCAGAAATCTCTGTTCTATTTCTAGCTCCATTCTGCATTTTCTGTTCCTACTGTCAGATGGGACTGCAATTTCCAGGCTATCTGAGCACCAGACAAGATCCACTCTTATCAAAATTGCAAAGCCAGCAAAGTCTATGGTTAGAAGTAGGTAAATTTTTTCAAGACTCCCTCCCCCTTCCTTGGTGTACTGTGTTTCTTCACCCTTTTTCCTGTAAAATCTCCTCTTTGCTCTTCAGTGCCATAGGCCAAAATGTGCTTTTAAAGGTCTTTGGAATTTCACATGGCCTAAGCTTAATCTAAGCAGTGATTCTCAAACATTTTACCTCAGCCAGAATCCTTTCTTTAAATACAATCTTCCGTGTAAGTCCACTATATAAAATGAATCCAGGTATGTTCAGTCTGGTAAAGGGGGCAGTGTCCTGTGTCCAGAGCCCATTGGCTACTCCTGTTTCCCACCTTCCCCTCCTCATGGCAAACAACTTAGCTAAAGGAAGAAAGGTCCAGGTGTTAGTTTCCAACATGAACAATATCACAGAGCAGAACTGGCATGAGTTATTAGTCTCTGAGGTCTTCCTAGGCCCCGAAACCTCATTGCAGAGATGGCTCTGCCAGCACATTTGGCTGGCTTGGGACCAGGTGTCTCTTGAGGCTCCAGTTTGCTGTTTTGCTGAGAGATTCTGTGTCCCCGAGGAGTCAACTTTTGTTCCCAGTTTACACTTCCAGTGGACAGGTGTCCCCAAAAGTGGTATGTGTATCCCTGATGATGCCAGAAATGACTCGGGGAAAGCTTTTTTAAAAAATGAGTTAAAGGGTAATAGCCCTGGTTTTGACAAGTGATACCAGCTTTCCATTTATGGTAGGGATTAAATGTTTTCATGTTGTGTAATTTAGTTAGGTTAAACTGGGAGTCAATGTAGAGATAAACATTGAGTAAGTAATGTAGTGCTACAGTACAACACATATAAAGGAGATTTGTGAGTGCCTGAAATGTGGGGATCTGAAAAAGGTATAGTAAAAATGCCCCAAATATACTTTTCACATTAATAGATCAATAGTCTATAATTATTCACATGAATTAATATTTATAAGATTCACTTCCCCAGGCCAGTTTCAAAAAGTTATTTGCAGTAGAGAATATGCTGGACAATTTTGAAAAAAGATACCATTACAATAGTGCCAGATAAACAGTACTATAAAAATAGAAATTCTTTAAATATGAAATTCAGTGTTGATGATGGAAGAAAATTTGATTAGGAATGGTAGTTAGAGACTTGGTCAGAAAATTTGGCAGGATTTTCGTAAGCTGGTGACTGATTTTCTCATTTCTAACTGAATTTCAGAGCATCTGGCTTTTAAAAAAAATCCTAAATAGATATACTATGTGCACTATTCTTATTAGCCGTGGTTGGAGTAGTTCATTGGCTCACTGATGAACTGAAAAGAGGGAGAGAAAAAGAAATATTTCTGGATTAGTGGGAATGAATTTGAAAACAGAGAGAAGAAAAAAGGAGGTTAAAGGATGGAGTTAAATATGTGGGAACAAGTATGAAGCAGTATTGACTGAGCAGTAAATAACCTTGGAAAAGAGGAAGCAATAGACCCCTTGAGAAGGAAGAACAAGGGCAATGAAGACTAGGGAGTTTTCTTTTCTTGCACAGGGTTGGCATAGTACAGCCCGGTTGCCAATTTTGTGAGTCTATTTGTGCTGCTCTAACAGAATACCACAGCCTGGGTAATTTATAAAGAGCAGAAATTTATTTCTCACAGTTCTTGAGGCTGAAGTTCAAGATCAAGGCACTGGCAGGTTGGGTGTCTGGTGAGGGCTTGGTCTCTGCTTCCAAGATGGTGCTTTGTTGCTGCATCCTCCAGAGAAGAGGACCTCTGTGTTCTCACTTGATAGATGGTGGAAGGGCAAGGCAGCCAAACTCTATGTGAAGCCTCTTTGATAAGGGCCTTAATCCCATTCATGACAGAGGAGTTCTCATGGCCTAATTGCGTCTTAAAGGCACCACCTCTTAACACCATCACATTGGCCATTAAATTTCAACACCTGAATTTTGGAGGGGACACATTCTCAAAGCAGCAATTAAGGATGCATGTAGGTGGATATGTGTGTGAAGGAAGGCGCACAAAGAAGGGCTGTGCTGGAGCCAGTGCACACTGGTTTCAGTGGCTCATGAGGGGCTGCTGTATGCATTTTTTTTTAAACACTTGCACACCCATTCTCCCAAGCAGCCCTCAACGAAGTCAACTTGGTAGCCTAGAAATGGACATAGTAGGAATTCTGGGAATATTTACCCCATAAAAATTGGCAAATGCTACAAATAAAAGTATTTGTCCTCAAAGAACCTGTTTAAGTTAAAGACTTTCCAGCAAACCACTGGAGATCACTATGCACCTTGCTGTTTGCATTTACATTCTTTAAAAAGGTATGAGCAAGGCCAGGCATAATGGCTTATGCCTGCAATCTCAGCACTTTGGGAGGCCGCAGGCGGATCCCTGAGGTCAGGAGTTCAAGACCAGCCTGGCCAACAGGGTGAAACTCTGTCTCTACTCAAAATACAAAAATTAGCTGGGCATGGTGGTACATGCCTGTAATCCCAGCTACTAGGGTGTCAGAGAGGCAGGAGAATTGCTTGAACCCAAGAGGTGGAGGATGCAGTGAGCCGAGATCGCGCCAGTGTGCTTCAGCATGGGTGGCAGAGCAAGACTCCATCGCAAAAAAAAAAAAAAAAAGTTTTGAGCCCAGCTCTGTCTCTCTCTCACTTCTTATGCCTTATCATCCAAGGGTATTGCATCCTGGGTTGGTTGGCCAACGCTTTTCTAAAATATTGTGTTCTTAAAAATCAAGGCAGTGCTAATTGGTATAATTAAAGGAGATTGTGATTTTTTTAAAAGGTTTCAAAACAGGGCATCATAAAGAGAAAGCTTCTATAGCATGATATTCTCAGCCTTTTTTCTCTCAGCATTTATGGAAGCAAGAGCATATGCTGAGTAGAATGACTGTTGGATTCTGAAATCCCCCACCCCAACACAGGGGTTCTAATAATCACCGTCAGCTCCTCCACTTGAGAATCCCTGCCCTAATCAATTTACTGTGACATTTGACTTTGCAAAAATTCAATTCACATATTGCTTTCCACAACCTCATTTGGGATATAAAGTATAAACATACACATCAACCTATTTTTGTGTATGGTGAGCCTCTATGAAGCCAAGGGCTCAATGTAATCAACTCTGGGTGGTCTTCCTTTTGCTCAGCTGGACAGAATTGGTTGATTCACAGGAGTGACCTAGGAAAGTTATTTAGGACTTAATTTCTTCACTTATAAAGTGGGAGTACTAAAGATAGCTTGCAGAGCTTACTATGAGATGGTAAATATCTCATAGATAGTAAGTAGAACAATTCCCAGCATATTAAAACTGATTGCTAAATAATGTATATTTCAAGTTCCCTTTAGGATGAAGGCAGAGCTTCATCCACATACTATAACCTAAGACCACCTGCTCTCCTATGATACCACCTGCCTTTATAACTCGCTCTTCTAGTTTAGTTTGTCGAGTGGGCTTTTACATTCCCTCTAAGTTGCTATGCAGATATTAGCATCCAGTGCTGCCGAGTTTCCTAGTTTCCCCTGTCAATCACCACAAGATGACTGGTTAAAGGCTCGTTTTTTTCCTTGGTTGTATTCAGAAGAGATGATAAGAGGTTTTCCTGGCTTTGAAAACCAGAAGGACCTTGCTGTAACCCATCTGTGTTATGTCTCTATGCCTTGTGACTTCTTTATAAGTGCTCAGCAAGATTCTTTATTAACGAATATTCCTCATGAACCACTACCATTTATCAAAACACCTGCATTGGCCCAAGCGCTGTACTAATTGTTCGTAAAGATTCCTGCTGAACTACCTTCAGCCTTCACAAGGACCCTTTAAACTGATTACAGCTCTGCCCATTTTTGAGTCTCAGAGAGGGCAAATGTGCCCAAAGTCATACAATTGCTAAGTGTCTAGGCCAGCATTTGAAGGAAAGTCTTTCTGATTCTAAAACTTGTCCTCTGTCATCTATTTTGTGTTGTCTCAGAGATAGCAGCAAAGTAATTTGCAAATATTTTCTACTCACCAAGCACCAGATGGAGGCTGGGCAGGCCAGGGAGAAGTCCCTTTAGAGGAATGTTACAAGACAGAACTCTTCAGAACTTTATCCTAGTTGTTCAAGGCTCTCTGGTTTCCATATTTCCTCATAAGAGCTAGGAAGTTTTCTGGAACCAGCCTTCTCTCTGCCTTCTCAGTTCAGGTAGAAATTGTATTCTTTGCTTTGCAGATCTTTTACTTCCCAGGGACTAGGGATCCACCAGGTGAGCATTAGGCTCCAGATGAGAATGGTGACCATCTCCAATTCCTTCCAGCTCTAGCAGAGGCTCAGGACATCCATGTGCACCTGATGCCACTCCAGCGCCACCTGGAAACTCTGGAGAATGCAGAATTTCCAGAGGTGAAGTCCCGGCTGCAGCCCCTGCTCCACGTGGTCTGTCTGATTTGGGCCACATGCAAGTGCTACCGCTCCCCAGGGAGGCTGACTGTGCTGCTCCAGGAAATTTGCAACCTTCTTATACAGCAGGTGGGCTGCTCCAGAATTCCCAGCAACTGCTCCCTGGGGGCTGGTTGGCATCAAGTCACAGGAAAGAGACAAGTGTCCTTTTTTCTGGGCAGGGAAATAATTACATTCCAAAGAGTTCTTACATTTGAATTACAGTATTTTACTCTCATCAGCCAATAATTTACAAAGGCCTTTTCAGTAATATTAGGACACCTGAGCCGTCCTGTCTTCCTTTCCCCTATGCCTAAGAGGGAATAAGTAGGTAGGGGTGGTGAATTTTAACCTCCTTAATGATCTATGAAGAAGGACTGGCAATGAGTCAGCAGCAAAGCCTAAGCGGTTAAGAGCACAGCCTCTGACGTCAGGTGATGTCAGGTGATCCTGTACCAATTCCTGGCTTCACCACTTGTCAGCCAGTATGCCACTTGTGTGCCGGGACAAGTCACTTCCTGTGCTGTGCCTCACTCTCCTCCTCTGTACAATAGTGGAAATAAAATGTCGTATCTCTTTTTGGGTTGCTGGGTGATTTGAGGCTTCAATGTGATAACACATATGTCCTCCACAGGGTAAGAACCTGGTACCCGTAAGCTATTGAGAAACAGCTTTTTAGGTTATGCACTTCGTGCTCCTCCTCCTTAGGGATGCTTGTAGCACCAACCAGGGCAGTGTAAACCTCGAGGAGTATATCTTCAAAAAGAACTAGAGTGCTTAAGGGGGTTTGGGTGATTTCTCCAAACTGGTTTTTCTTCTTAGCAGCTGTGTCTCTGAGAAAGTAATGAACAAGTTTAATGAGTAAGAATAACAACTATGGGGTACATTGCAGGCTGCAAAATCCTGTTACATTCATGATTTCCATCGATCATCAGATAAACCCTGCAAGGCGGGCAGGGAAGGTCTTATTTATTGTATTATTTAAAGATGTGGGCTGTGGTTCAGGGAGGTTAACTGACTTGCCCAAAGACACCCAAACCAGGACCCAAACCCAAGCTGTTGAACTCCTAGACTAGTGCCTTTCCATTACATCAGTTTATCAACCAGAACTCTTTTGATTGAAAGTGTTAAGAAAACCCAAACCAATGTAAGAAAACTCAAACCACAAGTAGGAAACACAAAAAGAAAACATACTGGCTCATGTACCTTGAAAGTCCAAGGTAAGACTGGTCTCCGCCCTGACTGGCAATGTGGCCTTAGATGATGTTAGCCAGACCCAGGGACCCACCCTGTGGTGGTAAAGGTGGCTGTCCCTGCAGCTCCAGCTTCCCAGTTTTCCAGGGATAAGCTTCTCTGAGGCAGAAAAATAATTATGGTCCAAATAATTCTTGCAGTCAAATTACTTTGCTTTTGAAAGCCAATAAGTCACAAAATAACACCTGGGAAAGAAGAGCACCTGCTCCAGCCCCAGCTAGCCCAACAAAGTTTCACTGTGTTTCCTTGCCTCTGGTTACTTGCCCATTCCTGAGCCAATCACTGTAGCTTCAGTCACTAAGACTATTTGGCCGAAACCCAGGTCTTAGTCCACATGTGGAACTGAGTGTGAGGTCAGATGTTTCCTCTATTATCCCCATGAAAAATATTACTTGGACAATGATTCAGTTCAGAGTTGGTGTTGCAAAGTTATAGGATGTCTGCACCTGCTCCGTGATAATCATCTGTTTGTCTACCAGGCCTCTAATTATCTCAGCCCAGAAGACCTCCTGAGAAGTGAGGTAGAAGAAAGTCAGAGAAAACTGCAGGTGGTCTCGGACACTTTGAGCTTCTTCAAGCAGGTGTTTCAGGACAGAAGGGAGAATCTCCACACTTACTTCAAAGAGAACCAGGAAGTCAAGGAGTGGGATTTCCAGTCTTCTTTGGTCTTTGTGCGACTAGACGGCTTCCTGGGACGACTGCACGTGGTGGAGGTGAGTGTGTTCCTCACCCTGGGCTCTCAGCCCAACAGAAAGAAGCAGTCCAGGGGTCCAAAAAGTGGAATAGGAAAATGCACAACACAACCTGATAGCCAACCCTCCATCAGCTGGAATAATCCATAGTAAAGGTTCAGTTGGCCGGCACAGTGTCTCACACCTCTGTGATGGAGCACTTTGGGAAGCTGAGGCTGGTGGATTACTTGAGCCCAGGAGTTTAAAATCAGCCAGGCCAACATGGCAAAACCCCTTCTATACCAGAAATTTAAAAAAAAAAAAAATAGGTATGTGGTGTGTGTGCCTGTAGTCCCAGCTACTCGGGAGACTGGGGATGGGAGGATGGCTTCAGCCTGGGAGGCAGAGGTCACAGTGAGCCAAAATTGTGCCACTGCACTCCAGTCTGGGTGACAAAGCCAGACCTTATCTCAAAAAAAATAAAAAGTTTTAATAAATAGCTGTTATTTGGATTGATCATCATATCACATAATGGCGGTTCTAGTAGAAGTTTAGAAAATTCTGATCACAGACCCATTTAGGAAGAAGGCCCGAGGAATCAATGAAGTAATTCAAGAGGTTTGCAAATTCCCCATAGCCTTTAAACTGAGTTTCAAATAAATTCTGCCTAGAAAATACAGTATGCAGGGCCAGGCACAGTGGCTCACACCTGTAATTGCAGCACTTTGGGAGGCTGAAGGGAGAGGATCACAAGGTCAGGAGTTCGAGACCAGCCTGACCAACATGGTGAAACCACGTCTCTACTAAAAATACAAAAATTTGCTAGGCATGGTGGTGTGCATCTGTAATCCCAGCTACTCAAGAGGCTGAGGCAGGAGAATCGCTTGAACCGAAGAGGTAAATGTTGCCCTGAGATCACGCCACTGCACTCCAGCGTGGGCAACAGAGCAAGACTCCATCACACACACACACACACATACAAAGAAAAGAAAAGAAAGTACAGTATGCAGAATGACACTGAGCAAATCTTTATTAGGCTGGCCACTCCCACAAAGCTAGTGCTTTGAACTTCCCCTCCTCCACTCTCCTGTCTTCAAGGCAGCTCCCAAAAGTCCAAATCTAATGAGTCCCTGTGCAAAAGAAACATGAATTTTGTTCAAAGTTATGTCTTTCTCTCAATTATTTAAAAATAAATATGGATGTTAGTTGAAATACTAGAATGAGAAGGCATACTTTTTCTTTTGTTTCAGTTCTCAAAACTTACTATGTTTAACAGGTCTCTCAACATTTTACAGCTATCTGTTTACTGATTGGGCTTGGAAGAGAGGGTAATGGGCCTAATAAAATGAAAGACAAACTTAAAACTGATTTGAGAAATTCAGGGTTGAGTTTAAGATTAAGACAAGAGCCAGAGGAACAGAGAAGGAATGAGAATCATATTCCCATCTATCTTTTTTTTTTTTTTTTCTTTGAGGCAGAGTCTCACTCTGTTGCCCAGGCTAGAGTGCAGTGGCCCAATCTCAGCTCACTGCAATCTCTACCTCCTGGGTTCAAGTGATTCTCCTGCCTCAGCCTCTGAGTAGCTAGGACTACAGGCACACACCACCACGCCTGCAATTTTTTTGTTGTATTTTTAGTAGAGATAGGGTTTCACCATGTTGGCCAGGATGGTCTCGATCTCCTGACCTCATAATCCACCCACCTCGACCCCCCCAAAGTGCTGGGATTATGCACATAAGCCACTGTGCCCGGCCATTCCCAGCTATCTTGAGCAGTTTTGGAGGGAAGAGAGAGATGCTAGGAAGAAGCCGTGATGAACAAAGCAAACCACGAGAGGACAAGGACAGGAGAACATAAGATTGGATCTGTTACCAGTTCAAAAAGTATTGATTCAGCATTACCATGTGCCAGGCACAGAGCTAGGGACTGAGATACAAAGGTCCCAAATGTGGTTTGCTTGTAAGAAGCTGGTGGACCTGCAGCCACTGCAGAAGGAAGACAGGCTAAAGGAGGAGATCGGGGGAAAGACACAGAATCAGGAAAGTGGGATATACTGAATGCCATCATAAAAGTGAGATTGACGTGTTACTACAAGCAAGAAAGAGGAGTCTCTCACCCAGCAGGACTTTGACAAAAAGTGGGGAGCATAAGAGGAAATCAGTTGTGAAACTGGAGTAGGGATTTCCCAGGGAAAACAAAGATGAGAAGAGCATAAAGACAGAGAAAATGTGTGAGAAAGAAAGCCAGAAGATGGATCTTATGAAAGGCACCCCTTAAACCCTTCGTCAGGATCACAGACACTATAAATAATTGATTATCTAGCTTTATCCTAAATGCTTCTTTTTCCCTCTGCTGTTTCCATCACAGTGGACGCACAGTCTGTCCCCTCCTCCTCCTGCACTCTGTATTCCTCTCATATCCACCATCAATTCCTTTGCTGCTGTTTACTGAGAGGTGAGGGACACTCCAGCCCAAACCCATGCCTGGCCTGGACCAGCCACAAAGACCGAATCACCATCACTGCTTTGCAGCAGCCACACTCGCAGGTGCTCCAGCCCTGCAGATGGCCCTGGGAATGAATGGCAGCAGAGCATGGCTCTGAAATGACTCCCAGACAGGGCCCTCAGGCCCTGTGCACACATGCTAATGATTTGATTTTGCATATAGACAGCTATTCTAACATCAGGGTGCCTGATCTGCAGGGTATATTCAGTAAATATAAGCAGCGATGGCCACCAGCCTCCCTAGAGTCATTACCCTCACAATAAGTCCTTTATCAGGCTGTTGCTGCTGCTTTCTGAATCACGGGCACAGATGCATAAAAAGTAGTTGCCCCCGTTTACTTAGAGGATGACGTGAATGTCACCAAGCTCCCTGCCTTACTGCCGCTTCTTCTCTTGAGTCTTGTTCTGTCCTTTGCTCTGGTCAGCTTCTTTGCTCCTGTGCCCAGCTGCTCCATCTCTTTTCCTGACTGTGTTTCCTGCTCCTTCCCTGTCTCTAATTCTTCCTCCTCTTTTTACTTGGTCCCCCTTTCACTTTTTTCTCTTTCTCTGTTTTCTAACTTCCCTGACCTCTTCGTTGGTCCTGAATTTCCATGCTTTTTCTTCTTGCCACAGCTGCTCCTTGCCCCCGTTCCTCCTATTTCCTCCCCTTTTATTTTTCATCTCCCAAACATCTGCCTAGATGCAGCGCCCTTGCCCTTTGCTATCTTCCTCCTCCCCCAGCTCTTCCCTCCTGTCTGTGCAGTGGAACACAGGACTATCGACTGTCCTCTGGCATATTTCATGTACCTTTAGTTAACATTCCGTGTATCTCCGTGATCAATGCCTGTTTGAAATGAGATTAATCTGCCTCTCTCCAGTAAAACTTAGCATGAACTTAGCCTTATTCATCTTCTATCCTAATACAATCTATGGCCACTGAGATGATGGTAGCTGTAATTAAAAAATACACGAAACCAGGTTAATGAAGTGACACCAACGTGTTTATCTCTCTGCATGCTCACATCAAGGGTTATAGTGTGAAGGGCTGGTTTTTAATCCCCACAATTCTCCTAAATTTCATTCCTCTGATGTGAGTTGCCTTTTTATTCTTTCACTCTTTTTGCACAAAAGCATATCGTTGTGCAGATCCAGTCTTCCTGTGTGGGTGCCTGCTAAATGCCAGAAGTGGGGGTGGCTTGGAAGAAGGGGTATACGTTGCTGAGTAGTTTTCAGTGTCTGCAGTAAGTGGAGTAATCGCATTTTCAGGATACCACCATCTTCCTCTGCCTTCTTATCACACCCATGATACGACTAGCCTCTTAGAGATCTAACCCTTGTGGGGCAAAGAATGAGGAATAGAAAAATAAAAAAACTAACATGTTTCAAGAATCTGTCCCATGACAGAACCTGTGTCCATGCAATCATCTTAAGAACCGGGTATCAGTATCTTTTCTTTAACAAATGAGCATAACTAAATCTGATACATAAATTAACTCACCCACAGTTATATAGGTTGGAGAGGTTTAGCTGAGATTTGTACCCAGGGGGATGGATGGTTCGAAGTACTGTCTTTGCACCAAACTCTGATATCTTCCAGGGAGTTGTAAAGGTCTGTTTCCCTCCTTCCGTCCTTTCCTCTTTCTTTCCTCCCACTGTCCTGGTTTGAGGATCCCAAACTGGTTTTGTGGTTTTATTCTGCCCTTACATACTCTGTTCTACTTTTGTATGCTCAATTTTTGCCATATGATTTCTAGGTCTTTATATCTAAATAAGTTACTCGGGTAAAATTATAATTCCCATCCCATGAAAGGATCTTATTTGACTTTATGACTTACTAAGAAAATCCCGGAAGTAAATAAAATCTTTGCAATTTGAATGAACCATCATAAATCGAAGAGAAAAAGAGTTGTTGGGTTGCCTCTTGATTCCTTCTTTCATCCTGCCTTCCTGCTCAATGTCTCAGTGCTCACACACACACCAAGTTCAATTTTGTGTCATAGAGTTGTATGTAGATTCTACAGATCCCTGTTTGAGTTTCTGCCTGCAGCCTCTTCCCTCCAAACAATGCAGTAAGCACCTTGGAGAGATCTCTCATTTCCTTTATTATAAAACTGCAGTAAAGCTGTGATTCACTTGGAGACAAAATGATTTCCTGCTGAGGCTTTATGTGAAGTGATTAGCAGGCAGATAGGTAATAAGCTGACCGATATCCTCACCGTGTTTCCTTTTGCTCTTTCTGCCATCTCCAGGCACTCTCCAGCCTCCTTTCATTCTGAGCCTAATTGGGCGGCTTCCCTTTTAGTCCGGGTTGAATATGTGGTCACATAGGAGACCATCAGGTTGGTGGCAGTCGGAAGGTAAAGAAAACAGTCTTTTTCCAAATGACCTTTTGAGATTTTCATCTATGAATGCCTGCTTTGTGCTCTCCCTTAATGAATTCCCAAGGTTTTCCTTTTAAGATGGGAGGTGTGGCTTCTCCTTCAAGAATGGGGTTGTCATTGAAAGGTCTTGCTTTTACTCCTGATTTTGATTCTTCATCTCAGGGGCCAGAGCACAGATTGCACAGATTGAATCCTCCCCACATCTTCCCACCCACCACCACCATTAAGTGTTGCACTGTTTTTTCATAAGAATAGAACCTGATCAGCCCAGGAAGCTGCCTGGGACCCCAGTGCTCCTTGTTCTGTCTTGAAAGAAGCATGCAAGTGTCCCCTAGATACACCGTTACACATATAATATCCATTAACCTGATCTAATGACATCAGTCTGATCATGGTTAATAATAGTGGCTGCCTTTTATTGAAGTCCTACAGGGAACTTCCCATAAACTTGGTAACCCCACGGCAACTTAAGGGTTACCGTTCCTATCTACAGGTTAGGGAAGTGAAGCTTAGAAAAGTTAGGTGTCTTGGCCAGGTGCGATGACTCACCCCTGTAATCTCAGCACTTTGGGAGGCTGAGGTGGGAGGATCACAAGGTCAAGAGATCGAGACCATCCTGGCCAACATGGTGAAACCCCATCTCTACGCAAAATATAAAAATCAGCTGGGCATGGTGGTGCGTGCCTGTAGTCCCAGCTACTTGGGAGGCTGAGGCAGGAGAATCACTTGAACCCAGGAGACGGCTGTTGCGGTGAGCTGAGATCCTGCCACTGCACTCCAGCCTGGTGACAGAGCAAGACTTGATCTCAAAAAGAAAAAAAAAAAAAAAAAAAAAAGGGAGAGAGAAAAAGAAAAGTTAAGTGTCTTGCTATTTAAGCCACATAGCAAGTAAATGATAGAACCAGGACTGTGTCAACTCAGGAGTTTTTTTGGCTCTAGATCCTAGGCGCTTTCCACAGTGCCATATGTCATATCTCTGAAGTGGATATTTTGGCCTGTGTCTAACATGAATTTCATGTTTACTACTGTGATTAATAAAAATAGATATTTAAAAAATATCTTTTAAACCTCTTACTGGTTTAAATTGCCTTTTATCTGTTTTGTGAGAACTTTTAAATAAACAATGAAAAGAGCTTAAAATTATTTTGATTCTTAAATCAAAGATTTAAAGGCCAATCAAAGATACAGCCATGGTCAGTGCAATAAATCTGGTGTCTATAGTTGTAAGACAATTTCCCACCTGCTTCAGGAACCTTTTCTACTATGCCTCCAATTCAAACTTATTGAAACCCTTTCAGTGATGGAGAGCTCACTCCCTCTCTTCATAGTCCATTCTACAGCATTAGATTGTTGTGTTTTATTAAGTGAAATCACAGGAAATGGCCATTTTTTAGGCCAAGATGATCCATATCAGCAATGTAATAAGTTCAATCTATATGGTGAGGTCACAGCTGCTTCTTTGCCCCGTTCACTCATTTGCCGTCATTCTGCCTTCAATATAGCACCAGGGAAGGTTCCCCCTTGCATTTGACAATGGTCCTGTGGACACCAAAATGCCCTTCTTTATAATCTTCTCTTGTCTGTTTTTTTTTTTTCCACCAACTGTTCTTCAAAGGTTAGGGTTCCTAGCTCCTCTATCACCTTGTTGCTTTTTTTTTTTTTTTTTTTTTTTTTCCTGGACGTTCTATAGCTAAGTCAAAGAACAAAGAGCATATATTCCTTCACTTAACAAATATGTGTTCGGGGTCAAGGACCCTTACAGGTACTGGAAATACTGAGGTATCTTTGGGGCATTTACAACTTACTGGACAGATAAAAGAAATTAGTATAACATAACACCAAATAATATCATTCCAGAGTGTGATAAGAGCTCCATATAAGCAGAAGAAGGGATGAAGAGTTTGGGAGAAAGCTAGATGGGTAGATCTCTTTCTAAAGGAGGGTAAGAAAAGGTCTAAAACCTTGAATTGAGCCCCAAACAAATGTGTTGTCCACCAAGTATGTATTAAGTTACATAAAACAATGTAAGTATCCATCTTTTTAAGTGACCAGACTTTCTCCAAAAATAGAATACTTAAATAAATATCAAATAAATTAAATAGAATCATTAAATAAATATCCTAATACCTAGGATATTTAAATTGAAGATGAAACACCTTCCTGTCACATCCCCTGCCCCCAACCATGCTTTAAGTATCCTTGAAAAATAGCATAGTCTAACAAAATTATCATCTGGGTTTCTGATGTAATCAAACATATCAAAATGCATCTGCCTTTTAAAATGGTTAGGAAGTATTTCCTAAAAATTGAAATTGACATTCACAGAATTATGAAGAATGAGTACCAAGGTTGCATTTCACAGCACAAGTATGACTCTCCCTATAAAACCGATTACAACTAAGCCCTTTACGAGAGACTTGAATTACTATTGAAGTCAATTTCATTTCCATAAAATTCATTTCGGTTTTCTTCCCAATACATCAAGTTGAACATATTTTTAAAGAAAGACTGCCACTTTTCCCACCATTAGTGGCAAAAGTCCCTCACTGGTTTTGGCATCTGTCTTCCCCTGCCTTGGCTGGTGTCTTCCCTCTTCTCTCCTCACTCACTTCAACTGCTTGCTGCCAGCCAGGCATAAACATAGCTGAGCAAAAACAGGCTTGTTAGGTGGGTGCCCAGTCTGCATGGGTACCCTCCTGGCCAAGCAGGGAAAGCCAGCCATTGTCCCTACTTCTCAGTGTCTCTGTCACTGCTGCTGGAGTTGGCGTCCCAGCAGGAGAAAGGAGCCAGGAAACCTGTGCTTGCCTGATGGGTCACCTATAGCAGCCATGGACAGTGAGATTCCCTGTAGTGGTACCAGGACCTGCTGGAGTTTACAGCATCAGTGTCATGGTGCACCTCTTAAACCTCCAGAAGAGAGGACCCCTCTCTCAGTCCACACCAAATGTTAGCCCAGATGACACAAAGGGAACTTTGACCTTCCTCTTTCCTGCCTAAGGGGCATGCATACAGATTGGAAGTCATCACAGGAAGCACATCTTGGTTTGCAGGTTTTGTGATTTTAGGTACTCACAAGAGATAATTCAATCTGTCCTGTTAGACATGCTCAGGAGGAAGCTCCCATCCTACTGGTGGTGAAGCAGCTTCTGCAGGCTCAGGAGGGGCTCCTCCCCAAGGCTTCTGGGATGTGCCATCCACCTGTCATTGGATCCCAAATATACCTGGGACACTGTTACATCAATATCAGCAACAGTGGTAGTGCCTTGGTACTGTGTATTTACTGTGTGTGCAGACCTGGCCTAAATCCCAGGCTTGAGTTAACTGACTTAGCACTCAGGATCATGCTACAGGTGTTATTATTATTCTGCAGCACATGAAGAAGCCCAGCACAGAGCTGGTAAATAACTACTCACTGTCATCCAGCTGGCAACAGGGTGTAACATCCTGTGTACACCCAGCAAGGTCGCCCTGCAGGAGATGTCTTTGCTTGGCAGAGAAGTTGCCAAGAAGGCCAATGTCACCCTCTGGGCATGTCCTCAGGACTATTTGGAGGCTCTGCTTTCTCATCAACATCCTCTAGGATTGCTGTCATTCTAAAACCGGATAACATGGTCCATTTGAAATGAGTGATTTTAGAGAAATCAGCAGTAAAGCTACCAATTATATAAATCCTTTTATTATTATTACATTTTATTATTTACTAAAGACTACAAAGACATAGCGAGGCGGAAGAATACATTTCATTTATTTATGTATGTATATATTTATTTGGGTTTGCGTGAATTTTACTTGACTGTTCTTTCTCTTTGCTTTGTTACTGAGTTTAACCAAGAGTTATTTTTACCAACCCAATCTAATAATAAGGTTACAAAACTAATCAGACTTCACAATTTCCTAAGCAACCAGCACCCCCGTGGTTTCCAACTCTTCTCATCCACTGTTGTTATGATGATGATGATTATTTTAACTCTTTTGTGAATTGTCCCCATAGGGTGTTCTGAAGACGGCCTTGGATTTCCAAAAACTGGGCAAGGTGGAGTTTAGTGGCATCAGAGGAAATGCCCTGAGCCAGCAGGTCCAGCAAATGCATGAGGAATTTCAAGAGATGTACAGGCTTTTCTCAGGGTCCTCCTGTGACTGCCTGTACCTCCAAAGCACGGTAGGGCTTGGAAGGTCTAAATGACCAGCTCCGTCTCTGTTCCAGATGCCTCTCACCTGTAGGGTCTAAGTATTGACTTGCATTTTCCCTGTGTATTTCTTTGGCTCTGTGGTCCCAGCGGTTTTGCTGATTATTCTTTGGGTCGGGAGAAATTATTATTCCTTGTGCCAAGAGAAAGATTTCAAATTGTTCTTTGTGTTGAGAAGAAGATCAAGGAGGCCTCTCCCAATGGTTAACTGCTCCAGACTAATGACAACAGGGTTTCAGAGATGCTGAGGTGGGTATGAGGTGACAGTGGAGGCTAAAAACTTCAAAAGTTATAGGCTTCAAAATTTATAAGCTTCAAAATTTCAAAAGTTAAAAACTTCAAAAGTTAAAAGCTTCAAAAGCTGTAAGCTCAGTGAAAGAAGCCAGACCCAGAAAGACAAATGTTGCATGGTCTCCCCTATACGAGGCATCTGAAATAGTCAAACTCATAGAAGCAGAGTAGAATGGTGGCTGCCAGGGGCGGGGGGGAGAGGGAAATGGAAAGTGATGGTCAAGAGTATATTCGGTTATGCATGATGAAGAATTTCTGGAGCTCTAAGGTACAGCATGGTAAAGATGGTTAACAATACTGTATTACATTGTTCTCACTCATAAGTGGAAGTTGAACAATGAGAACACATAGATACAGGAAGGGGAACGTCACATACCTCACACACCAGGGCCTGTCAAGCGGTGGGGGGGAAAGGGGAGGGAGAGCGTTAGGACAAATACCTAATGTAGGTGGGGCTTAAAACCTAGATGACGGGTTGATAGGTGGAACAAACCACCATAGCACATGCATACCTATATAACAAGCCTGCATGTTCTGCACATGTATCCTAGAACTTATAGTAAAATAATAATTAAAAAACTGTATTACATACTTAAAATTCACTAAAAGGGTAGATCCTAAGTGTTCTCACCACACACACAAAAAGCAAATGGTAACTGTGTGAGGTGATGAATATGTTAATTAGCTTGATTATGGTGATCATTTCACAGTGTATACATGTATCAAAACATCAAGTTGCATACCTTACATATATATAATTTTTATTTGTCATTTATAACTTAATAAAACTGCCGGGAAAAACAGTTTTAAGCTTTGGGCAAGGGAAGCTTTTTGTAAGGGAAGGACAGGCACACCCGGACAGAATTTTATTAGTGGCTTAGAGAGGTGTAAGTGAAGCCATAGCCTGGAGTTTCTGATCTGAACCTGGTTGCCAACAGAACACACAGGATAAGAATAGGGCCAGGGAAGCATTTTCCAGGGCAGGAACAAAGAGCCCAAGTCTCACCTGTAGACCCAGGAAAGCTGCAAGCTGCGAGTCTACGCCCACAGAAGAAAAAAAGAAAAAGGTTCAGCATGAAAACAGAATGGAATTCCCAGAAAAAGGAATGGCAGAATGACTGGAGAAAGGAATGTTAAGAGTGTATGCGGGAAAAGGAGAAAGAAATTAGGGCAGGAATCTGCTCCGAGCACCTTCAGACATCCAGGGGAATCTTAGTTGGCCAGACTCAGGAAGATACTGCCTTCTAAGAATTGCATTAGTCAAAAGTACACCCAAAAAAGGTAGACTGCAAAGCAGCCTGTATACGATGTATTTGCTACCATAATAAAAAATAAAACAAAATCCTATGCCCAAGGAGAAAACTAACAACTAAAAAGAGACATACCACAGTGTCATCATGTTTAGAAAGTAGGACTACACTATGTTTTCCTACTTTTTTTTTCTTTCACACACATACACACACATGCACTACTGTTACAAAGTGATAATAACAAATAATGCCACGAATTAGAGTTTGGAGTTAACAAAATTTCTCTGAAAATTGCTACATTCTAAGAGACATACATTAGGGTTGCCAGATAAACTACACTAATTTGGACATACTAAAAAAAAAAAAAAATTCTTGTTTATCTGAAATTCAAATTTAACTGAGTGCCCCATAGTTTTATTTGCTAAATTTGGCAATCTTAAGAACAAGGCTAGTTGCTGTCTTAACCAATTAAGATGTATTTAGAATAAAGAGTTTGTATTAGTTTAATTAGCTTTCTTTCCCACTAATGGCTAGATTAGTTCACTGACAATGAAAAAATAGAATTCTGACTTGGGCAGGGAAGGAAAGTGGGTGGTAATGTTGGACAGCCCCATTACTGAGGCTGTTGCTGCTGCAGTGCTTTTCAGGGTAATAAGAGCTGGTGTTGGCCGGGTGCAGTGGTTCACGCCTGTAATCCTAACACCTTGGGAGACGAAGGCAGGTGGATCACAAGGCCAGGAGACCGAGACCATCCTGGCTAACATGGTGAAACCCCGTCTCTACTAAAAATATAAAAAATTAGCTAGGCATGGTGACATGTGCCTGTAGTCCCAGCTAATTGGGACTTGGGAGGCTGAGGCAGGAGAATCATTTGAACCTGGGAGGTAGAAATTACAGTGAGTCGAGATTATACCACTGCACTCCAGTCTGGGCAACAGAACGAGATTCCATTTAAAAAAAAAAAAAAGAGCTGATGTTAAGTGAGAGAAAAGGGGCTTCAGGAAGCAGAAGGGAGGAGCATGGAAAGGGCGGAAGAACACCAAACTCACATCTAATTCACCTCACCATTTTGCCTGGAGAATCTAGGTAAAAATGCTGTAATCATAGGGTAACTAACTCTACATGGCCAAAAACTAAGTCATGCCATGGTGAATTTCAGAAAATTAAAATAATTCTTTGGTATAACCAGTTCGAACACAAAAGTTAGCTGTAAGGAGCATAGTGGGGTTGGCTTTCAGAAAATTATGTTTTCCTTATGTGAATATATGGTGTCTCTTCAGGACTTTGAAAATGGTGTCTCTGAATTTAACGAGAAAGTAGAAGATCTTGACCGAAGACTGGGGACTATCATTATTCAAGCTTTTGATGATGCATCTGATTTGGAGCATGCCTTTAAGGTTTGTGTAAATGGGACAGGAGCCACTCTGTCCTGGATACTCCCCTGGCCCTCATCAGAGGATGATACGGATACCTTTCCAACTGTCTGTTCCTGCAAATATTAATTATTCTTGTTAATCTAGTAGAGAAGGAGATGGGAATCCTTCTCATGACAAGAAAGTGTGCAGAATTGGGATTCTCAGGCTGATGACTCACGCTTTCCTGAAAATGTGACAATGTAAAGATACTTTTAAAAAGCATTTCTGCAGTGATCTCTTTAGGTGCCATACCTTTATCAGTAGAGAAAGCATGACCATGCAATACCATGGCTATTTAACCATGGCTACTAGGTTGATTCAATCTGGAGCAAACCCCCTCCCGGGTAATGAGCGATAGGTTTCAAGCATCGATAACTGGAATAAGAAGATTTGTGCTCTTACCATATCATGCTTAGATCAGGTAGTACAAAGTGTATGGGGGAGGTAGTTTAGGACAAGGCGTAGATGAGGAGTAGGTAAGTGGCTGCACAACTGAGAACACTGCATTGTGAGACATGAAGACTCAGTAGAACACGCTAGGTCTTCCACAAACAATCAAGAGGCTTACTCTATAAAGTCTTAAGGGTTCCACTAATTGGTGGAAGTTACAAGAAGTCAGATTTTGGTTCAGTAGAGGAAAGAGATTTCTGTCAAAGCTGTTTAAGATGTAATGGACTTCCTTAGCAAGTAGTTAAGTTTCTGGGCACTGAAAATGTTAATACACAGTTATCTGTGATGGGTGGGACAACTGTAGGAGAGGCTTAAATCCTGGATGGATGGATCTGTGTTATTCTAGAATATTTGGTAACCAAATGTGGCAGGCTCCATTAGCCATTGACTATATATAGAGAGAGATTCCCCTCTCCAAGCATTTGAACCAATCCCAAGGAAAAGGCTTGCATGCATTTACAAAATGATCATGTATGCCATTAACTGTCAGGGCTAATTGAAACTCTGTTGCTCAGGTAACTTGTGGGTCTGAAACTCCATTCGTGTACTAAGGATGCCCAGCCCTAACCATCATGTAGATCCCTCTCTACCAGAGATGTTCAGGAGTCTTCAAGGGATGCCTCACAAGTATTCTCAAGTCACTTTAAAGTCTGAAATCATGGTATCTGCTACATGTCTACAGACCCCCTTTAAATTTTATCTGCCAAGAAAAGTGCTTGGAGGAGTCTTGCCATTGCTTTTCTTCTGATGGTCCCCACCACGAAAACATCTTTGCGTGTGCTAAGGGCATACCTCTTTGGGTTGCAAAATTCCAATCCTTAAAATGTTATGGTAGAGTAAGGTTCTGGGCAGAAGTACAGGGAGACCTTCCCCCTACTGAAGCAGCACTGCCATATCCAGAGCTTCAAAGGGCTCATAAAAGCAGATTATTTTTCTTCTGACCTTGACTCCTCTTCTCAGCAGAGCTTCCAACCCAGCCTATGGAAACTAGTAGGAAAACCACAACCCTCTGATCCCTTCTGCCTCCTTTGTTTCTCCCTTTTTAGTGATCTCACCAACAAGAAACTAAAACTGCCTTCCTCCCCAAGCCACAGCAAAAGCTCCAATGGATATAAGCTCATGCAGAGAAGAGCTTTTTCAAGGTTAGGGAGTAGGGACCAGAGAGAGTACCTGACTCTGGATCCCCTGTTGCTGCTGTAAGATCATCTAACCAGCCAGGCGGGTGGCTCATGCCTGTAACTCCAGCACTTTAAGAGTCCAAGGCGGGTGGATCACGAGGTCAGGAGATCGAGACCAGCCTGGCCAATATGGCAAAGCCCCATCTCTACTAAAAATACAAAAAAATTAGCTGGACGTGGTGGCACGCACCTGTAGTCCCAGCTTCTAGGGAGGCTGAGACAGGGGAATCGCTTGAACCCAGGAGGCAGAGGTTGCAGCGAGCCAGGATCTCGCCACTGCACTCCAGCCTGGCGACAGAGCAAGACTCTGTCTCACAAAGAAAAAAAAAAAGGCGGGGACACGAATCCACAAGTACATCCAAGTCAAGGACCGTGAATAGAGGGTGCAGGCTGGCCATGGTGTTCCCTCAGTGCACACATCTGTACTTCCCCAACAGAAGATTGTAGCTACAGAACTTGGTGGAGTCCTGCTCTCTTATGCTTCCATTAAGGCAGAGCTATTTTTTACTGTGTCCAGAGATCTGGGTGATTGTTTGGTGGAAGAAAGTGTGACCCTAGGGCTTTCCCACTGGATGGCTTTTTAGCACCTTTAGAGCGTCCTTAGAGTGCCTTGGAATCGTTACAGAAATCCAGTCAAACTGTCTGACCTGGAAAACACCTGACCAAGGACCCCATATTTGGCTTTTCTCTGTACTTGGCCATTCCACATAACATGGCCTGGAGACCTCAGACTCCTGGGAGCCATCTAAGATTGTGAGCTGATACCAGCCAGCTACTAGAGCTTGCACTCCCTCCAGGCCTTGAATGTCAGTGAAGCAAAGTGGCTCAACCTGAAGGAAGGAGGTAGAATAAAGAGCATAAGTTCTTAGTCAAGTGCAGACTACTCAGCTTCCAGTTTTAGGACATGTGGGTGTAATTTTACATCATGTTTCTCATGTTCATTGACTTAAAGCAAGGGTTTCAAAATTTTTTCTACAAAAGGACAGAGAATAAATATTTTAGACTGTGGGTACATGTGTTTTCCATCACATACTCTTTTTTTCATTTTATTATTTGTTATTTTTATTTATTTATTTTTGAGACAGATTCTTGCTTTGTTGCCTAGGCTGAGTACCGTGGTGGGATCTCGGCTTATTGCAACCTCCGCCTCTGGGTTCAAGCAATTCTCCTGCCTCAGCCTGCCAGGTAGCTGGGATTACAGGCATGAATCACCATGCCTGGCTAATTCTTTATATTTTTAGTAGAGATGGGGGTTTTGCCACTTGGCCAGGCTGGTCTTGAACTCCTGGCCTCAAGTGATCTGCCTGCCTCAGTCTCCCAAAGTGCAGGGATTATGGGCATGAACCACGTGCCAAGTCCTCTTTTTAATTTTTTTAAATCTTTTTTTAAATGCAACAACCATGCACTGAGGCCACAGGCCAGGCTTGGGTGAGTTTGGCTGCCCACTGCTGTACTTTATGACCTCCTGACTTGACTCACCAGGTGGAGATGAGAGGTTATCATGGAAGGCATGTTTAGAAGCAGTGGATTACTATAACCTAAGTATAACTGGAGTCCTACATGGCCTCATCTCAGAAAAGCATCACAATCGAAGAAACACGCAGGAGCCAGAAAGTAATTAAAAGCATTTCACATCTTGATTTTGCTGCTCTAGGCAACACTGAGGGGTTATAGCCATTTTAATCCCAGGAACACATCTTTAGCACAAGCTCAACATCACTGCCATTCTCAGGGCACCTGCTCTCAGAAAGTTGTTTTTTTGTTGTTCCCATTTCCATCAACACCTTCCTTCTGTTCTAGGTTTTCGTTTTTGGTTTTTTGGTTTTTTTGTGTGTGTGTGATGGAGCCTTGCTGTGTCGCCCAGGCTGGAGTACAATGGTGCAATCTCAGGTCACTGCAGCCTCTGCCTCCCAGGTTCAAGCAATTCTCCTGCCTCAGCCTCCTGAGTAGCTGGGATTACAGGTGCCTGCCACCATGCCCAGCTAATTTTTGTATTTTTAGTAGAGATGGAGTTTCACCATCTTGGCTAGGCTGGTCTTGAACCCCTGACCTTGTGATCCACCTGCCTCGCCCTCCCAAAGTGCTGGGATTATAGGCGTGAGCCACCGTGCCTGGCCTGTTATAGATTTTAATTATGTAGCTCAACTTAACCTTTCTAGCATCTCTAGTCTCCCTTTATTTAATGCTTTATCTAGATCCTCACACCAAGTAGAGCTGGGGGTAGGTAACTCAGCAGATAGGAATTCTCTGTTAGAAGCAAAGGAGAGGAGAAAGGCTATGAATATCCACATATGAATAATTACTGGTCCAATTCCACAATAACACTGTTCATCCTTCTCACATTGGTAGGCATATGGAGGAAAAACCAGGACACTGGATATATGTAAGCATGGAAAAGTTGAGTCTGTGATTTTTTCTTTTTCCTCTGCCTTCCCTACAGCTGCTAGACATAGCAGGAAACCTCCTTGAAAGACCACTGGTAGCGAGGGATGCATCTGATAAATATCTGGTTCTCATCCAAATGTTCAACAAAGATCTGGATGCAGTGAGGATGATCTATAATCAGCATGTCCAGGAGGAAGCAGAACTTGGTAGGCTTGTTGCAGGGGATTTTTGTGGGGATGTTCTGTTACTCAGAAGAAACAACTAATTCCTCTTGTATTTGTTGAATATCCCTATATGGATCCATAAATTCTCAAAGAAGAGCAAGCACAGTCTTCTAACTTGAAATTCCAGACCCCTGTGGGTGACTGTGGAGCTCTCTGAACCGTAGCTTTCCCTGTTTCTGGGACTGAAATTGGCAGGCTGACCCAGCGTGATACAGTCTTGACTGCCTCTGTTCAGCTGAGACCTTGGCATAATGTATGAGTTGACCCTTGATCCGTGTTTCTACACTGACTAATCTTCAACATACCTCCATTCCAAAATAAATGTTCACATGCCTGAGAGAAGTTTCTTACACCTTCCAATGCCATAGCAACCATGCTTCTGGTGGGAGGAACCAGCAGGAGCCCTCCAAAGGGCAGTGCTGTGCCAAGGTGTGGCGTCTCCATTTTTATTACAATGCTTAGAGTCAAAACAAGTGCCTTTCAGTTTTACGTACATTTATTGAGCCCTTGCTACATGCCAGGCAAACCTATGGGTATGGTATAATGTGGCAGGTCAAGATAAGGGATAAAATAAATTAGTACAAAAAGGTGTTTGTTTATAGAATGTGAGTACTGCTCAACTTGAGTTATAAAGAATGGTAACAAGCTGGGAGGGATGGTGTGAACCTCTAGTCCTGGTTCCTCAGGAGGCTGAGGCAGGAGGATTGCCTGAGTTCAACAGTGAGAGGCTGCAGGAACTATGACCCTACCACTGCACTCCAGCCTGGGTAACAGAGCCAGAACCTCTCTCTAAAAATAAAATAAACAATAAAAAAAAATACATTCCTATAGTCAGTCACACAGTGCTTGCACATTGTGGATGCTCAGTAAGTGGTTATTGGACTGAATAGCTTATGGCATCCCAAAAATGATGCCATTTGGATGAAACAAATTATTAACTCCTTATTATTAAAGAATTTCTGCAGTGATCTCTTTATGAAGTGAAAGAACACTAACAAGACAAGATGCATTGTGGCACCTTGAGATTTGAAGGTAGGCTTATGGAACAGGGAGTTGAGCTGAGCCCTAAAAGCTGGGAGATCAACAGTAAAGGAGAAGAGGCAGAGGCCTTCAGAGTAGACACGAGAGGATGTGGAAGGTGATCGGCTGGGAATGCCTATAGCCACACAAGATGTGCAAAAGACACCCAGTCAGCCACGGCATTAGGGGTCAGGTTGGGAAGTGCTCCGAGTGTCATGTTAAGGAATTTGGAATTCGTCATCGAGGCTATGGGAAATTATCAAAGACTTTTAAGTAGCTGAGTAACAGGATCGCTCTGCCTGCAAGTAGGTTTCACGGTGAGGTCATCAAGAATTGCCTCCCCGTAGAAGTCATTTTGAGAAAATCTGTTGGCCAAGCATTATGTGGGATCATCCTAATGACTTCTTAGGGTCCAGTACAGAGTCTGAAAATTCTAATGTCTTCAGAAGCTATATCGGTCACAAATGACCATGACCTTGGTACCTTAAAACACCACCACCCATCTTTCAGCTCACCCTTTTGTAGGTCAGGAATCCAGCATGGTGCATCTGGGTTCTCTACTGAGAGAATCCCAAAGCTGAAATCAAGGCGTTGGCCAGGCTGAGTTTGGGTCTGGAGGAAAAATCCATTGCCAGCCTCCTTTCTGTTGGTAAAATCCAGTTCTTCATGACTATGGGAGTGAAGTCTCCATTTCCTGTTGGCTGTCAGCCAAAGGCCATTCTTAGCAACTAGAAGCCACCTGCATTTATTGCCGTGTAGCCACCTCCATCTTCAAGCCAGCAACAGGACGTTAAATTCCTGTTATGCATCAAATCTCTGCCTTCCTCTCCTGCTACTAGCCAGAGAAAACATTCTGCCTATTTTTTTTTTTTTTTGAGGTGGATTCTCATCCTATAGCCAGGCTGGAGTGCGGTGGTGCGATCTCAGCTCACTGCAACCTCCACCTCCCAGGTTCGAGCAATTCTCCTGCCTCAGCCTCCCAAGTAGCTGGGACTACAGGTGTGTGCCACCACGCCAAGCTAATTTTTGTATTTTAGTAGAGATGGGGTTTCACCATGTTGGCAAGGCTGGTCTCTATCTCCTGTCCTCGTGATCTGCCCACCTTAGACTTCCAAAGTGCTTGGATTACAGGTGTGAGCCACCATGCCTGGTCAGCATTCCACTTTTAACAGCTCACCTGCTTAGGTCAGGCCCACCCAGGGTCCTCCTTCTCCTCCTGCTGTATAACATAACATGACCACAAGAGTGAGCTCACATAGCCACAGTTTGTGCCCACGTTTAAAGGGGAGAGGATTATTTGAGGGTGAGAGTAATTGGGGGTCATCTTAGAATTTTGCCTATCAAGGAGCACAAATGGGAAATGACAGTCATGGATCTGGACTGACTATGGTGACGCCAGGGAAGGGTGGCATCTGTGGTGAAATAAAGGAAGTGACTACTTCTCTAGTTGCTGGTTAGAAATGCCAGCTGATTCTCGCTAATCTTCTCATTTTACCAGAGAAGCTGGAAAGTGAGGTTCTTTAAAAAGTGAAATCTCACATTCGTTAAATCCTGACTACTAAATATAAGCAAACACACCCAATGCCTGGGCCAACATAAGCATATCTAGTCTGTGCTAACTCGAGTCCAGGGCTCCATAATCCACATGGCCTACCTCATTCATCATCATACTAAATTCTCACAGGAACCCTGGAAATTAATTAAGCAAGGAAGATATTCCCATTTTATAGAAGAGAAAATTGAGACCCAGAGTGATTGAGTTGTCTGTTTAAGGGAGTGTTTCACCCGTGACTGTTCAATTAGAGTCATCTTGAGAGCTTTTAAAAAACACTCAATGGTGGCTTGGTGCAGTGGCTCACACCTGTAATCCCAGCACTTTGGGAGGTTGAGGTGAGTGGATCACCCGAGATCAGGAGTTCAAGACCAGCCTGACCAATATGGTAAAACCTCATCTCTACTAAGAATACAAAAATTAGCCAGGCGTGGTAGTGGACACCTGTAATCCCAGCTACTCGGGAAGCTGAGACAGGAGAATCGCCTGAACCTGGGAGGCAGAGGTTGCAGTGAGCTGAGATTCCGCCACTGCACTCCAGCCTGGGCAACGGAGTGAGACTCCTTAAAACACTCATGGCTGGGCCCATCCCAAGAGCAATCAGAATAGCTTGGGCTGGGGACCCAAGTCCCTTGAGGCTGTGAGTATTGTCTCAGTCAGGCTTTCTTCCTCTTTAACAGAACCTCCCCCCACCCCCCCCCCGCAGGAACTCCATTGTGCTCTCAGGTGACTGTAGTCTGGAGGTAGATTAGGTAAAAGAGGAGTATCTGGCGGGAGGCGTTTGCAGGGTGGAGAGGGCTGCAGTGCTCTAGACTCATTTCGGTCTGTCTGTGCCGTGTCCCCAGGGTTCTCCCCCGTGCACAAGAACATGCCCGCCGTGGCTGGGGGCCTCCGCTGGGCACAGGAGCTGAGGCAACGCATCCAGGGTCCTT
The DNA here is from genome assembly GCF_009761245.1 of Sapajus apella. NCBI lineage: Eukaryota > Metazoa > Chordata > Mammalia > Primates > Cebidae > Sapajus > Sapajus apella. The sequence continues at coordinate 21,651,637 of NW_022436952.1, read as the reverse complement.
TCAGAAACTTTGGACGCATCACACACTCGTGAGTATTGTGTTCCTGAAAGCTGGTTTTGTCCTGGGCTGCTTTTCCTGCCTTGGAATCCGAGTGTTGTAGAAACGCAACCCCCTTCACAAAGACTGGAAAGTCATCTTCCTTTCTTTCCATTTCCAGCAAGGGATTAGATACCTATTGGCCAAGCAGTCATGATATTGACGCATTTGGACTGACAAGCAGGTCCCTTAGTGTTAAGTGAGGTGTAACTGGCTGACTCCTTTTGCTCCGTGGGATTCATTTCTAGAGGACAATGAGTCAGGGATTTCAAGGTCTGGGGAGTTCTTCCACATGTCTCCATGCTGCTGAGGCCACTGGAAAATAATGAAGCCCAGTGTTTCCTCAGGTGCAGTATGAGGTCCTTGTAAATCAGAACAACCCTAAGAAACCTGTTAAAGATGTGGGTTCCAGGGCCTCACCTGTCACTGGCTGAATCTGAATCAGCTGTGGGCTGTGAATCTGTCCCTTCAGCAAGCTCCTCCTGTGATTCTGATGGTGACCAAGTTTGGAAACCATCAGCTTGCTTCACAGCTAAGGTTAGAAGCTGAGCTAGAAGCATCTCAGCTGCTAATTGTGTTGTTGTGTTTAAGATGCTGCCTGAGGAAGGGCAGTCTTTCTTGGATCCCTCTTTCTAAAAGACTGAATCTTGCCGAGAGCACACAGGTTTTGGAAAACAACAGAAGGAAAGGAATCAAAGTCTGGCCTTTGGACTCACAGGCTTTTTGGAGTTAGCGAAGGTCTTAGAGACCCTCTGGCCTGGCCCAAGTAGGAAGACTCAACACCATCAGAGGCCAGACAAATGCAAATGAGTGAGTGAGGCAGGTGCTATAGGACGGCCAGGATGGGGTCTGCAGGGAGCCACCAACACCCCACTCCAGCGTTGCCAAGCCAAAAAGCAGACCCAATGTGACCAATGTCCTGACTATTGGAGGTAAGCTGGAAACTGGATTTTGAAGGTGAACATCCAACTTTCCAATGATCAAGGATTCAATTTTTTCTCAGACGGCGCAGACCTAACAAAGCATGCCTGTGAGGCAGGTCTGCCCTGTGGGTAATCCATTTGCAGCATCTGCTTGGGTCTGGGCAGGCTCTTTATTTTCGGATGAAGAAATGGAAGAATTGAAGAGAGATGACTTGTCCAAGATCCTAGAGACAGGCAAAGAAAGAACTGAAGAAAAAATGCCTGGTTCTCCAGGCTCCTAATCCAGAACAGTTCCCAGGGACCACCAACCCTGGGAAGTTTGGCGGCGAGTAGGACTGAGTCCTCATGCATGTCAGTTATGCAGCGGAAGGGTGAAGATATGTGAATGTGGTGGGGGGGGAAGGGGATGCCAGGCCTGCCTCTAAAATGTGGACTGCAGTAGCTGTCACAGGCCTGGTTCCCAGGGAGCAGATCTATGATGTGTGTGCAGGAATTTATAGAGATCCTTTCAGGAGCAGCACCCATGAGGGAGGGGCAATGGATTGGGCGGAGAAAGAAGCTGAGCTGCTGAGCTGCAAGAAAGTTGCAATGGAGGCCTCAGCCAGTGCTCCAGGGAGCTTGGGCCCGTCAGAGCTGCACTGCCTCTGTACCCCAACATCAGCTGGTTGGATGTGGGCTTTCCTGGGGAGGGGCATGATCTTTGGGCCAGGCAGCTCGCTTTGGCCAAGGCTGTTCCCAAAGAGGGAGGCAGCATTGCTTCTGCAGCAGCCAACACTCCTGGCTGGAGGGGACAGGGTGAGGCAGGGGTGGAAGTGGGGAGGTTTGAAGGCATACGAGAGCCTGGTCCCACAAGGGGATCTTGAAGGCACACAACAGAGACCTCTGTAATTCCTGTGAAAACTACCCCTTGTTTTTTTTTTTTTTTTTTTTTTTTTTTTTTTTTTTTTTGAGATGGAGCCTTGTCCTGTCGCCCAGGCTGGAGTGCAGTGGCGTGATCTCGGCTCAGTGCAACCTCCACCTCCCACCTCCCCAGTTTAAGCGATTTTCCTGCCTCAGTCTCCTGAGTAGCTGGGACCACAGGCACGCTACCACACCCATCTAATTTTTGTATTTTTGGTGGAGATGGGGTTTCACTATGTTGGCCAGGATGATCTGGATCTCAACCTCATGATCCGCCCGCCTCAGCCTCCCAAAGTGTTGGGATTACAGGTGTGACCGCTTGTTTTAAAAATGAATTCAAATGTATATTATGCTCTATAATAGGAAGTGACTGGTTATTAAAAATGTTTTAGATTTCTCACCATGAGGTGACATGGAGGCTGCAGGGAATTTCACTGTGCTTATTCCTGTGACTCCCCAGACCCACTCGGCAACATGCCTATGGGAGAAGCCTCACTCTGCCCTGGCCTCATTTATTTCTAGATACAAAACTGAGACCTGGGGTTGGGGCCTGTGGGGCTGGTGGAAATCACACAGACTGGGAGGGGAGAGCGCCCATTCGGGCTGGAGCATGTTCCACCTCTCCTTGCTGTCTGGCAGATGCATCTGCTCATTCACCATGAAAGTGAAATGAATAACTGGGGGAAAAAAATGCCAGCAAATTCAGTGCTTTCTCTGCAGGCACAAGGACTTCTGTGGAAAGCTTGAGGGATCTGGTGAAGAAATCCTATGTTAGTTTAAAGAGCAAGTGGATTTTAAGGAATCTCTGCAGTAAGCTGCCTCATTTTGCCACCAGGACAAACAGAAACAATCCTCCACATAGTTAGTTTGACAGTTTTGAAGAATTAAAGAGACTTCACCAATTTTTTGCCAGGAGATGACTTTCATTAGTGTTGCAGCAAGCACCAAAACCAGTTGTGAGTAACAGTGCCTTTAGCCACATGCTCCTCTGTGGTCTTTAACATTTCTGCAGAAGCCTCCATGTGTCTGTGTGTGTGTGTGTGTACGCATGCACACAGGCACTTGTGTTTATGCATGTTATATGTACATATGTGCACACTTACATGTATGTGCATTATGTGTGCACATGTTTCAGGGGTAAAAGCTGGGAGGGACCCTCATGTAAAAACATGAAGAAGTGGTAGTGTTTCTGATCACATCTTCTAGATGGATTTCAGAAAAGGGGAAACATACATATTTAAATATATATAAAAGGCCAGGTGCGGTGGCTCACACCTGTAATCCCAGCACTTTGGGAGGACAAGGCAGTCAGATCACAAGGTCAGGAGTTAGAGACCAGCCTGGCCAACGTGGAGAAACTCCATCTCTACTAAAAATACAAAAATTAGCTGGGCATGGTGGCACACATCTGTAATCCCAGCTATTCAGGAGGCTGAGGCAAGAGAATCGCTTGAACCTCAGGAGGTGGAGGTTGCAGTGAACCAAGATCATGCTACTGTACTGTAGCCTGAGTGACAGAGCAAGACTCTGTCTCAAAATATATATATATATTTTTTGAGATATTTAAATATCTAGGTAGATATCTAGGTAAATATCTACCTAGATATTTACCTGGCATATAGTGTTATAAACAATCATGTATCACTTACCAATGGGGTTATGTTCTGAGAAGTATATTCCTAGGCAATTTCGCCATGATGTGAACGTCATAGAGTGTATTTACACTAACTTACGTCTGTGGTCTAGCGTATTGCTCCTAGGCTACAAATGTGCTATGGTCTAGTGTAGGCTAGGAGCAATACGCCGCATGATCAATATGCTCTATGGTCTAGTGCATTGCTCCTAGGCTACAATTCTGTGCGGTGTGTGACTGTCCTGAGTATTGCAGGCAATTGTAGCACTGTGATAAGTGTTTGTGTATCTAAACATAGCTGAACATAGAAAAAGTACAGCAGGCTGGACACAGTGGCTCATGCCTATAATCCCAGCACTTTGGGAGGCCAAGACAGGCGGATCATGAGGTCAGGAGTTTGACACCAGCCTGGCCAACATGGCGAAACCCCACCTCTACTAAAAAATACAAAAATTAGCTGGTGTGGTGGCGCATACCTGTAATCCCAACTACTCAGGAGGCTGAGGCATGAGAATCACTTGAACCTGGGAGTCAGTGGTTGCAGTGAGCTGAGATCATGCCATTGCACTCCAGCCTGATGACAGAATGAGACTCCATCTCAAAAAATAAAAAAAATAAAAAGTACAGCAAAAAATATGGCATACAAAATAAAAAATGGTACACTTGTGTAGGACACTTACCATGAATGGAGCTTGCAGGATGGGAAGTTGCTGTAAGTGAGTCCATGAGTGGGTGGTGAGTGAATGCGAAGGCCCAGGGCGTTACTCTACACTTTTATACGATTGGATTGGCAGCACAGTAGGTTTGTTGACACCAGCATTACCACAAGCATGTGAGTAATGCCTTGTACCGTGTCACTAGGCAATAGGAATTTTTCAGCTTCATTAAAGTCTTATGGGACTGCTGTTGTATAATGCGCATATATGTTGACCAAAATGCCATGTGGTGCATGATTGTATATAACAATTGATGGTCTTAAATACAGAGAACTATAGCACCTATAATTTTTTTCATATTTCGTTTTCCCTTTTATTGAAATTTTTGAAGGACCTCATTTACCTTGTGCGTGACTGACTCAGCTAGGTGAGGGTGTTGGAGCTCCAGGCCCAAAAGGTTATGATAACTCTGTCACTTGCAGAGCTGTTTGCATTTCAGGAAGTGCAGATGCCCTCTAGTGGCCAGAGTAGGATGTTCAGGAAGAAGAAGGGCTCTGTTAGGGCTATTTGGAAACCAGCCAAGGAGCTATTCACGCTCTTTTAAAGACTGCATTGCACTCCAGCCTGGGCAACAAGAGCAAAAACCTATCTCAAAAAAAAAAAAAAAAAAAAAAAAAAGACTACAGTTTGTTCCTGGGATTATTATTATGACTTCTAATTCTGTGTCACTTTTTCTTTTTGGTACAAGTAGTTGCATGGAATCTGCAGAAGGAAAGCGAATGAAACAAAAATATGAAGATATGCTCTCCTTGCTAGAAAAGTAAGCAACTTCTGGGATTGCGTTGGTCTGCAAATCGCACAGCCTCCACGATGCCTTTTGCAGCTCCTAGTTTGTGCAGATTCCTCAGTGGCTCTGAAGTATCACTGTGTGTTTTATGTTATAACCACAATATTTGTGAGTATGGTATTTCCGGGTTGCAGACACAGGGTCTCCGGTGGTATTCAGCTCTATTCTGGAAACAAATACTTTTCCAGTGTAGTTTTGCTGGGAGTGTGAACTAGCTCTAGGATTGGGGCGCTACTTGTGGTACTCCAAGATTGGAGTCATGGAACGTTGCAACAGCTGCTTACTAAGCAGAAAGCAACGGTGCATGCTGCACAAAGAGGAAATAAGTTAAAAAATACTTCCTGCATCATTTTATGGAGAAAGCATAAGAGTGAAAATTTTATATGACTTCAGAGTTGTTCCTGCCTTAAAGCTGAATGAGTCTTTCGTGGGCTTGGGGTCTGGAAACAGCCATTTCTTCTCCTGCCATTTGCTCTTTCTCCTGATTCAGGAGGCAGAACCAATTGTAGCAGTTCCGATTATGACTGTGATTATGCTTAGCATTGTTTCAGACAAATTAACTCATAGCACCTCTACTTGCCAAGTAACACACATTCCACCCCTTTTACCTCCAGAATAACTTCAAGTCCATCCACTCCTCTTTGTCTCCACCACCAGCATCTTCACAAGAGACTGGAACTTCTCCAGGCTGAACTGCTGCAGCGGCTTCCTAACAGTCCTTACTGCCTTCAGATCTGTTCCCCTCAGTACCCACATTGTTACCAAATCCAATAATGTCATCACAGCCACCACCAGCTGGGAGGCCTTGCAGTGGTTCTCCTAGCCTCCTTAACATGACATGAAAAGTCTTCCTTGCGGTGGTCCATGCCCCCCGCTCCCCGCCCCGCCGCACCATCACCTCCAGCCTCTGCCATGCTCTGTAGTTCTTGTTTCAAGTACTCAGCCATGCTGCTTCTCACCTCTACCCATTGGCCATGCCAGTAATGCTCACTGTCCCTTCGCCACCCAATCTCTGCCCATCCTCTGAGACTCAGGCAAGCATCCCTTCATCACCTCTCCTATGAAACCTTCCCTGACATTTTTCTTATCATCCCCAACCCTCCATCTCTGCCATTAGGTGCCTGATGCCCTGTACATTTCTTTAGCATTGCACCTGCTGCACTGTGTCAGGGTGATCTGTTTACCTGTGATCCTCACCATTAACTGCCTTTACTGTTAGGTACTTATCCATCATTTTTATCCCCCAATCCCAGCACATAGTAGGTACTCAGTCAGGGTGTAATGACTGAATGATGAACGTCCATAAGCTACATAAAGATTAATGTGAGATGGCTCATGCCTGTAATCCTAACACTTTGGGCAGCCAAGTTGGGCAGATCACAAGGTCAAGAGATCGAGACCATCCTGGTTAACACGGTGAAACCCCATCTCTACTAAAAATACAAAAAATTACCTGGCCGTGGTGGCATGTGCCTGTAATCCCAGCTACTCAGGAGGCTGAGGCAGGAGAATCACTTGAACCCAACAGGCGGAGGTTGCAGTAAGCCAGGATTGCACCACTGCACTCCAGCCTGGGTGACAGAGTAAGACTCCATCTCAAAAAAGAAAAAGATTAGTGTGAGAACAATTCTTCCCCTGTAATTTCTTCCAACATTTACTAAGACTAATCACAACTTCCTTATCCTCCTGAAAGGTGTTCTCATGGAGTCTTTCTCTTCTCTAGTTGAAGCAATGCTCCCTTTAGAAATTTGTGGTTACCCACAGAAGCTGATCCAGCCTGACTGGGTCACTGACTAGCAGCATCTTCAGTTCATGTTGCAGATAATGACCAGGCACTGGGGAGCGGGGAGGGGGCTTATGAGGTGGCTGTTGTCTCTGACCCTTGCAGGTATGAGACAAGACTTTATGAGGACTGGTGTTGGACGGTGTCAGAGAAGTCACAGTACAATCTTTCCCAACCACTTGTGAAACGTGACCCAGAGACGAGGGAGATCACTGTCAACTTTAACCCACAGGTCAGTCGGCTAATAGTAGCTCTCTTTTGGGTGCCTGAAGAACTTCTTTGGACTCGGTTGATTTCAAAGGCATAAAGATTTGTGGTTTTTTTTGACACAGAGTTTCACTCTTGTCACCCAGGCTGGAGTGTGGTAGTGTGATCTCAGCTCACTGCAACCTCCGCCTACTGGGTTCAAGCTATTCTCCTGCCTCAGTCTCCCACCATAAAGACTTTTTATAAGAACATGCAAAAGGCTGCTCAAAATAATTTGTACCCTGGATTTCTTTTGTGGGGTGAATCCTGGGGTATAATGTTTTATTAAGTTGTCCATGTTCACATTTTTCACTGGGGTTGCTCAATATTTTGCTTTGATTTTGCACAACAGGAAATATTGCAAAAGGTCACCACTCGTTTAGTAACAAACATAGCCCACCGAGCCTACCTTGAATACTTAACATGTCTGAAGGCCATTGGCTACATGCTGGAGGGCCAACCAAATGCATGTAAGACTTGGCTCCTGCCCTCAAGGAATGCATGGTCTAGTTGGGGGTCAGAACCTTTAACATGCAAAATTTTATCTTCTCTAGATGGCATATGGTAAATCCCAGCAGTGGCTTTGGAAATAAGACTCTAGATTAGACAAAATCAACTGGTGGTGATTTTGTCCTCCTGGAAACAGTTTTGTTTTGTCAAACGAGGCAGGAGTGCCAATGTCATTTAGTGGATAGATACCAGGGATTCTGCTAAACTTCCTACAATGCACAGGACAGTGTACCAGAACAGTGTTACTTGTCCAAAAATGTCAAAGTGCTGAGGTTGAGAAAGTATTTTAGATGATCAGAAGGGTGGAAGACCAGTGGGGACTATAGCAGCCACAGAAATTTTAATGCTGGAGAAAAATGATAACTACAGGTTAGTTTGTATCAAAAATAACATTACTCAGGTCGAAAAAACTGTATTGGCCACACTGAGCTAAAAGCAGTCACCTACATCTTCCCTGATGGCCTATGCTACAGGAATGCACTATAGATTGAGCTGAAAACCAACCTGATGGCATACTGGTGTCTTTCAAGAAAATTGCAAACATCACTTCCTCCTCTGCCATTAAGGTCAACAAGGAATATGGAGAATTAATTTCTTCACTTTGGCAAGACATGAGTCTGTTTAACTTGCTGAACTCCTTGGATCAATTTTATTGGCATTCACTGTGAGCAATATTGAGTAATAAATGCCTAGACAGATGAATATCTGGATTACCAAGCAGGCCACAGTCTCCATGTTGAAATATAGTAATTAAGTCCTTGATATAAGTCCTTGGTATAAGATATATTACTATATAGTAATTAAGTCCTTGGTATATGACCATACTTGGTCCTGTATTGAAGATGGACCAGCCTGTATGTACTCCAAGGGAAAGGACCTTATCTGTCTTAATGTGTAGCACATAGGGCGTACTTTATAGATGTTGGCAGGTGATGGAAAGAGGGAGAAAAGAAGAAAAAGGTGGGGGAGGGGTAAATATTAATACCTAAACTATAGTGTGAGTTGATGGGAGACAACTACAAGCTTAAGACGTCCAAGAAGAGCACAAACAGACCTCGACACACAGCTTCAAGCAGTGTGGCCATAGCTGGGGCTGTTAAGAATGAACAGTAACACACTTATCAGTAGAGAGGGACGTGATCAGAAATTTGCCCCTTTCGGGACAGGGTAAGAATTGTATAGGTTAATTTTTTCAAATTTATGTAAATCACTTAAATGATTTTAAATATCTTATTGTTGGGCATTTACATTATTTTACAGTTTCACCAGTCTGCATTTCATTGATTCTAGGAGACATCTTTTTACATATTTATATCTCTGAAACGGGAATGTTTATAGTTTAATGGAATGCATTTTTTCCTTTTTTCTTTTGTTGCACATAACAGTGAATCTTACAATTGATTACATCTTAAATTGGATAAAACATGGTATAAATAATGCTACAACAAACATCCCTAGTTTTTATTGTATGCGTTCTTGATTATTTCTATAGGATAAAAGCCCAGAAGTGGCATTTCTGGGCACAAGGGTATTCACATTTTGAGACTTTTCATGAATATTATCAACTTGTTCTTTAGAAAGATGAAACTCAGTCATTTTCCTGCCAAGAAGATACTGTTCGTTTCTTCAAATAGTTTCTAGACCATTGAACTAAAAAAAAAGAAACCTCAATGTAGTTCAATTTGCATTTATTTGATTACTGGTAAATTTGACTTTTTATCGTGTTCATTACTCATGTATATTGATTGTTCTATGAACTGCTTGTTCATGTTCTTTGCCCATTTACTAGTGGAAGTACCCTCTCTTCCTGTGAATTTGCTAGGATATTTAAGAAATATGTGACAGAAACTAAGAAATCTTTTCCAAATATTTTTGCCAGTTTAAATGGCCAAATATGTTGGCCATTTTTTGTTGATATTTTATGCACAAAAAAATTTATGTTTTATTTTGCGGTTTTATGTTTGGCATGACTTTTCTCTTCCCTATTATGTCAATAGCCACACATCTTTTTTTCATAATTTTCTTTTCACTTTATACAGTTAAATTTTTAATACCTATCTTGAGCTTACTTCCAAGAAAACTAGAGACTGAGTCCATTTCCCCACAAAATGGTTACCATTTCTCTGCATGCTAAGTAGGGTTTGCCCACTGGCGATGAAGAATTGGCCCAGAGCACTGGAAGGACAGCTAGGAGCCAAGTGTCTTTATATGAGGGGGAGACAGAACCTGGGGCCATCTGTTTCATCACCTGTACCTATGCCCGTCAGTCCTCATGGGTCCAGGTAGAAACATCAATAAATAAGGCAGGATGAAGAAGAGGGTGCCTGGAAACCCCTGTTGTCTTACTGGACCCTGTTGTTTCACTAGACTCTTTCTGCTTGGCTTCTTATTTCTTCAGTTGCTGCTAAATTTGGGACTCCACAGAAGTTCAAAGCTGCCTGGATGAGCTCCATTTCCTGACCTCCTAGCATGTTATGACAAGGGAATGCCAGCAGAGGGTTACAGAAGTTGTGGGATATTCCAAATGAATACACTGAATAATTAAAGTTTTATTATGGGCACCTTCTCTCAATCCTGTCAGTGACTCGCTATGACTGTTTCATTTGGAAAGAATGCCAGAGGTCTGAATTTGAGGCTTCTCACGAATGTCAGTAGCCCAGGCCAGACAATTCTCCCTTGGATGCATCCAAGGGTGATGGTCTAAAGGAGGAGACCACCCAGCACAGCTGGCTGGGCCAGTATGAGCCTATCATTTCCACAGCCACATTGCCCAAAGCACAGAAGGCAGAGCCCTCCCCTGTCATCATTCTTGTCTCTGTTCTTAGTCTTTCTTCTTCCTTATCATTTACAAATTTAGGAAACCTTGCTGCTTTCTGAGACATCTTCCTTCTGCCTGATACTTGATTTTCCTTTTCTGAGACTAGATTTAAGAAACTGATAGGAGCAGAACTTAAGAAGAGACCCAGAAGATCTTTGGGCCTCCTGGGATTGTTCAGTCCTTGACCAGTGCTGCAGATTATTCTTTATCACTGAATGACAGGCAATTGTGTTGCTTCTTTTCTCCAGCTGATATCAGTGCTGAAAGAAATGAGCTATCTTGAACCCAGAGAGATGAAACACATCCCAGAGACAGCAGTGGCCATGTTCTCCTCCAGGGATTTCTACCAGCAGCTTGTGGCTAATTTGGAGTTGATGGCAAATTGGTACAACAAGGTTATGAAAACTCTGCTGGAGGTGGAATTTCCATTAGTGGAGGAAGAGCTGCAAGATATTGATCTCCGCCTCAGAGCAGCAGAGGAGACTTTCAACTGGAAAACAGAAGGTAACAGGGCACCGCCTGAAGTCTGACAAAAGCATGGACATTCAGGGATCTATTAAGTTCATAGAACCTCAAATTATTCCCTGGTAATTTCATTTGGGTTTGAAACGAAAGTCTGTCTTCTCCTTTGATACCTGTCCAAGCAGAGAAGGCAAGAAGGGTTGGTATCCCTTTTCTTCCTTCTCTATGGATATAGTTGGTAAATTTAGAAAACCTTGCTGCCATGCACGTTGGAAGCTCAGAGGTTGCATAAGATCTCCTACAGTCTCCAGCATATATTGGGTGCTCCATGAGTGAGAGCTCTTACTATATTATCTTTGTTATTTAACTTCCTTAACTAGATTGTAAGCATCTTAAAGCAGCATACATTGACTTGTCTAGTATCCCTCAATTCAGTGAACATTCGTTGGTTGATTAGCATGGGCAGGGTACTGTGTGACAAGCTAGAGAGATTATGAGGTGTATGGGACATGGTCTCCACCCTCAAAGAGCTCACATTTAGTGGGGACCACAGACAGATATACAACCTAAGTTACATGGAGCCATCATACAGTTAAAGATAAAGTGTGATGAATCACAGGAGAAGGAGATTAATTCGAATTAGGGTCCTCAGAAGAGTTAAAGTTTGAAAAAAGAAAAGATCACAATTGATTCATGAAAGTCTTAAAATGCAATATTAAACAAGTTAGAACTTTATTTCATATACAAGAGGAAAAGACATTTTCAAAATTTAACACAATGAAAGTGCTTAAAACATTAAAAGAATGATTAACCCAAATAAGGTCATCAAGTCTCATTGGTATTTGGATATAAAACTGTATTTCCTAGCAGATGTGTCAGCTTTTGTGTGCTTGGTAAGTAAGTGTTACCTCTTTCTCTTCCCCCATAATCAGGATCATGGTAAGGGTTGGCTTTTTAATACAACTAGGAGGGAAAATATTGTGATGATAATGAAGTTACCTGCATAGAAAAGTCTTATAAAACTTGCAAGTATTAAATCCTTATCTTTCATAGCAACTAGCTTTAGCTGTGCCACTGCAGCCTATTTCAATTAATTCTGTTTCTTTTGGGGAGCAGGCATTTGGGATTATGTCACTCAAATCACCAGTAGTATTCATGATCTTGAACAAAGAATTCAGAAAACTAAAGACAATGTGGAAGAGATTCAAAACATCATGAAAACTTGGGTGGCTCCAGTATTTAAGAGAAAAGATGGAAAAAGGGAATCCCTTCTTTCTCTGGATGATCAGCATGATCGAATGGAAAAATATTACAATCTCATCAAAGAATCTGGCCTTAAGATCCATGCCCTTGTTCAGGTAATAACCCAGCCACTCAGGCACACATGCTATGAGTTTAGGGAAAGCATCAAAAAGTGTGTTTGAGCACAATAAGTGATTTGAAAATTAGGACAGTCAATAAATGTGGTGTCTTCTGGAGTCAAGGATTAGAGGTTTAGGCTGATTGCAAAAGACTAAAGCTAATATATAGGGCAAATGAAAAGTTACATTTTGGTATCAATGTGTTGAAATTATTACTATCTTCATGGTGACAACACTTAATTGTCACATGACTTCAGTCTCATACCTACCCCCAAGGGAACAGAAGAAGATGACCAGGGCAGAATCCTAAATTATCCACTGCACTAACCACCCGCATCCCAACTTAACCACACAACCTAGTGTGGTTGTCCAGCATCATCCTTATAAGCCAGCTCCATAGAGCGTAAAGAAATGAACGATTATCATGGTATCCCTAACTGTGTGTGATAAGAAAAAAATGCAGAGTACTGCACTTTATGCAGGAAAGCTGTGCCCTGCACTGTGGTCAGGGAAACTTTATGTCCCATCATCCAAGACTGAAGCTTCCTTGTGAACAATGGGAAAGGGTTATAAATGGCCACCAGCTCGAACCCTATGCAAGTAGCTGTAGGGCAGTGTCTGAAAAGCTGACTTCTGTGGGAAGCCACGAGTGAATCACAGTTGTTATCTGTGGATTATCTGTGGTTTGAAGCACAGTAAAAATGTTGAGCCTTAAGCTCTAGTGCTACTGGAATTAAAAGAAGATAATTACCCCAATTTTGTCTTTGAGAAATAGGGTCCCTCAATTTGATTTGATTTTTAACCCCTTCTGTCCCCATATCAGTAGCTGTTGTAGAACCCAGGCATCCACTTTTAATTCATCTTTCTTTCATCGAACCATTCATTTATCCACTCATTTACCCATCCATCCATCAGCTGTATTTCCATAGCTGTCCTGGGCACTATATTGAATATCAAGAAAATGTAAGATATAGTCCCTGCTTTGAAGTAGAAGAAAAACATCAGGCAAAAACAAGAAACTACTTAAGATTTTAAAAGTTTGAAATCTATCTATGATCTATCTATCATCTGTGTATCTATCTATGTGATGACATATGCTCAAATCCCTGCTCTTGAAAGTCAGAACGAGAAAAAATTTAGACAACTAAATTGCCAAATTAGTGAAACACACACAGTGACCTAGAAAAACTATGTATTATAACATTTTAATTATCCAGGGGTCAACCAGAAAATAACCAAAAATGACCACAAGCCAAAATACTTACCACAAAAGTCTCTAAAAGTTCAGACACTTTAATAATATCTCTTATTACAACACAATAATAGTAGTTGATAGTTATCTAGTATCTACCATGTATTACATGCAGTGCCAAGCACTGTCCTAAGCACTGTCCATTTCATTTAATTCTCAATAAAATCAGATACTTCCATTATTATTTTATTGATGAGAAAACCAAGGCACAGAGAGGTTAAATTGTCTATAGCTGCCCAGCTAATAGGAGGCAGAGCTGTCTAACTGTAGCTCTGCATTTATCCAGTATATTACACAACCTCCAGCATAGTCACAAAGGTCCCTTAGGTCAAATATAAAACTTAGTAATTAGGCCTTAAATAATATTTGCCTTTTGATAACTTAAATATTATTAAATAAAAATCACTGAACAGAAGCTCCACAAACAAAAGCAATTTTTCATATTTTTCTGCTAGTTGGTACATAGTTGGTGCTCAATAAAATGTGCTAAATGAAAAAATATATATATATTTTGAGACAGTATCTGGCTTTGTTGCACAGTCTGGCATGCAGTGGCATGATCTTGGCTCACTATACCCTGACCTGCTTAGCTCCAGGGATCAGGCAATCCTGAGTTCAAATCCCTGGTCTCAAGCAATCCTCCCACCTCAGCCTCCTATACAGCTGGAACTGCAGGCATGTACCATGAACCCTAGATAATTTTTAAATTTTTTTGTAGCGATGGGGCTCTCACTATGTTGCACAGACTGGTCCTGAACTCCTGAGCTCAAGCAATTCTCCCACCTTGGCCTCCCAAAATGCTGGGATTACAAGCATGAGCCACTGCACATGGCCAAAAGAAATACATTTTTAAAAATCATATTCTATCTATACATTTTTAAAAATCATATTCTATCTATCTTCATATATATAATTTTACAAAAATGTAATCATTATGCACTATAGTTCTGTCATGTGATTTTTAATTTCAATCAATTTTAGGGAACAGTTGGTTTTTGGTTACAGGAATAATTTCTTTATTGGTGATTTCTGAGATTTTGGTGCACCCATCACCCGAGCAATGTACACTGCACTCAATTTGTAGTCTTACCCTCACTCCCTCCCATCCTCTCCCCCAGTCCCCAAGTCAATTGTAGTATTCTATGCCTTTGCCTCCTCAGAGCTCAGTTCCCACTTATGAGTGAGAGCATACAATATTTGGTTTTTCATGTCTTAGTTGCTTCACTTAGAATAATGGTCACCATTTCCATCCAGGTTGCTGCAAATGCCATTATTGCATTCCTTTTTATGGCTGAGTAGCATTCCATGGTATATGTATGCCACAATTTCTTTATTCACTCATTGACTGATGAGCATTTGGGCTGGTTTTGTAAATGTGCTGCTATAAACGTGCATGTGTGAGTATCTTTTTCATATAATGATTTCTTTTCCTCTGGGTAGATACCCAGTAGTGGGATTGCTGGATCAAATGGTAGTTCACTTTAGTTCTTTAATGAATCTCCACACTGTTTTTCCTAATAGTTGTGCTAGTTTACATTCCCATCCACAGTGTAAAAGTGTTCCCTTTTCACCACATCCACACCAACATCTAATATTTGTTTATTTGTTTGATTATGGCCATTCTTACAGGAGTAAAGTGATATTGTATTGTGGTTTTGACTTGCATTTCCCTGATCATTAGTGACGTTGAGAATTTTTTTATGTGTTTGTTGCCCATTTGTATATCTCCTTTTAAGAATTGTCTGTTCACATCTTTAGCCCACTTTTTGATGGGATTGTTTGTTTTTTTCTTGCTAATTTGCTATAACTTGATTTTTAAAACAGTGTACCCGATAACTGTCTAGGTCACTAATTATTTTTCTACAATATCATGCATGATGTTTAATTGTATGGATGCACCATGATTTGACTAACTCATCCCACTGTTGGATATTTGGGTACAGTTGGTTATTCATTTATTACAGTTGTAGTATAATATACATGCAGTACAATGTACAGACAAGTATACATAGAGTTCAGTGAGTTTTTTACAAATGTATACACTCAGGTAGCTATCACAATACAGAACATTTGTGATGACCCTAGAAAGTCTGCCTGTCCCTCTTTCCAACCAGTATATCCCCATTCTCCTACCAGCCTCAATCATTGATTAGCTTTTTGTCAATATAGAGTAGATTTGTCTTTTCCTATGAATTGAATGATATATCATGTTCTCTTTTGTGTCTGCCTTTTTAAAAACTTAGCCCAGTGTTACTAAGATTTATCCATATTTTTGCATTTATTATGAGTCTAATTCTTTGTTTTGCTGGAATTCCATTGTATGAATGTAACAGAATTTCTTCCTCCAGTCCCCTAATTATGGCCTTTGAGTTATTTCTAGTTTCTAGTATAAATAAAGCTCCTATGTACAGTTTGATATAAGTTATTTCATGGACATATGTTTTCACTTCTCTTGAGAATTGCCAGGTCATCAGTAGGCATATGTTTAATGTTTGTAAGTAATAGCCCAGCAGTTTTCAAAAGTGATTGTGTAATTTATACTCCCAGTGGCAGTGTAATAAAGTTCAGTTGCTCTACCTCTTCACTAAATTGTGGGTTTGTGTTGTGGGTCTTTAAATTTTTAATATTTTAGTCAGTGTATGCTGGTATCTCACTGAAATTTTAATTTGTCTTTCTCTGAAGATTTATACTTTTGAATATTTTTTCATATGCTGATTGGCCAATTATATGAATTCTTCTATGAAGTGTCTAAGTCTTTTTCTAATTTTAAATTGGATTGTTTGTAGTTTTAGGAATCCTTTATAGCTTCTGGATACACATCTTTTGACAGATGTGTATTGTGAATATCTTCTCCAAATTGGTGGTTTACCTGTTTCCTTATTGATATATTTTTGTGAGAAACAGTTTTAAATTTTCATGTAGTGTGATTTCCCTTTTCTCCTCTGTAGTTAGTAATTCTGAGTCCTAAGGAAACTACCCCAAAGATTGCAAATAGTTTTTTTATTTTTTCTGTTTTAACTTTTTTATTCAGGAGTATCATCTGTCTTGAATCTTTTTTTTTTTTTTTTTTTTTTTTTTTTTTTTTTTTTGAGGCAGACTCTTGCTCTGTCACCCCAGCTGGAGTGCAGTGGCGTGATCTCGGCTCACTGCAACCTCTGCCTCCCAGGCTCAAGCGATTAACCTACCTCAGCCTCTTGAGTAGCTAGGATTACAGGTGCGCACCACTGTGCCAGCTAATTTTTGTATTTTTAGTAGAGACTGGGTTTCACCATGTTGGCCAGGCTGGTCTTAACTTCTGACCTCAAGTGATCTACCCACCTCGGCCTCCCAAAGTGCTGGGATTACAGGTGTGAGCTACTGTGCCTGGCCCTTGAATCAATTTTTATTTAGGAAGTTACAGAAGTTGAGTTCATTGTTCTCCATATTAACATCTGATTGTTCCCATACCATTACAAAAATAACTTTTCCTATTGAATTTTTTGGCACCTTTGTTGAAAATTGATTCATTGTATAAATGTGACTGCAAAATATATATGGTAGAAAATACCAATGCCACCCATTCTTGATTATTGATCGAGAGAATTGATTATTAATAAATCTTAAAATCAGGCACTATATGTCCTCCAACTTAGTTTTTCCTTTTCAAGATCATTTTGACTAGTATAGTTCTTTGTATATCCACATAAATTTTAGATTCAGCCTGCCAATTTCTAGGGGGAAAAAAACTAGATGTGATTTTGATTGAGATTACATTAAATCTGTAGATTGATTTGAAGAAAATGAAGACTTCAACAATATTGAATATAACAATTCATGAACATAGTATCTTGCTCTACTTAGTTAAGTCTCTAATTTTTCTCTGCAATGCTTTGTAGTTTTTAGTGTAGAAGTCTCACACATTTTCCATTAAATCTATCACTAAGTTTTTTGTTTGCAGTTCTACCATAAATGGAATTGTTTTATTATTTTCCAATTACTATCAAGTAGTGTATAAAAGTATAATTGATTTTTACATATTGATATTCTGTGATCTTTCTAAATTTATTGGATGTAGTAATTGCTTTGTAAATTTAGTATGATGATCGATGTAAATAAGTCATTTGCAAATAGAGACAATATTACCTCTTTATTTCCAATTTTTATAGTTTTGTTTTCTTTTTGTCCTTATTGTTTTGGCTAGAACCTTCAGTATAACATTGAAGTGGTGAGAGTAGAAATGCTCACCTCATTTCCAATTTTTTGGAGATACATTTAGTAATTCACCATTAAATTTTTAGCTGTAGGATTGTGTGGATGTTCTTTATTAGACACAGGAAGACCCCTTTTATTCCTAGTTGGCTAAAAGAATTTCATTATGATTAACATTGAATTTTATTACATGATTTCTCTGTATATTCTGAGGTCGTTATATAAGTTTACCCCTTTATTTTGTTAATGAGTGCATTGTTTCTTTTTTGTTTAATGTTAAGCCAATTTTGCATTTCTGAAGTAAACACTCGGTCATGTCATATTAATCTTTTTATGTATTATAGAGTTTGATTTGATAATTTTAAAATATTTTTGTGCATGTGTTTATGAATGACATTTATCTTCTATTTTTCTTTTGTTGTTCTTGTTTTGGTGTTAAGATTATGCTAGTCTTATCAATTGAGTTGGGAAATATTTTCTCTCTTATTTTCTGAAAAAGTTTGTGGAAGGTTGGTCTCACCTCAACCTTAAATGTGTGACAGAATTCACCAAGGAATACTTCTGGACATGGAGGTTTCTTTTGGGGAAAGTATTTAATAATGATTTCTTTGGTAGGTGAAAGATTATTTAGAGTTTTGCAAAATGCCTTTATTAGTTTTTGCAAGTTATTTTTCTCAACAAGCATTTTCATTTTATCTATGTTATAAAACTTAATGGCAAAAATTGTTCATAATTATGTCTTCTTATCATTATGTGTTTATGGGATCTGTAGTGCTGCTTCCTTTTTCATTCCTAATATTGGCAATTTAGGAATTGCTTATCTGTTTTTGGCCTCTTCTCTATATGTAATGTATTATTTATCTCAGGCTGGTTTTAATAGATTCTTTTTTCATCTTTGATATTTTTCATCATGGCAATAATATTCCTAAGTTGGTTTTCATTGTGTTCTTCATCCTTGGAGAGTGTAAGTTTCTTGCAACTCTTTTCACTAAATTTTGTGAAATTATGACTTGTTTTTATTGGCCAGTTCTGCTAGAATTTTTTCTTTTTCTTAATTTTATAAATCTTTTCAAAGAACCAAATTTTGACGTTGCTAATTTTCTCCATTCACGTTTTTTTCTAGTTTGTTAGTTTCTGTTTTCTATTATTTCATTCAAGTTGTTTTCGAGTTAGTTGCTTATGTTTTTAGCCTCAGGATATAAACTTAGGGTCTTGATTTTAAGCCTTTCTTTTAAATACAGGCATCTGTTGATACTAGTTACCCTTTTAGTAGTGCTTTAAAATCATTCCACAAATTTGATCTAACTCATTTGTATATTATTCAGTTTTAAATGTTTCTTTCTTTCTATTTTTTTTTTTTTTTTTAAACAGAGTCTTGCTGTCTTGCTCTGTCCCCTAGGCTGGAGTGCAGTGATGCTGTCTCAACTCATTGCAATTTCTACCTCCCAGGTTCAAGTGATTCTTGTGCCTCAGCCTCCCAAATAGCTGGGATTACAGGGATATGCCACCATGCCCGGCTAATTTTTGTGTTTTTAGTAGAGATGAGGTTTTGGCCAGGCTGGTCTCAAACTCCTGGCCTCAAATGATCCACCTGCCTTGGCCTCCCAAAATGCTGGGATTACAGGTGTGAACCACCATGCCCAGCTCTTGTTATAACTTATTTTACTTAGTGGTCATTTTGAAGTTTGTTGTTTAATTGCCGTATATTCAGAGCTTCTCTGGATCTCTTTAAAAATTTGTATCTAATTTAATTCTGTTGTGCTCAGAGAATATACTCTGTAAGCTTTCAATCTTTGGGAATTTACTGATACTTGTTCCATGACCCAGAATATGGTCTATCTTAGTGAGTGTTCCTTGGAGACTTGACAATAATGTTTATTCTCCTTTTGTTGGGGGTAGTGTTCTAGAAATACAAATTAGTTCAAAGCAGTTGATAGCATTGTTGTGATCTTTTGCAGGCTATTTGTCGTATCAGTTACTGAAGGTAGAGTGTTAAAATATCCACTTACAATTTGGGATTTGTCTATTTAAATTTTAGTTCTGTTAGATTTTTTTTTTGTCACAGGTTTGAAGTTAGTTCTACTATAATAATTACAACTTTCACATTTATAATTTTTATAAATGTGTAACATTTTATCACATTTATAATTATTATAACATTTATTATTATAACTTCCTGATTAATTGACCATTTTGTAATTATGGAATTCTCTTTTTATTTCTAACATTACCCCCTTTTTTGAAGTCTATTTTTTTCTGATAAAAATTTAGCCTTTCCTTTCTGATTCATTATTCTTACTTTTTGTATTTTTCATCTTTTCCCACCATTTTAACTTCAACCTATTTGTTTCCTTGGATTGAAATTTCTTGTCTTTATAGTCAACATATAATACAAATTGACTTTTTAAAGTCTAACAACTCTGCCTATTCATTGGAATGCATAGACTATTTACATTTAATGTAAGTACCCGTATGGTTGAATTTAGCTCTACTAAATTTTGCTATTTGTTTTCTATTTGCATCATTGCTTTTTTGTTCCTCTGCTCTTCCATTCTCACCTGCTTGTTGGGTAGTTATATATTTTTTAGTATTCTATTTTAATTTCTCAATTGGCATTTCAGCTTTACCTTGTTGCATTACATTTCTAGTGGTTGTTCCAGGTTTCAGTATGCATCTTCAGCTTATCATGATCTACATAGAGTTTTCCCACAGAAACCTTGCCAAAGTGTGGTGTAGTGGTGTAATTTAACCTCTCACCTATGTTATAGTTTTTACTTTAAAAATATAAGAAAAAATTTTTACAATTTTTTTTTTTTTTTTTTTTTTGGGACGGAGTTTCGCTCTTGTTGCCCAGGCTGGAGTGCAATGGCGCGATCTCGGCTCACCGCAACCTCCGCCTCCTGGGTTCAGGCAATTCTCCTGCCTCAGCCTCCTGAGTAGCTGGAACTACAGGCACGCGCCACCATGCCCAGCTAATTTTTTGTAGTTTTAGTAGAGACAGGGTTTCACCATGTTGACCAGGATGGTCTTGATCTCTTGACCTCGTGGTCCACCCGCCGCGGCCTCCCAAAATGCTGGGATTACAGGCTTGAGCCACCGCGCCCGGCCTACAATGTTTTATATTTACCCACATACTCATGACTTTCAGGCTTGTTATTTCCTTCTATTGATGTAAATTACCATCTGGGATTATTTCTCTTCAGCCTGAAGAAATTTATTTAATAATTCTTCAAGTTCAGGTCTGCTTATGAGACATTCTCTCAGTCTTTGTTTATCTAAAAATGTCCTTATTTCATCTTTGCTTTTAAAGGACAGTTTCATTGGGGACACATTGTGTATAGATAGTTTTTTTTTTTTCTTTATGAAGTTATTTTATTATCTCCTACCCCCCAATGCTTTTTTTTTTACAAGAAGCCAGTCATAATTTGTATCTTTGTTTCTCTATATGTAATATATTATTTATCTCAGGCTGCTTTTAATAGATTCTTTTTTCATCTTTGATATTTTTTCAGTGTGACGATAATGTTTCTGAGTTGATTTTCATTGTGTTCTTCGTGCTTGGAGTTAGTAAGTTTCTTGAAACTCTTTTCACTAAATTTTGTGAAATTATGATGTTCTTGTCTGCTAAAATTTCAACATCTATGTTATTTTCTGAGTCTATTTCTTTTCTTTTTTTCCTCTTTAATGAGACAGAAGTTTAATTTCTCTCACATAAAATAGGTTAAATGAGTAGGCTTTCCAGGGTTAGTATGACAATTATGAATCAGAGACCTACCCAGATTATTTTCTGAATTTGTTCTTAGTGACTGTTTTCTCTCCTGGTTAAATATCACATTTATCTGCTTCTTTTTATGTCTAGTAATTTTTTTTTATTATGTGCTAGACTTGTTGAATGCCACTTAAATGCCACTTGAGAATCTGGATTTTTTACCTTTACAGAGTTTGAGTTTTGTTTTGGCGGCCACTAATTTACTGATGGATCACCTTGGTCCTGTTGAGGCTCACTTTTTAAGGATCTAATGAGGACTTACTCTGGAATTGAGCTGCTCTAATTCTAATTCATGGTGTTTCCAAGGTCTCAACTGAATTCCTGGGTTATCTGCAAGGTTGCTTCATTATTTCTGATATAACTGTAACATTCTCCAACACTCTACCACCTACATAATTTCCATTCAGCTTAGAGCCCTCTGCAACTATTTTTCACCAGGTCTTACAGAGCCTAGCTCTAAACATACATAGCTGATTCCTCGGTTACACTCAGGAGAACCCGGCCACCACAGCAGCACCAAACTCCAGATTCTGTCTTCTCTGCTCATCAGCATGGATGCTCTACCTGAGCTCCACTAACCTATGCCATAGTTTGGAAAGGGTCTTTGGGTAGAAAGCCATGTGGTGGTGAGGCTCACCTTGAGTATGTCCCTTCTTTCGAGGATCACATCCTCATTCTGTCTGTTATTCAGTTACCCAAACTAATTATTTCTTTATTACTATCAGTTCTATGTTTGTTTGCAGAAGAACAAGTACAATCTGACACTTTTCTGTTGTGGTTAAAATCAGAAACTCAGAGTATTTCTTCCTACTTCATAGAAAATTCCAACCTGTTTGTTTCTTAGACTGCAGTAGATTTGAGGCGGTAAACAAAGGTGAAAGATATAGATATTACGTTGATAGCTTGACAACCAGAAAAGGTAGAACAATTATACAAAGCAGTCATAAACGCTAGAAGTTATTTAATGTAGAAGCAAACAAGTGTACACATTGTAACACCTGAGAGCAACTCTGTATTGTCACCATGTTGTGAATTGCATGAAGATGGACTTTAAGTCATGAAGAACATACATCTTAAATCTACTTAGGAAAGAAAGGTGTGGGTATTGCATCTTAGAAATTGTAGAGTTGTTTTATCTAAAAGCAAGATGATGAGATTATTTAAATCCAGGGGGATTTATAACATGGCAATACATCCTAAAGGGGTAAATGTGAGTCATCTAGAAATGTTACTTCTGCAAGTTAGTTCCTGCTTTCTCTAAAGATATTAGATAACTGGAAAACTGCTGTAAAAAGTGTTAATAATGCAAATAATGAAAAGTAAATGGGATGTCTATACTTGGCATTGCTGAGCATTTAGGCTTCCTTTCCTTGAAGCCCCAACCTTGTTACCATGGTGATGCTTGGCCACCAATAGGTCAAGAGTGAGTGTATCATGTAAAAGAGAAGGTAGGGAGGGAGGAGGGGAGAGAGAGAGAGAAACATTTTTTATTTGTATGCATTTTCTAAATTACTCAGTATGATTGAATGCCAACTGCAAAACACTTCAGCTCATTTCTGATCATTAGCCAGAAAATGCTTTGCTTCTTTGAACCTCAAGTTTTTATTAAAATGTGAATCTTAATGCTATCTACCCTTAAAATTCCTTCCTCTGCCTACCCTAACTTCTGCCCTGATGCAGCTTCCTCCACAGTATATCAACCAACGCTTAAGAAGCACACATTGCATCCATCAGCATTGCTTCTGAGAAGCTGGACCAACCTCATCCTCCTTCCTCAGGGACAGGTTGACCCCTATATTCCCGTCATGGACTAACTTTGCTGTCCTTTCAATCAATGGTAATACTCGTTAGGCAGAGTGGATTCGATACACATCTAATAACAAATTTTCCACAAGAGGGTTTTTTCTCTGTGTGTTTTTTTTATTTTGACTGTTGATTATGCCAGTTTTTTCATGCTATTAAACAAGGTTTTTATCCTTTCTTCTTTCTTTTATAGGAAAACCTGAGTCTATTTTCAGCAGACCCAACCTCCAGTATCTGGAAGACTTATGTTAACTCTATTGACAATATGTTGCTGAATGGATTCTTTCTTGCCATTGAGTGCTCCCTCAAGTATCTCCTGGAAAATACTGGTACTTACTGGTTGATGGATGCGGGTTATTATTGGAAAGATAACAACAGTAACATTTGTTGAATTATATTGAAGAGCAACTGAGTGCTCTGAGACTTTTCCCAAAACATTGTAGACATTTTGTGAATGACACACAGTATAATAGAAAAGGTTTTGAACTTCTAAATTGTTCAAAAACAAAAGATTTCTGATGCTTAAAATTAGATAATAAACCAAGCTGTAAGATAGTGACACACATGGCAAAAGCATAAAAGCGAATTCCATCTAAATCAAGCTTCAGTAAAGAGGAGTGACCAAGTTAAGCAGCAGGAAGCACTGCTGGTAATGAAGGCAGAAAGCTTCATCCAAGCTTGACTTGGATGGGGCAATGGGTGGGGACATTCTGTGCCTTCAAGCTTCATGTGCTTGATCTCTGTAGCCTTTTGAGAGCACAAGGAGATTGTGGCAGTCAGGTTAAATGGAAGAAACACGTTTTTCTGAGTGAAAGAGTCACACAAGAAGCAGAAGAGGAGGTAATTTTCAGAAGAAAAATAAATGTTTAGAACATAATGGGCATTCTTTGTAGCTTTTAAAAAATAGTTAAGGGCTTTGAATTTTTAGTGGATAAACTGGGGTAAGGTGCACAGAGTTAAAGATACAGAAAGGGCTAACCTTGGCTAGGAAATGATGAGATGGACAGGGCAGAAGAGTTTAGGAGTAAAAGTTGAATTAAACTTTCACATTCTAGCAGATCCTGTGTTGCTTAGCAAGGAACTTATGGAAATTTGTCAAAATGAAAAGGCAGAGGTAAATATTTTGAAAGTAGAGGATGTAAGTAAGATGAGAGCTTTTAAGAACTCAAGGATCAAAATGAAATACCGATATAAAATAAATAGTCCAGGGCCAATGTCCAGATATCCAGCGCATAAAGGAGACTACATGCAGACACCTAGGTTGAGAATACAGAGAGAAGCAAGGCCCAGCACCAAGTATAGCCCCAGTGGCCATCCCCATGGTCTTGATAGATAGAATGGTTGAGGTGTGAGGCATGGTCTTTGCTTGCAGGATACAGGGGTGCTCCAAACTAAGGAGATCAACAACAGGACTCAGGAAATCCAGCATAGTTAGCAAGGTGGGAGATCATCTTCCAGAACCTGGGAGCAACAAGCCAATGGGGCATGGAACACGGGCACAATGTCTGGACAACTGGCTCTTATAGACCAACACTGATGGTGTTCACCTTAGTGAACTGACCAAACCTCTTCTTATGCTGGAAGTTCAGGGGGCTTCATCACTCATCCTTCCATAGAGAATCTAGGAAGGCACCCCAGCCATACTTGGGTGCAGGCAAGGTACTAGAAATGGTACCTTAATGGCTCCATCCTTGACCAGTGGCTGTCTGGTCTCTCCTGATCTGGTCTCTCCTGATCTGGGCTGTCTGATGTGTCATGTGTCCACTTGTGGGAAGGACAGAGTGGGACCAAGGAGATGGAGAGAAAAGATGGCAGTCTTTTTCCAAGATTACCAAAGTGTCTGTCCTTTTGTGGAAAAAAGAGAGCAGGGAACACATTTTCTTCACAATATAGAAGCCCTTCACATTCTCCTTTGAATGGGCAGGAGCTAAATTTAGCAGCTGTCTGAGCTGAAGCACTATAGATAAAATTTAAAAGGCACTGGTTATCTAGGGGGAAGCAAAGGAGCCTAAAGGGGCCTCTGAGAAGAAAATCATGGTGACCCCTTACAGTGGCTGAGTCGGATGGCTTTTTCACCCTAGGTCTACCTTACCGTTTTGTTTTCTTGTGTCTGGTCAGGCCCGCAATAAATGAGGATAAGGCCCTGGAAAATTGTAGAGACACAGGATGGAAGGCACCTGTCCACCAAACTGAAACATTCACCTTGGACTGTTACTTGGAGGGGAGCCTACAGCAGGGGGGGTACTTCTATGACATTGTTGAAAGCATTCCCAAGACTTGGGTTGGTCTTCATGTCATCTGTCAACCCAAACCCTGCATACGTTTTATGCTTCCCACTCCATAGAGAAATGTTCTTCATCCTTTTACCTAGTAAAATGATTTGTGTGTGCCAAGATTGGAACCAGGATAATCTGCTTTGGATGATAATTACATTGGCGTTACATCCAATTTAGAGATTACAGTCCCATGTCAACATACAGGACAAAAATCTCATATAGTCAAAACATTTCTTTCAAGTCTTTTGAATTCTGCATACTATACGCAACCTTATCTATTAATTTATAAGTAGATAATATGTATATTAATGCAGAATATGTCATGAGTACATATATAAAATAAATATGGGTGATTTTATAAACTGTACTATTTTATAAAGTTATAGTAGTTTTTATAAACTATACTATTTTATAAACTTATATAATTACTTTGTTATAGGTAAATTTGTATTCCTGTAAGTTAAATATTGGGACTCTCCTGAGTCCAATAGTGCACATTTGTCATCCCTCCAGTTGTGAAGGCAAGGCCCTAGTTTTACATATTTCGAGGATCCTGCAGTATTTTAGTTAGGGTGAATGGCTAAGCTGTGGTAACAAAAACTCTATCACCAATATGGTTTAAAGGACAAAGAAGTCTACCTTTGAAAGCAAGAGTCCAAGATGGGTGTTCCAGTTTGGTGGGCAGATTCCTTCCATCCTGTGGCTCCATTCTTCAGGGCCTTGTCCTCATTTCCAGGGTTGAGTTGACTCACTGCCATGTCCAGTTCTAGTCTGGTAGAGGAGAAAGAGAGTTAGTATAGAGAAGGGTCTCCTGTAATTTCAGGAGTCCCAGCCCACAAGTGGTACCATCACATCTTCCTAACATCGACTGGTGAGGAAATTTCATTGCCACACCTGTCTGCAAGCAGGGCTGGGAAATCTGGTCAAATCCCAGTTATCACTCTATTTCTAGGAAAGAAGACAACAATGGATTTCAGTGAACATTCTCTTGCTACCCACAGTATTCAGTCCTTAACAGGCTCCTAAATATGTCTACAGTCAAAAAGTCATATAAAAATAAGTGGTTATTGATAAAAGTTTAAGCATATATCTTGTACCTGGAACATCTTGCTCTGTTATATTTTGATTTAAATTTAGCAAGGCAAGTTGACCTAGTAAGTAATCAGGGATTTGTTAATTATTCATACTGTTTTTAAAATGTTTATCACTGCAGGACCACAGCAATAAATTAAGTTGTTTCTTAGAAAAGGAGCAGAATAGGCAGAATTGTAATTTTTCTTTGTAGTTGGTGTCCGTACATCATTGACAAGCTTGGCCGCTTTTGCCTAGTGGTGACCAGTGTGGATAAATTGTGCCTAGGAAGAAATAAGCTGCTTCC
This sequence comes from Sapajus apella, assembly GCF_009761245.1. Classification (NCBI taxonomy): domain Eukaryota; kingdom Metazoa; phylum Chordata; class Mammalia; order Primates; family Cebidae; genus Sapajus; species Sapajus apella. Next base: position 21,624,796 of record NW_022436952.1, on the reverse strand, counting down.
AAGAAATGGGCTTTGAAAAATCAACCTCTTCTCATCTGGGCGTTGTGGCTCACGCCTATAATCCCAGCACTTTGGGAGGCTGAGGCGGGCAGATCACAAGGTCAGGAGTTTGAGACCAGCCTGTCCAATATGGTGATACCCCGTCTCTACTAAAAATACAAAATTAACTGGGCATGGTGGCAGGCACCTGTAATCCCAGCTACTTGGGAGACTGAGGCAGGAGAATCGCTTGAACCCAGGAGGTGGAGGTTGCAGTGAGCCGAGATTATGCCCCTGCTCTCCAGCCTGGGCAACAGAATGAGACTCCACTCTGTCAGAGAAAAAAAAAAAAAGAAAAAGAAAAATCAACCTCTTCTCAACCAGAGGCTGAACTGTCCCCAAGAGGCATCTGAAAATGTAGAAGGGGAGTATGGCTTGGGCTGATCCAGCACTAGACTGTGCTCCATGAAGACAAGGAAAGTAAATATCCTGCAGTACCCAGGAGAGCTTTGCACCAGAATTGGCCTATTCAAATGTCAGTGGTTCCCCAGTTGAGAAGCCCTGCAAGACTATCACCCTCACATTGTATGGGATGTAAACGGATTTTTACATTTCCATTTCCCTACAGTCTAGCAGCTTATCTAAAGGAAAGCATTCCTCTAGGTGCTTTTAAAACACTTCTCTACTTTGATCCGCTCTTTGTTTTGTTTGCTTGTTTTCTGTGTTTTTCAGAGTGTAAGGCAGGACTTACCCCAGTATTTGAAGCACAACTGACTCTAGCCATCCCAGAGCTAGTTTTCTATCCGTCTCTGGAGTCTGGAGTAAAGGGGGGTTTCTATGACATTGTTGAGGGTCTCATCACCAGCATTTTTGGGATCTCATCTCTGGTGCCACGGCTTTCCCCACGAAACGGCTCTCCTCACTATCAGGTACTGAAGCTGCAGCCATCCTGCCCTCCACCTGTGTCTCCTCCAGCCAAATCTCGAACTTCGGGCCGCGCACTGGTGTAACCTGCCTGCTGTTGTCTCGCTTCCCCAGGTAGACCTGGACGCCATGCCAGTTTTGGCAAACATGCGGCGCACACTCATGGAGAGAGTCCAGAGGATGATGGGCCTCTGCTGTGGCTATCGGAGCACCTTCAGCCAGTATTCCTACCTCTATGTGGAGGACCGGAAGGAGGTTCTGGGTCAGTTTCTGCTGTACGGGCACATCCTCACTGCAGAGGAAATTGAAGACCATGTAGAAGATGGCATCCCGGAGAACCCTCCCCTCCTTTCTCAGTTTAAAGTGCAAATCGACTCCTATGAAACGCTCTATGAAGAGGTGTGCAGGCTGGAGCCCATCAAGGTGTTTGACAGCTGGATGAAAATTGATATTCGACCCTTTAAGGCATCTCTGCTGAATATTATTAAGAGGTGGAGCCTCCTGTTCAAACAACATCTTGTGGACCACGTCACTCACAGGTACTACAGTTGTTTTCACTTTCTTCTGGCATGCTAGGCTGCGAGGAACACTGTTTTTAATGTTTTTCATATTTTTCTCCACGGGCATGTTGGTTAAATTAAAAATTAAGACAGCAGCTGGGCACTGTGGCTTGCGCCTATAATCCCAGCACTTTGGGAGGCCAAGGCAGGTGGATCTTGAGATCAGGAGTTCGAGACCAGCCTGGCCAATATGGTGAAACCCTGCCTCTACTAAAAATGCAAAAATTAGCCAGGAGTGGTGGCGGGTACCTGTGGTCCCAGCTACTGAGGAGGCTGAGGCAGGAGAATCACTTGAACCTGGGAGGCAGAGGTTGCAGTGAACCAAAATCATACCACTACACTCCAGCCTGGGCAACAGAGTGAGATGTCATCTCAAAAAAAAAAAAAAGAGAGAAAACAATTAAGACAGCTGGTCAGAGGTTCTAGGCTTTTGGACACCCTGGTAACTTACGTCCTGCCCTTTTCTTTGTTCACCAGATAAACCCTCTTTGTTTTGTTTTCCATTTGACATCCAGTGTGTGAAAGACATGTGGTTGAGTGGTAATGTTAGAGACAATAATAGCAGATCAAGCTCCCTTCACAGCCCCATGTGATCCCTTTAAGCTTGGGAAGCAGAGGGGTTCTAATGAGCCTCTTTGTTTTACTTCTACCACTTACTCCTTGTCTCAGATTATCCAACTGGGCAATGTGGACGTCATCGAAACCCCACGCTCCTGACTGCCTGTCTGTGGCATTCACTGTGTGACAGGCTGGATATGAAACTCTGGTCTGTCCTACTGAGACCTAGACTACGCAGCCCAGCAGTAGTCTCTCTAAGCCAGAGTATCATCCTCTGAATGAATAATCCATGAGGCCAACAGTCCCCTGGTCACTTTACCTTGGCCTGGTCCCCAGAGACCCAACACAATTAGAATCTCGACCCCCATCTCAGAATCCACTGGGGGAGCACCAGTCCCTCTGCACAGCGAACACCCTTTGGAGGGCTGGACGACACTGTGGGGAGGCCAACCTGACCCTGTCCTTAGTTTCGTGCTGATTTTGCTTAACGCTGCCACTGCCTTGCTTCATGATCTGGAGCCATAGGCAGAAAGAAAATGACAACATCGAGAATTTTATCTATCTACAGATAAACTTTGAGAGACTTTCCAGGGGTAATGTTCGATCACCCTAGGAAACCCCAAGAACGCTTTGTGGGGATGTCTTAAATATGGCTTCCTGGGTATTCTTCCACATTCATGAAAGCTTTTGTTCCCCGAGGACCTCAGAGGCAAGAAGAAGAAATGCTGGTGGGTGGTAGGACTGTGACAGAGCCCCAGAGTGGAGCATTGTTGGAGGGGACAAATGCTTTGTGATCCCTCTCCATTGCTAGGTCTGGTTATCCAAGGACAAGGCAGCATGTTTCAAAATGCCAGTTTTATTATTCAGCATGACAAGGCCACAGAGCAGGGGAGGACTGCCATAAAAAGGTAGATTGTTACGGTTCCCAGGAGGACGGTGTATAGCATGCCACACAGGGCCACAGCGGGAAGCTCCAGGGTCTGGCAGGAGGCAGAGGGGAGTGGAAAATACAGGCAGGGGCCTTTGTTGTGATTTCTGTGGGAAGGAATAGGTGAGCATGGCAAGCAGGTTTAGGATTGGTGAGTTTGAACATTTCAGCAGCTCTGGGGCAAAGAGACTATTCCTAATTGTCTGGGTTCTGGCCTTGGGCTGATTAGGGCAGCAGGACTCTGGAATGGTTGGTTTGCATATAAAAGATGTGCTCACAGACCAGCCACTGCTGTCTCAAGGAATTGCTCAGCCCTGCGTGGGGAAGTCCCTCCAGAGTTTCTAAGACTCCAGATGTGAAAGGATCAAAAACACATGGTTGATACAGCACATGGTAATAACAGCTGTTATGGGCATCAACGAGGTAGGCTTCATTCAAAGGATCTAACGGAGTTGGTTTAACAGGATGAACACACAGTAGAGCAATTAGGAGGCCTGCACTTGTGTCCTTGAATCCCTGTTTCCTCATCTCTGAAAGAAGACAGCCCAACTAGATTCTCCTAAGGTGGCTTCCGTCTTCTACCTTTAACAGTTGGTGATTCTAGAAACTGGCTACTGTGTTACACTTAAGGATTTAGAGGATTTTGGAGGATTAGATAAAATAGAAATAATACAAAAAATTATTATTGTCTCTTTGTGCCATATAATTATGTGATTTCTACCTTTCCTTAATAGGTCAGGATGAATCTCACCATTTGTTGCATCTTAGATACTTCATTCAATGCCAGAAGTCCAATCCCCTTTTATTACTTAAATTCTCATACTCATTCAGCTCTTCCTGTCATAATCTGACTCAACTCCTACCCCTGCACTTCCAAAGCTTTCCTGTGCCCTTGCACCAGACCTCAGGATCTTACAGCAGCAAATACCCACTGTCCCCTTCATCTTTTCTCATCACCTTTTTGCTCCAACTGAATCCTGGCTCCTTCTGCTCTCCCCTAAGGACACTGCTTCCCTTTTAACAGTGTTGCTTCAAGTAGTATTACATGTGATCACGGAGTAGGTGAGCATTCCTCTAGGGTGTGGAATTGCTAAATCAAAGAGTATGCATATCATGCCAAGCTCCCTCCATGGTAGAAACAGCCTTGGGTGAAAGGTCTTACAGCCTAGCATCCTCCCCACCTCTTAGTATTGATAAATTGTTTAATCCTGACCACTCTGGTGGGAGTGTAGTGGTATCTCACTGTGTTAAATATTTTGCAGTACTCTGAGTATTTATGTTTTTGGCAAGTCATTATGTTTCCTTTTCTGTGCCTATTCATATCCATCATTCATTTTTCTAATGGAGTTTGTTTTTTCCTTTTTGATATTATGATTAAGAATTACTTACATATTTTGTATCTAGTCCTTTGCTATTGTATGTCTTGCAAATGGAGTCTACCATTTTGTGAACTGTCTTTTCACTCCAATTATGGTATGTTCTGATAAACAGATTCTTAATTTCAATGTGGCCAAATGTGTTCAACTTTTCCCTTACATTGTTCTTTCATCTTATTAAATAAATCCTTTTTTGCCCTGGTATCCTAATGATACTCTCCTGTATTCTCTTCTGAAAGTTTTAAAATTTTATCTTTCACAATAGTAGTTCCTTATCTAGCACTGCATCAATATGAAGAAATCCTAATTACTATAGCTTAGTGACAAATCTCAATATCTGGTAGGGCAGGTCTCCACCTGTATCATTTTCATCAAGAATGTCTTGACAGTTCTTGGTCCTTACCATTTCATATAAATTGTAATTATCAGTTTGTAAAGGAAAAAAGTCTGTTGAGATTTTAATTATGTTTGTAGTGACTATAGATCAATCTGAGTAGAACTGGTGATACTAAAAGTATTCTTGTCCAAGAACATGTTTTCTCTCTACTTATTTGCATCCTTTTTATGACTTTCAGTGAAATTTTGTAATCGTTATCTTTAAAATAATTCAGATATATTCCTCAGTATTTTTTTTTTGGTTCCTGGCATAAACAATATTTTTAAATTGTATTTTCTGTAGAAATGGAATTGATTTTTGTATTTGACTTTGTATCAAGCAACCCTGCTAAATTAATTTAACAATTTTGATAATTCATCTGTACACTCTTTGGTGTTTGCTATGTACATGGTCATCATCTACATATTTATGATAGTTTTATTTCTTCTTTCTCCTCAGTCTTTATGCTTTATATCTCTGCCTCTTATCTTACCACCCTGGCTAGGACTTCCAGTGGAATTTTCTGTGGATTTGCTTTATCTGATTTTAAAACTTCCCTTCTATTTCTAATTTGTTAGGAGTATTTAGCATAAATGGATATAAAATTTTATCAAGTGTTTTATCTATGTCCATTAAGATAATTCTGCTTTTTCCCTCAAGCTGTTAAAGTGGTGAACATATTATTTGGCTTCTAATATTAAAACAACCCAACATCTGAAATATACCCAAAATATAAAGTATTATCTTTTTCAATGAACTCTCTGGTTTATTTTGTTTGCAAATATTTTGTTTAGCATTGCTGCACCTGCTTGTAATTGAATTTGGCCTTCAATTTTCTTTCTTTCTTCTATTTTTTTTTGTTTGTTTTACTGTCTGTATCTGATTTTTGGTTATGTAATTTTGCTATCTTCATAAAACAAGAAGTAATCCTTCTTACTTATTCTCCAGAAGACTTGGTGTAATCTTGAAATTCTCTGATCTGTGAAAGTTTGATTTAAATTTCTTATTGAGCCATCTGGGCTTGGGATTTTCTTTGTAAGAAGATTTTAGCCTATAATTTCTTTAGTAATTATAAAGATACTGAAGTTTTCTATTCCTTAGTAAGTCACTTTTAGTAAGTCATATTTTCTAGGAATGTATCCGTCTCATGTAAATCTTCAAATTATTGTTATAAAATGGATAATATCCTCTCAACTGTTTAATCTCTGCAAAGTTGGTGTTGTCTTCCTCTTTCCATTTCTATCTATTTTTATTTGTGCTTTCTGGTTTCCTTTCTTAGTCTTTCCAGACACAAAAAACTATCTAATAAATTCATTGATTTTATTTATTATAGTTTTATTGTGATTTCAATAATTTATTTTTTTATTTTATTATTTTCTTTACTACTTTGGATTTATTTTCTGTTCTTTGGCTAATGTTTGCTTGTTAATTTTGAGTCTTTTGTCTCTTTGAATGCTGACATCAAAAGTTATAAATTCTCTTCTAAGTACAGTTTTACCTCCATCTTACATTTTAGTATATAATATTCTCATTTAATTTAGCTCTAAATACCTTTAATATTCATTATGATGGGTTCAGATTTTTTAATTTTTCAAATGTGGGACTTTTCTAGTTAGAGTTTTGTTATTAATTTCCAACTTAATTGCGCTGTGGTTAGAGAATGATATATGTAATAACAAGCTTCTGAAATTTGTTGAAGTTTACTTTATTCACTAGAGTATATTCAGTTCTTACAAATTTCTGGGCATATTTGAAAATAATGGGCTGGGCGCGGTGGCTCACGCCTGTAATCCCAGCACTTTTGGAGGCTGAGGCAGGTGGATGACGAGGTCAAGAGATCGAGACCATCCTGGTCAACATGGTGAAACCTCGTCTCTACTAAAAATACAAAAAATTAGCTGGGCATGGTGGCGCGTGCCTGTAGTCCCAGCTACTCAGGAGGCTGAGGCAGGAGAATTGCCTGAACCCGGGAGGCGGAGGTTGCAATGAGCCGAGATCATGCCATTGCACTCCAGCCTGAGTAACAAGAGTGAAACTCTGTCTCAAAAAAAAAGAAAATAATGTATATTCTATAAGTACTGAGTGGAACGTTTTCTGTATGCCTATTGGTTTAAGTTTGTTAATTATTCTATTCAAATCTACTGTATCTTCACTGCCTTTTTAAAATCTGCTTAATTTATCATCACTTACTAAGATAATTGTTTTAAAAATCTTCCATTCTGATGATATATTGTCAATTTCTCCTTGTAATTCTGTAAATTTTTGCTTCATATATTTTAAGGTTGTGTTACATAGGCATACAGATTTTGACTTTTTATATCTTCTTGGAACTTTGGACCTTTTGACCAAACATTAAATATCTTCGTTATCACTAGCAATATTTCTTGTACTAAAGTATGTTTTGTCTTATATTAATGTAGCTAAACCAATTTTTCTTTGGTGGTATTTGCTTGGTGTATCTCTTTTTATATTTTGGCTTTCAACCTTGCTGTGCCCTTACATTAGAAGACATTTTTACAATCAACATAGAACTGATTTTTTAAATCCACGTTAGCAATACACATTTTTTTAACTGGAGGGTTTTGATCATTAACATTAATCATGGTATAGTTTAATTTAAATCTATCATTTTATTATGTTCTTTTAGTTTGCTATTCTTTTTCATTTGTTTTCTTCTTTGTCTGCTTTGGGATATAATTTTTTATACTTTCTTTTATTTTCTTTATTCCATTTTTCCCTCTGCTACTTTGAATGTAATACCATATAGTTCTACTGTTCTAACAGTTACCACTGCTTTTTTAATAAGCATATCCTTAAAATAAATAAATTTATCTCTATTTTTATTCTCTTCATAATGAATAAAAGACTTTAGAATAGTTTGATGTCTCCTGTTCATCAATCAAATTATATTCTATCTTTTCAAGTAATTTAGATTGTGCTCTATTATTTATTTAAGCCTCATGAATTATACATATATACTGAATGTTTATTTAGATTTACCAGTATACTTACCATTATCGTTCTATAGTCCGACATGCCACTGAGGTATATCCATTAGAAGTTCCTTTAGTAAAGGTCTATTGATGAAGTGCTCTCATTCTTTCTATGTCTGAAATGTATTTATTTTGCTCTTGTTCTTTAAAAATAGTTTTGTGGAGGAGAGAATTCAAGATAACATGAATTCTCTTTGATTACTGAAAATATTATTCTACTGTGGCCTGGCTTTCATTTTTTGTTGCTGAGTCATCAGTTATCAGTCTAGGTTTTTTTTGTTTGTTTTTGTTTGATATGTGTGTTGTTGTTGTTTTAAGAAACTTGTCTTTGCTCTTAAGCTAATTTTAAGATTATTTTTTCTTTTTGGTAAGCTGTAGTTTCATAGTGAAGTATTTATATGAGGGTTTTTTAATATTTATTCTGCCTGGGATTTGTTGAGCTTTCTTGACTTTACATTGAGTGTCTTTCAGCAATTCAAGAAAAGGCTTAGCCAGACTCTTTTCAAATGTTGCTTCTTGCTTGTACTATTTTGTTCTTCTGGTGCTTTTGTTATACTTACATGTGATGTTTTCATTATCTCCTGTCTTTTAGTGACTTGCATATTTTTCCTTTTTTCTCTTTCTACCCTGCAGTTTGGAAACTTCTCCACATATATCATATGGCAGTCTAATCCCCTTTCAGCTTCGTCAGAATCTTCAGTGTAATCCACTCACTGAAATTTAAATTACAGTTATATTTTCCATTTTTAGATCTTCTACTCAGTTATTTTATAATTTTGCTTGCTTGTTTTTATTCCTTGTTATTTTTCATATTTTAAGCTTTCTCTTTTATTTACTTTTTAAGTTTTGGAATACATTTATTAGAGTATAATCTTAAGATAATTTTCGATTTGTCAACTTAAAAATGTTTGATTCTTCCTGCCATATAGTAAAGTGATATAAAGGCCTACTGAAAATTATTCGCTTCTTTCTCCTGGAATTGTCCATCAACATATGATCATTTTTGCATTGCCAGCAAACACCTGCTAGAAGCTTTTTTTATGCTTCTTTTCACAAAGCAATGCTATCACAAGCCATAATTCTCATGTAATCTACTTCATAAATTTTGCCACTTCTCTGAAACACACTATCACAGCTTTCTAGAGTGCTCAGAGAACCTCTGAAATGGCCTCCATTCTTGACTCTGTTACAATGCTGGATTTATGCTTGAACATACAGGTCAAGCTGGGCCAGGGCCAGGACCAGGGCCAATAACCTGTAAGACTGTAAGAACAGATCAAGGCTTCTGAAAGCTGGTTCCTAAAGAAAGCATTTCTGTATAAACTGATATGTCCTGTTTAACAGGAATAGGTTGTTTTTTGGAGTCAGTCTTACATTGATGTCTACCAAACTATAGAGGAGTCACTTTCTCCTTCTCTGTGGGACAGAAACAATAAAGCAATGCACCAAATAAAGGACCCTTTTGTCTTTTAAACAGATCACATATTGCAACTTTATATTCTGCATCTCAATCCCACTGTCTGAAATCTTCACAGGTTTGGTTTCACTGTTTCTGCTGACTCCCATTCATGGTGACTTTTTTTCTTGTGTATTTTGTGATCTTTGATTGTAAAATCATATCATTTAGAATTTAAGCCTTGGTGAATCTTTTGAGAACTAGACTGTAGTTGCCTTCCTCCAAAAGATTTGCATTTCCTCTGCCAGTGATCAAGGAACTCTACCAACCCTGGGCCATGGAGACTTTTGCCCTATAGTGGTCCATCAATGCCAAGGTCAAGACAGGCAAATTTCCTCAACATCCCTTTCTGCGCTGCATATTTATTTTTGCTCATCCTTACAGTGTCCCAACTTTATGTGCAGCCTCCAATTACCCTTCTCACTTCATGTGGTCCCTAGACTTAATTACTAGTCCTTCAGGTCTCACAAACAATTAAATAGAAACCTACAGGGTCTCCAAGTTTCAGAAGAAGCTCTCATTTGGAAGCCAGCACCAGATCCTTTTTACCTCCCAGGTTCTTGCTTTGACTACATTTTCAGCCCCCAGAGATTCCTTAATTTCGTGCTACCTTAGTGATGCATTTTTAAATGATTTGGAAATACTTGCTTAAACATTTCATTGTTTTATCAGAAAAGTTACGCATATGATTATGTAAACTAAACAATTAGAAATGCAAGTCCACCATTTTCTAATTCAGGCTTTTGCCATGTCACCCCATTGAAGTTATTCTTGTCACACTCGCCAGTGAATTTCGTATGGTCAAATTCAGTGGAAGTTACCAGTCTTCATCTTACTTTTACCTCTCAGCGGTACTGAGCACAGCTGATCCTCCCTGCTTCCCAATTCCTCACTTTTCTTGCATGCCTTTCATATCACTGTCTATTTCTTCTTGGTCTCTTTTACTGGACTCATCTCATCATTTAGGCCTCAAAATACTGAATTTTCTGAAGCCTTATCTTGGACTTTCTTCTTTATCTGCTTTCGTTTTTCAGGTGATACCCAGCCTCATGCTTTTAAAACATCTCTATGCTGATAGTTACTAAATGTGTCTTTTAAGCCCCTTGTCTCAGGAAATCCAGATTTAGATTTGGCTACCTAATAAATATCTCCTTTACCTGTCTAGTGTCTGAGAGGCATCACAAACCTAAAATGTTTAAGATCTATTCCTCTCCCTTTCCCCACCAAAAACATTAACCTTCCCCAATTATTCCTCATATCTTTAAAGGTCATCATCATTGACATCATTGCCAGGAGTCATCATCAATTTCTCTCATTCCCTTATACCTCTCTTCCAATCCATCAGAGTCCTATTGGCTCTACATGCAAAATTATCTTGACTCTGCCCACTACTCACTCACATTTACCATCCAGGTCAAAGCTAATATCTGTCACCTGGACAAGCACACTGGTCCCTAACTGCCCTCCTGGCTTCCATTCTTGTCCCCCCCACCACCAATGCCACTGTCACCAGCACCACCACTTGCAGCTAAAATCTCTTCTCCAGGCCCAGATCTTTTTGAGGAAACAAATCAGATCATGCATTCTCCTACTCAGAATCCTTACTCTTAGAATAAAATCTGGACTTCTTGCCACAGCCAGTAATGCCCTACATGGTCTGGCCCCTCACAAATCCTCTGACCTCTCCTTCCTCTATGCCTTCTCTTATTCCCCTTAGGCTTTTGCCACCCTGACTTTTTCCATTTTCCTTAAACCAAACTTTATCTAACTCAGTGCCTTTGCTCATGATGTTCCCTCTGTCTGGAATGCTCTTCTCCGATTATTTCTGTGGCTCATTCCTTTACATGATTGCTCAGTATCACCTGCATAGAAAGGTACCTCAGAGAGAATAATCTACTCCATCTCTAGTGTCTATCCCCTTATCCTGACTTATTTTTTCATTAGCACTCATTACTATGTGAAACTGTACAATTTATTTCATCACTTTTTTCTTTTTACTTTTTCCACTAGAATGTAAGCTTCATGAGGGCAGGGTCTTCATTTCTCTTATTTGTCATTCTATTGTCGATTGTAATAGACACTCAATAATTCTGTTGAATTTTTTTTTAATGAACCTATTTGAACTTTGAGAATAATCAGTGAGACAAATGACTTTTCCAATCTTATAGACGAGGAAACTTAGGCTCAGAGGTGGCAAATGGCTTGGCCATGGTCACATGTCTAATAAATGTGAAAATCTAACTCAAATATGTGTGACATTATAGGCCATAGTATTTTATTATTTCTTAATTTATCTTCTAACTTTCTGCTTTGAAATAATTTCAGACTTAACAAAAAGGAAACTTTACAAAGTTTCCAGGAATTTAATATTAATATAGAAGTTGTAAAGAATCTATTGATCTTATTCAAATTTCATAAATTGTCCCACTAATATTCTTTTTTCCAGCCCAGGATTCTATCCAGATCACACATTACGTTTAGATGTCATGTCTCCTCCTGAGTCTCCTCCATCGCAGGACAGGCCTCAGTCTTTGTCTTTCATAACCTTGACACTTGTGCAGGAGGCCATATTCTTAAAATCAGGGCATAGTCTATGCAGAGTGCTTAGCATGTAGTAGGATTTTCATAATGATAGATATTTTTGTTGGGGAAATCAATACATCTTCCTTATGAAGAGTAGAACGAGAATGGCTCCTTATGCTCTGTTTGTGTTGATTAGCTTGGCTGACCTTGAAGCATTTATAAGGAACAGTGAGAGCGGCTTACTCAAGAAAGTTGAAAAAGGAGATTTCCAAGGCTTGGTTGAGATCATGGGACACCTTATGGCTGTTAAAGAACGGCAGAGTAACACTGATGAGATGTTCGAGCCCTTAAAGCAAACTATTGAATTGCTGAAGACCTATGAACAAGAATTGCCGGAAACAGTGTTTAAGCAGCTGGAGGTCAGTTCATATATGTCTTCTTTATAAAAGAAACAGAGGAAGCATTTTAGGATTTCAGAAGGGGTAAAGTGGGGTCCAGCAAGTTAAAAATAGGGCTTGGAGCTGACTGAAGATCCATGTTTTGGAACTGTAATGTGTGGCATATTTGCAATATCTAGAAAGTTCTGGGAACTCAGTACATATGGGAGAATGCAATGCTGGAGATATGTGGGAGAATTAACATGGATAATTTTTTTTCCATAGAAATGAACCAATGTTTCGATTGAGAGAGGAAAAGAAAGCAGATCTGAAAGATGTTAAGATGGTCCAAGAGGAAGTGTGGGACATAAAAGAAAATAACCAGGCAATCCTGAATCCTGAAGAATATAGAAAAGGGAAGGGGTTAATGTAGTTTCAGTAAAAATAGATTAGAAGCAATAGAAACCAAAGATTGTAGAAACATCTTCCCTTAAAAAAAAATCTAAAAGTTTCTTTAGCATTCTAAGTTTTCACAAATTTAGAGGGCCAGTGGCTGAGAGCAAGATGATTAGTGTTGAGAGCAGCTGCAGAAGGAAGTCAAGGAATAGTGGGTAGAGGGCAGATTGTAAGGAATGGGAAGATGACACCACCACATCTTCATACCGTCTTGTAGCACAAATGGAAGCCATCTGGGCTCTGCCAGCTCAGGACTATGGGAAAGGAAAGAGCACCATGGGAATCTGATCACGCTGAGGTCTCCTTTGCAGGAGCTGCCTGAGAAATGGAACAACATAAAAAAGGTGGCCCTTATTGTGAAGCAGCAGGTGGCCCCACTGCAGGCAAATGAAGTGACACTCCTCCGCCAGAGGTGCACAGCCTTTGATGCAGAACAGCAGCAATTCTGGGAGCGATTCCACAAGGAAGCCCCCTTCAGGTATGGGTCAAATACTGCTACCTCTCTTTCTCTGAACATTGCGGTCTTTGAGTCATGGGTAATCTTTCTGTTGAGCGTGCGTATTTTCCAGCACCTGCAGACCCGCTAGTAATCTTCCCTCCCATTTAAGACCTTTGGTTGAAACGTGGTGCTAATGTGGACCAAATCCTATCTTGACCTATATGAAATGGCCAAGGATTGTAGAAACATCTTAACTTAAAAAAAGTCATGGCTGGGCGTGGTGGCTCAAGCCTGTAGTCCCAGCACTTTGGGAGGCCGAGGCGGGTGGATCACGAGCTCAAGAGATCGAGACCATCCTGGTCAACATGGTGAAACCCCGTCTCTACTAAAAATACAAAACATTAGCTGGGCATGGTGGCGTGTGCCTGTAATCACAGCTACTGAGGAGGTTGAGGCAGGAGAATTGCCCCGAACCCAGGAGGCGGAGGTTGCGGTGAGCTGAGATCGCGCCATTGCACTCTAGCCTGGGTAACGAGTGAAACTCCGTCTCAAAAAAAAAAAAAAAAAAAAAAAAAGATTCATATATATCTAGAAGCATCTTTGTGCCTCCAAGTTTATAAAGGGATTATAGGTGGTATAATGACTAGGATTTTACTAAACCTTTAGCATTCTGAGTTCTCACAGACTGTTCTTTTGGTTTTAAAAAGTGGCTGATTGGATTTTTAGAATTTTGCAGCACATTTCATTTTGGCAGCATAAAGGAAGGATTTAGCTGGAGGTTTTCTTCAGAAGTGTTCTCTCTGCTTGGTTCAGATGCCTGCCTGCTTGTTGTGATGGGTCTTTGCACAAACACAGCAACTCTAGGATGGGAAGCACCATCCACCTGTGTCCACACTGCACACACTGGGGCTCCTTTCTCAGGTGTTTCCTCCCGCGGTCTGCTCCTCGTCCACTGCTCAGCCTCAAGGGCTCCAACCAGGAGGCCAAGCTGGTGCTGAATGATCCTACATCTGCTGATGTGCCATCTAGATTGGGTGCCCCCTGCCCTAACACTCCTGCTCTGTGATTTGTTTCCTGTTTCTTTGAGCGTCATTTCTTGCTGGATCTCCTCTATAGTTTTGGGTAGGCAGACTTAGAAATCTCCAAACTGGAAAATTCTCTATGCTCACAGTGAGGAATATTTTCATTTTCAAAGGTTATTTGCCCACAGAAATATTAAAGCAACAAACCAAACAAAAAAAAAAATACAACTTCATAGCAACGAAGTCCAATAAAAATTAAGTGCATGGATGCTAGATTCAGGTTGCCTGGAGTCCAATTTCAGGTTGTCTGCTTACTGCTTATGTTATGACATGTTACTTAATACCTTTGTGCTTCATATTCCTCATCTATAAAAAGCAGATAATAATAGTGTCCACCACATATAGTTATTGGTTGAATTAAAGAGATCATTCTTGAAAGTGTCTATAATTGTGGTACTATGTTGAAAAACCATACTGGTTAGCCCAGGACTTTTCTGATTGTGGTTTGTTTGCCTGTTTGATTGTTTTCGACATAGCGTCTTGCTCTCTCACCCAGGCTGGAGTCCAGCATTATGATCATAACCTACTGTAGCCTTGAACTCTTTGGGTTCAAATGATCCTCTCACCTCAGCCTCCTGAGTACCTGGGACTACAGGCATCCTTGTGTCTTGGGAAGCACCTCTGTTCTGGGCAAACTGGCTGGTTGCTCATCCAACCTGGCATGCCTATTCTTATCATTCATTCTTCAAACATTTATTAAGGAGCTGCTCTCTCCGAAGCATTATACTTGGAGTCACAGAGAATAAGATGAGTATGTAAAGAGGCAGGGAAGGACAAGTGTGTAAAACAGACATAAAATATAAATAAGAAACATACGACTCTAAAGCAATGTACTGCCATGTGGGCTGCCCATCAGAATCACCCGGAGAGATTTTTAAAACTCCCAATGTCCAGTCTGTCCTGTATACCAATGAAGTTAGACTTTCTGGAGGTGAGACCTGTGCATCGGTATGTTGTAAACTCCAGTAATTCCAATGTGCAGCCCAGTTTGAAAACCACTACCCTAAAGGAAAGTAGCTGGTTTCCCTTCAAGCAATCATGCAGGGGGAATATAACTCCTAATATAACTCCTAAGTCTATATCCCCTTAGAATAACTGCCTTAGGAGCCATGCCCTTGTTCCAAAGAATCATGTTATCAAAACCCTTATGGACTCCTTGGGGGACTGTCTTTCAGAGTCCAAGCCTTCTTCTTTTGACTCTTTTTTGGGCATGCAATTGAATTTTTGAAATTGAACACCAATTCAGAGCCAAAACTGCTGAGGGAGGTAAGTTCTCCAGCTGGGTAATACTACTTAGTGTTAACAACAGCCACACCAAAGACAACAGCCATAAATATAAAGACACTCATGTCTTTGCACCAACAGTCTCTTAAAATAATTTCAAAAAAGAAAAGAAATTCAAAGATGTTGGGGAAAATATCTTCTCAAAGAGACTTCTAAGACTGCTTGAAAGGGAAACAACACTGATGTGCTTTTGTGTCTGTTGGAAATTCAGTATTCCGGCTGGGCACGGTGACTCATACCGATAGTTCCAGCACTTTGGGAGGCCAGGGAGGGTGGATCACGAGGCCAGAAGTTCAAGACCAGCCTGGCCAATAGGTGAAACCCTGTCGCTACTAAAAATACAAAAATTAGCTGAGCGTGGTGACACAAGCCTGTTATTGCAGCTGCTCGGGAGGCTGAGGCAGGAGAATCGTTTGAACCTGGGAGACAGAGGTTGCATTGAACCAAGATCACAGCGTTGCACTCCAGCCTGGGTGACAAAATGAGACTCCATTAAAAAAAAAAAAAAAGAAATTCGGTATTCCTCCTTCATGGGTATGTTGTGTATTGATCAGCTCCTGTTTGTTTTTTCATTTTATTTTTGACAGTTGTGTTCATTTTTCTTTCTTTGCACTTGTATCTGCTGGCTGTGAGGATATTGCTTCTCTTAGCTGGGTGTTCCAAATTCACATCTGTTAATTTGACATGCAGATGAATCCCTAGAAGAGGATGCTTTGAAAAGAACTGCTGGGAAACCAAACATTTCTGCAATTTTGATGTATTTCTCTTCTTGTCAAGAAAAACATCAGAGCTAAAATGGAATTGTAGATTTATTGCTAAAGCGAATCTTAGTGGATCCCAACTTATGTGTTTTGTTTTCTTTCTTAGTTTGGTGTGTGTGAGTGTTCAAAATTTGTAGGTATTATGTGTGGCATATAAGTTGAAATCTGGTTTCTCTACTGTTAAGATATTTATGAATTTCTAAGTTGCAGACCCTGGAACATTTTTTGTGAATTCGAGTTTGAGTTTAATTCTGGTTTCTTCACTTTTAGGTCATTTATGAATTTCTAAAGTGCAGACCCTGGTACGTTTCTCTGTGGATGCAAGTTTCTGCTCCTGATTAGGTTACATGGGTTAAGCTCAGTTTTGGATGTTCTCATCTTTAAGGAAGGGAGAAAAAAAAACCCATTTGTCTTATTAAGCCCTTGCAGTCTGACAGGTGCTATGTGAAGTCAGGTTGCATGGGTTAAGGTTCTTCATGTCCAAGTCAAACTTCAGCTCCTCCTTTAGTTCTTAACTCTAAATTATAATGCCATATTTCTAGCTGAGCTCTCACCACAGTAATAGGCTGAATCATCCTACTCAGATTCAAGGGCTGTGTGCAACTTTTAAAGCTGGTGACAAATTCTCCCTCTTGAATGAAAGGAATGCCCCCATGCTCTAGGGCATTTCACCGTTTGGCCTTCCTGACCTTGAGCACAGTCCTCCTGACCTTAAGAAACAGCACCATGACATACAGTCTTCTTACCCACATCAAGACCAAAGTAATCGAGGGATTGCTGAGCCAAAATAATCTATCTCTGTGTGAGCTCCAGCTCAATGAAGACCATTCGTGTTTCCAGCAGGCAACCAGGTTCTATGAATGGCTGAGAGGGCTTTCTTGAAGTTACCTTCAATGGGGTGCTGTCCTATATGACAACTAGAGAAAACAGCTTTCCAAATAGCCCAAGACAGCAGTCCTAAGGAAAGAAAGGGTTTTGTCCTGCTCGCACAATGTTTGTTGTTTCTTTAGTAGCTGCAGAAAAGGGCGGTATTCATCATTGAACCTCCAAGGGACATATAGATATCCTAAAATATGTCATTCATTCAGCTCAATCCTGTTCTTCCCGTTAATGTGACTCATTCAGATGATTTAGGCTTTCATGGAGTAGATGAGGTTGTGGTCTCAACAGTGGAGTTCAAAAAAAGCTGTTAGGATTTTGAGATGATACACCTTTCCTGACCTCAAAGACTTATAACCTCAGGGACAACTTCAAAAATGAGCAATAAGGCATGCACACTGGGACCAGCTTTAACCCCACCTGGAGGCAGTTCACACCTCCTGTGGAACTTGGTGCTTGTAATGGTGAGCCAGAGCCATTGGCAAGTAGGAGCTGTTTCAGGGGAAAAAAAAAGAGTAGAAAATGAGGATATTCTGGGCAAAGGAAATAGCATATACGAAGATGCAAAAGGATGAAAATGTAAGAACCAGCTGGAAAACTGCCTGTGTGTATGGCTGGGATGCAGGAAGTAGAAGAAAAGAATGGAGGAGGCCATGTTTTGACCATAATTGTTGGAAATGGGTTTATAACATTGGGAAAAATCCACACTGAGACAATGGATCACTCTGCAAGACCAGTTTTACTTCCTGCAGGAATGGTGCAACTTGCTGGCAGTTTTGCCACAAGAGCACACCTAAACAAAGGAGACAGGGACATTTATAACTTTTATAACCTGATGCAATTGCCCTACTGTTGGGTCCAGTTTCCATTGGCCAGAATGGGACCTCACATTCTATGCTAGACCCGATTGGCTAAAACCTTGGAAATTTTCTATAGAAGTAAAGGTAGAGGAGAACAAAGGAAAAGAGGAAGTAACTTGAGGAATGCTTAGGGAAGCGATAACATTTTCAAATAAGGAAGGGGAATAAGCTTTGACCCAAGACTTGCGTGGGCATGTCCAGGCATGTCAGGACAGATATCTAGGTTAAAGTGTAAGAACTAAGAATACGGGATGCACTTATTTCTTTATTAAGACTAACAGCTACTTAAAGATTATTAGCAAAATCTTTAAATTAACCTTTGAAGAAACTGTTATTTATTCCTAATGAACTAAGAGGAAAACTTTAAAGAGGAACCTTTTATTTGTTATTATTTCCTACAATAATCAACCACTGAGCGTCTAAACATGACAAAAACATGTAAAGACCACCTTCTCATGGCTGTCGAGAACAGAATGGGGCAAGGTAGGCTCAAGACCAGGTGTTCAATGGGAGAGTGGTTCTAACAGCCCAGGTGAGCAGCAGTGAGACCTGATCTGAAGCACTGGCAGAAATGAGGGAGAGGGGAAGATGCGTTGCAGAGAGCTTTAGGAAAATATCTGCAGGATTGATTGAACACGGGAGATGGGGGAGAGGGAGAGTGTAATGTGATTTTTCATCTTCTAGCTTGGACAAGTGGTGGGAAGAGGTTCTCTCTCATTATTCACTGAAAGGAGCACAGAATGGGAAGGAGTGGCCCTCACAAGGTCAGCATTAGACACATTGAGTTTTATGCTATACAGTGGGTACCAAGGAGAGGTGTGACACCATTCGTGGTATACACAGATATGGACGGTACTGAGGTTAACATTTACCAACAACCAATTTTGCAGGAATCAATTTAACTCACTTATTCCTCTCTCTCTAGGGTCATGTCTGGGTCAAGCCTGAATCAGTTATTTTTCTAGGATCAAAGACATGAGCATTGTATTTTCAATCCTTTTAATTATAGTTTTATTCATCCAAACTTTCCAGGCATTTAGAGTAAAATACTTTTTGCCTTATTATTTCAATTTCAAAGGCTCAGCCCAACCTTTTCCCTCCTATTACTTTCTTGTTCTTATACTGTATCATTTCCCCAGGGTTTAGAGGATGGCTTCCAGTTTATTAGGCACATGAACCAAGTCTATGAATATCCTGACAATTTGATCTAAAGTTTAGAAATTGTAAGAGGGCTACCTGTCCTCCTATCTATGAGTTCCCTTCACAGCTTAGGCCAAGTTGGTTTTTATGTGTGCTTAGCTACAGAATATGACCACCCATAAATCTAAACTATAAACAAAAATTATACCCCAGAGTAGATGAAGTTTGGAATAGGTTTAATAAATGTTCACCCCTTATAAATATTTAAGGACCCAACATTGATTTAAGAATGCTTATCGGTGCCAAAGAAAGAATGCTTAACAAGATAATTTCTAATCTCCTATGTGTACCCCCCAAATAGCTCACAGATTACCTAATAAGTTATCCCTGAATGGTGTTCCATTAACAAATTAAACAGGATGTGGCCTTTTAGAATTTGTTTGAATTTTAACTAATACCAAGAAGTTAAGTTCACATTCTAAGTTCACTCTGGTCAAGATAAAAAGTAGAACCTAAAGTATAATTTAAAAAATAAATAAAAATAAATAAATTTTTTTAAAAAGTAGAACCTGCACACACCAATGATTAGTCTTTGGAAATGAAGTAAAAGCACAAGAACTCCTCACCGTTGGTGATCTTTTTTGCTGGGCCTCTTGCCGTGAGCACATTCCATTTCTTTCCTCCTAGCTCTTTCTTCCTCATAAGGAAGAAAGCTCCTTGTCGAGAGAGAGAGAGAGAGAGAGAGAGAGAGAGAGAGAGAGAGAGAGAGAGCGCCCTTTTTGACTGAGTACTCCAACCTTCTGTTCTGAAATATGTGGGAGCTAAAGAATAGGAAAGGCATGCAAGTGATAGTCCCATTCTCTTAAGATGTAAGTCTACAACCACAGCACCGGAGCCAAAAATGATTTAGATGAAACAAGCAGGATCCAAACATAACGAGCATCGAAGTTAATCTGATACTAATTTAATGGTATGCATAACTGTTATTCTGTTGCATGGCAATTAGGCTTAAGTGGTAAGCGTTCAGGTAAATGACTTCAATTAAGATTGCTTTCCATCTGTCAAGTCAAATATTTCTAAAGTCAACAGAGAAAGGGCAGTTGAAAAAAAGGAGTTTGTATGTCATGCTCTTCCTTTTTCCCTCCTTTCATATTCTACCTACCAACACGCAAACACACGCATGCACACACACACACACACACACACACGCACACTGTAGACGGGAGGAAACAGCCAATTCTCTAGTCACTCATTTCCTTGAAACCTTCCCTTTGATGGTGAACCCCATGTTGCCCTGTTTGATTTTAGCAGAACATACCATTCTCCCTTACCCCATGGTATGTCTGGTAGGTAGCCCTCCAATCACACACAGAAAACTTGAGCCTGGGGGTGAGAGTGAATCTAAAATGGGGTTAGAGGGGAAAAATGAGAGGATCCTTGAACACTAGGGTTATGAGTGCCCTTGACCATAAAAAAGCCATCTCCTACGTGGGTTCCTTTGCATGTAGGGTCTTACATTGGGGAAAACACTATGTAGGAATGCATGCTTTGCAGGGTGGCAGCATGCGATTGTCCACATTTATGAGGATTAGAAGCAGTTTCAGGAGCATGCATCCCATAAACACTGGAGAGATGAGAATGAGGAAACTGGACTAAAAAGCTAGAAATGACTTACATTTCTCTAATGACCAATGGTGATGAGCTTTTTTTCATATGTCTGTTGGCTGCATAAATGTCTCCATGAGATACCATCTCATGCCAGTTAGAATGGTGATCATTAAAAAATAAGGAGACAACAGATGCTGAAGAGGATGTGGAGAAATAGGAATGGTTTTACACTGTTGGTGGGAGTGTGAATTAGTTTAACCATTGTGGAAGACAGTGTGGCGATTCAAGGATTTAGAACTAGAAATACCATTTGACCCAGCAATCCCATTACTGGGTATATACACAAAGGATTAGAAATCATTCTTTTATAAAGACACATGCACACAGATGTTTAATGTGACACTATTCACAATAGCAAAGACTTGGAATCAACCCAAATGCCCATCAATGATAGACTGGATAAAGAAAATGTGGCACATATATACTATGGAATACTATGTAGCCATAAAAAAGGATGAGTTCATGTCCTTTGCAGGGACATGGATGAAGCTGGAAACCATCATTCTCAGCAGACTAACACAAGAACAGAAAACCAAACACCACATGTTATCACTCATAAGTGAGATTTGAGCAGTGAGAACACACGGACACAGGGTGGGAACATCACACACTGGAGCCTTTTGGGGGCTGGAGGGCTAGGGGAGGAATAGCATTAGGAGAAATACCTAATGTAGATGATGGGATAATGGATGCAGCAAACCACTATGGCATGTGTATACCTATGTAACAAACCCGTACATTCTGCACCTGTACCCCAGAACTTAATGTGTATTTTTTAAAAAGCTAGAAATGGTGCTCCTCGATGTTGAGGGCAGACCCAAAGGCTGCCCAAGGATGCAGAATGGAGTGGGCCAGGGAAGGGTAAAGGCAGAAAAGGGAGATCAGGGACAGCTTAGAGGAGGACTCACGAAGATGAGGAGCCAGACTTGAGGCACACGGTGAAAGAAAGTGACCACAATTATATATCAAAGACTTTGCAGCCCATCTTCATGACTACTCACAATGGTTCTCCAGCACGGGGTTCTGTGGCCTGAAGGTGATGCGGGCACTGGGGAGAGCTTCACCATGAATGAGGACATCACCCTGGCAAATGGAAATCACCTGTGGCATTTGCCTGAGTCCTGCCCCCAGGGATTCTGATTTAGATGGTCTATAGAGCAGTCTGGGCATGGGGATCTTTCAAAGCTTTCAGAAGATCCTAACATGCAGCCAAGGCTGATAGCCACTGCCTCAGAGTGATCAATGGAGGGGGGTCAGGATCAGACTCCTGAGTGCCAGCCCTCCCACTTAAAGGTTTCCTACCACTAGGTTCCTAGCAGGGCCCTTGTGTTTCCTGCCTCTGCTGTAATATGGCAGCTCTTTTGTGTCAAGTGGTCTTCAGAACGAGCAGCTAGATGAAGGACAGAGTCTAAAGGGGCTTGGATAAGGGAGTGTTCCCTTCTAGACCTGGGTAGAGGATATCCAAGCATAATGTTGTTCTTGCATTACCCTTCCTCCAATGCCCACTCCACCCCAGTCTATCCTGAATGTCTTTTTTTCCCCAAAAGAAAATCCTGGGAAAAAAAGACATTCTTTACTTTGGTGAAAAGAATGTTTTTGGTGAAAGCCACTGCTCTTTCCTAAAACACCAAGCCTGTAAAGATTTCAGCTGGTTGTTACCTTAGAGATGCTAGGAGGTGGGTCCCTGCATGCTGTACTTACAAAGGAACACACTGTGTTTTGTAGGTTTGATAGCGTCCACCCTCATCAAATGCTGGATGCCAGGCATGTTGAGATCCAGCAGATGGAATCCACCATGGCCTCCATTTCAGAGTCTGCCAACTTATTTGAAGTCAACATTCCTGACTACAAGCAGCTGAGACAGTGCAGGAAGGAGGTCTGCCAGCTGAAGGAGCTCTGGGACACCATTGGGATGGTGACCTCCAGCATCCATGCCTGGGAGACCACACCCTGGAGGGATATCAATGTGGAGGCCATGGACTTTGAGTGCAAACAGTTAGCCCGGCATATCCGAAACCTGGACAGGGAGGTCAGAGCCTGGGATGCATTCACAGGCCTGGAAAGCACTGTGTGGAACACACTGAGCTCCCTGAGGGCAGTAGCTGAGCTGCAGAATCCAGCCATCCGGGAGCGGCACTGGAGGCAGCTGATGCAAGCCACTGGTGTGAGCTTCACTATGGACAAGGACACCACCCTAGCACGCCTCCTGCAGCTCCAGCTGCACCACTATGAGGACGAGGTCAGGGGCATTGTGGACAAAGCCGTGAAAGAGATGGGTATGGAGAAAACCTTAAAGGAGCTGCAGACCACCTGGGCTGGCATGGAATTCCAGTATGAGCCCCACCCACGGACCAACATCCCCCTCCTGCGCTCTGATGAGGACCTCATAGAGGTTCTGGAGGATAATCAGGTTCAACTTCAGAACCTAGTGATGTCCAAGTATGTTGCTTTCTTCCTGGAGGAGGTGTCGGGCTGGCAGAAGAAGCTGTCCACAGCAGATGCTGTCATCTCTCTCTGGTTGGAAGTACAACGAACATGGACTCATCTGGAAAGCATTTTCATTGGGTCTGAAGATATTCGGGCACAGCTACCCCAGGTACCTGCTAAGGAAATCTAGAATCTCTCTATTCTCTGATCCAGGTGAAGGGAAGGTCACCCCATTCCTGCATTGTCTAGGCTCTTTCCTTTTCTGCCTCTTTGCTTTGGCTTTACTTAAAGGGACCTCCCACAAATGTTCACCTTACGTGCCACCAGAAATCAGGCAGAGGAAAAGAGAGATGGTGAAATGCACATCAATCAGTTTGTCCTTAGATGGGTAGGAAAAAGAAAGGACAACCTCCCTCAGGAAAAAAAAAAATGTATGTGTAAGACAGGAGATTAAAAAATACTGGCTACTGCAGTTTGGGTTGAGGTCTTCATGGGTTGCTTCTTGGATCATTAAAATTCAGGTATCCACTGAAAGTGAGTCTTGTTTCCAGGCAAATTCAGGATCCTTCTCAGCAGCACGCCATTCTATAAACCTCTGGCCTGTGCCAGCATTCCAACTGCCCATTGTCAGCTAAATACCAAACAATGGATTTCCCTAAAATATGTGTTCTTCTCATTATTACCTTCCCTGTGTTTGCTCCTTCTAATTAGTCCTAATTAATGTGCCATTAACTTACCCCTTTCTCTGTGGACTCTGGTTCATTTAAAAATTTTTTTTTCTTCAGAATCCCTCTGTATTCTTTCAGTACAGCAAGTTCTTTGCTTACAAATTAGCTTGATCCCAAAATGTCACATGCTGTCCAGGCTTTGGTTAGAAATTAAGGCACAGCCTGCCAAAACATAGTTTTCCTGCTAATCTCAAAAAGCATATTTAGTGTAATACTGTAGATTAAAGGTTGTATGTTTGCAGTGAAAAATCATAGAAAACAATTCTGTATGGCAGTTGTAATTAAGTCAAATTGAATAAGCCAGATTTTATTTATCTCAAATGCCAGCAATTGAAGCAGGCCAGGCTTAATGAGAGGGGGTAGAGACAGAGGTGGAGATTCTTGCAGAAACTTTAAGGGAGATGTCTGAGAACTTTTAATTAAAAAATTGAAGATTTAGTATCGTTAACTCTAAACAGTGCCACGGGTTTGTGTACAAAATATATAAACACATTTATTTTCTCTGTAATAACAATGAAACAGAAACAATTTCAAAACATAATAAAATCAGCCAGACTCTAACACCCTAACTGGTAACTATTTTCATTCATTATGAATTTTTACCAACTTTTGTTCATGTATATACCTATTTTTACATAATTGCTCTCAGTGTAATTACAATTTCCTATTCAACTTTTTTCATGTGAACCTTTACACCAGATGTTTTAGATACTTCTACGGCCTGATACAGTTTCATTTTTAATTGGAGCAAAACATCTCCTGGAGGAATCATAATTTACTTTATCCTCTTGTTTTTAAGTCTTCTTGGGAGGAGGGGAGGATCACAGAGGGAGGGAATAGCATGCCTAGGCTTGAGTCCTCATTCACTTGCAGCTGTGGGACCTTGGCCAGGGTACTTAACCACTCAATGCCTTGGTTTCCCCATGTGTAAATTAAGACTAGTACTGGTATTTATTCTGGAGTCTTCATTAAAACAATGCACATAGCACATACCATTATGATTGTTGTTATATAATAATAATACCGCAAGCTCTACTGCCTCACCAGGTGCCAAGTATTTGGCTGAAGCATATTGCATATATTAGTCTGTAAGTCATTTCAGTGATAACTGTAAGTGTGTATGTTTGGGAGAAATGATGACAACTGATTAATTTTGACATCAAAGTATATTTGCTGAGGGAAAAATTCATTTTGGTTATATAAACTTTTGCATGGGTCCAGAAAGAATGTTAGATCCACCATCTACTTACGAATCAAGTGTTGGATGCCTGGGGCTTGGGGGTGTCTCTGCAACCTTTTCAGGAAGTCCTCAAAGTCAAAACTATCTTAATAATCATATTAAGATGTTATCCCCCTTTTTTTCCTCTCCTTCTTCCATGAGTATACGGTAGAGTTCTCCAGAAGTTAGATGACATGTGATATCACAATAAATTGATACAGAAGCAGTTTTCTGTTAAGTAAGACATTGCAAAGATTTGAAAAAAAGAAAAAATGAAATGATGCCCCCTTTTCAACTGTTATTTTTTGTTTTGGAAAATATATTTATGTATTTTATTTATGCTAACATAATGGTTTATTATTGTTACTTTTTAAATGGTTTTTTTTTTTGAGACAAAGTCACCCTCTGTCACCCAGGCTGGAGTGCAGTGGCGTGATATTGGCATTTTGCAACCTCTGCCTCCCAGGTTCAAGTGACTGTCATGCCTCAGCCTCCTGCGTAGTAGCTGAGATTATAGGCATATATCACCAAGCCCAGCTGATTTTTGTATTTTTAGTTGAGACACAGTTTCACCATCTTGGCCAAGCTGGTCTTGAACTCCTGGCCTCGAATGATGCACCCATGGCAGCCTCCCAAAGTACTGGGATTATGGGTGTGAGCCACTGCACCCAGCCTAAATGCATTAATGAATATTTTTTAAATTTCTTTGGAAAAAAAAAAAAACTTTAGCTTCTAGTACAGAAAATATTGAGAGATATGATAGATATTACCTACATAAACAAAAGTTGTTTGGACTCCTAAATAATTTTTGAAAATGTAAATGGGCTCTAAGATGAAAATGTTTGTGAACTGCAGCTTAAACTAAGGGTGTTTCCTTCTTTGAGTCTGTTCTCTGTATTCGACAACCTAGTAACAAGTTTCTACTTCTAACTGGTTCCATGGAGGGAGCTTCTAGGAACTGAGTGGGGTGATGGTTAATTGTTTCCACATTTTTATTTGCAGGATTCTAAAAGGTTTGAAGGCATTGACATTGACTTCAAAGAGCTAGCTTATGATACCCAGAAAACTCCAAATGTAGTGGAAGCCACCAACAAGCCAGGCCTGTATGAAAAGCTGGAGGATATTCAAAGCAGGTGAGGGTCCACCTGTTACCCTTCTGTAATAAGAAGGCATCATTTCATTTTCCCCATCTGTCTCTGAGACCTGTGGTGAGGGAATGAATATGTGTGCCCATGCATGTCCCTTGCTTTACATGTTTGGGTAACATGAGGCATTAGAGGTGTTGATGCCAACGTGGACACATTCATGTATATGTTTGCAAATATCTCTAAGTGTTTCTTGTGCTAATTTCTGCATATATTCCATCTCTTGCATATATGTACATTTAGGTAATATATGCATATCTATGGGTCTAGGCATCCTTAATTGGGAAATTCTGTGTTCTGTGCCCTCAGATTGTGCCTGTGTGAGAAGGCCCTAGCAGAGTACCTTGACACCAAGAGGCTTGCCTTCCCTCGGTTTTACTTTCTCTCCTCCTCCGATCTGTTGGACATCCTTTCCAATGGCACAGCTCCGCAACAGGTAAGCTGGAGGAGCATCCACAGAAAGATCTAGGAGGAAGAAGTGAGGGGTGCCCAGCAGGAGGCGGGTTCAGGCTCCCCATCATGCCTTTTCTCTCTGGCAGGGCGTGTACTTCAGACCTGTGGTGCCCCCAGCATCATTACATACCTCGGAGCTTATTTTATTTTATTTTATTTTTAGATGGCGTCTTGCACTGTTGCCTGGTCTGGAGTGCAATGGTGCAATCTCTGCTCACTGCAACCCCTGCCTCCCGGGTTCAAGCGATTCTCCTCCTTCAGCCTGGCGAGTAGCTGGGATTACAGGCACCTGCTACCACACCCAGCTAATTTTTTGTATTTCTAGTAGAGATAGGGTTTCACCATGTTGGCCAGGGTGGTCTTGAACTCCCGACCTCATGATTCACCTACCTTGGCCTCCCAAAGTGCTGGAATTACAGGCATGAGCAACCGTGCTCGGCCTACTCAGAGCTTTCTTAATCCCCATCAGAATTGCTGCTCAGCATGCCCTCTGGCCCATCAGAGGCTAATCCCTAATGTAGAACTCAGAAACTTTGAGGATGGCAAAGGTGGATAGGGTTAAGGCTTGGCAGAGAATGCCTTCTATCTGGTTCTGAAGAGAGATCCAGGAAACACTGGCCAAAAGCGATAGCTAAAATTTCAATAGGGAGATATAATTGGAAGTTGTATTAACTGAATATTGAGGTCAGGCTTATTGGCAGAAGCATATATGAGAAGCCCAAAATTTTATTAGCCATATCATCTTGGGAATATCGCTTTTTTGCAACAAACTATCCTCATCTGTAAAATAAAGAAACCTGCTGTGTTTGAAGGTTTTTTGAGTATTAAAGTAACTAATTGAAGCAGTGTTGGTATTTGGAGCTACAGACATTGGTTCTGAAATTTGGGAGTGCATCAGAATCCCTTGGAAGGCTTGTCAAAGTACAGATTCTCACTCCCACTGTTTCTGATTCACTACGTCTGGGTGGGGCTGGAGAATTTGCATTTCTAAGAGTTTTCCCAAGGTGCTGCTGGTCTAAGGACTATGCTAGGAACTTCTGTTATCAGCCATCGTCTGGGTCTCAAAATTCTTGGATGAGTTCTTTTTCCTCATATGATTTTGTTATTCATTTAAAGTATAGTTGGGCTCATTTGCTTCTTTTTGCTTTCAGTGTTAGGGTTTTTCCCATCCTTGTTTGTTTGATTTTTTTGAATATGTATGATGCTGATAGGATTCCAAAAGTCAAACTATGCAAAAAGATATGTATATACTCAGAGATGTATCCTTCCCTTCTCTATTCTTTTCATCTCATCACCACCTCTGCTCCACCTCATTTAGGTAACCAATTTCATTAGCTTCTGGGTTAGCTTTCCTATGTCTATCTTTACAAAAGTAAGCAAATGCATGTTTACATTCATATATGGTACACTGTCTAATTTTGCCTTCTCTCCTATACAAAAGGTAGCATGCTGTGCCTACTTGCCTGCACTTTTCTTTCTTCTGCTTAGCTATATAGCTTGGAAATCACTCCATATCAAGTCAAAGATATTTCCCTCGTTTTTTAATATTTGCATCATACTCTGTGGATTGATATACCATAGTTTAGCCATAGGTTATTAATATTATTTTGTAATTAAAAATAATGTGGCATTGAATAACTTTAGACTTTGTATTGTTGGTCATCTGTCTTCCAGGTAAATTCCTGGAAGTGAGATTGCTGGCTCAAGGGTAGATACATACGTAGTCTTATTAGATATTGCCAAGTTTCTACCCTTTTGCTTCACCATAAGCAACAGATGAGAGCTTCTCAAACAGAGCCAAAGGATGGAACCATGCATAAGGTTTCTGTCTTTGACTTACCCTTACTAACTTAGTGAAATTATGTTTTGATTTGTCAATAAGAAGCAAGTACTAAAGAGAGATTATCCCTAATAGTTATAAAGCTTGTTTTTTTCATATAGATGGAAGTATTTCCAAAGTAGCCCAGGTTGTGGTGGGGTTGAAATATTTATTATTGCTGGGCGCTGTGGCTCACGCCTGTAATCCCAGCACTTTGGGAGGCCAAGGCAGGAAGATTGCAAGGTCAGGAGATCGAGACCATCCTGGCTAACACCATGAACCCCATCTCTACTAAAAATAAAAAAAAAATAATAATAATTAGCCAGGCATGGCACTTGAACCTGGGAAGCAGAGGTTGCAGAGAGCTGAGGCAATCTAGTCTGGTGACAGAGCAAGACTCCATCTCAAAATATATATATTTATTATTAATGTATTAGCATTCTGTATTATAACTATATTTTTATTCATTCTATGTATAGAAGGAGTCAGTTCACTGCCAGATTTTTATACATCATTCTTTTTAAAATTTAATTGTTTTTTTTTTTTTTTTTTTGGAGGTGGAATCTTGCTCTGTCACCCAGGCTGGAGTGCAGTGTCATGATCATGGCTCACTGCAGCCTCAAACTTTTGGGCTTAAGCGATCCTGCCACACCAGTGTCCAGAGTAGCTGGGACTACAAGCATGAACCACCACACCCAGCTAACTTTTAAAAATTCTTTGTAGAACCTAAAGTACCATAAAAAAAAATTCTTTGTAGAGATGGGGTCTTGCTTTGTTGCCCTGCCTGGGCTGGTTTTGAACTCCTGGCTTCAAGTGATCCTTCTACTTTGGCCTCCCAAAGTGTCGGAATAATAGGCATGAGCCACCAGAATAGGTCTCATTCTTCAATATTTATTTTGATTCGTTTCTTATTTGATTTGAGTACATTTTTGAGTAGTCCTCACACTCTAAGAGATGAAGCATGGTGGAATACATCCTATTTCCTTCTGTATCTTGTGACTCTGTCATTTCACATGTGAGGAAGCAAATGGTTAGGGGTAGAATTTATGAGTCGCAGCAATTTCCTCTCAATCCATGCAGATATCACTCTGCTGTTTGTTGTTACAAAGAAGTCATCTGAGGCCTGCCTGCTTTAAAAAAAAATTCTAGATAGCCTAATTTCTTTCTATCTAGGTCCCTATAGAGAACAAACTTAAAATTAATTTCTAAACATTTGTATGCTTATATACTTGCCTTATTTTGTTAATTTATCCCTAAAACATGATGAGGTGTCCTATCTGAAAACCAGAGCTTTTATGATCTTGAAAAAATTTCTTCTAGTGTGTTTTAAAATAATGTATCTATTCCATTTATCTGTATGTTTTTTTCATTCAGGTTTATTATACTTCCATAAGCTGAGGTTCCACTTTACACATGTTATATACATTACCTTCTCTTTAATCATATTTTTATCTCTTAGTCCTCTTCCTTGGCATTTATCAGTAAGTTGCTCAAGTTCTTCCACCGTATTTAACTTTTTGTATCAATTCAGCACTTCAGTGTTGCTAACACTACTATAAACTGTGCTCTGTCACTCTTAGTTTCCTCTTACTTTATTTCTCTACCTCTGTCAATGCATCTTTCACCACATATTTTATAAACTTCATGTTTAATTTAATTGAAAACAAAACAAGGTGATGGTTTTCAAATTGATTTGTTTCCATTATTAAAGCTTTAAAGTATATGTGCTCTTATTTGCCCTCTTGAGTCCTGTTTTCTTCTTTTAAATTTTGGGATATTTTCATAGGTTCTATATTGTTGTTGTTGTTGTTGTTGTTGTTGTTGTTGTTGTTGTTGTAATTGTTTTAAATTTGCTATTTGCTTTTCAATAAAGAAAAGTCCATCTTGGGTTTTGTCCCAAATCAGTGTGGGCTGTGTCTCCATGGGTACCCTCACAGTTTACCTAAATGCTCTTAGATTTGCCCTCTCATTTTATAAGCTGGAGAGCTGGTTGTTCTAAATTGAGCATTAAAAGTCAGGGTACCAGCAGCTGGAGGGCCCTTGGTAATTTTTCAAGACGCTCTACCAGGGGGCAGGTTCTGTTCCTTCTTTTTCCTCCAGCCTGCCATTTTCTTCACCTCAGGACCACAACATAGCTCTGTCCAGCATCCCTCCTAGCACTGCTGCCCAGGGCAATCACTGCAGAGGACCTCTGCTCCTGAGATGCCATGCCTCGGAGCAGCCCGGCACAGCCAGACTTTATGCTTAGCATGAGTGTGCCTGCCCTGCTTGGAACCCTTCTGATGTCCGTTTGTTGAATTGAAGAGGTTTTAAGAATGGGGTGGCTTCTTCCACAGGCCACTGTCACCACTACTCTTGACTCTCCAGATTCGGTGTGTATTAGCATTCTTCTGCCAGATGCTCCTCCGCTCATTTCCTGTGCCACGGTAGTGTTTTCTTAGGAAGAAGGTTTACAAACTGACCATCATATTTTTCTCGAATTTAGTCCTATTTATAGTAGACCAAGCAGAATTTAGTCAAACCATTGTGGCTTAGTTGGTTTGTAGCTAGTTCACGACTCTCACTAGTTTTATTCAGTCTTCCTTTGGCCACTTCTACAGATTCATTTTATTGCTGTCCTCACATCAGCATTGTTTCCATAAACTTAGTTCTAAATTTTGGTGTCCACCACTCTGTCTTTCACAGCGATTGTCACAGGTAGGCCTCTAAACAATTCTAATAAATGGCTTCCCAAACACGTTCTATGACCCTCTGGCCTGGTTTCCCTTCATAGGTTCAACGTCACCTTTCCAAACTCTTTGACAACATGGCCAAGATGCGATTCCAGCTAGATGCCAGTGGGAGACCAA
This sequence comes from Sapajus apella, assembly GCF_009761245.1. NCBI lineage: Eukaryota > Metazoa > Chordata > Mammalia > Primates > Cebidae > Sapajus > Sapajus apella. The sequence goes on along the minus strand of NW_022436952.1, from coordinate 21,593,537 downwards.
CCAAGACAAGCCTTGGCATGTACAGCAGAGAAGAGGAGTATGTGGCTTTCAGCGAGCCCTGTGACTGCAGCGGGCAGGTAACATTATAGTCCTTTCCCCTCCTTGTGCCTTTCTCTCTCAAATGCCTTCATTCAAACCTCATCAGCATCAACTCTAGGAGGGCCTTTCTGGCCTTAGTCCAGAGCTGCTGTCCGTGTCCTCTGACAGCCAGCTTCTTTGACTTGAACCGACGTTGGAGCAGCAGCTGGCGCCCTGCTTTCTTCTTTCAGGGAAGGACACATGTCAACATTCATATCTTTTCCTTAACCAAAGACCTGTGCAGAGGGAAATAAAATGCACATAAACAACTACCCAAGTCAATGAGAAAAGGATGTTAAAATGATTAGCGGCGCCAGGAGACATCAACATGGTAGCCCCTGGGGCACCCTGCAGGGGAATCTGGGACACTGACACCTTCCCGGAGAGAAAAATGTCCTTTTGTGAAACTGGCTGCCTTTCTGAGATGTCCCTTCTCTGCACAAATACGCCTCAGCGTCACTTCTTCCCACAGCCTTCCCCTTGGAGAACGAACTACCACCCTGCTCCAGGAACTGCTTCCTCCAAATCTCCACGCCCAATGCAAGGGACACAAACCATGGGACCATTTTCCCCTTAAGCCTCCTTCCCATTCTTTAGCACCACCACTGAAGTATAGACCTTTCTTTGTTTATCGTCCTAAATGATGCAGCAAAGCATTGCCCCTGGGGATTCTCATCGAGTGCCAAATAACACCTGGAGTAAGGATATTTTACAGGGTTCTACCTTTATCACATGTATCTAAGAATACAATTCTAGTGCCAGAAAATAATCGCTTCTCAGTTATATGAGGGTGGCCCTGGTGTTTCATTCAGAATGTGTTCTTTTGGTAGACCCAGAAAACGTTTAGTTGGGAAATACAATCCTGGTTTGCACTTCATACTCAGGGTAGACAAAGTCATGACAAGCCGCTGACTTATTTACACCAGCTCAACCCAGATTTCTATTTCCTTGTACAAACTCTGGGTGACAGCCCCCACCCCCCTAACATGATACTCTGTCCTCCATATTCCAAATGCTGTTAATTAAGTCTGAGTCTCACCCATCACCATCCCAATTATGTAAACAGCACATCTCTGTGCACCTTCTGGCAGCCACTTGGGGCTGTGTACCACATCTGGGCTCCACTTCCTTCACTCCCTCAGGCTGAGTGGAAGATAATGTGTAGTACTAATCAAAACTTCTTAGGCAACTGTCTAACCCCGAGTTGTTCTTTCAGGTGGAAATATGGCTGAACCATGTCCTTGGTCACATGAAGGCCACTGTGAGGCATGAGATGACAGAAGGTGTAACTGCCTATGAAGAAAAGCCAAGGGAGCAGTGGCTCTTTGACTACCCAGCTCAGGTATTGTAACCGGATCCCCCCATCCTCCACTGGGCTATTTTCCTCAGCAGCCTCCTCCAGCCTTCAGCAGCTGACGGACGGACATCAGGCTGGCTGCCTGCTTCACAGTAGGGGGGCCTGAATCCCAGACTTCTGTGAGGGGTCAGCAGGTGGGAGCAGGGAGATTGACGACCATGGCCTAAGTCAACCCTGACCTTGGGAAATTAAAGGTGATCTATTTTTGCCCTCATCAGCTACAGAAGGGAGAAAATGTCAACAGTTCAACTCTTCGAGCCAGCCCTCACTTTCTATGTGCCAAGCCCTGTGCTGAGCACAGGACACACCAGCAGGGAACAAGACAATAAAACCTGTCCTGCTGGAGTTCACAGGCTCATGTGGAACTGAACCGCTGTCTCATGTGACTGGCGTTTTAATAGGGGAGGCTTAGGGCACTCTGGGCACATATAGCTAGTTAGTAAGGTCGAGGGACACCCCCATGAGCATATGATATGAAAGCTGCAATTTGAAGAAGGAGTTAGCAAGCTAAAAGTGGGAGCAAAGAGCAAGCAAGCAGGAGGAAGAGCCCAGGCTCAGAAGCCAGGCCATGTCTGAACCAGAGTAAGCAGGGGAAGAGCAAAGGCTACAGGTAGATTCTGGAAGCCAGTTCCTATGGACCATGTGAGAGAGTCTGACTTGCTTCTGAGATACACCTGAATTCCTTATAGGTTTCTCAGGAGTGTGATAAGAGAGAAGGCAGAAGTAGCAAGAAATGTTTAAAGTAACTCTGGCTACAGTATACCACTCGTCCTTCCCTCAGTTAATGGTATAGTAGTAGTGTTGCTGTGTTTGGGGGTTGCAGACGTTTGGTAGTAATCAAAGCCATTTGGTAGAGTAGATAAGATTGCCCTTGGAACGTATATAGAATGAGAAGAGAGTGGAAAACAAATTCTTTTTTTTTTTTTTTGGGACGGAGTTTTGCTCTTGTTACCCAGGCTGGAATGCAATGGCGCGATCTCGGCTCACCGCAACCTCCGCCTCCTGGGTTCAGGCAATTCTCCTGCCTCAGCCTCCTGAGTAGCTGGGATTACAGGCACGCGCCACCATGCCCAGCTAATTTTTTGTATTTTTAGTAGAGACGGGGTTTCACCATGTTGACCAGGATGGTCTCGATCTGTTGACCTCGTGATTCACCCGCCTCGGCCTCCCAAAGTGCTGGGATTACAGGCTTGGGCCACCGCGCCCAGTGAGAACAAATTCTTGAGCATCATTCAGAGCCTAAGGAGGAGCCAGTAAAGCAGAATGAGAAATGGTGTTTGGGGGGCAGAAGGAAAACTGGGAAACAGTAATTATGGAACCTAAGAAAGAAACTGTTAGTAGCAAATCAGAGATCAAAAATGTGAAACACTTCTAAGAGATCAAGCCAAATAAAGAGGATGAAGAAGGTTCATGGATAAGCTTGGCAAGGCCCTATCAGGGGAGTGGTAAGGAAGAGGCTGTATTGCAGGGGCTGAGGAGTGGAAGAGGTAGAAAGTATTCACCATGAATGTGGATAGTGGGGAGAAACTTGGCTATGAAGAAGAGAGGAGAAAGGAGTCCACACTGCAGAGAAGAAAAGGTATTTATTAACAGTAGGGTTGGTACATATTCTCAAATTATCCCAGTAAGGCTGACAATGAGGAGGAACTTCTTTAACAAAACCTAATGGGACATGCATTCAAAGGGAAAAATGGACAAAGAGGAATGGTGCTGTTTACGACAACAAAGTTCTGTATTCCACAAAGAAAATAATTCCCATCAGGCTTCCTTGCTTACCTGTATCAGAATTTTGAGACAAGAGGATGTGTTGCCTCCCCCTATTGCAATAAATGTCATCTAGAGTGGTGTCTCCCAAACCAAATGATACTACAGAGGAGCAATGGACCTAAATTCTCCACCATGAATAATCAAAGTTATGCATGTTCCACACAAAGTTTCCCAGCAAGCAGAAATACATATTTGAATTGCTTTTTCTATTTATTTATTTTTAATTTCTGAAAATGCAAGTTGTATTAACCACACTGAATTTCAATATCTTTCATCGTGGCATTCAAAAATAGGCATTTTAAGGTTTTAAAATGTCTTTAAAATGTAGTGAAAGTATGGTAGCTAAGCAAATATGTGCCATAGATGATCAGCAGTGGCTCACTAAATTAGATTATCAGACCACAGAGGAGCAGAGCAAAGACTGGGTGTCATTGAGACTCTTGGGCAACCTACTGTAGTCCTCCCAAGCTTGGAAAAGTTACTGCCTCTGGGAGGTAAAGACTGAATCATCCACGTCACAGTTTCTAGAAGCGACTGGCCTTGATCAGTCAATCTTGGGTTATTCTCAACCAAATGATTCATTTTTCAGGAGCAGAAAGTGCTTTTCCCACCTGTGCTATTACGACTTCACACCTCCAAGGCTTTAGAGCATATGGTTCTCTTAGTCAATGCTGGTGGAAGAGGGAGGGATGGGGCTCATGTCACCCACGCTGTTACATCCTGGGCCCTCGCTATGTGATGAGTGGGCTGGTTGGAAACAGCCACAGTAACAACAGCTTTACCAGGCAACTCTTGCTGCCACAGGTGGCCCTGACCTGTGCTCAGATCTGGTGGACAACAGAAGTGGGCATGGCATTTGCCAGGCTGGAAGAAGGCTATGAGAATGCCATGAAGGACTATTACAAGAAGCAAGTGGCCCAGCTCAAAACCCTCATCACCATGCTGATTGGCCAGCTCTCCAAGGGAGACCGGCAGAAGATTATGACCATATGCACCATCGATGTGCATGCCCGGGATGTGGTAGCCAAGATGATTGCTCAGAAGGTGGGTCCCAAACGTTCAGAGGTGTCCAGTTTTGTGTACAACTACACTATGAGAATAGCTCACATATGGCCAAAACATGGGGGCCCCAGGGTCTGTACAACACTGGCCGGACAGCTGAGGGAGGATCACAGTGGCTGCTCTTACCTTTTAAAACCTCCAGCAGAACCCTGTAATCAGAGCAGCTTATGCTTTCTGTGCTGTGGTGGCCACAGCATGCTGCACACTTGTTAGCAGCGGTAAACAGCCAGGACATCAGACCCCTATGTATCCTGTGGCCAAGGAACCACCTGCTTCCTGTGATTCACCCACCTACTCTACTACTCTCTCTTTAGGTAGACAATGCCCAGGCTTTCCTCTGGCTGTCTCAGCTGCGCCATCGTTGGGATGACGAGGTCAAACACTGCTTTGCCAACATCTGTGATGCCCAGTTTTTGTATTCCTATGAGTATCTGGGAAACACACCTCGCCTAGTGATCACACCTTTGACTGACAGGTGAGCACTGGTGTCAATCACTGACAGCCTTACTGCTGTTTGGTTCAGCCCAGCCAGTGGGCATCTAGGGTCAAAGTCCCTGTCACTTGCTATTTGTCCACAGAGCGACAGGGAAAGGACCTGATTCAACACAGCAGGTTTAAAGTGAAACTGAAGGGATGTAGGGCAGAGCCTTTCTTGGAACAAGTCCCAGAGCAAATCAATGAGCCATGACTTTTTGAGGAATTACTAAGCGTTCATACACACCCGAGTTCTAACACCAAACCTAACACATACCAGCTGTTTGATTATGAAAAAAACTGACCTAATTTTTGGTTTCCTCATCTGTGAAATGGAGGTGGTAACTCATACCTTCCATGATTATTGTAAGGATTAAAGACAGTAGTGCTGGGAGGGAAGGGAGGAGGGAGATGAAGAGAGGCAGGTTAACAGATGCAAATATACAATTAGATAAAAGATACAAGTTCTGTCATTCAACAGCAGAATAGCATGACTATAGCAAACAGCAGTGTGTCCTATATTTCTAAGTAGCTAGAAGAGAGGACTTTAGTTATTCCCAATACATAAAAATGATAAATACCCAAGATGATGGATAACTCAAATACCCTGACTTGATCATTACATTCTATGCATGTAATCAAATATTACAAATACCCCATAAATATGTAAAATATGTATCAATTTAAAAAGCACACTGATAACCCCCTCACCCCCATTTACAAAACCCAAAGAGATGTTTCTGTATATATTCATTAAAACTATGAAACAGGCCATAGAATGTTATACTGCACAAAGATTATAATAACTTTCTAAAACTATTCTCTTGAAAATGTCATGGTGTAATTTAATGAAGAACTCTAAGTAAGTGAATAATGTATTTTGCTTTCCAGGCATATTTATAAAAATAAATATGGTTCATTAAAACAAGCACATAAAAAAGACAGTAATACTCCTAAAGAGGTTAGTATATAAGTGCTCAGTAATCAATGCCTATTATTATTTTCTTGTCAGTCAATCAATCAACTGGCAAATTGATTTAGTACCTCTTACTTTGGGAAAACGAAGAAATAAGCAAAGTAGTTCCAACCAGTAAGGAGCATGCATTTTTTTTTTTTTTAGAAAGACATAATTTCCATCACTTATATTCACACATGAATGAATTCACTCCAGTCAACGAACAAGTCACTGGTAATACTAAGATGACTAAAACATTTTCTGCCCTTAAACTCCAATTCTAATGAGGGAAATAAGACATATGTAGATTGAAAATTTAAATAACACCAAGGGGAAAAGTTCAAGGCCATAGTGTAAAATAGGGTACAAGGCCATATGCAACACATTTCCAAGCAGGTGACTCAGCAGAAAGCCCTCAGAGCACAGAGGGCCCCACTCACAGCAGGAGGAAAAGGACTGGAAAGGCTTCAGGGAAGAGATGGTATTTGATCTGAACCTTGAAGGATGTACTGGATTCCAGGAGGATTTCAACAGGTGATGAGATTACTGTCAGAGTGTCCATGAAATTGTATAGAAACCTGTTCACAAGTCACTTTTCCTATTAAGAGTGACACACAACATTCATTAATTGTTAAAATGCTATGCATACCCAAAAACTAAAGAGCTACTGATAAACATTGCTGGAAAATAGCATATTGTGGGCAAAGTCAGAGACACGGGAAAACTCAAGATATGTTCCTGGAAGACGGAGTTTAGACTTTGGGGGACACAGCCATAAAGGAATCAGAATATAGAGTGCGAAGAATATATTGTTTACCCAGTAAGTAGTATTACACTATTGAAAATTTTTATCAGAGTGTGACATCTGTACTTTATGAAGATTCATCTGACAGCAGAGCACAGGTAAAGGAGAGAGACGGCAGAGCAATAAGTCATGGCACGTGCGAGAAATGATATTTTAATTCCGCTGAGATTTCTGTAAATTCTGGGAATTCATACCCTTTGCTTATAATTCCATTGAACATTAAATCTCCTCTTCTCCAAAAGGAGCTGTATATCTGAATAACTGGTTCACTGAAATAAATGTCTTGTAGGTAATGAAGAGATTGTCATAAATTGTGAGTTAAAGTTAAAATGGCCAGATAGAATCCGTGCCATTTTTTAACTTTTCTCTCTTCCTGTTCTCAGTGATATCACTTGTATTTTAGTCAGATCCTCAGATATATTTCCAAGGATTTCATAAGTATTTCCAGTTCAGTTCAACTGCAGTCACTGTGCTCATGGAATGAATAGGTCATGGGAAATCCAAAGTACTTGAAAATCCCAACGTGATTCATAGATCAACACCTCATAGCTGAAGCATCATGGCCAAAGTGGTTCCGCTCTCCTATGTTTTTCATGTCTTTAATTCCTTTTCCTCCCCAGTCTGGAAAGGGAGACGAGAGTCCCACTCAAAGTACTTCCCTCTTACTTTGTGTCTCTCTGTTTTGTGGTAGCCCGTAGAGGGCACATCACTGTCTCCAGCAACTCCCCTCTGTGCATGGACTAAAACGTGAACTCTGCATGGGACTTGGTAGTTCCCCTCAGCCACCCTGATGCCTCACTCCCTACACTCCAACCACATGGCCTCCTTTCTGTTCCTTGATCACCTGGAGTTCATTCCACCTGAAAGCCTGCACACATGGGCTTCCCTTTGCCTGGGAATGCCCTTCTCAAGGCCGTCTGTTCCACTGGCACCTTCTCATGCTTTTGTTCTACTCTCAGTTCTCAGAGGCCTTCCCTGACCACTCTTTCTAAAAGTCAGCCTTTCCTACCACACACACACACACACACAGAGAGAGAGAGAGAGAGAGCGCACGCGCGCAAATAACCCTGACAAGAGCCCCTGTTGGTCTTCCCAATGTTTCCCTCATTCTGAAATCACCCGGCTTGCTTCCTTGTTGGCATTCCCCTTTGGAATGCAAACCTCCAGCAATCAAGAACCTTTGTCTATCACATTTGCTGTTATGTCCCCAGCACCTAGTAGGTGTTAAATTAATATTTGTCAAAGGAATGAATGATGTTTAAATATTGAGCTCCCAGATCATAAGAATAGACTTATGATTAGAAGATAGTTCATAAGAATAGAGAAGCAAGGGAAGGTGACTTAGGGGCAAGGTCTGTCCAAGGCTCTGTGTCTTGGCTCCCAATGAAGAAGCAGCAGCTACTCTGTGTTTTGCTCTCAGCTGGGAATCCATCTTCCTACCTACCTCAGTTTAAGACAAATGCAAATAGCACCTCACCAGAGGGAGATGTCGATCTCTCTGTAGCTAGATGGTAAAGGAAGCAGCAACTGGGGTTGGGGGGTGGGATAGGGTGGAGTCTTATGGGTCTTACTTGGGCTTTACTTGGTCTGATTAGTTGGAGGAGCTCATCCTGTGTGAGTTAAAAGAAAAATGGTTCCCACCTTTTCATTCAGACTGGACCCCCTCTAGTATCTGTCTTTAGGGCCATTCTCAGTCATTTGCAGGAAGGAGCTCCCATGCAATCTTCCCTACTGCAATGACTTTTTCTGCCTGTCTTGGAATATGAGCTAATAGTTTGGGAGTTTATATCACTTGGGACAGAATAATGAACCATTATGTATATGAGCAATTTGGTAAATCTATCCCCCACTCTAGACTTACATGTTCCAACATAACATTGACCTTCATTTGTTCTCTACTCCCAGGACCTAGCACTGTGTCTAGCACATGTTGGGCATTCAAGAAATACTCCTTGTGTGAATGCGATGAAATGATTCCTGAGCCTCTAGACATGTGCCAGGCTTCAGCTTCAAAATATTTCCATTCAGAATATTTCCATCCTCTCCACTGACATACCAGACATTATCATTTCAAGTGATAAAAAATACAAGAGTTTTCTTTTCCCTGGGCCTTTGCACTTGCCCAGCAATTGAAATAATTACCTCTTTTGGATTTAGAAGTCTCTAGTACACTAGTTTTTCAATACCTTATAGAAGGAAAGGGTAAAGCTTTGACAATGTATTGTTTCTAAAATAGGGATTTATTGCCTCTTCTGTGAAATGATGCAAATAAGAACTTGAAAGGAAGGTTAGCCAAAATAGTGGTGAATACTATATAGACCTTCACCTCATTTGTGCATTATTTACTATTCTGGCAAAGTAGTATGTAGTTGAATATTTATATGGCAAATTCCACTTTCTCATTGACTTCCATTATTATCTCAAGAAATGTTTTACACAGAAAAAAATTGGCCTCCACACAGAAAATCACATTTTAAAAGGCATTCAGCTTTTACTGGTGTGTAGCCTAAGTACATTTAATTCTGTCCTGCCAGAAGAATTAATCAAATGGACAATTGATCCATACAACCTTTGCACATTCATTAAAAGCACACCCGTTTTACAGTACATCCAAATGATTATGCCTGTTTCTTTGGAATTTCCCACTGCCTGGATGGGAGTTGAATATGTAAATTGGTGCAGTGGTTCAGCCCTTGTTGCAGGACTTCGGCACCACACTAAGTTGAAGAACTAAATGGAAATGCTTTTTCAGGCTGAACAAAGCAATTCCCATAAGTCATTTCTCGACCTTTGGATGATCTCCTCCTGCTCTGCTCCCCTTCCTTCACCTTCACACACAAATGCCCCTTTCTGCCCTGCGCAGTGTTAAGTACTGTTTTAATCAACTGCTTATCAATGTTGAGTACCCCTTAATTTTTCAGGAACTCCTGGAAGTAGGTGAGATATAATTGATGCAAGAGTCTTTCAAGGTGATTTTCTGGGCAAGGACACAGCTAGCAAAAGTCATACGCTTTCTCTTTAAGTTTTTCTCTGATTTTTTTTCAGAGAAAATGTGGAAAGCGTAGTATTCTGTGCCAAAGAAAATAAGAGTCACCCAGAAATAGCCACTGTTAATGTGTAGTTTGTTTCATTCTACATGTAGAATATTGAAAAATGAAACTGAGATCATATGCGATATATATAAAACATCATAGATTGCTTGTTTTATTTAACATTATACTATGCATGTTCTCTAAATATTTTTCCAAAACACCTTAGTGGCTGAATTATAGTCTATTTATAAGTATTCCATAATTTATGTAACATAACCATATTATGGATTATTTAAGTTACATCTAAGCTTTCACTAGTAAAAATAAAGCTGTATGAACTCACTTGTATGTAAATTTTTAAACAGAAATTTCGTATTATCTCCTTAGGATAGATTCCAAGAAGCAGATTAATTAGATGATACATACTTTCAAATCGTTCTTGAAAAAAACGTTACTCCTACTCTCACTAGTAGTTTATTAAAGTGTAATTGCACAACACCCTGACCGGCATTAAGTATTGCTGTTACATTTTTTATTACTCTTATTATTCAAAATTGTATCACATTTGGATTTGGTTGTCATTAATTACTCATAGGTTGAACATTTTTATATGTTTATTAGCTATTAGATTTTCTTCTCCTGTTAATTATTTATTACTGTCATGGCGCATTTTTCTCTAGGGTATTCTTTTATTACTTTTATGGTTAAAAAATCCCTGTTCATTTGAAGATCAATTTAATATTCCTCTATATTTCATTCTAGTCTAGTTTATTTTAATTTTTCCTTTAACCTTTTAAAATTATTTAGGAAATCTTTTGATTACTGAGTAAAGTCAGTCAAAACATTTTTATGAAGACATTTTCAGTTACCAGTGATAAATGTGACCCAAAAAAAGACTTATCTCACACATCTGGAAAGTGAGTCCAGCTTGCTGCGGTATAACCAGCTCTGGGACCTAAACTAGGAGATATCGGGGTTTGAACACTCTCATATACCATGACTTTATTTCTTATGAATGTTGACTTCTTTCTTGCACAGGCTGGAAAGATGGTCTCTATACCTATGCCTTTATAACTCCTGACTCAGGAGGAAGAGAGACCCTCTCTTACCCAGAGATCTTGCATGTATAACAAATTCCTTGAGGGTGGTCTCTGATTGGTCCTATTCGGATCATATGCCCATCTCTGAGCCAGTCACTGCAGCCAATGAGATTGAGTACTTTGCCCATCCTGAGCCTTGTCCTCCATCCCCAAGGATAGGAAAAATACGATTGATAGCCCATCAGAATACAAGCTGTGGAGGAGAAATGACTCCAAAGTGTGAAATTCTGGGCAAAAAAAAATCCCACAGGAATGACAGTGGGGAGCATATAATGTTATTTCTTTTGTTTTCACAGTGACTAGTGGGCTTAATGTTTTTTGGTGAGTAATCCATTCTTCTTAATGATTTATGATGTTTGCTCTACCATATTTGAAGTTCTAAGTTCATCAATCTACCTTAAAACTACAGATTCTGTGCCATCAGTCTGTCAGTTCCTCTCTGTGCCACAGTATTTAAAGATGTTTGCTTTATCCTGAGTTGTAATATTTGTAGGGTAAGGCTCTGCATCATCTACCTTCATTTCCACTTTTCTTTTTAGCACTTCTGTTTCTTCTTTCAAATGACAAATTCCAAAATATAAATCACTGGGGTTTTTGATTGGTGTACCTTAATACTTTTAACTTCATTTGGTAGAAACAGCCATCTTTATAATATGTGGTATATTTCTGTTTATTTATGTGTAATCATGTTTCTTGAAAAAGTTTATATTTTGGTTATTTCTTAATGTTATCTTTGGGTCTTTTTAAAGTTGTTGCTATTGAAGATTTTTATCTCATATATATACATGTATATATTTAAAACAACAGGGAAATAAAGTTGTTTTAAATATATATATAATAAAAACAAAATATTTTATCTACAATGAGATACTACCTTACTCCTGCAAGAATGGCCATAATGAAAAAAATTTAAAAACAGTAGATGTTGGCATGAATGTGGTGACCAGGGAACACTTCTGCACTGCTGGTGGGAATGTAAACTAGTATAGCCGCTATGGAAAACAGTGTGGGAATTCTTTAAAGATCTTAAAGTAGACTACCATTTGATACAGTAATCTTCTGGTTATCTACCCAGAAGAAAAGAAACCATTATTCAAAAGAGATACTTGCACATGCATGTTTATAGCAGCACAATTCACAACTGCAAAATTGTGGAACCAACCCAAATATGCCCATCAATCAATGGGTGGGTAAAGAAACTGTGGTATATACATATGATAGAATACTACTCAGCTGAAAAAAGGAATGAATTAACAATACTTTCAATGACCTGGATGAGACTGGAGACTATTATTCTAAATGAAGTAACTCAGGAGTGTAAAACCAAACAGTGCATGTTCTCACTGATATGTGGGAGCTAAGCTATGAGGACGCAAAGGCATAAGAATAATACAGTGGACTTCAGGGACTTGGGGGGAAAAAGTGGGAGGGGATGAGGGATAGAACACAACATATATGGTGCAGTGTATACTGCTCAGGTGATGGGTGCACCAGGATCTCACAAATAACCACAAAAGAACTTACCCATGTAACCAAATACCCCGTGTACTCCAATAACTTATGAAAAAATTTAAAATAAAAACAACTTTATAGAGGTATATTTCACATATCAAAAATTATTCATATTAAGTGTATGTACAATTCAATGATTTCTAGTGACTTTACTCAGTGCGACCATTACCATAAATCAGCTTTAGAACGTTTCGGTCCCCCCACAATAAAATCCCTTTTGATCTATTACAGTTAGTTCTCATCCACCAGGAAACCACCTCTAGCCCCAGAAGCCACTAGCCTACTTTATGTCTCTTTAACATTGCTTATTCTGGGTGTTTCATATAAATGGAATCTTAACAATAGATAGTTGCTTATGTGAAGTTTTTTACACTTCACACAGTATTTTTGAGGTTCACTCATGGCAGACCATATGTCTGTAGTTGGTTATTTTTAAATTTCTGAATAATATTCCATTTTATAGGTGTACCACATGCTGTCTATCCATTTAACTGATGGACATTTATTTTCAGTTGAGGCTGTTATAAAAAATACCACTGTGAACATTTGTGTAGAAATCTTTGTGTGGACATGTTTTTACTGCTCTTAGGTGAATACTAGGAGGAAAATTATTAGGTATTATGGTACTTTATGTTTAACTTTTTGAGAAACTGATAAGCTGTTGTCTAAAGTAGCTGCACCATTTTACATTTACTCCGACAGCATGTGAGAGTTCCCATTTCTCTACATCCTTGACAATATTTACTGTTGCTCATTTTATTTCTTTATAGTCATTCTGTTGGCTGTTAAGTAATATGCTATTTGGATTTTAATTTGCATTTTTCTAATTAATCATGTTGAGCAACTTTTCACCTGCTTATTAGTCATTCATGCATCTTCTTTGGTGTAATATCTGCCCATATTTTTTGCCTGTTGTTTGGTCTGTCTGTCTTCTTCTTATTGAGTTTAAGAATTCTTTGTGTGTTGTGGATATGTTTCATATGTGTTTGCAGATATTTTATACCAGTCTGTTGCTCATCCTTTTTTTCTTAAAAAGCTTTAAGAAAAAAATGTTTTTAAAAAAACTTATATTTTAGGTTTTGGGGTACATGTGAAGGTTTGTTACATAGGTAAACTCATGTCACAAGGGTTTATGGCAAAGATTATTTCAACACCCAGGTGTTAAGCCCAGTACCCAATAGTTATCTTTTCTGCTCCTTTCCCTTCCCCACCCTCTACCCTCAAGTAGACCCTAGTATCTATTGCCTCCTTTGTACTCATAAGTTCTTATCATTAACCCCCCACTTATAAGTGCAAACATGTGGTATTTGGTTTTCTGTTCCTGCATTAGTTTGCTAAGGATAATTAACCTCCAGCTTCATCCATGTTCCTGCAAAAGACATGATCTCATTCTTTTTTATGGCCATGTAGTATTCTATGGTATATATGTATCACATTGTCTTTATCAAATCTGTCATGAATGGGCATTTAGGTTGATTTCATGTCTTTGCTATTGTGAATAGTGCTGCAATGAACATATGCATGCATGTGTCTCTATGGTAGAATGATTTATGTTCCTCTGGGTATACACCCAGCAATGGGATTGCTGGGTCAAATGGTAGTCTTGCTTTTAGCTCTTTGAGGAATCACTATACTGTTTTCCACAATGGTTGAACTAATTTACCCTCCCACCAACAGTGCATAAGTGTTCCCTTTTCTCCTCAACCTCACCAGCTTAATGGTGTCTTTTGAAGTGCAAACATTTTGAATTTTGATGAGGTTCAGTTTATTAATTTTTATTTTATGGATCATGCTTTTGGTGCTTTATTTAAGAAATTTTGGGCTACCTTCATTTTGTCTTTAACTTCCTTTTCACTTGTGTACAGGAAAAAAATGATTTTTGTATATTTATCTTCCATTCTACTCATTTACTACACTGTCTTACAAATTCTGAAAGTTTTACTCTAGATTTTCTTGGGTTTTCTAAATCACTCCTAGAATTTCTAATCATATGTGAGACAGACAAATAATGAGAAGCATAATTATAACTACTCAAGTTTAGTTACTAGGCATGCTGTAATTTTTGCTAGAAAGTTGATATGTCTAGCATTGCTCTCAGTTCTTTCTGTCACATTTTAAGAAAGACATTTACCAATTAGTATAGACAAAGAAAAAGATGAGCACTGGATGACGAAAAATCTCATAAACAGCTGGGATAAGGAGTAGAACCTAGAATTAAGGGCATTTATGTTAAGAACAAAAAATTTTCAAAGTTTAAATATTAAAGTTATAAAAGGAACAGATTTTTTTTTAGGTTAATGCAAAGGAAATTTCTATTAATATGATTTCTCATGTTAAACTTGAAACCTATTGAAAGCTCTGGGTCTTTTTCATGTGAATTTTCATCTATCTCCTGCCCTCAATCTGCATGTATGAAAGTGTGCAAGTGGTTGGAAGATTGCTTTGCATTTATCTCTCTTTAATTTGATTTTGTTGAGTCTGTCCCATCATTTTTGGTTTGTTGGTTTTTTGTTTTTGTTTGTTTCATTTGTGTTGTGTTTTGTTTTGTTTTGGGACAGAGTCTTGATCTTTGGGTAGGCTGGAGTGCAGTGGCATGATCTCGGCTCACCACAACTTCCAACTCCTGGGTTCAGTGATTCTCCTGCCTCAGCCTCTTGAGTAGCTGGGACTACAGGTGCATGCTACCACACCTGGCTAATTCTCGTATTTTTAGTAGAGACAGGGTTTCACCATGTTGGCCAGGCTGGTTTCAACCTCCTGACTTTGTGATCCACCCACCTCGGCCTCCCAAAGTGCTAGGATTACAGGCATGAGCCACCGTGCCCACCCCAATCATTTTTAAGGTTTAACATTCTTTAGAAATTTGTTCTATCTTCTATCTAGTAATTATATCTTAATTCAAGTTATGAGTAAAGACATTCAATATCAGTGAGCTGAGTATGCTTCAAGGCCTCCCTGAAGGTAGATATTGTTGCATTCATGGTCACTTCTCAGTTCTGGTTATTGAACCATGTGGTAGGCAGAATTCTACAAATGATCTCTGATGACCCTCACCCTTGTATAACCCTTGCCATTTTGAATGTGAGTAATGACTGTGACTGTGATGACATTATTCCCATGGTTGTGTTTTGTTATATGGCAAAAGGGAAATTATTTAGGTAGACCTAATATAATCATATGAGCCCTTAAAAGCTGAGCTGTTTCCTGGCTCCTCAGCCAGCAGAAAGGGGAAGTCAGATTTGAGGCATGAAAAGAATTTGACATGCCATAGCTGTTTTTGAAGGTGGTAGGGGCCATATGCAATGTGGTAGAATGGCCTCTAGGAACTAAGAGATCCCCTGGCCAACAGGGACCTCAGAAGTGAATTCTGCCAGGAACCTGAATGAGCTTGGAAGCTGAATCTTCCCCAAAGTCTCCAGATAAGAATCCAGCCCAGCCAACACCTTGACTTTGGCCTTGTGAGACCCTCAGCAGAGAATCCACATGGACTTCTGGCCCACAGAACTGTGAGATAACAAGAGGGTGTTGTTTTAAGTCACTGAGTGTGCAGTAATTTGTTACACAGCAATTGAAAATTAATACAAACCAACTATGACTCCACCTACTCTGCTCTAAGATTATCTGAACCACTTTTCTATGATAAGCACAGGCTATTCATAGCTGAAATCAAGATACAGCAGCTTTGGTATTTTCATTATCTTCCAGTTGAATATCTATATCAAAAAAAGAATTTATTGCCTCAAAAATAATACCTTCAAAGTCGATTAGTTTCCTTCTTTTCAAGGCACTTTCAGATCTCTTGTATCATCGTATCCTCGTAAGACCCTGGTGGGCAGATAAGAAAAAAACCTGTAGAAGTTATTTGCTCAAAGAAAACAAGACTAATTTTAGTTCGATGTTAGAACAATTAGAACCAGCCCACTGTGGAATGAGGTGCCCTCTAGAATAATAAACTGTGCCTTGCTGAAAGAAAAGGCTATATGGTCATATTTGAAGGATTTAAAGGGGGACGACTTGGCATGGTGAAAGAATCAAACTGCCTCACTTTTAACATCTCTCGCAACACTAAATCTTCTGTGTTCCCACTAGAACCAAACTAAATCAATCCATATCCGTGCTGGGACTCGTTGGTCAGGATCTGTCTTCCTTAAGAATCTTTTGCCATTGCAACAATTTCCACTGCTTTAGAAGCAGCAAATTTATCTAAGTTGCTTTGTACAAAGAAAATGCGATGTCATAGATCTTAAGGATGCTTTCGTGTTTAAGGCACAAAGAAGTTTAAATGACTTGGCTGAGTCTCACAGACACTTCACAGTGAGGCAAGGTTTGAACTCATTCTGTCGCACATCAGAGTTCATGCCTGAAACAGCTATAGCACGGTCTACTGAGCCACACTTTACAAGCAGGAGCACATTGAAGGAGCTGGCTTGGGTGTTTAAAGAGATGAGCCCTCTAACAGGATCTCAGAAAGAATCCTAGGATAGGTCTCAAAGGACTTGCTGCTGGCTCAGTGGTCCAGGCATCATGGCAGCCTCCCTTGTGACAAACAGAAATACTGCCTCTTTCTTTTTTCTTTTCTTTTTTTTTTGAGACAGAGAGTCTCACCTTGTTGCCCAGGCTGGAGTGCAGTGGCATGATCTCAGCTCGCTGCAACCTCTGCCTCCTGGGTTTAAGCAATCCTCCAGCCTTAGCAATCCTAGAGTAGCTAGGATTACAAGCTCATGCCACCATGCTCAGTTAATTTTGTATTTTTAGTAGAGACGGGGTTTCATCATGTTGGCCAGGCTGGTCTCGAACTCCTGACCTCAGGGGATCCATCTGCCTCAGCCTCCCAAAGTGTTGGGATTACAGGCGTGAGCCACCATGCCCAGCCCCCTCTTTCTTTTTTACGTGTTTTTCTCATGGCCTGAGTGAAAGGCCCACTGACCCTGCCTTCAAACTCACCAGACAGCCCACTTTTTCTTCTTGAACACCAGTCTCCCCATATGTAAAACAGGGAGATTGGAAATCCCTTCCATCTCTGGAGTTCTGTTATTATAAGGGAAAGATAATGATATTTTCAAACTTTTCCCAAAAGATAATCAGAAGCTCAGTAGATGCTCAAAAAGAGATGGACCCAGTCCCACGTATTTATTTTAAGGAATTCTTAACTTTTTCTATGCAACTTCTATTTTTGTGAAACCTGCCATTTCTGGACTCCCGAGTTCCTTGAGAGCCCTGCAGCTCCAGAGAAAAGAGGCCCATGATTCGCTCTCAGCTGGCAGAGGGGACAGCTGTGAGACAGAAAGTCAATGAGAGGGAAGGAAAGTGGGGAGGTGAGTTGTTGGGGATTGACTCTGCTAGTTCAGGCAGCCTGTCTTCCTGGGAGGTATGGGGCTGTGGCAGGAAGTCCACTTCCTGCTGTTGTAGAGGAAGTCCGAGGCTGGGAGAGGTAGAAGGCATCAGACCAATCTGGAGCCAGAAACTCAGAGCCCAGGAGGGCAGGTGCAGGTGAGGCCGCACACAGGGCTCTGTGAAAATCTAGCTAGGAATGCTTGAGAGAGAAGAGAAGTGTTAACAAGTGGTAACAGTGGCCAGGAAGGACAGGAGGAGACCCAGCTTTTCACTTGAACCCTGACTTACCTCATCGTGCCTTGTGGCAGGTCTAAAGGTCAACATTCAGCCTTTCAAAGGCTAAAACAGATAAGGGAATTTTGCACTTAATTAAAGGAGAAAAAGGGAACTTGAAGACTTTCATTTGGGGGCTGAGCACAATGGCTCACACCTATCATCTCAGCACTTTGGGGGACTGAGGTGGACAGATCACTTGAGACCAGGAATTTGAGCTAGCCCAAGCAACATAGCGAGACGCTGTCTCTATTTCTTAAAAGGAAAAGAAAAAACCCATTTTGGTTCAACGTTTAGTCAAGTCCGTAGAAAACCAGCCACCATCTGACGTAAAGGTGGTGTCTTCAGAGTCTCAGAGTTTCTGTTCATCTGATGAGATCAGATTCAGAAACAGAATTAATTTTGGACACCCCTTCACATGGTACAGTATGTAAGTTGAGAATCTATGTATTGATTTGCTAGATATTAAGAAAGTTAGAAAAGTGGCACAATCTTAACCGCTTTATTGTTATTGAGGCATAAATTACATGCCTTAAAGTTCACACATTGCAGTGTACAATGTACAATTGAATGATTTTTAGTAAGTAGACAGTTGTGTAACCATCATCATAATCCAATTGTAGAACATTTCCTTCTCTCTATTTGCAATACATCCCTTCTCTCATTCCAAACCTCAGGCAGCCACTGATCTGCTGACTATCTCTATTTGTCTTTTCTGGATGTTTCATATAAATTGAATGACAGCATATAATCTCTTTTTTGAGACAGTGTTTCACTCTGTCACCCAGGCTGGAGTGCAATGATGCAATCTCAGTTGACTGCAACCTCCTCTTCCCAGGCTCAAGTGATTATTCCACCTCAGCTCACCAAGTAGCTGAAATTACAGGCACACTACACCACACCCCCTAATTTTTTTATTTTTTGTAGAGATGGGGTTTTGCTATGTTGCCCAGGCTGATCTGAAACTCCTGGGCTCAAGCTATCCATCCACCTTGGCCTCCCAAAGTGCTGAGATTACAGGCATGGCCCGCTGCACCCAGCCTGACAGCATAAAATCTCCTGTATCTGGCTTCTTTACTTGGCGTAATGTTTTTGAAGTTCATCTACTCTGTATCGTGTTCAGTACTTCATTCCTTTATATTGCTGAAGTGTATTACACTCTATGAATCACCACATTTTGCTGATCCATTCACTGTTGATAGATACTTGGGTTGTTTCTAGTTTTTTGCTGTTACAAAGATTGCTGCTGTGAACAAGGGCTGTGAACAGGTGGGCATTGTGCTATGCACAAGTCTTTGTGTAAACATGTATTCTTATTTATCCTGGGTAAATTCCTAGGAGGGGAGTTGCTGAATCATATGGGATGCTTTATTACTTTTTAAGGAGCATAAGTCCTTTCTAATAGTACCAGAGGTAAGCTTAAGCTGAGTTTATTTTATTGTTACTGGTAAAAAGAGTCCCAAAAGGATTAAATGGATTGAATGTGATCCATTCATTCACAGATTCATTTATGTTTTATAAACAGTTTTTGAGGAGCTGTTTGTGCCTAGAGTGTGCTAAGTTGTGGAGATGAAACAATGAATAAGATATCGCCCTGCCTTCATGTACCCTATGGAGATAAATACTGAAGATACATAAGTTAAAGTGGAGGACTAGCTCAGCTGAGGGAGCCTCTGCTCACCCACCCCAGTGTTGGGGGATCCAGGAGCACTTAGTGGGTGAAGTCAAATGTGTGTCTTGAGGAATTAATGGCCATTAGCTAGGCAAAGATTGCAGAAGAACATCATCCAGGTTGACTCACAGAGTTGGGGGAGGAGCAGGGACAAGCTCAGTCCCAGTGTAGATGAACGTAGCTCTATATGGCTGGACTGCAGAGTGCTGCAGCTCAGAGGAGGAGAATGGTGAGAAATGAAGCTGGAGGAGCAGGCAGGACCAGAACAAGAAGAACCTGGCAGGGAGCCTCTGGTACCTTGTGTGGAGGGAGCACTGTGGTGAGCTTGCCCTCTAGAGAGTCCTCCCCACAGCACTGTGGGGAGCAGGCCAAAGGAACAGGGCTCTTGGCTTTCCTTTTCAGAAGCTGTGTCAGGCCTCGCATAACCTTGGGCTTTAGTCCTATCATGCTGGGCCTCCAAGGACTTGTGTCCTGTGTTCGGCAGGTGCTACATCACCCTCACCCAGTCCCTGCACCTGACTATGAGTGGGGCTCCAGCAGGACCTGCAGGCACAGGCAAGACAGAAACCACCAAGGACCTGGGCCGTGCACTGGGCATCCTCGTCTATGTGTTCAACTGCTCGGAGCAGATGGACTACAAGGTACAGATTCACCCAGTTTCCTGGGGAGCTGGTGGGGGTGGATAGGAACCGAGGGCAGCCAAACCAGGGCTGAGATGCATCCGTGCCACTCTGACCTAGCTTCCCCAGGTCTCGGAGCCCAGA
Source organism: Sapajus apella (assembly GCF_009761245.1). NCBI lineage: Eukaryota > Metazoa > Chordata > Mammalia > Primates > Cebidae > Sapajus > Sapajus apella. The sequence goes on along the minus strand of NW_022436952.1, from coordinate 21,573,352 downwards.
CCAGGAGGTCTCTGCTTGCTCCTTTGTGGTAAAGTTGGACCTTTGAACCCTGGAGTTTGTTGGCCTCCCTATAAGCCTTTCATTTGATGAGAAAGCACAGCCCCTTGTATTCTAATTCCACCAATGAGCTCTGACTACAGACGGCTTACTTCATCTTTTTGGCTCTTTCTTTTATTATCTATCAAATGAAGAAACTGAGCATATATCCAAAGTCCTAATTTCCCTATTTGACCTAGAAACACAGAAAGACTCACAAGTAGCCAATATGAACGCACTTTCCTTCACATAAAAGCTCAACATATTTGTGCTCTTCTATAGAAGTGGACATTCACCAGAATATCAGCGGGGAAGGATATTCTGCAAGGGCAGGTGTGATTTCTGAAAGCAGGCTCATCAACCCCGACTCAGCACATAGACGCCCACAGAAGACAAGTGCAAAGCTAATATTCATTCAGGCACTTACCATTTTTTAAGAACCAACATATTCCAGGTTCTCAGTCACGGAGAAAAGCCAGAGAAACGAAAGGCCCATGAGGTCACATCTTCAGCTAGAAACATTCTGTTCACAAGTGAACCTTATGTAGATTCTTTTTTTTCTAAAAAACAAACAAAGAAAACATGTAATAACAGATTATCTCCCTCTCTCATTTTTGTTATATTGTATGTGTTTTTATGAACTTCCTTAAGTCTCTTTTGTCAACAGGATGACATGCAAATAAATTTGGAGTGAAAAAAATAAGTTGCATTAAGTAGATTAAATATTTATATATAAAAATCATGTGATGTCATGACTAAAATAAATGTAATGTTATAATTTTAGAAATAACACTTGCAGTTACCACATATAGCACTCTTTAAATGAGATTCATCCTCTCTAACTTTAACGATTTCTGTAGCATAATTTTGTTGTGTAGAGTGGAAGCATCCTGTGGTACCATGTTTCCTCATGTGAAGTAAACAAAGCAAGGATCTAGACCCAAAAAACTTGTCTTCCACATGGTCTTCATCCCCTGAATTTTAGCACAGTTGCTTGTATTGATGAACACATTAAGGTAATGTTTCTCTTTAAGTCAGGCTGGAAGAGAAAGGTGGAGTTTTTTTTTTTCTCCCTTTAAAGAAATGACCTCAGCCTTAGAGATTATTTTATGTTTCTAGATTCTTCTATAGTTGAGCAATGCCAACAACACTGCTGATGTAAGTAGAGTCTCCCAAAAGGAACATTCTGAAAGATACACTCATTTGAATGTAGAAGACGTGGTATATTGATTGAAGAAAATCAGCCAGATTTCTTCAAAGTCATACCCAGAATAGCAAGCAGGAAATGATGAGTTGGCTCCATGGCCAGTGGTCACTATGACCATTTTACTCAGTTCTCTCAAAACCAATCACTGAATCCTAACCCACTAATTCCTTTAAAAGTACAGGGTGAAAGGGGGAGTCTATCCTTGTTTTGTTTCTGTTTTTGTTTTTTTCAACTGTAGGCTAAGCTTCCATGGAGTAGAGGCTAGACAGAAGTTAAAACATCCTAAATAGGCACAGCCACAGTGAAACACACCAGAAGGAAGGTGCTCCCTTTCTGGGTATCAAATATCCCATGTAACCAGACAACCACAATAAGCTATTTGCAGACTTCCTCTGCCCTTGTCTGACTGTTCAGGATTATTTTTAATGGTAAAACACCTGCAATCTAATTAATTAATTAATTACTTTTGAGTTGGAGTTGCTCTCTTTCACCCAGGCTGGAGTGCAACAGCATGATCTCAGCTCCCTGCAACCTCCCGGGTTCAAGTGATTCTCCTGCCTCAGCCTCCCAAGTAGCTGGGACTACAAGCACGTGCTACCACACCTGACTAATTTTTGTATTTCTTTTCTGGTAGGGATGGGGTTTTACCACATTGCTCAGGCTGGTCTCGAACTCCTGGCCTTGTGATCTGCCCACCTTAGCCTCCCAAAGTACTGGGATTACAGACGTGAGCCACTGTGCCCAGCCAAATTAATTTATTGATTATTGCCATTGCTCAGCATGTGTGGGACATTGCAGAAGGGTGCCAAAAACAGATTGTATGGAGAAAGAGAGAGAGAGAAAAAGAGAGAGACAGTCAATTGGAGGATAGATGGTAGATGGATTTCAGGTATGTAAATGATAGATGGATGATTGATTGATTGATTGATTGGTTGAGATAGATGGATAGAGTATAACCCACTTTCATTTGGAGGGACAAGGGATATATGATATCATCGGGGAGCTAGTTAGCACCCAGATAGCATAATCCTGGGTGCTCATGTGCCCTACAAACTCTAGGCCCTGGAATATTCCAGAGTAGGGGGAGAGCCACAGAGTGGGCTGGTCAGGAAAGACATGTAGAAGACGCGAGATCAACCAAGGCTCAGTTTTGGGTTTGGTGACAGAGCATGTGGCATTTTAACACATTCTAACCCATTAGAATGTCAGCTTTAAAGCCATGACCAAATTCTGTGTGCAGCCAGTGTCTATCCCCACCCCTCATTCTGACTTAACCCCGTGAGCCTTCCTCACGGGACGGGGCTGGGAGGAGCAGAGAAAGGGTATGAGCTTAGGAAGAGCTGCCGTGCACTTCTCCAGGGGAGATTTTGATGTGTCATTCGTGACACTCACAGCAAATACACTCTGTTCGGGTCTGTCTATAGTGAAAGCTAGAAATAAACGTGGAACAAAGGTTAAGCTACCTTAGAGAGGATCAAAAAACAGGAGATAAGGAGGGGAAGGCCTGAAAGCCACTGAAAACATCTCACCTTGGAGTGTGGGCTGCGGAAAGACCCTACAGGCTTCAGAACTGGAGCAAAAGCATAAAGATTGGCGGTCAGATGAAGTGAGAAGGAAGAGACTGGAAGCAGGAAAAGGTTTTGGTGAGAACATGTCAGTCATTCAAACCAGAGGGAATGAGGAACCAGCTGATGCAGTAGCAGACATGGAAAAGAATAAGAGGCTTAAAATATAACAAGGTAAAGATACCTTGGGAACATGGGGAGACAGCGAGTGGCGAAGCAAAGGGAGGGGCAGCAGAGGAGAGTCTAGGCCGTGGTCAAGGACCCTCCAGTCCCCTCTGCCTTAGGAATCCTGTAAACAGCATCACCTCTCTTTGCTCACGAGGACTAGGTGTGCAGTGGAGAGGACAGGAGAACAGTGCAAAGACTTGGAGCAAAGGGAAAGTTATTGCTTTACTCTCTTATGCTGGTTGGAAAACCTATAAAACCAGCCACTTTCTCTGAAAATGACTGCCGTTTTCGTGCTAAAACATCCTTTATATTATAGCTGCAATACCGTCCCCTCCTGACCTCAATTTGCAGACGCTGTTGCAGAAACATCAAGTGGTTCCAAACCTGAAAGTGTTTAGAATTATTTTCAGCCCTCTCTGTAGCAGCCATATTGTGGATACCATTTCTTCAGACCCTACTCCCTTCACTTCTGAAATGCTAGACTTCCACAATCCTCCTCCTGACTCTCTGGTCTCTTGGCTTCTCGGTCTCATTTGCTGTTCCTCTTTTGTAGTTTTCAGTGTGATGTGTATACCTACGGCTCCTTTATGGGGCCATATCTATTCTCCAGCTTCACCCGAGTCCTGGTCCTGTTGCTCTCTAACACGGGAGTGGATGTCTCTCAAATGTCCTTCTCTTGCACTGTGGTTAGCACTCTTCCTTTCTCTCTGCCAGACTTCTCACCATCAGAAAGGATCATCTCATTGTCCCTGAGATCCTGAGGGAAAGCTTAAGACACCCTGGCTACGTCATGTCCTTCCTTCTTTCCTTCCCTACCTCTAATCACTCACAATGTCAATTCTGCCTTCAGCACCCTTCTCACTTCCAGGCCTTTTCCCTATTCTTGCCATTCTCCTAGGCCCAAAGCTTACCCTCCCACAGCAAGATAATGCCCCAGCCTAGCTGGTAGGAACAGGAGATGCATGGTAGCTAAATACATAGGATGCTTTAGGGTCCTGGGGTTCAGCTACAGGCCCTGGGGTGGGGGGAGAAATGTGGGGGTGACAAGCATCCACCTATGGAAACTCCTCTTCCTTTATTTTGTATTTTGGGTTTTCATTTTATAAAAAAGCGTCCATAGTTTTAAAAGTTTTCAAAACCACTGTTAAAAGTTGAATTTTTAAAACATCTTTTTTGTCAATACATCATAATTGTGCATATTAATGGGGTACATGTTGTATTTTGATACATATATATATATATATATAATGTATAATAATGATCAAATCAGGGTAATAGGATAACCGTCATCCCAATCATTTATTGTGTCTTTGTGTTGGGAACATTTCAAATCTTCTCTGCTAGCTATTTTAAAACATAAATTATTGTGTTAATCATTAGTGTTCAATAAAATAAATATTGAGCACTATAACTTATTCCTTAGATCTAGCTGTATGTTTGTACCCATTAACCAACTTCTCTTCATCTTCTCCTTCTCCCTGCTCTTCCCAGCCTCTGGTAATTATCATTCTACTCCCTACCTCCATGAGGTCAATTTTTTTAGCTCTCACATATGAGTGAGAACATGTGGTATTTGTCTTTCTGTGCCTGGCTTCTTTCACTTAAGATAATATCCTCCAGTTCCATCCCTGTTGCTGAAAATGACAGCATTTTGTTCTTTTTAATGGCTGAATAATATTCCATTGTGTGAATACACTGCATTTTCTTTATGCACTCATCCATGGATGGGCACTTAGGTTGATTCCATACCTTAACTATTGTGAGTAGTTGAACATGGATGTTGATTTCTGAATTTCCACTTAGTATATGTGACACTTGAATTGTTTTGAAAGTGAAATGGAATAATCTAAGGCAGTGGTCCCCAGCCTTTTTGGCACAAGGAACCAGTTTCATGGAAGACTATTTTTCCATGCACTGGGCTAGTGGGGTATGGTTTCGGGATGATTCAAGCACATTACATTTATTGTGCACTTTATTTCTATTATTATTACATTGTAATATATAATGAAATAATTCTACAATTCACCGTCATGTAGAATCAGTGGGGGCTCTGGTCTTCTCTTTTTGCAACCAGATGGTGCCATCTGGGGGTGATGGGAGACAGTGACAGATCATTAGGCATTAGATTCTCATAAGGAGCACATGACCTAGATCCCTCACATGTGGAGTTCACAGTACAGTTCACGCTTTCATGAGAATCCAGTGCTACTGCTCATCTGATAGGAGATGGAGCTCAACCAATAATGCAAGTGATGGGAAGCAGCTGTCAATACGGATGAAGCTTTGCTCACTCACCTGCTGCTCACCTCCTGATGTGCGGCCTGGTTCCTTAACAGACCACGGACAGTGTCTCACGGGTTGGGGACTCCTGATTTAAGGCACTCAAACACAGCGCCTGGAACTTCCATCACCTCCTCAGGCGGAATGTCCCTGACTGCTCAATCCGAAGTCTCCACATCACCCTCATTTTAAGACTCCAGTGGGACTTTATCACTGTCTGATTTGTCATTATTGATCATTATCAGTTTTCCTCACTGGAATGTGAAGCCCATGAGATTAGAGGCGCTGCCTATCTTGTTCACTGCTGATTCTTCATGACCTAGAATAATCTCTGGCACACAGTACATGCTCAACAGATATTTATTGAAATGAATGAAAAGAGAAATATCTTACTTCCAGGATCTTATGAAAGGCAGGTTTTATTTTTCTCTTCCTCTTTAAAGTCTGCCCTACAGCTGAGCGCAGTGGCTCACTCCTGTAACCCAAGCACTTTGGGAGGCCGAGGCCAGCAGCTCATTTGAGGCCAGGAGTTCAAGACCAGACTGGCCAACATGGTGAAACCCTTTCTCCACTAAACATACAAAAATTACCTGGCTGTGGTGGTGCATGCCTGTAATCTCAGCTACTTGGGAGGCTGAGGCAGGAGAATTGTTTGAACCCGGCAGGCGGAGGTTGCAGTGAACTGAGATTGTGCCACTGCACGTCAGTCCAGGAAACAGAACAAGACTCCATCTCAAAAAAATAAAAATTAAAAAATAAAAACAATTAAAGCCTGCCCTACATCCAACCTAGCCTATGTGGCAGTGAGACTGATCCTCTCATAATATTGCTCTGCTCATGTTGTCTGCTGCAAACCTCCAAAGTTCTCTTATCGTAATTCAAGGCTTTTTACAACCATGACTTTCTTTAGTAATCCAACTTTCCAATCAAAATGGCTCTGTCATTTTTCTCTGCACATTTCATTATTCTGATTATATTTCTTCCATAATCTTCCCCCTCCTGGAAAGCCTTTCCCCTTCCATTCTGTCTACACAGATACTCCTGTTGTATAAAGCCATCATTTCCCAGATGTGTCCTAAAGCACATAGTTTTCTGGGAGATTCCCATATCTTCTGACTCTAATCTTGTGATTTTTCCAGTATTTGCCAGAGCGCATTCTGAGAAAATCAGACATTACATGAGGGAAAAATAATCTTAGCCATGTAATGAAGTAAAACTAATATGTTTGTTACAGGACCTCTCAGGGCCCTTAAATGCTAATGCAAATTGTCACTTGGCCAAAATGGGTTGAAGAATGTATTTCCCAAATTTGCTTGACCTAAAAGCCCTTTTTTCAAAGAGCATCTTTTAAGCCTGTGGTTCCGCAGAATAAACTTTGAAAAGTGCTGTTGTGCTGCCATCTGACTTTCACCTCTTTGGCAAAACTGATCACTTGGGAGCACTCTGACCCACTCTTCTATGAACTCCTTAACATTTGTGGTCTGTATTATTCCATGGAACCACTATTGATGCAGTAATTTTCCTGTTTTTATTTATATACCTTATGTCCTCAACCTGACCAAAAGTTCTTAGAGAGACTGAGCTCCCCTGTGTCCAGCACATGTTCTGTGCACAGAGCTAATAGTCAAAAAATGCCTGCTGAATCAATGAATGGGACTTTTCCATTACTTGCATTTTCTCAGCATTTTAATGATGTCTCCTTGCCAATGACCTTGTGTCTCTGAGAAACCTATCCCTTTAGGTTGCCCCATGGTTTACCAGCTAATAGTGAATGCCCAGGATGGTTTTTATTTTTAGGGCAGAAATTCATTATTCCCTTCTAAATTCTTTCTTTGCTCTCACTTGAAAAGACTTACCTTTAGTTTAGTTTAGTTTTGTTTTGTTTTAACAGATGTTATCACCCCCTGTCTTTGTCTCCAGCTCCCTCACCACTCTGGAAAACTTGTGTGGTTGGACATAGATTTAAAAATACAGACATAAATTTTTCCATCAGTGCATGACAAAGGCTGAGTGGAAGACTTTTTGTCTGTATAGCATAAGAAAAATCATCTTTTATTCATTTCCTGGGATCTCGAAAGCTACAGAATCAACAATAATGCAACTCTGATGACATTTTAAAGGGATTTTCATCCAAGTACCTTGAAAAGGTTCTGTTTAATCCTGTGACTTCTGTTGACACCCCATAACCATCCAAAATTTAATTGTTCTTGAAATTTTAATATAAGTTTCTGACCAGTATTCTTTAGGGGGACTAGAAGTATCTATAATAAAGGGGCTAGAAAATGACTTCAACATGTATTGATAAGCCGATCTGTTGGTAATTTAATCTTTGTACATTTTCTTGCAGTCTTGTGGCAACATCTACAAAGGCCTCGCTCAGACTGGTGCCTGGGGCTGCTTTGATGAGTTTAATCGAATCTCTGTGGAGGTCTTGTCAGTGGTGGCAGTGCAGGTAAGGGCCAGAAATAGGTGGGAGCCTTGTGGTCTTCACATCGAGCACTGTGGAAGTCTGTGCCCTCTTGTTTTCAACCTCTCCTCGGCATCTATGTCCCTTTTTCCCTTGTCATTTCATGCTCCTTTCTCCACCCTCTAAAGTCAGGCTCTCCTCCAAAATGAGTATCCTGCAGTTACCCACCAAAGTAGATTCATTTACTGGCTTTGGGAGTCAGTTTTATCCTCTGCAAAATAGGGAGAAAGAATATGCATCCTACCTGCTTCATCTGGGTGCAGAAACCTAAAGATGGCAGAGCTCAGCTCCTTGGAAAGGGCATGTTCTTCGGTTATAAACCAAGGCTTAAATTTCAGTTCTTTTATTTCCTATTGTACTATTTGGGCAAGTTGTTCCACCACTCTCAGCTTAATAAGGTGAGGAATATCGCATGAATGTTTTTTGAATGAAGTCACTTTTGGGGTGAGATTTTATGTAAGCATGCCACTTGTCTTTCAAGTCATCCAGAAACCATTTATTAAACACCTGCAACATCGTAAGTGCTATACCAAAGACAGGTGAAGTTTCCCAGTTGAGTAGAATGTGATCTCCAGCTAAAAAAAAAAAAAAAAAAGCTTGCGATTTTGAGACAGACGTGAGTACTTTCAGTGTTCTAGAGGTGACGTAAAGTCTGACTGAGCCCGAGACTTCCAAATGCATTACCTTGAAAAGGTGGAGAGGATTTGGATTTGGGTCAGGATCCCATGAACAATAGGAGCAGTAGAAGGGGGAAGGGGAACGTGAATAAGCTTTTGTTGAAATTCTGCACCAGGTACTTTGCATATATCATCTTTCACATCATGAAAGATCTTTCACGCCTTTCCACTGTGGCCCTGCAAGCCACTATTCTTCCCATTAAATATGTGGAAAAACTGAACATCAGAGGGGAACTGTGTCTTGTCCATAAGTAGACTTTTGGAAAGTGATAAGGTTCATATGTGTACCCTGTGCTCCCGATGTTGTCAGGGTGCAGATGTGGGCACTGATCTGGTGTCTAGTGGGTAAAATACCAGAGGAGAAAATAAGACTGGAGAGGCAAACTCAATCCCAATAGTAGCAGGTTGAAATGCCTTCCTCAACACACAGCAGGGAACCCCTAGAGACACCTGGGAGGGAGATTGCGCCTCTATTTGGCAACAGTGTAAAGGAGGGGCTGAGCAGTAGGAAAGCTGGTGTCTGAGGGCAAGTCAAGGGTCTGTCCCAGGGATTCTTACTGCAGCTGCTCAGGCTCCAGGCCCCCTAGGAACCCCATCTTCAAGATGAAGCATGTCCTTTGTCAGTACCTATTCCATACTCCTCCCTGTAGGTTGAGCGCCCCCATTTCCTGTTAGGGGTGGCTGTTTTCAGAACCCCCATCCTGCCTTTATCTAAACAGAGCAAAGCCGTCACAAGGGCACCATGTGATGATCAAAGCTGTGGCGAGGTGCATGGGACAATGATGTGTCTGGTGCTCCTACTGTGTGCTGTGCACTATGTAATCGAAAGCGGTTTAATTTTGCTTGTGTTTGCTTTTATTTCCAAAGCAGTGTGCACAGAGTACAGAAAAAGAAAAATGTAGCTATGACAGTCTCTTTGGTCCCTATAGGTTTCTGTAATCCTTTCAGGTCCAGACAAAGGAATAAGGAAAGCGTTTAGCTTGACTGACATTTTTCTTGGGCAAAAGCGTGGGATTGAGGGGCAGATGGCAGAAGAGGGGTGGGAGGAAATACCAGGCAAAAGGTCATCCCTGGCGGGGAAAGCTGGCTGAAGCAGCGTCATCCTTGTCCCCCTCTGCCCTGGCAGGAGCCAGTTTCCATCCACATAGCTCCCACATGTAGTCACCTCTCATCCCACAGACTGTCCTTTTCACAGGTAGGCAGGACGTGAGGTTGTGGGCAGGGCGCTGAAGCAACCACAAGCTAAACAGCAGTGGGACTCACACCATCAGCAAATCCATGGTCACCTTCATCTCCAGCTGCCCCAGAAGCCACAGGCAATCAAGGGGCTCTGTTCGGTCCCTTCACTCACCACTGCTCCAAGGTGGTCTGTCTTTCCATCTCTCATGTTTGACAGCCACTGACACTTGTCCAAACTGTTCCTTGGTGAAGCTCTGAAAGCTGCCAAAACGTGAGGCTCTTCTCTGATTTCCAGTGGTGAAATCTGGTTTTCCCTTTTGTTGGGTTTGTTCTGTTCAGCAGCAGTTAGTAGAGGAAGGAAGACAAATGGCTAGCCTGGGCATTCTCTTGGACCGAAACCCTTTACCAGCTTGGCTGGAAAAAGCTGGTTGTGTGCATCTCATTGGCATCACATTAGTATAGCTTGAAATGGACTATGGCAGATTTCTATCATGAAAACTGCCAAATTCTACAAATCAAGGGCATTTTTGCTTTCCTGGAGAGCTGGTTGTTAAAAATTTACCAGTATGCCTCTGCCTTGTAAGGATGTAAGCTTAGTGTTGCCAGATCTTTTACATTTTAAAGAGAGACCGGACATCCAGATTTTTGTAAGAAATCAAACATGTTTTCTGACTGCTTTCACCTTTGAATGGTCATTTTACAAGCTGAAATAAATAATAATGCCAGTGTTCGATTCTGGCTTGGCCACCTACAAGCTGTGTGATCTTGAGCATCTCTAAAGGGAGTTAATAATAGCACCTCCTTGAGGCAGTTGTAATAATTTTTAAATGAGTTAATATAGCTAAAGCCCTTTTTTTTAAAAAAGCCCTACAGATAATAGTCACTCAATAAATGCTATGATAATGATGATAATGGTGGCAGTGATGTTAGTGATGATGATGATGCTGATGGTGATGATGGTAATGATGGTGATGACAGTGATGGTGATGATAATAATTATGCCAATGATGGTGATGATGATGTTGGTAGTGATTGTGGTGGTGATTATTCTAATGGTGATGATGATGGAGATGATGGTGATGGTGCTAATGATGATGATGGTGGTGGTGATGTTGGTGATGATGATGGTGGTGATGGCAGTGATGATGATGGTAATGGTGATGGTGGTGGTGATGGTGGTGATAATGGTGATGATGGTGGTGATGATGATGATGGGGTGATGGTTATGATGATGGTGGTAGCAGTGATGGTAATGTTAACAATGATGATGATGGCGGGGATGGTGATGGTGGGGATGATGATGACGATGGTGGTGGCAGTGATGGTGATGATGTTGGTGGTGGCAGTTATGATGGCAATGTTGATGGTGGTGACAGTGTTGATAATGTTAACAATGATGGTGATGATGGTGATGATGGTGAGGGTGATGATGATGGTGGTGGTGTGATGATGGTGATGATGATAGTGGTGGCAGTGATGATAATGTTAACGATGATGGTGATGGTGGGCATCATGATTGTGGGGGTGATGATGATGGTGGTGGCAGTGATGATGATGGTGGGAACAGTGATGATGTTAGTGATGATGGTGGTGGTGGTGATGGTGGCGATGATGATGATGGTGGTGGTGACGGTGATAAGGATGATTACTATCATAATTATCTGAAGATTACTATCATAATTATCTGAACACTAAAAGAAATGGGTTGAAGAGAAGTAGAGGCTTGGATATACAGGGCAGGGAAAAAGGGTTCAAACCCTGATCTCACAGGTCTTCTCTATGCCCTTCACTCCTCAGCTGGACCAACCTGGAGCTATCTTATCAAGCTTAACAATGTACTAATCAATGAGGCAGTGCCCAACAGCCATTGTTCCCCCTGGGTAGACACTGAATTTGCTTTATTTTGAAGCTGCTCAAGACAAAGCCAGCAATGCATTCTCTAAGATCACTTAGTTCCCATTTGTTTTTGGAATCAAATGAAATAAGTTCAACTTGGGAGTCCCTGATGCTGTCACACACTGATCTAGGAACACACCCATCAGAGACATTTCTGAAGAAAGTGGTCTGACAACAGCCCAGGCAAAATCTGAGCTGGTTACATTTGAAATCGTATACCCATCCAAGGAGAAAATTGCACTTAATTATTCACATGGCAATCCAGGCTGGCATATTGGTTCAGAAGCCACACCAGCTGCTAACAGTTCTCCGCCACCCTCCCCTCTCCTCCTCTCCACTCCTTGCCCGTCTGTGCTCCCCTTCCCAGTAACTTGTACAAAAGTGATTTTGTTGCTGGTCTGCATCATCTTTGTCAGTGGATATTCTCATGTCTCCATCAGACTGGTCAAGCAAAGTCACATAACCACTTGGGAAAAACACAAGTGTGGCAATTCCAAAAAAATAAATAAATAAATAAATTACTCTGCTATTTTTAAAATATCTAAGATAGTACTTACTTTTTTCCAGAATCTCTTCTTTACTACTGCAATCAGCTGTCTATGCTTTGGGTTCTCTGTGCCTGGGGACATATGCCACCAGGACACACCCCATTGCCCTGTCTCTCTCCGTGCCCTCTGGCCAGGCATCCCTGGCCCTTTCTTCTCTTGCTTGCAGCCCTGATAATGGGTTGGGCAGAGGCAGGAAGTGGGTAGAAGCAGAAGATCAGTCAGCAAGGACTTGGGAACCCATCATAGCGAGGCTCAGAGTACTCCAAGCACCAAACAAATGCTCCAGTCTCAGAGCCAAGGGAGCTTCCCATGTAACACCCTTTATAGAGAAGCTTAAAATCTAATGGAAAAAACACCAAAATGTTAAAATATTTAAAAAGTGGTGAGTGGGTTGCACTTCCTTAAGGCAGCAGACTCCAATCTGCCATTGCAGTGGGAAGCGTGGAGTGGGCCAGGCAGAATGTTAAATAGCACATGGCATTTGGGGCAGAGACTTGAAAAGAGAATGACCACAGGGGACTGCAAAATGAGCCACTCTCCTAGAATAGAAGGACCAAGGTAGAGGAGTGAGGAGAAAAAGCCAAGATCCCTGTAGCATAGGGCTAGCCCATGACCTCCTTAAAGTATGTCACCTGCACAGAGACAGCATGGCCTTAATACTTTACACAGTGAGTCAGAGGCAAGGCCCTAGCCTGAGTGGGAGGATACAGGGACAGAACCCTCTGTGATCAGCAGCTTCCAGTCATGAGGGGAAGATGTCACCCTCATGTGAGAAATGCAGCTCTTATGGTCAGATGAGCACACAAGGCTTGTGCAGATAACAAGGTTGACCGCTGGACATCAGGGCTGGCTTGCAATATATAGAAGTAAAACCTAGGTAAATTATCGAAATTATAAGGCAGACAATAAGTTCCGTGAAAGATGTGCAATTTTAAGGGCCACAGAGGCTGGAAAGATACAGTAAAACCATCTGGCTGAGGGGCAATTGTAGGCCATGAGATTGGTATGGGGCAGCATGGTCCATAGGCAAGATCAGTGCATTGACTTTCAGTTAGGTGTCCTGAGAGTGACAGCGGAAGGTGCCGGGCATGGCTGGTGTCATCTAGCCCCATGCTACTCAAAGTCTGAGCCAACAGCACCCGCATCCCCTGTTAGAAATGCAGAGTCTCAGGCCCCACCTGAAACCTGCTGAAACAGAATGTTCATGTCAACACATCCTGCAGTGATCTCTACACACAATCAAATCAAGGATTGTGCCACTCTGGCACAGAAATCTCAACCCTGGCTGCACATTAGAATGGCCTGGGTAATTCTATACAGTAGTAATGCACAGTCTCGACCCCCAAAAGATTTTGATTTAGTTGCTGTGGAATAGGACCAGTGTACTGGTACTTTGTAAAAACTTTCCACATGGTTCACGTGTTCAACAAATTTGGAGAACCAGAGCTGAGAGAGAGGATGACAAATGAGGAAAAACACTGCTGAGGACTGTAGAGTTTGGATTTACATCAAGACCTCCAAGACTGAGCCCAGTTCATCTTGGTGAGTGCTCTGCAGGGACGAAACCTCTCCAGGCCAGCCAGGTGGGGCAGAAGGAAGAGGAGGACCCAGGCTCATCTGAGAGAGGGAGAGAGGGACCTCTGGCCTTTTCCAAGACCTGGACTTTATCAAGGCCTCCTGGACCCTGATCGTTGTTAGTGCCAGTAATTTGCTCTGCAGACCGCAGTTGCTGCTAAAGCCTGTCCTGTACAAGTCAGGCTTACCAAAATTTCTATGAGCACTGATGCGCCCACCTTAACTGCATCTTTGAGTCTGTTCAACACTCTCCCATCTGAAAGAGGGAGGTCAGTATGCAGCTGTGAATGGGGCCATCTGGGCCAAAGTAGGGATGAGTAGAAATGTAAAAATTGACTGGACTACAGTAGTTTTCAGATTTCAGCCTCCATCAGTATCACCTGGAGGGCCTGTTCCGACACATCTTGTTGGACCCCACTCCCAGAATTTCTGATTTGATTTATCTTGAGTGGAACTAAGAATTTGCGTGGGAATTGGTTTGGACCCAAAAACACACGCCGTGGGATGGAGGTTAAGTATTTTATGTCTTCTCAGCCTCAGAGTCCTCACTGGTAAAATGTTTGGTCTAGATCAGGGTTTGACAGCCTCAGCAACCCTGATGCTTTGGGCTGATCATTCTATTTTGTGAAGAACTGTCCTCTGCATTGTGAGATGTTGAGTAGCATCCCTGGCCTCTACCCACTGACATGGCAGCAGCAACCCCCACTCCTTGCTGAGACAACAAAAGTGTCTCCAGACATTCCCACACGACCCCTAGGAGAGAGAGATTGCAAAGTCATCCCCATTTGAGAACACTGGTTCCTACATAGCTTTCCTTTTTTTTTTTTAATTTGTCTTTTTAAAGGGTGACAACATCTTACTTTGCGGAAACTACACCTCTAAATTATAACAAACATAATAGTTTTCAGAGTAAAACAAATTGCTCTGACAATATATGTGTTTGGTGAGAAATTGGCACAAGAGGCTTTGGGGGAAAGTAGCTAAAAGCATGTGCTCAGCACCAGATTGCCTGGCTTTTAAACCTGAGCTGCTCCACTTACCAACTGTGGGGTTTCAGGCAAGTTTCTCTTTTTTTTCTTTTAACTTTTTATTTTGAACCAATTTTAGATTTATAGGAAAGTTGTAAAAATAGCATCGAATTTCTACATATCTCTCCCTCAGCCTCCCCCAAATGCTAACATCTTATATAAACATAGGACAGTTTCTTAACTGCCTTCTGCCTCAGTTTCTTCATCTACAAAGTGAGGATCTAAGACTACCCGTCTCAAACAACTGTTAAAAGCTTGGAAGGGAATAATTCACAGAAAGTACTCAGAACCGTGCCTGGTACATATTAAGTGCTCAGAACTGTCAGTTATTATTTTTTGTTTTTCACTGTGGCTTTAAAATCCTCAGAAAACAATGCATTTTTGATAGAGAAACAGATCACAGTGGGTGAGATGTGCCTGGCAGCCTTAGCTGTCAGTTGCCAAACTACCTGTGTGTGTACCTCCATCTGGCTGGGCTTGCATTTAATCCATCCATCCCTAGTCGGCCTGCTTCTCCACTCCCTGCTCCCTGCCCCCAGGCATCCTGAAAGAACCTCCGGCCTTTTCCAGGACCTGGACTTTATCAAGGCCTCCTCAACCCTGATCGTTGCTTTGTTCCAGTGATTCGCCCTGCAGACCTCAGTTGCTGTAAAGCCTGTCTTGTACAAGCCAGCCTAACCAAAATTTCTATGAGCACCGATGCTCCAACATTAACTGCATCTTTGAGTCTGTTCAACACTCTCCCTCAAGAGCCCCTCTACAGAATTTTACACAAAAGCACAGATGCCTCCAATCCAAAAGTGCATCATAAATTCTTGCTGAGCGTGAGGTTTCTGGGCTTTGGTGTTTTGAGAGAGAATGCTGAGTCAGAATGAACAGCAGAAAAGGTCCCAGGCTCATGCCTTAGTCTTCGCCCAAAGGTAGCAAAGCAACTTATATATGCTGATTAAACTTGCTTTCCCACTCCCTAATAAAGTGAGTGTTGTCTATATTTTGTGGATGGGAAGACCAGAGACAAAGGAGAGAACCAGCCTTTGCCAGTCACGTAACCTGGAGGTTGATGAAGGCCACAAGAGACTCCATGGCCGAGCTGGGCTGGGCTGTGAGCCCCAAGCAAACCAGCAGAGCTTGATCTGTTTGGCCAGCATCCTGGCTGCTGAAGTCTGCCTCTGCCAGGATGGCATTGATATTCTGCACGTAGAAAAGAAGTCTCAGTTTCAAACTAATTGCTGTGAGCTCAAACGCATTTAGTCATTAGTGTTTTACTCTGGGAAGGGAGCTGAATCCTAATTGTAGAACTGTCATGCATCTAGGCAAACTGTGTACTCGGGAGACAGCCATGCCCAGTGGTAGATGGTCCAGCTGCCTTCCCCCACCCCTCCCACCATCTCACACACACACCCCTGCAGCCCCATCTCCATAGAACTAGACTACCCTTGGGTCTTCTAGCACCCTGGACTTAGCCAACCTGCTGGGGCTCATTCAAAACCTTACACCAGCCCCAGCTTTTGGGTTTTGCTTCCAAGAACCTTGAGAGGCTGGAAATTTCCAAAGATCTTCTGGGGCCAGGCTGGACAAGGCTGTGGGCTAGCCTGAAAGTGTGTCCCTTTTATCTTTGCTCTGTTGCTGATCATTTTTGTATATGTGTTTCCAAGTACCAGGTGTGACAATAAACCGTTGAATTTCACTTCTGCCTCTCCTCCCACTGCTAGAGAGTCATTTAGAAGATAGATCTGACTGGGTCAAGCGTCAAGATGAATCCTTCTCTGACTCCAGACTACATTTAAGAAAAAGGCTGCTCTCTTTAGAAAAATACTAATAGCCCCCTGGGTCTGACCCAGCCTACCTTTGCTTCATCTGTAAAGGGCCACCTGTTCTGGAGGTATAGTCTGGGGTGTGGCTTTGAGGAGTTAAACGAAGACAGGGACCACAGTTGCGATCAGGATGGCACATGGATATCCCTCATGTCACCTGGTATTTCTAAGCGTTTTCTGTAGACGATGTACTTCATGGACTTTACTCATTTACTTAGAACGAGCTCAGCAGGTAGCTATAGCATCCTCACTGTCTTGCAATACCTGAAAGCACAGGATCCGAGATTCATTTGCCTGGATTCAAATCCTGATGCCCCAAATAGTAGCTGTGTGATTTTGGGCAAATGTTTCCATCTCACCATGCTTCTGTTTTATCAGAGATGGGGATGACATAATTAAAGTGCCCCCCTCAAAGCATGGTGAAGCTCAAATGAGTTAACACATAAGAAGTGGTCAGAACTGTATCCGGCCAGTGGTCAGCCCTAATACACTTCAGCTATTACTACAGAGAGAACCCACATTGAAGGAGTTAAACACCTGTTTGCTACCCACTCTCATTTTCTTACCCACCATGTCATAAATATGGATGTGGGCAGCCAGACTGTGTGTGTGTGTGTGTGTGTGTGTGTGTGTGCGCGCGCGCGTGTGTGTGTTTTAGGGTGTTTTTGTTATTGTTTTTGTTTTGAGATGGAGTCTTGTTCTATCACCCAGGCTGGAGTGCAATAGTGCTGTCTCAGTTCACTGCAATCTCCACCTCCGTGGTTCAAACAATTATCCTGCCTCAGCCTCCTGAGTAGCTGGGATTACAGATACACACCACCATGCCTGGCTAATTTTTGTATTTTTAGTAGAGACAGGATTTCACCATGTTGGCCAGGCTGGTCTTGAACTCATGACCTCCACTGATCTGCCCACCTCAGCCACCCAAAGTGCTGGGATTATAGGCGTGAGCCACTGTGCCTTGCAGGGGTCAGATTTCTTTTAGATATGCACGCAGGGCCCATCAGTAAAGGGTCTGGGGTGTGGTCATCATGCCTGTGTTTCAGTGAAAGGGGTCACAGAACACTCTTCATGTTGTGTGGGACTGTGGGTTCCCAGCTTTAATTATGATCCCTCCACTGAAATGCAACTGGGGAATTTCTCACTGATTGATTGATTCACCAGGTAAAAAGCATTCAAGATGCGATTAGAGATAAGAAGCAGCGGTTCAGCTTTCTTGGGGAGGAGATCAACCTGAATCCTTCTGTCGGTATCTTCATCACCATGAATCCGGGCTATGCCGGCCGCACGGAGCTGCCGGAGAACCTCAAGGCTCTCTTTAGGTGAGTTTCAGCTCTGCCCCATGGAAAAGCTCCAAAAGATAAGTTTTTTTCATTGTTTCCACTTAAAATCTGTGACATATATTTTACAGAAAATTTGGAATATTTAGAAAAGTAGATTTTGTTTTGTTTTGTTTTTGAGATGTAGTCTAGCCCTGTTGCCCAGGCTGGAGTGCGGTGGCGCAATCTTGGCTCACTGCAACCTCTGCCTCCCGGGTTCAAGCAATTCTCCTGCCTCAGCCTCCTGAGTAGCTGGGACTACAGGCGCATGCCACCACGCCTGGCTAATTTTTTGTATTTTTAGTAGAGACGAGGTTTTACCATGTTAACAAGAATGGTCTCGATCTCATGACCTTGTGATCCACCTACCTCAGTCTCCCAAATTTCTGGGATTACAGGCGCGAGCCACCATGCCTGACCAGAAAAGTAGATTCTGAACAACCATCTTTAATGTCTTTAATGCAGTAAAATTGCTTTCTGCTTAATTGTGTTCTTTACACATATTTTAAATCCATATGCGGTCTACATTTGCAGTCTACATAGTTTTTGTTTTTTTGTTTCATAGTCTATCATAATCATATCATAAATATTGTCTTGTATTAGATATATTTGATAAATCTCACTTCATAGCTGCATATTTTTCTATCAAGTGCATGGTTTTCAATGTAATTAACTAGTCCCCGATGGTTAAATATTAAGACTTTCTAACATTTAAAATAAATTTATGCATAATGCTGTAATGTACATCTTTGTATATAAATCTTTTTTTCCTGTATGTGTGATTATTTTCCTTGGCTAGCTTCCCAGAAGCGGAATTACTGTGTTAATGGGTAGAAACATTTTTAAGGCTCTTGATACACAGTCCAAATTGCTTTCTGAAAAGAGTAGTACCAGGTTACCCTCCTCGTAGCGACGCATGAGAACACTTCTTTTATTTCACCCTTGCCACCAGCAGACATTGCTATATTTTAAAATCTTCTTTATTTTGATAAGAAAACACAAATATATTTTCTAGCAGGAGCTGGAGGCTGCATTCTTTTTCCAGAAAAGAGAAGTTTGCCCAACAAAGAGAAAGCTGAAGAATGCTTCAAGGCTTCTGATTTTCTGCTTACTGATTTTTTTTTTTTTTTTTTTTTGGAGACAGAGTTTCCCTCTTGTTGCCCAGGCTGGAGTGCAATGGCATGATCTCAGCTCACTGCAACCTCTGCCTCCCAGGTTCAACTGATCCTCCTACTCAGCATCCTGAGTAGCTGGGATTATAGGCATATGCCACCACACGCAGCTAATTTTTTGTATTTTTATTAGAGACAGGGTTTCTCCATATTGGTCAGGCTAGTCTCAAACCTCCGACCTCAGGATGCTGGGATTACAGGTGTGAGCCAGTGTGTTCAGCCTGCTTACTGAACTTTTAGCTAAGAGAAAAAGACTGTGGGGAACTGTGATAGAGCTGTTTTGTCTCATTTTTGGACTGAGAAATATAGTACTGTCTATCCAGGGAGGCTGTCAACACTTTATGGGATTTCTCAAGGTGTAGGAGGTCACTGGGCAGCTCCCTGAGTACTTCACTCTCTCAGTCGTAGCAAATTCTGTCGCTGGAGTGATGTGGGCTTCTTCTTCTTCAGCTGGGTCCCTGTGTTAACCAAGAGCTGTTGGAATGCCAACAAGCTGTCTAAACGGGTGCTACAGAATACTGCATTGTTGGCAGTTTGTTTCTACAAAGTATTTATTAAATGAGCCTTGTGTTACAAATGATTATAGAAGTAGATTATCACCCAGATAAGAATTCTTTACCTTTTTTATTTTTGCTGAAATTTTTTGCATAATGGAATTGTCTTTGCCAGTTCAGGCTGCTATAATAAAAACACCACAGTCTAGGTGGCCTGAACAGCAGACATTTCTCACAGTTCTAGAGACTGAAAGTTCAAGAGCACAGTGCCAGCATGGTCAGGCTCTGGTGAGGGTGCTCTTCCAGGTTGCAGGCGGCCACCTTCTTGCTGTATCCTAGCTCTGGCCTCTTCTTAAAAGGGCATTAATCCCATTCATGAGTGCTCCACCCTCATGACCTAATGACCTCCCAAAGGCCCCATCTCCAAATAGCATCACATTGCATTTTGGGGGCACACAAGATTTAGTCCATAACATATATCCCTAAACAGAAATCTGGAAATAAACATTTTTTCAAAATAGTAAATACAGACATCTACTTTTACATTTAATTATTTCAAAGACCCTACGAGGTGGATAGTACTAGTTTCTCCAGTATCCAGTGAGAAAACAGATGCGTTCAGCAAACTCCTCAGGGTAGTAACCCTAGTTACTGGGATTAGCTAGTGAACCAGCTAGTAAGTGGCAGAATGCATAGTTTGAACCCAGAGCCTCTGCTCCTCCCTGCCCCCAGTCCTGTCATCCAGGGACCATCAGTGTAACCATTTGGCATTTTTCTTTTCAATACTATATCAGTAGAGTATTTCTTTTTCAAAATTGGGATCAGACTCTATATAGTATCCTAGTTACTTTAGTATACTACTTCATTAACTAATGTTTCCTTGTGTCATTGTATAATTTTTCTTTTACACCAGTATTTTTCTGTTCTGTTGTACAAATGTATATTTACCCTTATGTTCAGGTTGCAAAATAATTTTGAGAATTTAAGTATTTGGTTGCTCCTTTGAATTTGAATAGAATGTAAAATATTTCAAGAAAAAAATGTGCTTGAATGAAATGTTTTTGAAAATTTCGTATCAGTGTAGGGAAAATGCAATTGAAGATAGGTAACAACCTTAGGCTCCTATTACATATCTAACAAATTAATAAAGTGTAATTTTAAAATCAAATGTTTTTAGTGCCAGAGGAAAAAAAAAAATCACAACAAAGCCTTCTATAAATCGCTTTCTGTATTATTGTATATGCCATTCTGTGTCAAAGTAGGGTTAATAAGTATTAGCTTGGTACAACTGTAATTGGGGTTTTTGCCATTGAAAGTAATGGCAAAAGCTGCAATCACTTTTGCAGCAACTTAATACATACTGTAGACCTCATCATGAGAAATTTACATTTGTATTCAAACAAGTACAGGATAAGCCATGGGTGTCTAAGCTTAGAAGAGACACACATTCTGAGGATGAAGAATAGGGGAACTCTCCGTTTCTTGAAAGTAATGGCAAAAAAAAAAAAAGCCCACAATTGCTTTTGTACCAACTTAATACATACTTTACACCTCATCATGAGAAATTTACTTTTGTATTCAAGTAAGTACAGGATAAGCCCTGGTATCTAGGCTTAGAGGAGACACACATTTTGAAGATGAAGAATAGGGGAACTCTCAGTTTCTCATAGATATGTAGAGAAACTCAATTCCTTTTTCTAAGCCTCAAATCTATTCTAGACAACTTGCTTGACTAATTCATTCCTGGCGTAAGACACACTGAATTCAAGTCACAAGACGTGAGTGGCAGCTCCAAGTCTGCACCTGCCTGCTAACAGTATCCATCACGCTGGGGAGGAGACTTCATTCTCTTTATCCTTAGTTAACTCATCTCTAAGTTGAAAGTCTTCATGCTAACTGCAGCAGCACATAGAATAAATTGAACATCTTAGATGAAATAATGGCTCAGGTCCTTCCATGACCTTTTGCACTCACAGATGCCTCCATGTGTGATCTCGGCCAGTATGTATTTTCTTGCAGTCCCCTCTTCAACACTGTACTTGCGAAACTGACTAGGCTTCCTGTCTCCCTGTACTCAGGCCTTGTGCAATGGTGGTTCCAGACTTTGAGTTGATCTGCGAAATCATGCTGGTGGCAGAAGGATTCATTGAAGCCCGGTCATTAGCCAGAAAATTCATCACTCTTTATCAGTTGTGTAAAGAGCTTCTCTCCAAACAGGTAGGCTGGACAAACGAGCACCGTGCACTAGCCCCAGCTCTGGAAAGGTTCTGGAACAAATGTATTAGGAAAACATGCTCAAGCTTTCTCATAGAGAGTCACTGTGCCCATAAGCATATCAGAAGCTGTGAACACTTTAACAGTAAAGATTTATGTTCAATTTTTAGCTCTGCATTTTTCAAAATTAACCTCAAAACTCCATTTTTTAATGGAATACTTAGCAACACCTCACAGACACCAGTGTCCCATGAGAGACATTACAGTGGCCAAGAAAAAACCCTGGAGTAAATGGTCTGTACCTTAAGGGACATAGATGGGGAGGGGTAGGGAAGCAGGTTAGGTGTTAATCAGCTTTGAGCTTCTCATTGTTACCTGTAGCTTCCCACTAAGACAAGAGGAAATTCATAGAAAATTGCACCTTAGCAAAACATGACCAAGTACCTGCAAGGTTTCCACCTTGAACGGAGAATTTCTTTTCATCAAGGATCAATGGCCAAGCTTCCCTGTGCTGTCCTCCATGAGCTTTGGGATTATCTATTTTTGATCACCTTTACTGCCATAGCACAGGCTCTCTCAGTCCTGTGAAGTCAGTCCGAGATGCAGAAAATCCTATTTTCCTCATACTTCTTTTCACATTGTATCTTCTCTCTAGGTTCTTCCCCAACATTGACTTCTAGGCCAGGGACTCCCGCTCTCATGGCTTCATCCCAAACCTCTCTCTTGAGCTCTAAACCTGTGCATTCAATGGTCTGTACCACAGCTCCCCCGAGTGTTTAAAAAGCTCCTCCAGCTCAGCTCGTCTAAAGCTGATTTCTGTTAGCTCTCAGCCCAAGCTTCTTTCTCCTGTGTTTCCAGCTTCAGTATTGACCCCTCATTCACTCATTTGCTAACTCTAGGACCCTGGGAATTACCCTGAACCGTTTCCTCTTCCGTGGTCCTAGATATAATTTTAAATGAGCCCTTAATGATTCTATGTTCTGGATATTTCTCAAATAAGTCTCATTTCCTTCCCCTACCCATTGCTACCACTTGTGTTCCAAACACCCTTATCTTTTTATTAAACTATTGCAACTACCTTTCTACTAGCTTTTCCACCTTTATTCTAATTCCTTGGATCTGTGCTTTAGCCACTTGCTAGAGTGATTATTTAAAAACGTTCCTCACTGGTCCTAGGATAGAGACCAATGTCCTTATCACTCTTTGCTAAAGACTGCAGGGCGTGCTGTCTCCTCTTACCTCAACAGCAGCAGCTCACAACTCTCTCCCTGTCATGTGGTGCTCCATCTCCATTGATTTTTTTTTTTTTTGAGACAGAGACTTACTCTGTCACCCAGGTTGGAGTGCAGTGACGTGATCTCGACTCACTGCAACATCTGCCTCCTGGGTTCAAGCCAATTCTCCTGTCTCAGGCTCTTGAATAGCTGGGATTCCAGGCGTGTGCCACCATACAGGCCGATTTTTGTATTTTTAGTAGTGACGGAGTTTTACCATGTTGTCCAGGCTGGTCTCAAACTCCTGACCTCAGGTGAGCCACCCAGCTCAGCCTCCCAAAGTGCTGGGATTACAAGCGTAAGCTACCGCACCCAACCATTGATCTTTTTAGAGTTCTTTGAAACTGATTGTCTTCTCACCTGAGCCTGTGGACATCCTGTTTTCAATTGCCTTGACTGCTGTTCTTTCTCATCTGTGCCTGACTGAATTCTACTCCTTCAGGGTCTTCTTTAATGCCATTTTCTTAGGGAAGTCTGATCCGTATCCTCAGTACAGCCACTATGTTCTTTGTCATCATTGCACATTGCATTTTTCCTTGGTAGGACTTACCACAGCTCTAATTAAATAATAATCTGCTACAAATCAAGTGGAGGAGCTGGGGCTTGAACAGAAGTCTTTCTGAGTTTATACTCCATGCTCTGTTCTGCATGCTACAGCTCCTTCCCACGCCGTGCTGCCTGAAGCCTGGCATCAGCAGTGTGGTCCACTCTCCCACAGACCCTACCTAGAGCACTGTGACCAGGGGGTTCGTCTTTCATAGAACCCACTTTAAGGAGCTATTTTTTAAACCTCTTTTCCCATAGAATGTGAAGACCTCCAAGGTGGCACATGTAAGCTCAGCTTCCACATCTCTAAGAGCTAACATGGCTTCCTCCTTGACAGCCCTTCCAATTCTACCTGCTGAGTGTGCAAAGAGTAGCCAGAGAGGTTTGAAAATGGTCCTGTTTGATCTTTCTGCCCCCGATATCACTCGTATGTTCTGTGTCTGCCCTGCTGTCATCAAAACTGGAAAAGTAGCCAGTGTTAGACCAAGAACTAGAATTCTGGGAACATGATTTTCTAAGTCATTCATCACTTCCCATGTCTCTGCCCAGGCTTCAGAAATGACTTAATGCTGATAGGCTATCTGTGATTCTGCAGACACTCACCGCAGCACATGGTGTCCTGTCTCTCTGCCACTTTGGTCTAACACTGCCCACAGGATCACTACGACTGGGGCCTGCGAGCCATCAAGTCTGTGCTGGTGGTGGCAGGATCCCTGAAGCGAGGAGACCCTGACCGGCCTGAGGACCAAGTCCTGATGCGCTCCTTGCGGGACTTCAACATCCCCAAGATTGTCACAGATGACATGCCCATATTCATGGGCCTGATCGGGGACCTCTTTCCTGCCCTGGATGTCCCCCGGAGGAGAGACCCCAACTTCGAAGCTCTGGTTAGGAAGGCGATAGTGGATCTGAAGCTCCAGGCTGAGGACAACTTTGTGCTCAAGGTACATGTGGTTTTTCCTCCCAGGATTTCTCTATCTCTTACTTATTTTCCTGTACAATGAGTTATCCTTCATCCATAATCCAAAGGGTTGTTTCAGATGTACAGATATGTACCTAGTTAGTAATAACTCAATTCAACAGCTCTTCACTGAAGATGCACAATGTGGAATGCATGGTGGGGAATATAGGGGAAAGTTGGAGGATCTTTACTTTATAGCCCTTTCCAGTCTGTTTGGGGTACCTCAGCCTGAATGCCAACTCTCTGCTCACTCATCCACAAATGGAAGGACAAAGACAGAGGCCAAGGTCTGGCCACATCTACAGAGGCTCCACTCAATTCTACTACCCTGGATAGAGACTAGCAGAGGAGAACACCCCTCTCCGTCTCCTGGACAACACAGCGCAGCAACTTATTTAACCTTGAGGCTTACCAGATACTGGAGAAACCCAACAACATGTGAGATAAAGACAGATTAACAGACAGAAAGACAGACAGACACAGACACACACACACACCAAAAACAACCAGTGAAAATAACAAAGAGAACATTTTTAAACTTCTAATTAACATCTTTGAAGGAAATAATGAAAATGATATCCATCGAACAAGAATTAGATGCCATTGTAAAAACAAAAAGCACTATCAGAGAATTATAAAGACCTCTTTTAAATGTAAAATTGTATCATTGATGGCATTCAAAATTCAGTGAAAGGATGGAAAGATAAAGACACCCTCCCAGGATAAAGCTATAAACAGTATTATGTATTATGTGTCTTCATATGGTAAAATATTCACACATGCACATACACACACAGAGACAAAAAGTGTGAGAAACTAGATGATATATAGAGGATCAATTTAGGTTATCCAGTATGTTACCAGTAAGAATTCTAGAAAAAGGTCAGAAAGCTAACTAGAGCTGGAAAGGCATGTATCAACATTGGAAAGACAGAACTGAACAGAATGAGTTTGAATGGATCTGTGCATTGACATATCATCATGGAATTTCAGAGGTCAAGAGTCAAGAGAAAAGAATAAGTCTCCTAGGTGAGTGAGAAAGTAGTACAAGTATATTAGTCCATTCTCACACCTCTATAAAAAAATACCAGAGACTGGGTAGTTAGGAAAGAACTTTAATTGACTCACAGTTCTGCAGTTCTGGGGAGACCTCAGGAAACTTACAATCATGGCAGAAGGCAAAAGGAGAAGCAAGTACCTTCCTCACAAGGCAGCAGGAAAAGAGAGAGAGAGTACAGGGGAAAGAAAGAGCTGCAGACACTCTTTGTGTTCCTTGTACAGTGCATTTCTCCTTTGTAACATTTATCACAGCTCTATTTAAATAACGTTTTACTAAAAATCAGGTGGAGAGGTCAGGGCTTGAAATGAAGTCTAAGTTCAGACGCCATGCTCTGTTCTGCAACTACACCTCTTCCCTTGCACCACGCCGGTTATAAAACCATCAGGTCTCATGAGAACTCACTCACTATCACAAGAACAGCATAGGGGAAACCACCCCCATGATCCAGTCACCTCCCTCGGACACATGGGGATTACACTTCAAGGTTTGGGTGGAGATACAAAGAAAGCTAAACCATATCAACAAGTGTTCCAGGAAAGGAATGAAATTCAGGAGGAACTCAGAATCTCTTATCAGCTAAACTGGATACTAGAGAACAAGAAAACCATTCCTTCAACTTAAGGGAAATGATTTCAAGACTAGAATTCTGTACAACCAAATTATCATTCATGCTATTTACAGATTTATAAATGTTACTTCTTATACACCCTTTTTGAGTAAGTTACTTAAGGACATACTACAGCAAAACAAGAATGAAAAACAAGAAAAATATTGTGAGTTCAAAAAATGCAAGAATTGAGAAAAAAAAAATCCTGAAATGACAGCTGTTAGCAGGCCTAGAAAGCAATCAGTTCAAATTAGAGCAGGAAGTCAGTAGTCTCGGAGAACAGAGAACTTTAAGAAAAGTGAACTTATTCAAAGCAAGAATACTTATTCAAAGTAATGAGCTGAAAGCTCTTATGTGTTTTATTGAACTTCTAGGTTATGGGGACTATGATGGTTCATTTTACATGTAAATTTGTCTGGGCCACAGAGTACCCAGATGTTTGGTCAAACATTACTTTGGGTTTGTCTGTAAGGGTTGTATAAAGTTCGAGTTAAACATGTGAATAAGTTCTGGAGATCCACTGTACAGCATGATGACAATAATTAAAAAGATTATTGCATACTTGAAAATTGCAATGAGAGTAGACCTTAAATGTTCTTAGCACAAGAAAGTGATAGGTATGTAAGGTGATACATATGTTAATTACTTTGATTTATGTCACATTACTTTGATATATGTCACAATGTATACATATATCAAAACATCATATTATACACATAAATAAATGCAATAGTTATTTGTCAATTATACCTTAATAAAGCTTGGGGAAGAAGAGAAATACAATGTTTATACATTCTACAACATGACTGAAAACATCATTCTAAGTCAAAATGAACCAGTCACAGAATACCACATATTATATGATTCTATTTATATAAAATGTACAGAACAGACAACTCTTTAGAGGTAGAAAGTAGTAGACCAGGGGATGCATAGGACAGAGATAAGGTGGGAGTGGGGATTGACTGCTAATAGGTATGGGGTTTTCTGTTAGGGGTGATGGAAATGTTCTAAAATTGGATAGTACTGATAGTTCCACAACTACGTGAAGATACTAAAAGTCATTCAGTTGTACACTTCAAAGGGTGAATTTTATGGTACACAAAATATATCTCACTAAAGTTGTTGAAGTAAAAAAAGAAAAGATGATGGATCTAGAAAGCAATTTTAAATCTTTCCTGTATTGAGTATGGCATCTCTGTTAAATCCCTTGTTTATGCAAACAAACAAAAGTCTGGGAATATAATACAATCTCCATTCAGGAGCCAGAGCACCATCTCCCTCTTCCTCTCCCTCTTTCTCCTCTTTCCTCCCTTTTGTCTTTCTTTTTTCTCGTTCCTTCCTTCCTTCCTAATGCAGTGACCTCAGGTCAATTTCATGCTTAAAACCTCCAAGTGCACCAAAAGAGAGCCTGCATAGCCAAGACAATCCTAAGCAAAAAAAAAAAATAAAGCTGGAGGCATCACGCTACCTGACTTCAAACTATACTACAAAGCTACAGTAATCAAAACAGCATGGTTCTGGTACCAAAACAGAGATACAAACCCATGGAATGGAACAGAGTCCTCAGAAGTAACACCATACATCTACAACCATCTGCTCTTTGACAAACCTGACAAAAACAAGCAATGGGGAAAGGATTTTCTATTTATTAAATGGTGTTGGGAAAACTGGCTAGCCATAAGCAGAAAGCTGAAACTGGATCTCTTCCTTACACTTCATACAAAAATTAACTCCAGATGGATTAAAGATTAAAACATAAGACCTAACACCATAAAAACGCTAGAAAACCTAAGCAATGCCATTCAGAACATAGGCATAGGCAAGGACTTTATGACTAAATACCAAAAGCAATGGCAACAAAAACCAAAACAGACAAATGGGATCTAATTAAACTTAAGAGCTTTCTAATTAAACCAAAGAGCTTCAGCCTGAAATGCTGTCAGCCCCTGAGGCTCTCAGCTCAGTAGGCTGTTGGCCCCCTGGATAGACCCACTTTACTGTTCTATCTGGGTATCTGCCTCTCAGTTCCTTCAGTGCCACCTGAATGGGGGACTCTACAGCTGAGCTGGCTCATGGTATTGAAGGATAAAACTGGAAGGCACACCCTTTCAGATGAGAAGACCTGTTAGAAAGCTTCTTTTGCTATTAATTAAACTTAATAGCAAAGCAAACTCATTACAGCAAACTGGCAACCAACAAATGGGGAAAAAAATTTGCAATCTATCCATCTGACAAATATCCAGAATCTACAAAGAACTTAAACAAATTTACAAGAAAAAAACAACCCCATCAAAAAGTGGGCGAAAGATATGAACAGACACTTCTCAAAAAAAAAAAGACATGTATGCAGCCACAAACACATTTTAAAAAGCTCATCATCACTGGTCATCAGAGAAATGCCAATCAAAACCACATTGAGATACCTTTTCAGGCCAGTTAGAATGGCAATCATTAAAAATCAGGAGACAACAGATGCTGGAGAGGATGTGGAGAAATGGAAATGCTTTTACATTGTTGGTGGGAGTGTAAATTAGTTCAACCATTGTGGAAGACAGTGTGGCAATTCTTCAAGGATCTAGAAATAGAAATACCATTTGACTCAGCAATCCCATCACTGGGAATATACCCAAAGGATTAGAAATTATTCTATTATAAAGACATGCACATGTATGTTTATCGTGGCACTCTTCACAATAGCAGAAACTTGGAACCAACCCAAATACCCATCAATGATAGACTGGATAAAGAAAATGTGGCACATATAAACCATGGAATACTATGCAGCCATAAAAAGGATGAGTTCATGTCCTTTGCAGGGACATGGATGAAGCTGGGAACCATCATTCTCAGCAAACTGGCACAAGAACAGAAAACCAAACACCACGTGTTCTCAATCATAAGTGGGTTTTGAACAATGAGAACACATGGACACAGGGAGGGGAACATCACACACCGGGGCCTTCCATGGGGTTGGGGGGCTAGGAGAGGGATAGTAGGGGTTGGGTGGATTGGGGAGGCATAACATTAGGAGAAATACCTAATGTAGATGATGAGGGGGATGGATGCAGCAAACCACCATGGCATGTGTGTACCTATGTAACAAACCTGCACAATGTGTGCAACCTGTACCCCAGAACTTAAAGTATAAATTTAAAATGTTAAATAAATAAAATAAAAATAAAAAGCCACTCAACAATGTAAAAAAAAAAAAAAACCTCCAAATGCTTCCCATCATACTTAACGATGAAATTCCAACTACCAATTTCTGCATATCTCTCTCTCTGGCCCTTGCTTGCCTCTTTTATCTCATCTCATGCCACTCCCCCATTTTTGCCCCTGGTCTTTCAGACCTCTAAGCTTAATGCTGAACTTAAGACTTTTGCACTCATGCTTATTGTACCTGGGATGGCTTTCCCTGCTGTCCTTCACATGGTTGACTCTTTTTCATGCATATCTGAGCTGAAGCCTCGTTGGAGGTTCTTCCCAACTCTCTCCTCACCCAGCTGAAAGTTACTTCTGAACAGAAGGAAGGAACAGATACAGGAAAGAGCACCAATTAAGAGCTCCAAGTAGTTCTCTGGCTGGACTCTGTGTTGCAGGATAATAAATAAGAGTAGTGTCTGATGTTGACCAGACTGCAAAAGGACCTTAAGAACCAATCTAAGGATTTGTATTTCCCGCCAAAGCCATGGAGAACAATGAATGGGACAGAATGAAGGCAGTGGCTGGTCAGATTTTTATTCCAGTAAGTGTGCTCCTGCAATCGTGTGGAAAGCTGCACCTAGAGTCAAGCCAGTGCAAGAGAGATGAGACCTTCAGTGCCACCATTGTCCCCACAGGACTCCTGACTCCAGCCCCACCAAACTACCTGGTCAACCAACCACATCATACTCTGTCACACTGCATGTCTGTACTGCTGCCTCTGCCTGGAATTTCCTTCCTGCTCATCTTCTGGGTAAACTCCTATTCATCCCTGGAGCCCTTGTTCAAATGTCCCTCCTTTGTGAAGCCTTTCTTGTTTGATTTATGTGTACAAAATCAGTTGTTCCCTTCTCTATTTCCACAGCACCTTATAAATACCTCTAAGATAGTATTTACCATCTTACCTTAGAATAATTTGTGAATGTGACTTTCTTCTCCACCATACTATAAGATCATGGAGAGCAGAAGGATGGCATCTGAATCCTCCACCTGGCACACACTGTAGCACTTGGTTGGTAACTAATAATTATATCACCGAATGATGAATATGTGAACAAATGAATTGTGTTGCCCATATATTTCAGACCTCCTCACATTCTTGGGGTGGATACTCCTTCCTTTATTGACTTCAGGTCTCACTTCAGATACCAGCTGGGCTCACAGGAGAGCAGTGGGATAGAGGTGAGTCACAGGCTGGTCCCGCTGGCTGAATTTCCTGCCTCCCCAGGTGGTCCAGCTGGAGGAGCTCCTGGCCGTGCGGCACTCTGTATTCGTGGTGGGTGGCGCTGGTACAGGCAAGTCACAGGTTCTGAGGTCCTTGCACAAGACCTATCAGATCATGAAACGGCGCCCCGTCTGGACTGACCTCAATCCCAAAGCAGTCACAAATGATGAGCTCTTTGGCATCATTAATCCAGCCACACGAGAATGGAAGGATGGTAAGTGTGGGATTCTCCCAGGAGAAAGTCTTTGCTATCCTCAGAGTCCCTGTGGTGCACTTGGATACTGTTGGGTGAATTGCAGAAGAGAACATTGGGCTGATCTGTTTGGGACTGCAGAAGGCGATGAAAAGGCCAGTAGAAAGGAAGAAACCAATTTTGGCTTGGAGAGAAACTTTAGTTTTTCAGATATTCTTTCTCTTTGGGGACTTCTTCCTTCTGGAGAGTGCCTTTAAAGAGGATAAAGCAGTGCAGGCATTCAGCTGTAGTTCACTGATTCTGGAGCATGAGCCATGGTGCAGTGTTCACACTGCTGGCTGGGCGCAGTGGCTCACACCTGTAATCCCAGCACTTTGGGAGGCCAAGATGGGTGGATCACAAGGTCAGGAGATCGAGACCATCCTGGCCAACATGGTGAAACCCTGTCCGTACTAAAAATACAAAAATTAGCTGGGCGTGGTGGCATGCGCTTGTAGTCCCAGCTACTCGGGAGGCTGATGCAGGAGAATCACTTGAACCCAGGAGGCAGAGATTGCAGTGAGCTGAGATCTTGCCACTGCACTGCAGCCTGGCAACAGAGTGAGACTCCATCTCAAAAACAAACAAAAACCACTGCCTGGCAGTAGACTCAAAGCATGTATTGGGTAGGGAAGTCTATGGCTCATTACCAAAGAAGTGGTGCAGTCTGGCTTCCCACAAAGGACACCACTCACCTATTCAGTGTTGCTCCAGCCGTGATGGGGAAGCTGCATGCTACAGAACCTTGTGGCCATGCCAGGCCCCTGATGATTTTCCATTAAATCCCAGGAGGGCCCCTAGAACCATATTCCCTTCTACAGTGATTCAGAGGACCCCAATCCTGTGTTTGCTGGGTGCTGATCTCAGCCTTACCTTCAAAGAACTGAACATCACCAGTAGACGTTGTAAAGGGTCCTTTGGCACTGGAAGAGAGCAGAAAAGAAAGCTGAGGGAAAAGAAGAGAGGTCCCTGAGCTGATAAGGGCCTCTTTCTAAAACCTATGTGGCTTCTGAAGTGAGGAAATCTCAGCCCCCTTCTGATGTTTAAATGACCACATGGGGTCAAACTTTCTGGATTTCTCTAATTTAGGAACTTTCATCTGAGGTGTAGAACACAGTGATTTAACAACCAGAGTCTAATTTTTATTTTGCTGTTAGTGAGACTTAGTATTTTTTCTTATTATTAATCTTAGTAATTTGCTCTTTTGTTATTTTCTATTGTTTTTTATCAGTTTGTAAGAGTTTTTATATATCAAAGATATTAACCCTTTATCTGTCACATGCATTGCTAATGTTTTTCCAACCTATTCTTTGTCTATATATACTTTATTTTGCCATGCTCTTTTTAACAAAGGAAATTATGTCTGTCTAGTCTTTTTAGCCTCTGGAACTTCTATTAGTTTATAACTCTTTAGCTGCTGATATAGTATCATAAATTTGGTCAAAAAAGATTCTTTTACATTAACATTTTTTATCCATCTGGAATTTATGTTAGGGCTTAGTATGAGGTAGGGTACAAAATCAACTTTATTTTCTTCCAGATGGATAATTGATTATAACCACACCAGTTATTAAATTATCCTTTTCCTCTGAATTTAAATACCAGCTTGTCATTTATTAAATTCCATATGTATATTGAGATCTGATTCTGAGCTTTCTATTCTGTTTGACTCACCTCTTTATTTAATCCTATACTAATATCATTTTATTTCAGTTACAATCATTTTATAACATATTTTAATATCCAATGAGGTAAGTCCCTCCTCAATAATCTTTTGTAATTGTCTTGTTTCAAGCACTTCTTTTTTCATATTAAATATATGCTCAATAATGTAATTTAAAAAATTTAACTCTGAATTCTAGTTAAAATTTTATTAGATTTATACATTAAATGGGGAAATTAACAAGGAAGATATAATAATTACAAGTCTGTATTCACTAACCAAGATAACTTCAAAGTAAATGGAATATAGCCCTTAAAAATGTTCAGGGGCCAGGTACAGTGGCTCATTCCTATAATCCTAGGGCTTTGGGAGGCCAACATGGGAAGATTACTTGAGGCCAGGAGTTTGAGACCAGCCTAGGCAACATAGTGAGACTGTCATGTCTTAAAAAAAATTAGGAGGACTTTAAAAGAGTACAAATATAACAAATTATTTTAATGTTATTTATTTGTTATTTGTTTTTTATTTTCAAAATTAATTCCAGTAAACAGAAAAATAAGCACATAAAGGAATTGGCAATTATATCATTAAAGTCAATATAATACAAAGTTACAGAGCTTTTCATCCCATAAATAGAAAGTAATTCTTTCCTGGTTGGTTCATGTAACATTTCCAAAAATTAAAAACGTAATTGGCTACAAAGAAAGCTATAATGAATTCAACAGCATCAATTTACAGTTCACATTCTCTGATAACAATAGAATACAATTTTAAAAAATAGCAAGAAAGTCACCAAAAATGATTTTACTACTTGCAAATCAAGAAATGCTCTTAATTCCTGTATCAAAAAGAAAATTTAATTGCAAACTGTCTAGGACACAATAAAAAAATACTTCATGCAAGAAAACCTATGGGATTCATCTAAAACCTATAAGGGAAAACTTTTTAAACTCACTTTATTATAAAAGGTAGGCTAGAAGTAAAGGAAGTTAATATTTGTCATAAGAAATTATTCAAACTAAACAAAGAAAATGAAGGAAAATGAATTGATAAAAGCTGAAATTAGTCACTAGGAGGAACACAAAAAGATATAAAAGTTAAATAAATGTAAGTATTGGTTCTGTAAAGAGCAATAAGATACATCTATTGTGTGAGTAATTAATGGGGAAAAAGGGTTAAATGTACATATAATTTGAAATTAACAGACAAGACTAAAGTAGCAGAAGATATTTAATTAATGACACATAGTTGAAAAACTAAAAGAAATAGATGAACCCCTAGCAAAATATAAATTAATACAATTTCCTCATTAAGAAGTGGAAAACTTGGGCCAGGTGCGGTGGCTCACGCCTGTAATCCCAGCACTTTGGGAGGCCGAGGTGGGCGGATCACAAGGTCAAGAGATCTAGACCATCCTCGCCATGATGAAACCCTGTCACTACTAAAAATACAAAAATTAGCTGGGTGTGGTGGCACACACCTGTAGTCCCACCTACTCAGGAGGCTGAGGCAGAAGACTCGCTTGAACCCAGGAGGCAGAGGTTGCAGTGAGCCGAAATTGCCACTGCACTCCAGCCTGGCGACAGAGCAAGACTCCATCTCAAAAAAAAAAAAAAAAAAAAAAAAAGAAGTAGAAAACTTGAGTAAACTAATGAAAAGGAAAATTTAAAGAGAGTAGAACAAAAAAAAGATAATTTCAGAATTATGAAGAGATAACTCAAATTATTTTTCAGGACAAGATTAATATTGATATCAACTTTTACGTGGAGTAAATGCAAATATGTAAATGTAAATGTAAATATGTAAATGTAAAAATGTAGATATTGATATCAAATTTTACGTGGAGCCAAAAAAAACCAGTGTTACTCATTAATACAGATACAAAAATTCTAAATAAAATATCAGTAAGTAGAATCAAACAGTATCTCAAAAATAATACGCTTTGACCATGTAAAGTCTATTCCAGAAACTTAAGGATGGAACAATTATTTCTCACAGTATTAACATAAAACATTGACAAATTAAAGAGGAAAATCATTTGATCACTAAATAGATACTTCAAATGCAATTCATACCTAATGGAAAGTTCTAAGTAAAGTAGGAATAAAAGGAAACTCCTAAAATATAATAAATGCTCTGTACCTTAAGCTGAAATGAAAACAAAGTCATTCTGAATAATGATACAGTAAATCTCTATGAAAAATAAGGGACAAGTCTGTGTTGCCTATTGTTGACATTATTGCTTATTGGGTCTAGAAAATGCAATAGGACAAGAAAATGAAATAGATGGTATAAATTGGAGGAAAGAAAAAAATAAGTTAGAGGAAAGGAGAGAAATTATTGTTCAGTTTATTATGCAATTTCGTACCTAGAATATTTATGAGACATTACTGAAGAATTACTAGAATTAATAAGAAAGTTTATTAAAGGTAATTAACATAAAATAAATACACAAAATAAGGTAACTTTTCTCAATAATGACAAGTCAACTAAAAATAGAAGTACAGGGGGAGAAAATTCCTTTCACAGTAGCAGTAAAAGCCATGAGATATTTAGGAACACATTTAACCAAAGACCTACATTTAAAAGCTATAAAAATGTATTAAAACCATAAAACCATATGTGAATAAATGAACAGACATGCCATACTATTAACTGGGGAAGGTGTAATATCATAAAAATCAATTCTGCCCAAATTAATATATAAATTTTGGGTAACGACAATGAGTATCATATGAGTCTTCTTCCAAAGCCTGTGTTTGGCAAGATTCGCCAAGACTGCAATTACAAAGCATGAAAACTCTACCTTAAAAAGTTTAATGTAATTTCATCAAGTTACAGTTACTTGCTGAAATGATTCACTTTGTCACTTAAAAAGCTAGTACTATCAGGCATTGTTCTTGTTCTTGTTGATGTTATGAAAAGACTAAAGCACAGGGAGAATGCACCTTGGGCACTGCCATGTTTTTGCAAAGCAAGATACAAAAACCAGGTCTGATCTGCCTTTCCATGTTCTATGTACACCTCCCTCTGTGTGTTGTAGCTAGAGGGGGAACGCTATGTTTAAGTGAAAGAAGATTGATGATGAAATGGAAAATAAAGTATCAGTGGTTCCTTTTAGGATTGTTCTCTTCCATCATGCGGGAGCTTGCCAACATAACCCATGATGGGCCCAAGTGGATTTTACTGGATGGCGACATAGATCCAATGTGGATTGAGTCCCTGAATACTGTCATGGATGACAACAAGGTATGAAGTTGATCTCATTCTTTTTATGGCTGCATAGTATTCTATGGTGCGTATGTACCATTTTGCCAAAGATAATGGACTCCTACTCTGTTCATGCTGCTGCAAAAGAATTCTATTTTATGATTAAGTAGTATTCCATGTGATAGACATAGATATATATACACATCACCTTTTTTTTTATTTTTGAGTCAGAGTCTCACTCTGTCACCCAGGCTGGAGTCCACCTCCATTCATGTTCCCATGAGAAACATTATCTCATTCTTTTTATGACTGCTAAGTAGTGTATATGTACCATATTTTCTTTATCCAATCTGTCATTTGTGGGCATTTAGTAGTGTATATGTACCATATTTTCTTTATCCAATCTGTCATTTATGGGCATTTAGGTTGGTTCCATGTCTTTGCCATTGTGAAGAGTGTTGCAATAAACATTTGTGAGCATGTGTCTTTATAGCAGAATAATTTATATTCCTCTAGATATATGACCAGTTATGAAATAATTGGGTCAAACAGTAGTTCTGTTTTTAGCTCTTTGAGGAGTTACCATACCACTTTCCACAATAGTTAAACTAATTTACACTCCCACCAGCAGTGTATAAGTGTTCCCTTTTCTCACAACCTCACCAGCATCTGTTCTTTATTGACTTTTTAATAATAGCATGGTGTGAGATGGTATCTCATTGTGGTTTTGATTTGCATTTCTCTAATAATCAGTGATGTTGAGCTTTTTTTCCATATGCTTTTTGGCCACATGTATATCTTCTTTAGAAAAGTATCTGTTCATGTTCTTTGCCCACTTTTTAATGGTGGTGTTTGTTTTTTCCTCATAAATTTGTTTAAGTTCATTATAGATGCTGGATATTAGTCCTTTGTCAGAGGCATAGTTTGCATATATTTTCTCCCATTCTTTAGGTCATCTGTTCACTCTGTTGATAGTTTCCTTTACTGTGCAGAAGCTCTTTAGTTGAATTAGATCCCATTTGTCAATTTTGCTTTTGTTGCCCTGGCTTTTGGCATCTTTGTCATTTGTCATCAAATCTTTGTTCATTCTTATGGCCAATATGGTATTTCCTAGGTTGTCTTCCAGGGCTTTTACAGTTTTGGGTTTTACATTTAATTCTGTAATCCTCTTGAGTCAATTTTTGTATATTGTGTAAAGAAGGGGGCGAGTTTCAGTCTTCTGCCTCTGGCTAGCAAGTTATCCCAGCACCATATATTAAATAGGGAGTCCTTTCCCCATTGCTTGTTTTTGTCAGCTTTGTTGAAGATCCGATGGTCCTAGGTGTGTGGCCTTATTCCTAGGCTCTCTATCCTATTCCATTGGTCTTTTTGTCTGTTTTTGTACCAGTACCATGCTGTTTTGGTTACTGTAGCCCTGTAGTATAATTTGAAGTCAGGTAGCATGATGCCTCCAGCTTTGTTCTTTTTGCTTAGGATTGCCTTAGCTATCTCCACTCCTTTTTGGTTCCATGTGAATTTTAAAATAGTTTTTTTCTAGTTCTGTGAAGAATGTCATTGGTAGTTTGATAGGAATAGCATTGAATCTATAAGTTGCTTTTGGCAGCATGGTCATTTTAATGATTTTGATTCCTTCCACCCATGAACATGGAATATTTTTCTCTTTGTGTAATCTCTGATTTCTTTAAGCAGGGTTTTGTAATTCTTTTTGTAGGGATCTTTCATGAGGAAGTACTTTAAAAGAAACAGTATTCATATGAAATGTAAGTTCTTTTCCTTTAAGAATTCCATTGTTCCAATATGGTCTAGTTCATTCAAATCATTGACATCAATTTAAAGTGTTTGAATAACTTTTTTTTTCCTGATTCAACACACATACACACACAGGCACATACACACACAGAGGGGTAGTGGTAGAAACTGCATAGGAAGAGAGAGGATTATTGTAGAAAATTTAGAAAATACAAATCACAGAGAAGGAATGTACCAGTTCGTTTTCATGCTGCTGATAAAGACATACCTGAAACTGGGTAATTTACAAAGAAAAAGAGGTTTAATATACTTACAGTTCCACGTAACTGGGGAGGCCTCACAACTGTGGCAGAAGGCGAAAGGCACATCTTACATGGCAGCAGACAAGAGAGCCAAGTGAAAGGGGTTTCCCCTTATAAAACCATCAGATCTTGTGGGACACTCACAACCATGAGATCAGAATGAGGGAACCACCCCCATGATCCAATTATCTCCCACCGGCTTCCTCCCACAACACGTGGGAGTTACGAGAGCTACAATTCAAGATGAAATTTGGATGGGGACACAGCCAAACCATATAAAGGAAATAATTATCCATAATCCTGACCAATAATGATCAGCCAAATTCCCACAGACTGGCAAGGCACCTACCTCCTTCCTCACTGGCATGCCCCTTCCCTGTTGCCTCCAGGTACTGACATTGGCCAGCAATGAGAGGATTCCTCTGAACCCCACCATGAAGCTTCTCTTTGAGATCAGCCACCTGCACACAGCCACTCCAGCAACTGTCTCCAGAGCAGGTATGGCCCAAGAAAGGAAGAACCGCAAGCTACTCCGTTTAGGGAGGTGCCTCTCACTTCACACATAGTTTTGCTGGCTCAGGAGGAGTCTCCACAGGGGAGTCAGAAACCTGATCATCCAAAACTCTGGCCTAGTTCTCAGCCTTAACTCACATCCACAAGCATAAGCAAGCAAGCACTCCAAGGCCAGGGCTGTGCAGTTTTGTGAATTTGGAAATGTGGTAATAAGGAGGGAGATAGCTTTTGAGCTGCACAACTACCCTCTGCACCAAAGTGTCCAACTTAGGCTTTTAGGCCAGTTCTAGCCTCCATGTCAATGGAGAGGACCAACTATGACTGTTTCTCACTAACTGCTGGTGTACAATTGCAACTCATATACCTTAACTTTCCTCTGTCTCCAGTGAACAAATTTATTAATAGAGACTGTAAGATTTTTTAAAAATTGTTTGGCAAAATCAAATGTAAAGAAGCAGGGAGTAGAATGTCAGTTGCCAAAGGGTGAGGGTTGTGGGGAAGGGGCAGATGTTGGTCAGTGGGTACAAAATTTCAGTTCTAGGCCAGGCACAGCGGCTCACACCTGTAATCCCAGCACTTTGGGAGGCTGAGGCAGGCGGATCACCTGAGGTCAGGAGTTCAAGACCAGCCAGACCAACATGGAGAAACCCCGTCTCTACTTAAAATACAAAATTAGCTGGGTGTGGTGGCACATGCCTGTAATCCCAGCTACTCTGGAGGCTGAGGCAGGAGAATCACTTGAACTCAGAAAGTGGAGGTTATGGTGAGCCAAGATAACACCATTGTACTCCAGCCTGGGCAATAAAAGCAAAACTCTGTCTCAAAAAAAAAAAAAAAATTGGTTCTGCAGGATAAGTTCTAGAGATCTGCTGTACAAAACAATGCCTATAGTTAACAATACTGTAGTGTGCACTTAAAAAAATTGTTGGGCCGGGCTCGGTGGCTCACACCTGTCATCCCAGCACTTTAGGAGGCTGGGGTGGCCACAGAGCTTGAGCCCAGGAGATTGAGACAAGCCTAAGCAACATATCAAAACCCCATCACTACCACAAAAAGAAATACAAAAATTTGTTAAGAGGATGAATCTCATATTAAATGTTCTTACCACACACACTTTTGGAGGTGATGGATGTTTATTAACTTAATTGCGGTAATGGTTTCACTGGTGTATGCATATATCCAAATTTACCAAATAGTATACATTAAATATGTACAGCTTTTTATGTATCAATTATACTCCAATATAGCTATTAAAAATAATAATCAAATAAAAAGGAATAAATAGTAAAAATAAAATCAATAATTTAAAAATATATCTTATTTGGCCTCTACCATAATGTGAGGTTCCCTTTCAAGAACCTCTGCTACGATTGGTGAGCACAGGCTAGGAGAGTTGGCTCTCTCGTCCTAGGGGTACTTTAACAGGAGTAACGAATTTCCACAAACTTGGGGCTTTTAAAGCAACAGAAATGTATTTCCTCACATTTCTGGAAGTCAGACATCTGAAATCAAGGTCAGCAGGGCTGCACTTCCTCCAAAGGCTCTAGGGGAGAATCTTTCCTTGAATCTCTCCTCTTAGGGGTTCCTTGGCTTCTCTGGCTTCTTCCCATGGCCTTCTATTCTGTGTGTGTCTCTCCCCTCTGTCTCTTATTAGGATGCTTATAAATGTTCCACCCGTATAACCCAGTCTCAGCTCAACATCTCTAACTTAATTACATCTGCAAAGAGCCTTTTTCTAAATAAGATTACACTGGCAAGTTCCAGGGATCAGGACATGGCCTTGAATCTTAGGGGACTACTAATCAACCCACTGTATACCCCCTCATTCCCATGACAAGTATTGTTAATCAGTCACAGCCTTCTTTCCTCCTGAGCCTGGACTTGGCCTCGGGATCCTTCTGAAAGCTGCTCTCCATCCATCTATCAACCAGTCTATTGGAATTGGTCCTCAATAGCAAACCCACTTACCCTCTCACATCTCGGCCAAATCTCCCTTTCTTTTCAGTCCAGTCTTGCATACATTTTCCAAATAGAGAAAATAACTCCCTGTGGTGAAAAATATACTGATGTGTATGGAATATTCACTAAACAATATTCCCTGTGCTCACAGGGATCTTGTACATCAACCCGGCAGACTTGGGATGGAACCCTACAGTGAGCAGCTGGATTGACAAGAGGGAAATCCAGACAGAGAGAGCCAATTTAACCATTCTGTTTGACAAGTATCTTCCAACCTGCTTAGACATACTCAGGACCAGGTAGGCCAAGAAATAAGGGAGATAAGAGAGTTAATGCAGCAATTCAAAGCCCATTGGTTCACACCTGGTGTCCCACTGATGTTCTGTCCTGGCCCCAAAGTCAGATGTTCCCAGAGCAGTCCCCTCCAGGCATGGCAGATGGCAGAGGGGAACACACATTAGGATGGCCATGGGATGCCTGCTGTCAGCTCAGGCAGGAAGTGAGGTGAGTGAAGAGGAGGAAGGTTGAAAGTCCCTTTCATGAGTGTCACATGGCTGTATCTGAAGGAGGCTGCGGGTTGTAGTATCAGATTAAAATCCAGAGACTCAGATCCTTCTGTTTACAAGACAAGCAGCTCTGCATTTGTAATAAATAATCCACAGGCCAGATCAACACCTGGGGTGCAGATGGCACTTGTTGGTGACCTGTGGGGCCCACTCCCTGTCCATGTGTGTTCACGACCCAGATAATGTGGGATTAGATATAATGCACCATCTGACAGTCCTGCCATGCTGGGTATTGTGAATTTACTTTTCCTTTTATAGGTTTGTAAAAATAAGAGCAACAAGCCCTGACCACTTAGCACTAACAAGAGATTAATCACTCTTGACCAAGAGGATACATATTACAGCAAGAATACTATCTGTGTCAGCACAGGGAGCTGCCCATGTTTAGAACCTGCTTTTGTTTTACATCATTCTGTTTTGTTTGTTTTACACTATTTATGTATGTATATACATATGTATGTATATAACAAAATGATGTATATATGTATATACATGTCTATATACATATAAACATATATATACATCTATATACACATGTGTATATACATGTACATATACATATACATACATGTTTATGGATATTCAGATGTATATGTATATACATACGTATCTGTAGATGCATATGTATATATGTATATGTATATATACATGTATATACACATATATGCATATACACGTGTATATACCTATGCATATACATGTGTACATGCATATATGCATGTATATGATGCACACATGTATGTGCATATACACATGTATGTGTATATGATGTACACATGTATGTGCATACGTGCATGTATGTGTATATGATGTACACATGTGCATATATGTATGTGTGTATATCATTTACTCATGTATGTGTGTATATGCATGTATGTGTGTATGATGTGCACGTGTATGTGCATATACGCATGTATGTGTATATGGTGTACACATGTATATTGTATACGCAGTATATGTGTATGATGCACATGTGTATATCGTACACGCAGTATATGTGTATGATGTACATATGTATATCGTATATGCCTGTATATGTATATGATGTACATATGTATATGATATATAAAGTGTAAAACAACAAAAGCAGAATCTGACACCCATCCCCATAGTGGAACCAAGAATTGGTCCCTGAGGCTGGTGCTGTGAAGGCAATGTGACTCAGAGCCCCATGAAGATGCCACAATTTAGGGTCAGGCTTATGTCTCCCAGAAGTTAAATTCCATCATTGAAGTTGATCCCTGCCTCTTTCTTCCTTGGCTTGTCAAGCATAGGATATGATTGTGCCTCCAGTGGCTTACAATCACGGAGGCCAAGGGGAAGGGAGCACTTCAGACTGCAGGAAACAACACTGCGAGAGGTTGCCAGGTGCTCCCATCCCATCTGCCCCGCCCCACACCCTGAAACATCTGCTCATATTCAAAGTGAGTTTTGGATAACTAAAAATTGAGTTGCAATCAAATAGGTGACATTGTGGTGTATTTTAGTTGTTTGATAAAACATTACTTTTGATTTCATAGTTTTTCTATTTTAGAGTCAGCAATTATTCTTCCAACTCAACGTTTGTATAAGCCTTTGAAAAGCTTTCAGGCCCTGGTGGCCCATAGGCTCTGTGTCCTTGGGATGTCATGGGCTAAAGCAGCCCTTGCAGCTAACGAAGTCTGGAAGTGAGAAACAGTGGTTAATATCACAGACAGACTAGGGCAGCAAAGAGTTAACAAACCAGAGAAGGGGTCTGGGGTGGTGGCTCACGCCTACAATCCCAGCACTTTGGAAGGCTGAAGATGGCAGATCACATGAGGTTGGGATTTCAAGACCAGCCTGACCAACATGGAGAAATCTCATCTCTACTAAAAAAATAAAAATAAAAAATGAGCCGGGCATGGTACCAGCTACTTGGGAGACTGAGGCAGGAGAATCACTTAAACCCAGGAGGCAGAGGTTGTGGTGAGCCAAGATCGCACCATTGCACTCCAGCCTGGGCAACAAGAGCGAAACCTGACCTCAAAAAAAAAATTAACAAATAAAAATAAAAATAATTAAATATTAAATAAACAGGCCCATAAGGGGTGATTATAAAACACCTTTATTTTGTTTTCTACTGTTCCTTTAAAACCATTATATGTGATTGCTTCTCCTCCTGCCCCTGCAGGAGATCTAGGTCAAAGTCTATGACATTTCTGTAATTAAAAGGTGTGTGATCACTTCTAGTCACACAGTCATACATACATGTGTGTATTAGACTAGTGAAAATGTAAAGAAACAAACTCCATTCATAATGGAGGCTTCTGCCCCACTCCTCAGCTCAGGGGTGCAATGGGAAAGGGGTATGTTTTTGGTTTCTCTCCTTTCTCTGCCAGTGACCTCCTCCCTGGCTATGGCTTCTGACCCCTCAGTGTAAAAGAAGGGTGAAGAGAAGAGGGGAGGGGCAGGAGAGGTCTTAGCTGACTGCAATTGGTGTGGCCTTAGTTGCCCCAATTGTGGCAGATCTTAAAATCCAACTCCTTCTCTTTGGCAGCTCCTTGGCTCCTCCCCATCACTGGAAATCTTTCATCTGTTATTCTGGAAGAAAGTAACTTCCTCTCCAGCCAGTCAGTTACCACTCCACAAACCCCATCTGCCTCACCTTGTCCCTTAGCCAGCACTCAGACAGCGCCTCCTGCACACAGCCCATACCTGGATTCCAGGAGATACTTGCCCCTTCTCTGCTTTGACAAACTGGAGCACAGGCTTTCCCTGCAAGGTACCTCCCCACTCCCCACTGAGAGATCAGCAGCTCTCTGGGGTTTTGTAGGCAAGACTCCTTCACCAACTCAGAGTAGCCCTATTGAAGCCCCCTTTTAAGGCTATTAGGGGAAAGCAGCTGCCTTCTGTATGGGGGAAGAGATACTCATTGCCTACCAAGAGCTCACTCTAGTATTCTGAATGCTTATTTCCAGGCCCTCCAGCATCTCCCACTTTGTCCTCTGTGGTCTTGAGAGGGTGAGAAGCCAGGGTTGCAAAACCCTCTTCAAGATTCCTAAGTTGCCTGGAATCTCTTTTTGGAATGGAAGGGCAGGTGGCACCTCTCCTCTTGGTGGCTTATCCAGCACTGAGCCTGAGATAGTTGCATCGTATCAGTCCATTACCTACACACATCAAACAAATGAGAGAACGCCCATCAGGGAGCTAGGCTTCTCGTCGCTCATGGAAGTAATACCTAGACTATTAGACTGTAACACCATCATAGCGTTTGCTATAAGCATTGCAACTAGGTTAAAAACAAGCACAAACGCTAAAAAGTGAATGGTATGCCATGAAACTCTGAGGTTCGGTGCTGGGAAATGACTGCTAAGGTGTCCACTGGCAGTGCTGCATGTGTTATGAAAACGGACTCTGCCTCTGTGCAGCCTATGAGCACAGCATCCTGTGGGAGGTGGCGATGTAGGCTGCGTGTGTGGGTACGTGGTGTACTCTGCATATACACGTGGTGTGATGAGGGTACCCATGGAAAGAAGAGTATGTGTGTGTGAGCTTGTGCATGCCCCTGCCCCATGGGGCATTGATGCCTTTTGCATATCTCTTGATATCTGCCTTTCAGTTGTTAAGGACTCTAAAGCTAAGATTAAAAGTGCAAATGCCAGGCCAGGACAGAGTTACAGAAGTGTATTTGTAATTTCAGTTGAAGAACTCCCTTCAGTGAATCGTGATTGTATAAAATAACCATCTGTCCTGGTCCACTCTATTCCCCAGATAAGATTCTGGCCCCAGAGAAAGTGTTTTCATTGGAAGAAAACCTCTGAGGTGAAGAGGTCAAAGGACAAGCCTCAGAACTGCACCCACATTGCCTCTTTTGGTGCTTTTTGACAATTGCAGAAATTGGGAGGCAAATGAACACATGAAGTTTTTACTTGTTGCTGCCACCTGTGCTCCCCAGGGACTGAGAGGGGATCATCAACAGAAAGAGAAGCATGGAGAGGGAGGGTGTCACAGGAAAGG
Organism: Sapajus apella; assembly: GCF_009761245.1. Classification (NCBI taxonomy): domain Eukaryota; kingdom Metazoa; phylum Chordata; class Mammalia; order Primates; family Cebidae; genus Sapajus; species Sapajus apella. Next base: position 21,528,664 of record NW_022436952.1, on the reverse strand, counting down.
AGATGAGAAAGTCCTCAGGAGAGCTCTGGGCCCTTACTTCCTTACAAAGGAAGCTGGCATGAGAACAGCTGATGAGAATAAAGGTGTAAGTGGTGCTGTGGTCATCTGTAATCCCAAAGGACTTGACAGGTTATGGGTCTGCTGAAACCACGTGGTTCCATAGCTGTCCATCAGCACCACCAGAACGGAATATCCATTGTGTTTGAGATCACCTCGGCTATGTCTTTGCAGGTTTAAGAAAATCATTCCCATCCCAGAGCAGAGCATGGTTCAGATGGTGTGTCACCTTCTGGAATGTCTCCTGACCAAGGAGGATATCCCTGCAGACTGCCCTAAAGAAATTTATGAGCATTATTTTGTGTTCGCTGCCATCTGGGCTTTTGGCGGAGCAATGGTCCAAGATCAGGTAAGGAGATACGTTGAGTTCAATGTATACCTACATTGAAGTCTGTAGCAGCAAAAATGGATCCTTTAGCAAAGATCTGGAAGACAGGACAACTAAATGTCAGACTGGACTTGAAAGCAGCGAACTATTTAGTCATCTACCTATTATTCTGCTAAAGACATCAGTCCCCCTAGAAGTCCCTTATGGGGTGAGATAGATGAGATCGTGGTGTTTTCAGAGCTTTTCCTTTTTGAGCTAGTGAACATATCTTTGATGTCTTGGGAACTTTTATATAGTGTTTGAGCTTGAGCAACTGCTGGTATATGTGCCCTCTTTGCCAGGCGGTGTGTTTGTCGAGAAAGGGGTGGAAGGCAGCTTGAGTGGAAGGAAACCCTTCTGTTTTCTTACGAACTTTTAGAACAAGGATGCACCACTCCTTACCAGGCCAGAGTTAACCATCGTATCTCCATACCTGCGAAGTGCACAGCTGTCCAGAGAAGGTTGAACCAAAGTCCAATTAGTATCTAGGAATAGAAAACCAAAGTAGAATTTATCTCCTAGTGTTGACTGCTGTAGTCTCAGGTTGATTGGAAGAAGGGAGATGTAGGTCGAAAAATCTTAACATCCTGTCCCCTCACCCTGCTGGTATTCCCAGCCTTTTTCTTTACTTATTTTCCTCCAAATAAGAGATACTTTATCTAAAAATAAAAACATTCAGTGTTATGCAAACCAGTATCTTATAACTGACTCTAGCTATTAGGCAATATTGTATGACAGTTAAGAACATGGATTCTATTAACAAATTCTAAGTATACAATACAGTACTGTTACTATTGGAACTTTCCTGTGCAGAATATTCATTCATCTTGGACTTAATCATTTTTATGACCAAAACTCTGTACCCTTTGACCTATACCTTCTTGCATTGCCTCCTCCCCCAGCCACTGGCAACCTCAATTCCTCTCTCTGCTGCTATGAATTGACTATTTTATACTCATCACGTAAGTGGTATCATGGCGTATTTGTTCTTCCATGCCTGGCTTATTTCACCTCACATATCCTCCAGCTTCATCATGTTGTTGCAAATGGAAAGATTTCCTTTTTCTTAAAAAAAAAATTGCTAAGAAAGAAGGGAAATCTTAACATTAGTTGTTCTTAGCACAAAACAATAATAATAGCCATGATCAATAAGATCATGAAAGGGAACTTTGAAGGCGATATGTAGGTTTATGCATAGGTCGTGGTGATGGTTTCACAAGTGTATACTTTTCTCTAAACTCATCACATCACATGCATTAAATATGTACAGCTTTTTGTGTATCAGTCATTCCACAATAAAATGATTTTGTAAAAATACCTGAAGAAAGCCAAAAATAAAAAAGAGCATGAACTGTGGATTTGAATTATAAGTCTGCCACTATTACCTGGGGAACTTTGAGCAAGTAACTTAACCTCTCTCTACCTCCCACTCCCCATGCGCACAAAGGATGATGATGGGGTACCCAGCTCCTAGAAGGGTGGCAAGGATTAAGTGAATGTTCTAATCACCCATCATGAATACATGCAAGGCACTTAGCACAACCCATGTGTGCTTATTATTAATATTCTCCCGGTATAAATATTCAGTTCTATAGCAAGTATCTGATGACTCTCTTGCAACAGGGGACCAGTCCAAGCTGTAACTGTTGGAAAGTGATGATTTACTCTTCAGTCTGGTTGACTGTGAGCCTTCTTCAAAGAAAGGCAGAAAGTTTCAGCCTCCCAAGGCGAAACCATGTTCTAGAAATCCAAAATGAAAGTGAACTTGGACAAAAAGAATCAGCAATTCACTTCTTGTTCATTTTCAAGGGCCCTGGCTGTAACATCCATCCTACCAACCATCACTCCCTGATGTATTCTTTGGTGCTCAAAATTCGGAAAGAAGCTTTTGCAGGCTCTTGGGAAGCATGCCTTTCTCTACTGCCCTCCCCAGAGCCAGCTGCTTTGGGGGTAGAAAGGGAAAGCTCCAAGGACAGGTGGATACCATGTACTATGAGTTTGACATCTGAGAGTTTTCTGCTGTCTGTTCTGCCGTCTTCGGAGCTTCTCTGTGAACTACTTCTTTGACAGCTTTACATTTCCCCTTTGAGGCAAGAGGCAGAGATTTCAGCAGGATGGATGAGACCTAGCTGAACTGCACAGAGACCCCGAATGCTTAGGTTACTGCTTCCCATCAAGTGCAGTCTCTGACCTGTGGGCTGGTGAAATGTCAGACAGGAACTGCTGGGCTTCTCTCTCATATTGGTGCTGAGCAGGCAGTGGGGTATCAAGATGAAAATAATTGATCAGTTTTTCTAACTCGGGGTATAAAAATTTAAATCCCCTTAACCCTTTTAAAAGCCTCGGAGAAAGCATCCCTCCAGGCGTCCAGGGCACTGGAGCACTTGAAGCCATCCACGGCCCTGCTGGCAACCTGGGGAGGGGACAAGGGAGAAAGCTTTTAGCAGCAGGGCACATCCCAGACCCCTACACAGCCTGCATTAAAGCTAAACACCAAAAACAGTGCTGTAAATAGGAAGGTAGGAATTTGGCCAAAATATTCATATCAAGAACACCAGTGGTGCTTACATTGAAAAAACTGGTATAAAAGCAAAACAGAAATACAAAATGGAGACTACACCTAGGTAGACGTTCCCATTAAAAAACAAAAAAAAAAAAGGTCCTGACTGAATACTTTGCAGTCCTTAGAGAGAACAATCTCTTGGAAACTTAAAGTAGAGAATACACCAGATTGTAAGACTGACAAAGTGAGTTCAACTTTCAATTCTGTCTTTTCATGAAATCCCCACTTTATAAAATAGGAATCATTTTAAGTAGCCAGGATAATCTATAGCATGATAAAGATGAAGTGAAGTAAAATTGGGTTCCCAGCTCTACTACCACATGGTGGTAAAGTCCTTAGGTCCCCCTGGTTAAAAGGTAGAGAGAAAACAGTGAACTCTTGGAGCCCAAGGGAGATAGGGATTTCAGAAGAAACCATGCTGAAGAGATACCATTGAGTAGAATTAAGAAATGACCATTGGCCAGGTGTGGTGGCTTACGCCTGCAATCCCAGCACTTTGGGAGGCCGAGGTGGGCAGATCACAAGGTCAAGACATCAAGACCATCCTGGCCAACATGGTGAAACCCCATCGCTACTAAAAATACAAAAATTAGCTGGGCCTGGTGGTACACACCTGTAGTCCCAGCTAATCAAGAGGCTGAGGCAGGAGAATGACTTGAACCCAGGGGGCGGAGGTTGTAGTGAGCTGAGATCACACCACTGCACTCCAGCCTGGTGATAGAGCAAGACTCCATCTCAAAAAAAAAAAAAAAGAAAGAAAGAAAGAATCATTGGACTGGCCCAGCAGAGGTCACCTTAACTTTACGGTGTCCAGTTATAGTACAAGGTGCAGTGAAGCACCAGCTTACAGGAAGGTGAGACAGGGTTGATGTGGCCCAGCCAACGGCTTAGCTGAGAAATTGCCAGGCAGTTCAAGGCAGCATCGGGGTGAGGAAAGGCAAAGACTCACACTTCCTTTCTTCTGGAGGTGGCCCTCATCTCAGAGTTTCCACAGAAACCTAAAATCTGGTTTTGGTAGAAAGTTGAAAGTCTTGAAGCATATTATCAGGGAGTTAAAAATGGCAGCTTCCTCTAGGCTTCTGGTTCCAGAGAACGATATTGGGAAATTAAATGGCCCCTTGATCTAAATTCAAATTAGAATGAGAACATCAAGCAAATCTTTTCTTATCTTAGCACCCATTTCCACTCTCATTTTAAAGCAAACGAATTCAATCCTCTTTACTTAATAGACAGCAAAATGAGGAGTCCGGTTTTTTCTGGGTTTATATTTGTTACCAGGCGCCCAGCTCCCGGGTCTGTTCAGCCTTTGAACTCTGTCTCCATCCTGCCCTCCATGAATATTTTCTAAAATGTCCAGTATGGGACTTTTTTGTCTTTTAGGGTTTTTCTTAGTTCTATGTGTTTAAAGAGTGAGTTTGCCTTCCCAGAGAGGTGCCAGTAGCAATGGGTATGCTTTGGGTCTGAGAGAGTGAGTGAGTCAGTGAGAGAGAGAGAGAGAGAGAGAGTGTGTGTGTGTGTATGTTTATGTTTGCTTGGACACAATAAGGTGGTTCCTGTACTAGGTGTATAGCCCCATGTCTAAGGGGCCTTTTTCTAATAGGTGTGCATGTGAATTACATTATTTCCCCTGCTACTCCTGAATTCTAGGATTTTAGCTCTTGCAAAAACCCTGGGAATATTTTTAGAAACCTCATTTTACAGATGACGAGACTGAGGCATAGAAAGAAGGATTTGCCTGTGGTTACCTACCTGACACCCACACCCCTTCTGACGCCCTTCTCACTGCAAAGCTCTGGGCCCCAGGTGTCAAGAGTCACCATTCCACTCCATCCACCCCAGGCTGCCATCCTGGGTACTGCAGAGAATCTCAGGCATCGAGGAATGGGGCCAATCTATCTCTTCAGGAGTTCTTGGGCCACACACGCCCATCCTGGGGCCATGGGCTCCCATTCTCCCCCATGTCCTTCCATCTGCCTCCCTCAACCCTCTCCACCCTTCAGTGGCTGTAGGACATGGCAGTGCCAGGCTGGCTCAGCCGCATAGTCAAACAAGGATGCCTGTGCGTGCTCCCTGCATCGTTGGGCCTGGTCAGGTTTGGTGACCCTCGGGGGCAGCACTGCCTTCCTGGAGGAGCTGATCTATCCTGCAGGCCTGCACGGGGAGGAGCATGTTGTCCTGCCCTGACCTTCCATCTGATGCTGTGGCCTCCTGTCTGGGCTCCTTGAGTTATGGAGGGCCTTGACCCCTGACTGTCTTTGTTTTTGCAGCTTATGGACTACCGGGCAGAGTTCAGCAAATGGTGGCTGACGGAGTTCAAGACAGTCAAGTTTCCTTCCCAAGGAACTATCTTTGACTATTACATAGACCCAGAGACCAAGAAATTCGAGCCCTGGTCCAAGCTCATCCCCCGGTTTGAATTTGACCCTGAGATGCCCTTGCAGGTGAGTGCAGCCGAGCGGCCCAGGACGTGCATGCAGTTGCCCTCAAGGATCTGCAGTGGCTCCAGTAGCAGCCCCACATGGGTATCTGAGCATTTGTCCTTGCCAGGAGCTGGTCATTCCCAGCTTCATAACTTTGCAGAGGAGATGATAGGTGTAATGAAGTGACAGATTCCCCTAAAGGCCAGGACATTTCCTCCAGAAAGGAGGAAATGTTGGGGGAAGTAGTTTTTTGTGTTTTTTTTTTTTTTCCAAGACTGAGTCTCGCTTTGTCACCACATTGGAGTGCAGTGGCGCAATCTCAGCTCACTGCAACCTCCACCTCCCAGATTCAAGCAATTCCTGTGAGCCACCGCGCCCAGCCGGGAAGAAGATTTTAAAATGCATTAGAGAGACCACAGGGAAAGAGGCCAGGTGGTAGAGGAGAGTGGGGAAGCCTCTATCCAACTGCAGCGAGGCTAGAGAGTGAGTCTGTAGGATGGTCCCACTGTGGATGTCAAAGAAGATACTCCTGACCTATGCTTATTTGGGGAGCTTCACCATGACAGAAGCCCATCTTGTGAAATGCTTTGGAACATTGGTGGTGCATCTGTTTCTCCCTGGAGCCCGCCCTTGACAGGCTTATTGTACTCCTCTTCCAGGCATGTTTGGTGCACACAAGTGAGACCATCCGTGTGTGCTACTTCATGGAGCGGCTGATGGCACGGCGGCGGCCTGTCATGCTGGTGGGCACAGCTGGCACTGGCAAGTCGGTGCTGGTGGGAGCTAAGCTGGCCAGCCTTGACCCCGAAGCATACCTGGTGAAAAACGTGCCATTCAACTATTACACCACATCGGCAATGCTGCAGGGTAGGCGGCCCAGGGAACCTGGGGTGGGGGGGCGTCTGGGTAGCTGTGTCCCCTGACACAGAGCTGAAGCAGAGCATCAGGTGCCTGTCTGGCTTGACTTCTGCAGACCCAAGCACTGCACACTTCCTCCCACAGGCCCCTTCCCGCCTCTCCCCACACACCTTTCTGGGTCCTCCAGCAACCCTTAGCACTGCTTCCGGTCTTTCTACCTTCCTCCCTGGCCTGTTAAATTCCTCAGGAGCAAGGTGTTTAACACAGTGTAGCTCAGCACCTTGATGACAAAGAGAGCTGTGAGCCATGGAGAGATTTGTGAGAACTTGCAGACTTCTGGCACTGAAAGTATCTCTCGAGATCATTTCATTCATCTCTTCTGTATTATGGATGGGGAAACTGAGGCTCAGATTAAAAAGGATGTGATTTCCCAAAGTCACCTCCAAGCCGCGAGGCAGGCATAACACATGTGTTCTTGTGACTCCACCTGGGGCTTGCTTTAACCCGGTGTTTACACACAGAGCTCCCAAATAGACATGGGCCCCCTACCGATGTTTTCCCCTTGGCAGAGTCTCTCTCCCCTTAATTTTAACTCATTTATAAAAGAGTCTCCTTTTTTATGGAAAGGACACATTCACTAAAAACAGCTTTGTTTTGGAGAAGCTTCCAAGCCATTCTTGCAACAAAATGAGGGGAGAGGCAGGGCTGGGGAGAAACCCTGTTCTTACTTCCCAAACATCGACAGCGTTGTCCCACTCTGTTACTTGATGTGTGAGGGGACACTGCAGTGCCTCCGCACACCTAGATATGAGCTGTTTGCAGATGGATAAGTTACGAGCCATAGCTTATAATGTGAAAAGTGAACGTGGCACTCTTGTTATCTGCTGCATCACCCAGGCCCTAGACCAGCAGACTCGCAAAGCAGGCTTCGTGTACACCAGCACTTGCTCTGCCTTGACCATTTTACCCAGTCCTTCTGCCATCCCTGCTTGCTGTGAACCCCAGAGTGAGCCTGCGGTTTGCCTCTGCTAGTATTCTACTTTCCCCAGTGCCCCTGGGGGAACTCTTTCTGCACCGTTTTGCCAGCTCTTGTAGAATTAGGGTCCAGCCAACTCAAAATGCTGATGAGGGGAGTGCCGCCTCTGCACTCTCGCCCCTCAGAGCAGCTAGGTGCCTGGAGCATGTGGACAGAGGCTCAGGCTTCCCCTACCCGCCCTTCAGTGGCAAAAACTTCTTCACCTGTTTCAAACTCACCTCTGAGCTACATCTGCTCCTGAGCCAATTGCAATCCAGCAATTGACTGTATTTCAGACATGAATATTAACAAGTAAGACAAAATGAAATGATGAAGATTTACATCAGAACTTTACTAGTTTGTCAAAGATGTAAACATCTTCTATTCAAATACTGAAGGAATGGTTCTTCCATTTTTTTGTGCTCTTCACAATGTCACAGCAACAAGCATGACACACTTTTAAGTATAATGTGTATTACTAACATTTTCCCTATTATGTTCACAAGTCTACAAAACAAATGAAGCCCTGGTTTGTAGTGTTTGCCAATTTCTGTGGTGTAAATACTCCCACAGTAGCCAATTGTAAGCTACCAATGCATCGTCAGTGAACATGGGGTCAGGAAGAGAAACACAGTAGCACACCATTAGAAGGCATTTCCACTCTACAGTTACAGTGAATGAATATAACCTCCAGTACACACATGATAGTAAATGTCCTAAAATAATTAAGATGTGATAAGTTTTGAATGTTTATTTTCAACATAATTTACTTAATTATAAGTTTATCAAATTTATTTTTTAATAACGGTCATGTTTAGCAACCAGTTTGCACAATCCCCTTGGTTTCAGTCATCAGCTCCAGTAAACCACTGACTTAGTCTTTACTCCATGAGGCCTTGACACCATCGTATCATAACCTTCCATCAAGGCCGAAGCCATCACATCAGCACTTAGCAGTGGCCTGCAGCACATTTCACTGTCTGCCTAATTTAAATTAGGCAGACATTAGACCTGTCTGCCTAATTTAAATCTGAACACTCTGCTGTCTGCCTCATAGAATCCCTCTTTCTTGTTCAAATATCTACCCTTATTTGCAAGTCTTGGGTCCAACAACTGTTCAGATTACCAGCTCGGCCCATTTACCTCAGTTCTTACTATTGCTACAAGTCTACACTACTGCTACTACTGCCGCTGCTGCTACTACTACTAACAACAACAACTGACATTTATCAAAGACTTATCAGGAGTGTGAATCTGACTTAGACATTTACACTTTTTTTTTTTACTTCTTTAATCTTGTAAAGTCCTGTGAATAAGTATTTATATTACCTTCATTTTATACATGAGAAAACCAAGGCACAGAGAAGTTAAACAAGCTACACCATGACACACAGTAAGTGGAGGAGCCAGGGTTTGATCCCAGAGAGTCTGACTTCGGAGCCTGTGCTCTTAGCCACTAGGCTATACTGCCTCCCTGCTAAAAAAATACTTTGAAAACTGCAATAGAGAGGATCCAAGATGGCCGTTTAGGAACAGCTCAGTATTGCAGCTCCCAGTGAAAGCGCAGAGGGTGAGTGGACGCCGCATTTTTATTGCCCACAGACTAGGCAATTCCCAGACGGAGGAGCTCCACGGGTCGCCAGCGTGGCTGTTTTGGCCAGCGCGGCTGTGCCAGCCGGTGCCGCCGCTTTGCCCCGCGAGGCTGCTTTGTGAGCGCCCCAGAGCAGCGGTTCTCCGTACAAAATACACCAGTCCGGGTGCCCTTCTGGCTGGCGATTGGAGCCACGGGAAGTCGCCCATTCGTCTGTTTAAAAAGGGGACTAAGCAGAGAACCAGGACAGTAGATTCCAGGGCAAAAAAAAAAAAAAAAAAAAGCACCACAAACCTCAGTGCTGCTGTTTAAGCCAGCTCAGTGAGTGGCCACAGGGGAAAACAAACAGACCCCGGCGCCTCTTCAACAGGCGACTGGAACACCAACTTAAAAAAGGCTCTGAGGCTGGGAGCCAGGCAATCAGGCTTGGCTGGTCCCACCCCCACAAAAGAACAGCAACCAGAAACTCTGGATTGAGAGTTTCACAGCAAGCGCAGCTGAAGCCGGGACAGTCCAGCTCTGTGGGGGAGGGGCGTCCGCCATTACCGAGGCAGCCCACCACTACGGAGGTAGTCAGCCAATGCTGAGGCAGCCCGCCATTGCTGAGGCAGCCCGCCGTTGCTGAGGCAACCCGCCACTGCAGAGAGACTCTGCATCAACAGAGGCGGGCCACCATCGCCAAAGCAGTTCTAACTATACCCATATAAACAGGACTGCAGGGAAGTTCACTTGGCAGCTGGGCGGAACCCACAGCAGCTCACCAAAGCCTCTACAGGCAGACAGTGACTAGGCTGCCTCCTTGCTGGGCAGGGCAGCCCTGAAGGAAAAAAAAAAGAGAAGGCAGCAGCATAACCGAAACTCATAAAGCCCTAAATCCCTGGGACAGAGCACCTGGGAACAAAAAGCAGTTTATGAGTTCTACTGCAGAAGACCTAAACGTACCTGCCCAGCAGCTCTGAATGAACAACAGAGCTCACAGCTCACCATTTGAGCTCCTATAAAGAAGAGACCGTCTCCTCAAGCAGCTCCCTGACCCCTATATATCCAAAGAGACACCCCTTAAAAGAGAGATCAGATTGACGCTAGGCGGGTATCCTTCTGGGACAAAGATAGCAGAAGAAGAAAATTGGTAACAACCCTTACTGTTCAGCAGCTGCTGCAGGTGAACCCCAGGCAAGCAGGGCCTGGAGTGAACCTCAGCAGACCTATAGCAGAGGGGCCAGACTGTCAGAAGGAAAACCAAGAAACAAAAATAACCTCATCATCAACAAACAGAACGTCAATCTGAAAGATTTGAGACCCAATCTGAAAGCCAGCAACTACAAAGTCGACAGGTGGATAAATCCTTAAAGATGGGAAGAAACCAGCACAAAAAGGATGAAAACACCCGAAACCAGAACACCTCTCCTCCTACAAGGGATCACAACTCCTCACCAGCAAGGGAACAAGGTTGGATGGAGAACAAGTGTGATGAAATGACAGAATCAGACTTCAGAAGGTGGGTAGTAAGAAACTTCTGTGAGCTTAAAGAACATGTTCTAACCAAATGCAAGGAAACTAAGAATGTTGAAAAAAGATTTGACGAAATGCTAACAAGAATGGACAAAATAGAAAGGAATATGAGTGAATTGATGGAGCTGAAAAACACAACATGAGAACTTCGCAAAGCATGCACAGATATCAACAGCCGAACTGACCAAGCAGAAGAAAGGATATCAGAGGTCGAAGATCAACTCAATGAAATAAAATGGGAAGGCAAGACTGGAGAAAAAAGGTTAAAAAGGAATGAACAAATCTCCAAGAAACGTGGGTCTATGTGAAAAGACCTAATCTACGTTTGATAGGCATACCTGAATGCGACAAAGAGAATGAATCCAAGCTGGAAAATACTCTTCAGGATATTATCCAGGAAAACTTCCCCAGTCTAGCAAGGCAGGCAAACATTCAAGTCCAGGAAATACAGAGAACACCACAAAGATATTCGTCAAGAAGAGCAACCCCAAGGCACATAATCGTCAGATTCACCAGGGTTGAAATGAAGGAGAAAATACTAAGGGCAGCCAGAGAGAAAGGTTGGGTTACCGACAAAGGGAAGCCCATCAGACTCACAGCAGATCTCTCAGCAGAAACCCTACAAGCCAGAAGAGAATGGGGGCCAATATTCAACATCCTTAAAGAAAAGAACTTTCAACCCAGAATCTCCTACCCAGCCAAACTAAGCTTCATAAGTGAAGGAAAAATAAAATCCGTTGGGAACATGCAAGTACTCAGAGATTTCGTCACCACCAGGCCAGCTCTACAAGAGCTCCTGAAAGAGGCTCTACACATATAAAGGAACAACAAGTACCAGCTCAACTAAAGGGCAAAACACCCAGCTAGCACCAAAATGGCAGTATCAAATTCGCACATAACAATATTAACCCTCAATGTAAATGGACTAAATGCCCCAATCAAAAGACACAGTCTGGCAAATTGGATAAAAAGCCAAAACTCATTGGTGTGCTGTATCCAGGAAACCCATCTCACATGCAAGGATACACAAAGGCTCAAAATAAAGGGACAGAGGAAGATTTACCAAGCAAATGGAGAGCAAAAAAAAGCAGGAGTTGCAATTCTCATCTCTGATAAATTAGACTTTAAAGCAACAAAGATCAAAAGAGGCAAAGAAGGACATTACATAATGGTAAAAGGATCAATGCAACAAGAAGAGCTAACGATCCTAAATATATATGCACCCAATATAGGAGCACCCAGATACATAAGGCAAGTTCTTAATGACTTACAAAGAGACCTAGACTCCCACACAATAATAGTGGGAGACTTTAACACCCCATTGTCAATATTAGATCAACAAGACAGAAAATTAACAAAGATATCCAGGACTTGAACTCAGACCTGGACCAAGCAAACCTAATAGACATTTACAGAGCTCTCCACCCCAAATACACAGAATATACATTCTTCTCAGCACCACATCACACCTACTCTAAAATTGTCCACATAATTGGGAGTAAATCACTCCTCAGCAAATGCAAAAGAACGGAAATCATAACAAACAGTCTCTCAGACCACAGTGCAATCAAGTTAGAACTCAGAATTCAAAAACTAACCCAGAACCGCACAGCTTCATGGAAACTGAACAACTTGCTCTTGAATGTTGACTGGATAACAATGAAATGAAGACAGACATAAAGATGTTCTTCGAAACCAACGAGAATGAAGACACAACATACCAGAATCTCTGGGACACATTTAAAGCAGTCTCTAGAGTAAAATATATAGCAATAAGTGCCCACATGAGAAGCAAGGAGAGATCAAAAATTGCCACCCTATCGTCAAAACTGAAAGAGCTAGAGGAGCAAGATCAAAAAACCTCAAAGTCTAGCAGAAGACAAGAAAGAGCTAAGATCAGAGCAGAACTGAAGGAGATAGAGACACAAAAAACCCTTCAAAAAATCAAGAAATCCAGAAGCTGGTTTTTTGAAAAGATCAACAAAATAGACAGACCACTAGCCAGATTAATAAAAAAGAAAAGAGAGAATAACCAAATTGATGCCATAAAAAACGATAAAGGGGATATCACCACAGATTCCACAGAAATTCAAACCATCATCAGAGATTATTACAAACAACTCTATGCACATAAACTAATAAACCTGGAAGAAATGGATAAATTCCTGGACACTTGCCTCCTCCCAAACCTAAACCAGGAAGAAGCCGAAACCCTGAACAGACCCATAACAAGGTCTGAAGTTGAGGCAGCAATTAAGAGCTTACCACCCAAAAAAAACCCAGGTCCAGACGGGTTCACAGCCGAATTCTACCAGACATACAAAGAGGAGCTGGTACCATTCCTTCTGAAACTATTCCAAACAATACAAAAAGAGGGAATTCATCCCAAATCATTTTTATGAGACCAACATCATCCTGATTCCAAAACCCGGCAGAGACTCAATAAGAAAGGAAAACTTCAGGCCAATATCCATGATTAACATAGATGCAAAAATCTTCAATGAAATACTGACAAGCCAATTGCAACAGCACATCAAAAAGCTTATCCACCATGATCAAGTAGGCTTCATCCCGGGGATGCAAGGCTGGTTCAACATACGCAAGTCTATAAACATAATTCACCACATAAACAGAACCAAAGACAAAAACCACATGATTATCTCAATTGATGCAGAGAAGGCCTTTGATAAAATTCAACAGCCCTTTATGCTAAAAACCCTCAATAAGCTAGGTATTGATGGAACGTATCTCAAAATAATAAAAGCTATTTATGACAAACCAACAGCCAATATCATACAGAATGGGCAAAAACTGGAAGCATTCCCTTTGAAATGTGGCACCAGACAAGGATGCCCACTCTCACCACTGCTATTCAATATAGTATTAGAAGTTCTAGCCAGAGCAATCAGGCAAGAAAAAGAAATAAAGGGCATTCAAATAGGAAAGGAGGAAGTCAAATTGTCTCTATTTGCAGACGACATGATTGTATATCTAGAAGACCCCATCGTCTCAGCCCCAAACCTCCTGAAACTCATAAGCAAGTTCAGCAAAGTCTCAGGATACAAAATCAATGTGCAAAAATCACATGCATTCCTATACACCAGTAACAGACTTAAAGAGAGCCAAATCAAGAACAAACTTCCATTCACAATTGCCACAAAGAGAATAAAATACCTAGGAATACAACTAACAAGGAATGTAAAGGACCTCTTCAAGGAGAACTACAAGCCACTGCTCAACGAAATAAGAGAGGACACAAACAGATGGAGAAACATCCCATGTTCATGGTTAGGAAGAATCAATATCGTGAAAATGGCCATACTGCCCAAAGTAATTTACAGATTCAATGCTATCCCCATCAAGCTACCAATGACCTTCTTTGCAGAACTGGAAAAAACCACCTTAAACTTCATATGGAACCAAAAGAGAGCCCGCATAGCCAAGTCAATTCTAAGCAAAAAGAACAAAGCGGGGGGCATCACACTACCAGACTTCAAACTATACTACAAGGCTACAGTAATCAAAACAGCATGGTACTGGTACCAAAACAGAGATATAGACCAATGGAACAGAACAGAGGTCTCGGAGGCAACACAACCTTTCTACAACCATCTGATCTTTGACAAACCAGACAAAAACAAGCAATGGGGAAAGGATTCCCTGTTCAATAAATGGTGTTGGGAAAGCTGGCTAGCCATGTGCAGAAAGCAGAAACTGGACCCCTTCCTGACACCTTACACTAAAATTAACTCCAGATGGATTAAAGACTTAAACATAAGACCTAACACCATAAAAACCCTAGAAGAAAATCTAGGCAAAACCATTCAGGACATAGGTGTAGGCAAGGACTTCATGACCAAAACACCAAAAGCATTGACAACAAAAGCCAAAATAGACAAATGGGACCTAATCAAACTCCACAGCTTCTGCACAGCAAAAGAAACAGTCATTAGAGTGAATCGGCAACCAACAGAATGGGAAAAAATTTTTGCAGTTTACCCATCTGACAAAGGGCTGATATCCAGAATTTACAAAGAACTAAAACAGATTTACAAGAAAAAAACTAACAAGCCCATTCAAAAGTGCGCAAAGGATATGAACAGACACTTTACAAAAGAAGACATACATGAGGCCAACAAACATATGAAAAAATGCTCATCATCACTGGTCATCAGAGAAATGCAAATCAAAACAACATTGAGATACCATCTCAATGCCAGTTAGAATGGCGATCATTAAAAAATCTGGAGACAACAGATGCTGGAGAGGATGTGGAGAAATAGGAACACTTTTGCACTGTTGGTGGGAGTGTAAATTAGTTCAACCATTGTGGAAGACAGTGTGGCGATTCCTCAAGGACCTAGAAATAGAAATTCCATTTGACCCAGCAATCCCGTTACTGGGTATATATCCAAAGGATTACAAATCGTTCTACTATAAGGACACGTGCACACGAATGTTCATTGCAGCACTGTTTACAATAGCAAAGACCTGGAACCAACGCAAATGCCCATCGACGATAGACTGGATAGGGAAAATGTGGCACATATACACCATGGAATATTATGCAGCTATCAAAAACGATGAGTTTGGGTCCTTTGTAGGGACATGGATGAACCTGGAAACCATCATTCTCAGCAAACTGACAGAAAAGCAGAAGATCAAACACCACATGTTCTCACTCATAGGCAGGTGTTGAACAATGAGAACACATGGACACAGGGAGGGGAGCACTACACACTGGGGTCAGCTGGGGGGAAATAGGGGAGGGACGGTGAGGGGTGGGGAGCTGAGGAGAGATAGCAAGGGGAGAAATGCCAGATGTAGGTGATGGGGAGGAAGGCAGCAAATCACACTGTCACATGTGTACCTATGCAACAATTTTGCATGTTCTTCACATGTACCCCAAAACCTAAAATGCAATAAAATAAATAAATGGCGGGAAAAAAAAAGAAAAAGAAAATCTGCCATGGTGATGTTGGTAAAATTGATTTGAATAGAATTCAAATATTCATCCTAAAGATGTCTGGAAGTTCAAACAGCTGGAGTACTTTAAGGCTTGATACTATCATAATACTCTACATCTCCTATGGCTCTCAAAAGGCTATGCAGACAGTCTCAATTTGCATTCTGTTTTTCACCCATGAGTATAATTTGACTACGGAATACCCACCTAGAAAAATCTGGTGACCACTTATATTTGGAACACTAAAATCTTTTTTTTATAATAAAAAAAAAAAAAAAGAAAACTGTAATAAATATTCAACATTATAACTGTTACCATTAGTAGTACTATTCAAGTATTCCCAAGGAATTATGTTCAATTTAACTTTATTAAATGGGAAAAAATGATTTATTTATATTAAAGTGGCTTTATAATGTTTAAAAATATCCTTTAAATAGAGGATAAACATATGGAACCAAGGAAGAGGAGATGGCTTTCTCACACTGTCCTGACCTGTCATTCTCACTCAGGAGCTCTCACCTAGAGGGCTTTCTCCTTCCCTCTGTTAGAACACAGAGAATTCTTTTTTTCTTTCTTGAGACAGAATCTCACTCTGTAACCCAGGCTGGAGTGCAGTGGTGCAATCTTGGTTCATTGTATCCTCTGCCTCCTAGATTCAAGCGATTTTCCTCCCTCAGCCTCCCCAGTAGCTGTGACTACAAATAAATCTCAGAATGCTGTTAAATAGAGCCAGAATGAAAACTGGCTCACACTGTAGCCAAGCATTCACCAAAACACAACACTTTCTGTTTCTTGTTAATTCCCTAATGGCCTCTCCGTAACATTAGACCTTGAAGCCATCCCTCCTCGCACACTAAGGGTTGGAGAAAGCTACTGTTTTATAACCTCTCTATCCAGAGACAACCAGGAATTGGGGAGTCAGCCAAAGTCCGGAGTAGCAGCATATATGTAAAAACATTCATGTGATAAAGCTCACACCCTTAAATCTGAAAAATGCTGTGTTACCTTTTATTCCCTTATAGGAACTTCCTTCCTCTTGTCTCATTCACAGTGCAAACCATCTTGATTATTTGGGCTCCTTAGCCTAAAACATTTTAGGAGCAACAAAATGGCAGGAGAAAGGGTGCTACCACCGATTTAAACAGTGACAGCCAGAAACCAGGTCTCAAACAGGGAATTGGAGAATGAGCTGAATGTAACAAAGATGCATAAACTCAAAAGACAGCTGCCCTGGTATCATTCAGTGAAGAGGCAAGCTGTTGCACCTCCTTCGTGAACCCATTACTCTTTTTGCAGCTCAGTGTTTTAATCATTATTTGCATTTGAGACCCTGTGTATTTAAGAAAAAGTTGGATGTGAGGTAGCATAGTCTGCTTTAAAGGATAGTTAGCACACACAGACAGATGTACGAATATATGTTTATGATGTGTCTGTAATGATAAAAGGAGAGAAACAGCCTAATTGTTTGTATGATACAATACTAAGCAGCATTCAAAAGAATGAGAAAATTTGGTAGGTACTGAGTTGGAACTATTTCCAAAATTTTGTTGAGTGAGAAAAGGAAGATATAGAACAGTATATATAGTATGCTCCAAATTGTATCTTGTTTAAAAAGAAATATATAAAAATTTACTCAGTGATATGACTTTTAAAAATATATAAAATGTACATTTATATAATATATGCACACACACATTATTTATACTTATATGAAAACTTAGACAATCTCCAGAAGGACACAAAAGGAAATATAGACAGCAGTTGTCCCTGGCAAGGGAAACTGACTGGATGCTGAGGGTGGAATAGAGAATTATTTAAACCTTTTATGTTTAATTATAAAATATTTTAAACATGTACAAAAGTGTAGAAAATAATATAACAGATGCCAGTGTAGCACTATCCAGATTTAGCAGATGCTAAAGTGTTAGCATTTTGCTAAATGGAACTTAGCATTGTAAGTACAGCTAATAGGCGGGGATGTGGAGGCTCACACCTATAATCCCAGAACTTTGGGAGACCGAGGCAGGCAGATCGCCTGAGGTCAGGAGTTCGAGACCAGCCTGACCAACATGGTGAAACCCCGTCTCTACCAAAAATACAAAAAAAAATAGCCCACTGCGGTAGTGCATGCCTGTAATCTCAGCTACTCAAGACGCTGAGGCAGGAGAGTCACTTGAACCTGGGAGGTTGAGGTTGCAGGGAACTGAGATTGTACCACTGTACTCTAGCTTGGGTGACAGAGTGAGACCCCTGCCACAAAATAAAAATAAGTACAGCTAATACACTACCCCTGTCACCCATTTCACCTCCTGCCCCTTATTAACTAGAGTTCTAAAGTCAATGTGTATCATTCTAGGTTTACACTTTTGAAACAAATATGTAGTCATAAAATACATAATGTTATATATTTAAACTTTAAATCGGTCATCCTATACCTTTCTTTGGCAACTTACTTGTATTAGTCTGTTCTCACACTGCTATAAGGACATACCCAAGACTGGGTAATTTATAAAGGAAAGAAGTTTAACGGACTCACGGTTCCATATGACTGGGGAAACCTCACAATCATGGTGGAAGGCAAAGGAGGTACAAAGACACATCCCACATGGCGACAGGCAAGAGAGCGTGTGCAGGGGAACTGCCCTTTATAAAACCATCAGATCTTGTGAGACTTATTCACTATCATGAGAACAGCACAGGAAAACCCACCCCCATGATTCAGTTACCTCTCAGCAGGTCCCTCCCATGACATGTAGGAATTACGGAAGCTACAATTCAAGATGAGATTAGGGCAGAGACACAGCCAAACCATATCATTACTTTTTTAATTATCGTCTTAATACATGCAGATCTATTTCATTCATTTTCACTGCTGCATAGAATTCCATTGTGTGAATACATCACAGTTTTTTCCTACTGAAAGGCAGCATAATCTTTTTATGTTTTTCTCCTTTTCTAAAAAAAGCTACATTGAGTTATAATTGACATACAATAAACTGTACATATTTAAGGTGTACAATATAATGCATTTTGAAATATTTATAAATCATGAAACCCTCATCATAATTGAAATAATGAACTTATCCATCACCTCTAAATGTTTCCTCACATTCCTTTGTAATCTTTTCCTCCCAAGCTTCCCCACCTGCTCTGTTTCAGACAACCACTGATCTGCTTTATATCATTATAAATTAGTTTGCATTTTCTGGAAATTTGTATAATGGAGTCACAAAATGTGCACTCTCTTTTTGCCTGGCTTCTTTCACTCAGCATGATTTTGATATTTATCCACATTGTTGAGTGAATTAATGGTTCATTCTTTTCATTCTCGAGTAGTAAGATAAAGTATGTAAAACAAAATGATTCTCAGCATACAATAAGTACTTTGTAAATGGAAACTGTTATTATAATAATGTTAACAACATACTTCTCAAATTTAAGAATCTATTTTGAACAATAATTTCTAAGCCCAAACTGTCAAAAACAAAAAATAACAAAAGCAAACCTTTTTTTGCTTGAAAAATAAGTTTAACATAAACTATGCTAAAAAACAAATAATGTTTTTGGAAGAAATATTCCAGCTTTCAAATAGATAGTAACTCCACCCTGCAGGTTAATTCCAAGGGTCTTCAGGGGGACATTTTGCAGCTCACATATCCTGCAAGCCTGTCAGATGCTATTTTTCTCAAAATCAGATGTTCTTTTACAGAGGAGGCAGCTGGTTGATAATACCGTCATCTCTCCTCTCTTTCACTGCATCCAGTTCTGGAGTCTCCACTGTACTTCTCTAAACAGGGATTCAGAACTCCTTGATATCAATGGGGGCTGTGATTCAGGCTCACAGTGTGGAGAGCACACAGTTTAGCATTTACAGTGGGTCAACTCTTGTGCAAAGGGCTTTCCTCACCTTAGTTTGTTTAATCCTCCCCAGCCTGTGAGACTATTTCAGTATTGCTTTGGACTGCAAGTCACAGAAAATCTGACATTAGTGGCATAAATAGAGATTCTGTCTTCCACACGACAGGAATTCTGAAGGCAAGCAGTTGCTAATACCAGGTTAATAACAGTGATATCAATGCTAAAATATTTGCTGTTCTCTTGGCTGTTCCTTGAAAGTGGCAGAATGGGCTGCTGCACCAGCCATCACGTCTGCATTAAAAAAAAAAAAAAAAAAAAAAGTGGTGGAGGAGTTAGTGCCCATGTAATGACATGATAGCTCTCCAGGAACTTCATAAACTTATGCCCATGTCTTAATGTTCAAAACTGTTCCACATGACCTCCCCAGCTGAAGACTGCCTAAAGAGAAGAAGGCTGGAAATGGTGTGTAACACGGATCTGATGATAGTCCCCATTTTTACAAGTTAAACAAATGAAGCTTAGGGGTGTTAAAGACTTACCTCAAAGTCACTCTATCAGTGAACAGCAAAGCTGTCTTATTTCATGAAGCTATGAAGACCTTCTACTTTGATAAGACTTTCCAACTTTCCTTCCATTCATCTGATATCTAGAGCATATGGATATCTTTTTTGGTGATAGTCAATATAATAGGCCCTATGGTCAGTCATTGAAAAACTCAGCCTTTAATTGACTACTGTGTAATACATGTATAAACCACAGGTTCATAACATTGACATCTCAAGCTGAGAGGGACAGAGATCTGTGTTTATTCTCCATTCCAGCAGTTTCTCTGAACTCCGCAAACTCAACTGTACTGCTTTAATTCCCTGCATTAAATTACAATATAATGGTCCACACTTGGGTTTTGTTGTGGGTTACTATAATAAAATATAATTTTAAGTTATTTTTATGCCTTCTGTAAAATTTCAGTTCAAGGCCATTCTGTAGCCTGATACTTGTTTTATAAGTATCTGTGATATATGCCTCCTGGAATTTGGTGCCTGCAAAATTTTTTAGAGGAAAGAAGAGATGGCTCTGTACCAGCAATCTGAGATGAGATGACATGGTTATTGTAATTAAACACATATTTAGTTCTGAGCTTTCAGGCAAGCAGTTCATAAAGGAAAATGTGAGATAAATTTTTATATGTTTACAGTAACTATGTCATCCTACATTACTGGTACAATTGTTTCTTCTCTTTCTGTATTGTTTAGCAATCCCTATTTAGTCCTTATGGTCTGTTTTATGTCTCTTTAAAGACTTTAAGTCTCTTCTTACTCTTTTTGAAAATATAAATAATTTTTAAAACAAAAAATTTATAAAGATCCACAGACATGATAGTTTAGAAACAGGATCGTTTAGAAAAGTAGGAACAAAGACCTTGGTTACGGCATGAGTGGGCTTATAGTTTTAGTGTACACAGAGAAGGCCAAAGATCAAGCTCATCACAATTCTGAATTATCTTGCCATCCAGCTGTGATTTGCATTATTAGCTCAACAAATATTTGAGTGCTTAATTACACTAATCATATAGGAGCTCAGGTGTCTGAAACTTTGTATAAAGTGAATCTCTGTAACCTGTTTATTGTAAACCTCAAGGTAGGACAGGACCTTCAAAGGTCTAATCAAATGTTCAATCTCAAAGGAGCACTGTGCTTACAATTATTACAGATGGACAGCTCTCTTCCACCTAATACCTTTCAGTTAATGATACAAATCAAAGTTAAATCATCGAAGATTTATCTAGTGAGCAAAACATTCTACTTGGAATTGTGGAAAGTTCAAATATAGTGTAGCGATGAAAGCACATATTTCAAGCAATAGAAAAATAATTCCATGAATTTTGGTACATCCAAATTATGGAACACAAGGCAGCAACTAAAATCACATTTTAGGAGGATGTTTATTACCATATAAAGAGGTTTACAATATATTAAATTTAGAAATACAAGCAGTATATTTAGTATAATTTTGATTGTGTAGAAAAAAAAACTAAGCAAAAAAAAAAAACCCAGAATAAAATATACCAAAATATTGAAAGAGAGTACTTACAATTAGTTGATAGAATTATGAGTGATTTTCACTTTTATTATTATAATTTTCTATGCTTTTTAATCTTTCTAAAATGAATATGTATTACTTTTATAATCATGCAAAGTATGTTATTTCTGAAAGAATAAATGCAAAGCCCTTACAAGATCACTGAAAAGTCTTAACACATGAAAATTAAATAATATGAAAGGAAAAGAGTTCAAACAGATACACAAATCATATCAATGCATATGTGATCTCTGTCAAAAATATGGTGCCGGCAATTGAGTTGACTAAACTGACTATTTTCAAGGGCAGAAGCCATGTCATTATAATGTTTAAGAAGTAAATATTGCAGTAGTAGTTATGTGAGGTTCCATAGTCAGGCTGACCTGGGTTAAAATCCTGGCTTTGATACTTAGTAGTTGTTTGAACTTGGATAAAATCACTAAATTTCTCTAAGCCTCAGTTTTATCGTGTGTTCAAAGACTTTTAAGAGGTAATGATAAGACACGATAGGGCTCTGTGAGGGTCGGTGCTATAATGCATGTCAAGCACTCACTCACTAGTAATGCTTCATGATAAATGAATGAATCCTCTAAGGTTCAGGGACTGGAGGAATCACTGGAACTAGAATTGTCAGGGAGGGTGGGAATGGAGGCTTACAAGGGCTCTCTTGCTGGGTACATGGAGAAGCTTTGGAATTAGTCTTTCTAAGGAGAGAATATCTAAAAACCTGGATTCTCATTCCAGCGAGGTATTTAATCTGCCTTAGCTTCTATGTCCTTAATTGCAAGTGGAGAATGTATTTTATTATTTTACAAACCTAATGATATAGGTAAATTACTTTTTTTTTTTACCTATCTATGCTTTCTTTACTTTCATTGGGTTTGTAATAATAATAAAATACATTCATTGCTTCCTTAATTTAATAAATGATTTTTGAACACTGTATTATATGCTAGATAATGCCCTAGGTCCAGGGGTTATGACAATGAGAAAAATGGTAAAACCCCTGTCCTGATGGGGTTTAGCTTCTAGTGTTGAAGGGGATGGATGGGGTAATACATGAGATAAGTAAGTAAAGATATAGGATAGTAGGTGGTAACAAGCTCTGGAAGGAGATGTAGAGCTGGGGCAGAAGATAGCAGGTGGGGCCTTGAACTTTAGGGAGCATACCAGGGAAGATCCTACCGGAAAAAAGAGCACTGGGGTAAATAAACACCTGTTGGCATTTGGAAGAAGAGGATTGGAAGCAGGGGAAACAGACAGAGCAAAGGCCTTGAGGCAGCGAGTGACTAATGAATCAGAAACAGTGTGGCTGGAGCAGAGTGTGGGGAGGAGAACAGGAAAGCAAAACAAAGATGCAAGTTTAGTGGAAGTCAACAAACTGGCTTTCTCCCCAAATGAGATGGGATGTCACTTGGGGGGTTTGAAACAGGACGGGCATAATCCAGTTCATGTTTCACAAAGGTATTCCTGTCTGTTGTTTTGAGAATACAGTGTAGAGAGTCTAGGACAAATGCCAGAAGATCTTTTGGGAAGATGCGTAGTTACCAGGTGAGAGCAGATGGACAAGGGGGGTAGCAGTGGAGATGGTGAAGAGATAACAAATGGGAAGCCACTTTGAAAACTGTACTTCAAGTATAAGATGGCAGTGCAGTGGTGTCCAGAGAACAGCATGAGTAAAACCATTCACCCTGGCACAGCAGCTGACATGGGTCTGTATGGCCAAAGACTGAACCCCAAGCTGTTCCATATTAGTCTCATGGAGAAATTCAGTAAGAATGTACAAATGGCCAGGTGCGGTGGCTCACGCCTGTAATCCCAGCACTTTGGGAGGCCAAGGTGGGTGGATCACAAGGTTGGAAGTTCAAGAACAGCCTAACCAACATGGTGAAACCCCGTCTCTACTAAAAATATGAAAATTAGCAGACCTTGGTGATGTGTGCCTGTAATCCCAACTACTCGGGAGACTGAGGCAGAAGAATTGCTTGAACCAGGGAGGCAGCGGTTGTGGTGAGCCGAGATAGAGCCCTGCACTCCAGAGTGGGTGCTGGGTGACAGAGACAGAGCAAGAGTCTGTCTCAAAAACAAATAACCTTGGGCCTGGGCTCCAGGTGTGGACTTGAGGTTTCTAGACTTGTTGATAACACTCAGAACCCAGAAGTGTGGTGAGAGGGTCACATTTCTTTACAGGTCTTATTCGTGCAGCTCCTTCAACATCAACACTTTTCCTGAAACTCAAACCCTCTCCTGCTCCTCCATTTCTGCCTAGAAGCAACGTAGCTCACTAGAATTCCATCCTAGGTGTGACATGGAGCAGAGCGTGGCCAAGAAGAGATCAAAAATGTGCCTGTCTTTCCTGGCGGACCCTTCCTTTCTCTGGAGAACTTAACACCATCCGCCTGAAATAATCCCATGCGCTCCATGGCCACTTCTTGCAAACTGACATGGTTTTCTCCTCAATGATCCTTTAAAAGCATAAAGAGCTTAATCAACCCAAATTACAGGGTCTGCTTAATTCCAGGGGTTGATTTGAATTTCATTGCCTTGGGAGGAGGAGAAACAAATCTTTCTAAGGAGAGAATTTCCTATTAGAACTGTTCTCAAAAGCATGTCCTTGTCAACCCATTAATTATATTTCATTTTGACAGATCTCACATATAGTTGTTATATCTTTGGGGGGGAAGAAGGTGTTGTGTGATTAATTAGTTGATAGTGTATGTTAATTGGATGCTAATTAAATTTAAATTTCATTCATATTTGAAACACTTAATTTAACTCAGGACCAGAAAATTAGAATATTCAAGCTTCTTGAAGGAACTTGTCTATCTGTCACCTTCCTATGTCTATTGACACTTTCTCCTTGTTTACAAACTTGTTTTTCAAGAGAAGAAATCAGATGGTTCTTAGAGCTTCCAGCTGTAACAGGAAGTGTTGGTTCTTGCAATTCATAAATATTTCATTGCTTTACTAGAAAAAAACACATGTATCTCTACCCTATTACTTAAGTTTGTTCTAAACAAGTCCTGTCATGCTGGAAAACTGCTGTTAGATTCCTTCCATTGGCTTAATAACTGAAGAAACCACTCCAGAAAAGAGAATCTGTTCTCAGTCTCTAGAAAGGCACCAAGGTGCTCAGACAGAGAGCCAGGAAACCAAAGAGCAGGGGAGGACACCATTTATGACGCTGGAAACACCTGGGAAATTCTCTGAGGCTGTTTTTTCTACAATCTGCTATGGACAACCCCATGAGATGAACTCTCTGTGAACACTGTTGGCCAAACACCTATTGCTGCCTCTCTTACAGCCTGGGAGAGGAAAGAGCATCTACCCAGCCCTGGAAGGAGAGCAGCAGACTTTATACATTTTTGCCGCCTTTGGTAGAGAGGACAGTTCTAACCAGGATTCTGCTATTTGTAAGCTTCCTTGGAGCGAAGTACCTGACCTTGGAACTGTAAAGATATTTTCCATTTTTAGTTTATAAACAAAGAAAACTGGAGACCACAAGTATGTCAGAAGCAGCATGGTCTTTGAGGTTTAACCGCTATGGTTTATATCCTGACTTCGTAAAGTTTCTGAGTTCTTTTGAGCCTCAGTTTTCTCATCTGTAAAACTGGATAATAGTAATCTCACAGTTTCGTTACAAGGATTAAATGAGATCATTTAAATTTTGTAAAAACTTAGCACCGTGCCATACACAGTAGGTGTTCAGTCCCCATTACTGCCTAGAAATTTCAGTTTCACTTTATGGTCCTGTAGAATGCCTGTTTAGGAGCAGTGGTGGTTGCTACTATTGCTGTCTTTTTCGTTCCTGTATTTGCACACATACAGGCAACACCATGGCTTGTCTTTGACATCTTTGCTGCCTTAGTATTGGCATCTGAAGTGTGACCTTCCTTTTCTCACTGACTGGCTCTCTCTCCCCAGCTGTCCTGGAGAAGCCTCTAGAAAAGAAGGCTGGCAGAAACTACGGCCCTCCAGGCAACAAGAAGCTCATCTATTTCATTGATGACATGAACATGCCTGAGGTGGATGCCTACGGGACGGTGCAGCCCCACACCATCATCCGGCAGCATCTGGACTATGGCCACTGGTAAGAGCACCTATGGGGAGGGACTGGCACAAGTGGGCAGAACCTAAGGCAGGGCTGAAGGCCAGTCTCCATTGGGCCTGAATGGCAAACCTCAGCATAGCTCAGGTACCAGATGGGAAACCACATTTCTGTACAATTCTCTGTTTCCCAGACTGGTTCCATCAAATAGGGGCATTCATATTCACATGAAAAGTTTAGCGAGAGAGAACACTGAGCTCTCATCTAAGGAAAAATGCCTACTTTTTGCTTCAAGACTCATCTCCGAAGATGCCTTCTTCAAGTACCCGAAGTGGAATTAACCAGTCCCCCTACACAATGGCCCCACAGCACTGGGCTTGCACTCCAGTGTTAACACCTCACACCTGGTACCATGCACAGGTGTCTGCAGACCTTCCAGCCTCAGTCTCCTAAGAGCAACTCAGAGGGCTGGATAGAATCTCTCTCAACAGCATAATTTTTATTGGCAAAAGGTCTAAACATACTAGAGAAAAAAAAAACAAGTCACTGATTTGAGAGAACTTTGACTCACCTTTCTACATCACACTGAATCTGCTGCTGGAAAAGAGTGAGGAGAGAATTCAGAGAGAAGAATGATAGTTATGACGGCAACTTGAGTTGCCTTTCCTTCCTTCCCAAAATCTTTATTGGACGCCTGGCATATGCATCTGTCCACAGTCTCCACACTGACGTTTGAGCAGCTTAATTTCATGGGCAGTAATTACAGTCAAGCTAACTAGTTTTACTTTACAGTCATGGTCACAAACCTTAAATGGGAAGTAGAAACCTCCTGGAAATTCTACCACATGGCCTTAGTATGTCCACTCTCAGAAATGTCTACTTCATTCCATCTTCCCTCTCTTTCATCTTCCCACCACACCTCAGCTGATGGCCTTGCCTTCTGAAAGGACACAGACACAGCCTCCGTTTTTTTGCTTCCACATCTATACATCTTACCGTGTCCCCAAGCATCACTCCTCCATCCCCCCGTTACATCTTACCTAAGACCAAACCATCCGCCAGCCTCTTCATTCCACTGTCTCCTACTCCTGAAGTGCTCACTTCATGGATCGGTCCCCATCTCCTCATTAGCTGCTTCACATCATTTAAACTTGTATAAACAGGCCAGGTGTGGTGGCTCATACCTATAATTCCAGCATTTTGGGAGGCTGAGGTAGCCAATCACTTGAGATCAGGAGTTCAAGACCAGCCTGGCCAACATGGTGAAATTCCATCTAAAAATACAAAAATTAGCCAAGTGTGGTGGTGCATGTCTATAGTCCCGGCTACTTGGGAGGCTGAGGCAGGAGAATGGCTTGAACTCAGAAGGTAGAGGTTGCAGTGAGCAGAGATTGTGCCATTCCGCTCCAGCCTGGGTGACAGAGCAAGACTCCGTCTCAAAACAATAAACAAATAAATAAAAATAAACTTGCATAAATTTCTTCTATTAGAGGGTTAAAAAATTACTTTCTAATTACTGTTCTGTCCCTACTCCCTTATCTCCCACTCACTCCTCAACTCACTATTATTTGATTTCTGTTCCCTCCACTTTACTGAACTGTTCTTGCTAATCATTATTGCAAAATCCAAGACATTCTTTGCAAGCTTGTCCAGCCACCTCATTTTGTTGTCGTTGTTCTATTTTATTTTGTTTTAGGTTTCTAGCAGCCTGAAGCCATGGTTTTCAGTTTCTGTCTGTAGTGATAAGCAGAAAAGAGGGATGAGAAAGGGGCATTACTGGTCCAACCAGAAACAGAAACTAAGAATCCATGACTGCGTTCTCTCCCTTAGACTCTGCTGCTAGTGTCACTACCTTTCTTATTCTCTCTGCAGCCCTTGATGTGGTTGACCACTCTCTTCTTTTAGAAATACTGGCTTCCTTTGCCTTTTCGTATAGCACATACCCCTGATTTTTCTTCTACCTTTCTGTCTGTCTTGTGGGCTCTTCCTCCTATGCTATTTCCTTAAATACTGAGGTCCCTTGAGAATTTGTCCTAGGCTCTTATCTCTTCTCAGTCTCTGCCCAGTAGATTTAGATATTTTTTTTATCACCCAAACACATACCAGTAGGGCACATCCTACCTCAGCTCTGCCAAAGCACTCACCTGCATCACTTCTCAGACACCTTTCACCTATAGTTTCTGACTGTTCCAGGTATGATCGGAGCAAGCTGTCCCTAAAGGAGATCACAAATGTACAGTATGTGTCCTGTATGAACCCCACGGCAGGCAGCTTCACCATCAACCCACGGCTTCAGGTACAGGAGGAGCCATGGGACCCGGGTCCTAATCCTACCTTACTAGGGCTGATGCCCCTTGATTATAAGTAATAATTGGCATTTTTGCCAATGTAGCCTCTCAAAATGGTAAATCAGATAGAATGCCAGATTGCATCTCTAGGGGAAAAGAGAAACTCCTAGACCCAGAGTCTCAAGAGCTAGAAGGAGTCATAGTGTTCATCTGATTTGATCCCTCATTCTTCAGATGAGGGAACTTTAGAGAGATAAATGACTTTTCCAAGGCCATATAGTTTCACAGTTTCAAATTCAGATTTGGACTCAGAGAATCTTCAGTCCCAAGTTTAGTTCTCTTCCTACCGCCCCAAGCTACCATCTTTGACTGAAGATGCTTTGCCTGTTATTCTCGTAGTCATTTTAGGTTCAACCTAAATTTGGGCATAGCATGAGAGATAGGACCAAAGTATAGATTCAAAGGCCATAAAAGAATTCTTTGGCTGGGCGTGGTGGCTCACGCCTGTAATCCCAGCACTTTGGGAGGCCGAGGCAGGCGGATCACGAGGTCAAGAGATTGAGACCATCCTGGCCAACATGGTGAAACCCTGTCTCTACTAAAAATACAAAAATTAACTGGGTGTGGTGGCGCACACCTGTAATCCCAGTTACTTGGGAGGCTGAGGCAGGAGAATCACTTGAACCGGGGAGGTAGAGGTTGTGGTGAGCTGAGATCACGCCATTGCACTCCAGCCTGGGCAACAAGAACAACACTCCATCTCAAAGAAAAAGAATTTTTCGTTGTTATCTCCAAATTCAGAAGAGATATTTTCTACTCCATGGTGAAGGATGTTGATCTCATGCCTTTGTTTCCTGTGCAGCGTCACTTCAGCGTGTTTGTCCTCTCCTTCCCGGGGGCAGATGCCCTGTCCTCTATCTACAGCATCATCCTCACTCAGCATCTAAAGCTCAGAAACTTCCCGGCGTCCCTGCAGAAATCCATCCCCTCACTGATCAATCTGGCTCTCACCTTCCACCAGAAAATTGCCACCACATTCCTACCCACAGCAATCAAATTCCACTACATCTTCAACCTCAGAGATTTTGCCAACATTTTCCAGGTGAGTTCGTCGGCTCCAAGACACCCTAGTGGCTTTGTGATTATCCAGAAACTTCGATTCTTAATAAAAATAAGTAGTTAATGCCCAGCTCTTAGGCACAGGCAAAGCCACTGTTCATATGCAGTCATGAACGTAAGCAGGTACACACAGTGTCATGAGCTCCATCAGGAAGGCCCTCAACAAAATAGTTTCTTTTGCCAATTAAATTATTTCTCAGTAAGCAGCATGCATCTCTGAATTGGCTCCTGGGGGCTGCAGAAGACTCAACATCATAATGAGTCCAGTATGCCTGAGAAGAAAAATGACCCAAAAGAAAGAAAGAGATAACTATTTTGGATCTCCCATTGGTACACCTACTGATCTTGGGATTAAAAAGAATGTTTCCCAAACCATGCAAGATAGCTCTGCTTCCTCAAAAGCCACATCATCATACTCCTAAGATGCCATCTGCCAACCCCTGAGAGGGCCTCAGTCCTAAAATTTGCAGGTTCATTTCTAGGCCAAAGCTGTTTCAGATCCTTCCAACTACTTATCCAAATGGTGATGGCATATCTCTGCCCACTGCTTCTAATTGCTTGGCCCATCACTATCAAAGTCTCCAGAGGGCCATCTAGCAAACTCAGCCCCTTTCTTCATTCTGATCAGATATAGCAACCTCATGTAGCCAAGTCCATAACTCTCCCATTCTGGACAAGAATCTGCAGAAGCTCATTTACCTTCCCCCAAGATAGCATTGGGTTATTATTGAGGGAAGCATGCCTTTTACACCAAGCAGAGGCCATACCCATAGAGAAGTGTCAAAGTGAAGAGATCAGGGAGTAACATCACCTTCCAATGAGAGCCATGTACTTGGAATTAATTTCCCAGAGCAATTGTGCAGGTAGAACTTTGACCCAAACCAGCAAAGATCCAGACCCTAACGACATAGGGCCAGCTTGTTCCAGCCAGAACTCCTGATTGTAAGGAGCAAAAACCTACTAAGCCCTGGTTCAGAGACTCAAGAGCTATGTACCAGGAACACTTCACCTGCCGGTGGAATCACGGAGCCCCTCAGAAGGATAAGTCTCTGAGGACAGATCTAGGCTAGTTCAGGATACCACTTCTGGATCAGATGTAGCTCCCAAACATTAACTCATTTTAAAAAGTAAAAACAGAGACCCACATAGATCATATATATTTTCCCAGGAGCACAAGGAAGCCAGTAAAGAAACTGAAATCTAGATCTTTGGGTTCCTGGCCTGGATGACTTTCTACCAGACCATTCTGTACTCATCTGAATTTCCAATGAGAAAAGTAAGCATGTGATGGTGAAGACAGCAAGAGGGACTTGACTCTGAGTCTACAAAGCCTGCCTCTCTGCAGCCCTCAGGACTGGACAGCAGCAAAGTTTGTGCTTACCCACAACTAGCTCCCATTTTTTGAGCATTCATTGAGAAAGACTTTTTGACCACATAATCTCTCTCTTAAATATTACTGCTCAGTTAAAAGTCTTAAAAGACAAAAGACTGAGGTCCCCACAGGAGAGGGAATTGTGCCTCCAGACTGTCTGCAAACTGGAGCTGCCACATAACTCTTTCCTCGGTCTCCAGCCTGCAGACCTATCCTGCAGGTTTCAGACTTGCCAGCCTCCATAAATATATGAGCCAATTCCTTAAAATACATATATATTTATGTGTGTGTGTGTGTATATATATATATATATAATAGTAATAAATGTATGCATATATTATGTAGACATATATACTTTGTATGTATATGTATTTTATTCCTTAAAATACACACACACACATATATACATACATATGTAAAAAAAAAATTACTGCAGCACTATGAAGTGGGAGTGTTACTAGGTGGATTTTTCAAATAAAAAATGGAGTTTAAGTTGTTTGATCAAATCTACACTGCTCATAAGTGACAGAACTGAAGGGAGAAGTATCAGTTATGCTCCATTTACCAGAAGTAACCCAACCTTAGCTTCTGCCTGGAACAGGGGTCTTGTCAGCTGTACAGCCTGAAATTTAATACTCACCACAACCCTTTGGGATGGACATTGTTATCCCAATTTAACATAGGCTCAGAAAAGTCACTAGCTAGTCAATGACAGCACGAATGGTCAGGGAGGTTTAAAAAAAAAAAAAGTCTCATGGAATAGCAAGGAGTTTAGCCCAGTAGGAACAATGAGAGATGTGGAAGGGAGAGATAGAGGTTGGAAAGGTAACTTGAGGCCAGAGTGGGCCCTGTCATAACAGCTAACATTTACTGAACACAGTACTAAGCCGTTTACATCTATGAATGCTCTTAATCCTTACAACAACCCTAGAAGGTAAAATACTGGTTATTTCCAATTTAGAGATGACAAAACTGAGCCACAGACAAATCAGTCCTCTGAACGTGACTGCATGATCACATAATGGTAAGCAGCAGCACTGATAGAACAACTAGAATGTTCAGCCCTGCTGTGGAGGTAATTCAGGGTGACAAAGGGCTTCCAGAGGAAAGAGTGCACCTTGTTGTAGTGGTCACTGGTGCAATATCAAGGAGGAGCCAGAGAGCAGAGAGATGGGAGTAGAGATTGTTCACCTGGTCCGTTTCTCTGCCTGATTCAGTTGGCCTGATTCAGTTGGCCTGATTCAGTTAGCCTGATTGGAAACCCCCTGAGGTCTGCATCCCAGCCAGGCCTCTTTGCAGCCTGCCAGCTTCAGCCACCTGCTCCAAGTGTGGAGAATGCAACACCCCTGGAGTGCTGCCTCCCTTCTGCTACATGGTCCCCTCACTCTCCTACTCCAACGAGAGTTTCAGGTTCACAGCTTGACCACAGTCTCCTCCTACCTGCTGTGAAAAGAAAAGCCTTAGCCAAATTAAGTTTAACCAGAGTTTAACTGAGCAAAGAACAATTCACGAATCTGAATCGGGCAGCCAACGAGGACAGAGTAGACTCAGAGAGACTCCAGCCCGGCCACATGGTGGAAGATTTCTAGACAGAAAAGGGAAAGTGATATACAGAAAACAGAAATGATGCATAGAAACAACGGGATTGGGTACAGCTCGGTGTTTGCCTTATTTGAACACAGTTTTAACAGTTGACCACCTGTGATTGGGTCAAACTTGATGATTGGCACAAGAGTAGGTTACAGTCCATTAACACCTCCATTTAGATTATAGTTCACAATGTGCAGAGCAGCTTTTAGGCCAAACCTAAAATACATCAGGAAGCAGCTTTAAGCTAAACTTGATTTAACACTCCTTTCCTCCCTGAGTGTCTAACCAAAGGCCCGATTGAAGGATATAAGGGTGGTTTAATGTCTACTAGGAGACAGGCACTGCTCAGAGAACACTATTGTTTTCCTTCATCCAACTTTGATCCCATGCTCAGTAATTCAGACCTTCTCTATACTCCCCTCACTCTGTTCAGATCAAAGCAGAATTTGATAGTGTTCTGATATGGTTTGGCTGTGTTGCCACCCAAGTCTCATCTTGAATTGTACTCCCATAATTCCCACACGTTGTGGGAGGGACCGGTGGGAGATAATTGGAATCATGGGAGTGGTTTTTCCCATATTGTTCTTGTAGTAGTGAATACGTCTCACGAGATCTGATGGTTTTATCAGGGGTTTCCACTTTTGCATCTTCCTCATTTTCTCTTGCCACCGCCATGTAAGAAGTGTCTTTTGCCTCCCGCCATGATTCTGAAGCCTCCTCAGCCATGTGGAACTGTAAGTCCAATTAAACCTCTTTTCTTCCCAGTCTCAGGTATGTCTTTGTCTGTAGCATGAAAATGGACCAATACATGCTCTGGGATAGCAGAAATCACTAACCATTCCCATCTCAGTGCAACACATAACAATCTAAGATGGTGCAGAGTCAGCATATTACATGCTCACATTCACTCAGCCTTAGTTGTCAACCAGCCTATTTGGCTGTAACAAGATTTATAAACTTCAACTGATGGCTTGTCTCACTGTAAAACACAAAATTCTAAAAATCAGGACTCCTGGTTTGTGCTTTTTTTTTTTTATCCTCTGCACCTCATATATGGCAGGTACCCAGAAGAGCTGATAAGGAGATAGAGGCTGAGATAAACAACTGGGTGGAGCCAAGGAAAGCTAATGGAATTTCTTTTCACTTTTAATAAAGTTTTATTGAAGTGTAACATACAAGTAGAAAAACACAAAAGCCACAAGCGTACAGCTTAGTTAATTATTACAAATTACCTTTGTAATCACAACTCAGATCAAGAAAGAAAGCATTCTCAGTATCTGTGATGTTCTCCTTTGCACCTTCCATTCATGCTTTCCTGCTTTCTTCCTCTTGCCAGCCCTAAATAATGTCTGAACTTCAAACATCATAAATTATTTTGACCTATTTTTGAACTTCATATATATGGAATATACAGGCATTATTATTTTGTATCTTTGTTCAGTATTATATGTGTACCTCTATTTTCAGTCGTTACTTTATGGCTTAAAAAGTAACAATTATGTTTCTTTCTTTTTAATCCTTAAATTTTTTAACTGCTTTTTCTTGTCTTATGGTGCTGGCTACAATTCAAGTACAATGTTGAAGAGAAGCCATGAGAGTAGCATTTTGTCACGTTCCTAACTTTAGAGGGAAACACTTTTAATAGTTTGTCATTAAATATGATGTTCTTTACTAGTTTTTTGGGGTACCTTTTACCTGATCAAGGAAATATTTTTCTATCTATAGTTTACTAAGAGTTTTAATTATGAATATGTGTTAAAACTTAACAAATGATTTTTCTGCATCTGTTAAAATAATTATATAAATTTTTCTCTTTTATTCTGGTAATGTGATAAATTATATTGATTATTTCCAAACATTAAATCAACCATTCCTAGAATCAACTCATCTTGGTTGTCACATCTGGTCTTTTTTATATTTTCCTAGATTTCATTTGATAATTTTTAATATAATTTTTGCATCTATAGTCATAAGATTGTCTTATAATCTTTCTCTAGTATTCTAAGATTATGAAGTCCCCGCGAAATATTTTCCCTCTTTTTTTTTTTTTTTTTTTCCGAGCTACCTGAGATTTTATTTTGCACCAAAAAAAAAAAAAAAAAAAAAGCCAATTGAATTGTTTTGCAGCTGGAGGCATGGGCAAGGGGGGTCCCCAGGCAGTAAACTCCAAGAGGGTGGGCTGAGGGCTAGGGCTGAGTGTCGGCTCTACTTTCCCTCTTTTTATGTTCTCTAGAAGATTTACTAAAACGCTGTATTGTGCCTTCCTTAAATGTTGGAAGAATTTACTGATGAAACCACCTGGAGGTTTTTTTTTGTAGAGGTTTTAAATTATAAATTCAGATTCTTTAATACATATAAGACTGTTCAGATTTTCTATTTATTCCTATGTCAGTCATGTTAAGACATCAATGTTATTAATAGTTGCTAATTTATTGACATAAAATTGTTTGTAATATTCTCGATTATCTTTTAAATATCTGTCATATCTGACATTATATCCTCTTCCTTATGTTAGATATTATGTGTGTCTTTTCTCTTTTTTTTTCTCTTCTGTCATCCTTGCTAGGGAGTTAGCAATTGTGCTAATCAAAAAACCTTAAAGGTATACCTGTATTATGCATTTGACTTTCCTACTGTCTTAATTTGATATCTGTTTTGTATATTATTAATATTTGCTCTTGAAACCAACCCAAATGACCATCAATGTTAGACAAGATAAAGAAAATGTGGTACATATACACCGTGGAATACTATGCAGCCATAAAAAAGGAGAGTTTATGTCCTTTACAGGGACATGGATGCAACTAGAAACCATCATTCTGAGCAAACTGACACAAAAACAGAAAACCCTACACCACATGTTGTCACTCATTAAGTGGGTGTTGAACAATGACAACACATAGACACAGGGAGGGGAATATCACACACCAGGGTCTGTTGAGAGTGGGGGAATAGGGGAGGGATAGCAGAGAGTGGGAGTTATGGGAGGGATAGCATTAGGAGAAATACCTAATGTAGATGACAGGGTGATAGATGCAGCAAACC
This sequence comes from Sapajus apella, assembly GCF_009761245.1. Classification (NCBI taxonomy): domain Eukaryota; kingdom Metazoa; phylum Chordata; class Mammalia; order Primates; family Cebidae; genus Sapajus; species Sapajus apella. The sequence goes on along the minus strand of NW_022436952.1, from coordinate 21,493,916 downwards.
ACCACCATGGCACATGTATACCCATGTGACAAACCTGCACAATCTGCACATGTACCCCAGAACTTAAAGTATAATAATTTTTTAAAAAATTAAAATTAAAAAAGTATATTTTCTCTTTGCCTTATAATCTTTATTTCTACTTACCTTGGGTTTGGGGTTAGTTTGTTCTGTTTCTAACTTTGTAACCTGGCTACTTATATCATTAATTGTCATCCTTTGTCTTACCTAAAACATTCATTTTAAGACTATGTAAATTTAATCATATCATTAGCCACATCATGCAAGCTTTTATATGCTGTATTTTTATTATCATTCAGTTGATAATATTTAATTTCTGCTATGATTTCTTCTTTGACTCATGGAATATTTAGAAGTGTATTGCTTTATTTTCAAACATTTAGAGATTTTCTAGTTATCATTTCTGTTACTGATCCCCAGTTTAATTCCACTGTTGTCAGAAAACACTCTATATGGTTCTATTCCTTTGAAATTTGTTGAGACTGCTGTATGTCCCAAGATATAATCAATGTGCAGTTTTTTTTAAGAAAAAATCCATTCTTCAGATATTAGGTATAGTTTTATCAATAGTCCAGTTAAGGAAACCTTGTAAATCATGTTGTTTAAAATTCATATAATTTCTAGATTTTTTAAATCTGTTTGTTCTTTCAGTCCCTGAGAAAGATGTTAAGATATTTTACTGTGATTGTGTGTATGGCTTTTTCTCTTTTTATTTGTCATATTCACTTTTTATATTTTTAAGCTATGTTATTTATTAGGTACATAGAAATTTAGAATTAGTATATCTTCCTAGCAGACTGATCTTTTTTTAATCTATTAAGTATACTTTATCCCTAAAACTGATGTTTGCTTTAAAATCAATTTTGTATGACATTGGTATGACTATTCCATATTCTTTTAGTCAATATTTTTATGGCATATTTTCATTTTCTTGCACTCAGCTTTTCTATATTATTACATTTAAGGTATATATCCTATAATCAGCATACAGTTGGGTTCTTTAAAGTCCAACCTGACAACATTGCCTTTTAGTTACAATGTTTAGTTCAACTATGTTATTTTATTTAATTAGATATTTATGATTAAATCTACTTATGCTATTTTTGTTTGTTTGTTTTAATTTTACTTTAGGTTCTGGGGTACATGTGCAGGTCATGCAGGGTTGTTGCATAGATGCATACTATATCTGGCATTTCTCCACATGTTATCCCTCCCCACCCTTCCCACCCCTCACTGTCCCTCCCCTACCCCCCACCCCACTGCCTCCAGTGTGTGATGCTCCTCTCCCTAAGTCCATGTGTTCTCATTGTTCAACAGCAGCCTATGAGTGAGAACATGCAGTGTTTGGTTTTCTGTTCTTGTGTCAGTTTGCTAAGAATGATGGTTTCCACATTCGTCCAAGTCCCTACAAAGGACACAAACTTATCACTTCTTTATGGCTGTGTAGTATTCCATGGTGTATATATGCCACATTTTCTTTATCCAGTCTATCATTGATGGGCATTTGGGTTCATTCCAAGCCTTTGCTATTATAAACAGAGCTGCAATGAACATACATGTGCATGTATCTTTATAGTAGAACAATTTATAGTTCTTTGGGTATATACCCAATAATGGGATTGTTGGGTCAAATGGAATTTCTATTTCTAGGTCCTTGGGAAATAACCACACTGTCTTCCACAATGGTTGAACTAATTTACACTCCCACCAACAGTGTAAGAGTGTTCCTATTTCTCCACATCCTCTCCAGCATCTGTTGTCTCCAGATTTTTTAATGATCGCTATTGTAACTGGTGTGAGATGGTATCTCAATATGGTTTTGATTTGCATTTCTCTAATGACCAGTGATGATGAGCATTTTTTCATATGTTTGTTGGCCTCATAGATGTCTTCTTTTGAAAAGTGTCTGTTCATATCCTTTGCCCACTCTTGAATGGGGTCTGTTTTTTTCTTCTGTATCTGTTTTAGTTCTTCGTCGATTCTGGATATGAGTAGACTGCAAAATTTTTTTCCCATTCTGCTGGTAGCCGGTTTGCTCTAATGATGGTTTCTTTTGCTGTACAGAAGCTCTGAATTTTAATTAGATCCCATTTGTCTATCTTGGCTTTTGTTGCCACTGCTTTTTTGGTGTTTTAGTCATGAAGTCCTTGCCTATGCCTATGTCCTGAATGGTTTTGCCTAGGTTTTCTTCTAGTGTTTTTACGCTGTTAGGTTTTACGTTTAAATCTTTAATCCATCTGGAGTTAATTTTAGTGTAAGGTGACAGGAAGGGGTCCAGTTTCTGCTCTCTGCACATTGCTAGCCAGTTTTCCCAACACCATTTATTAAACATAGAGTCCTTTCCCCATTGCTTGTTTTTGTCAGGTTTGTCAAAGATCAGATGGTTGTAGATGTGCGGTATTGCTTCTGAGGCCTCTGTTCTGTTCCATAGGTCTATGTCTTTGTTTTGGTACAAGTACCATGCTGTTTTGACTACTGTAGCCTTGTAGTATAGTTTGAAGTCTGGCAGTGTAATGCCTCCAGCTTTGTTCTTTTTGCTTAGGTTCTTGTCTTGGCTATGCGGGCTTTCTTGTGATTCCATATGAAGTTTAAAGTGGTTTTTTCCAGTTCTGTGAAGAAGGTCATTGATAGCTTGATGGAAATAGCATTGAATGTATAAATTACTTTGGGCAGCATGGCTGTTTTCACAATATTGATTCTTCCTAACCATGAGCATGGAATGTTTTTCCATCTGTTTGTGTCCTCTCTTATTTCATTGAGCAGTGGTTTGTAATTCCCCTTGAAGAGGTCCTTTACATCCTTTGTTAGTTGTATTCCTATGTATTTTATTGTCTTTGGAGCGGTTGTGAATGGGAGTTCACTCTTGATTTGGCTCTCTGATTGTCTGTTATTGGTATATAGGAAGGCTTGTGATTTCTGCAGATTGATTTTGTATCCTGAGACTTTGCTGAAGTTGCTTATCAGTTTGAGAAGATTTTGGGCTAAGATGATGAGGTCTTCTAAATATACAATCATATCATCTACAAATTGAGACAATTTGACTTCCTCCTTTCCTAATCGAATACCCTTTATTTCATTTTCTTTCCTGATCACTCTGGCTAGAACTTCCGATACTATATTGACTAGGAGTGGTGAGAGAGAGCATCCTTGTCTAGTACCTGATTTCAAAGGGAATTACTCCAGCTTTTGCCCGTTCAGTATGTTATTGGCTGTAGGTTTGTCGTAAATAGCTTTTATCATTTTATGATACATTCTGTTGATACCTAGTTTATTGAGAGTTTTTAGCATGAAGTGCTGTTGAATTTTGTCGAAGGCCTTCTCTGCATCTATTGAGATAATCATGTGGTTTTGTCTTTGGTTCCGTTTATGTGATGGATTATGTTTATGAATTTGCGTATGTTAAACCAGCCTTGCATCCCAGGGATGAAGCCTACTTGATCGTGATGAATAAGCTTTTGATGTGCTGTTGCATTCGGCTTACCAGTATTTTATTGAAGATTTTTGCATCAATGATCATCACGGATATTGGCCTGAAGTTTTCTTTTTTAGTTGCGTCTCTGCCTGGTTTTGGTATCAGGATAATGTTGGTCTCATAAAATGAGTTAGGGAGGATTCCCTCTTTTTGTATTGTTTGGAATAGTTTCGGAAGGAATGGAACCAGCTCCTCTTTGTACGTCTGGTAGAATTCAGCTGTGAACTCGTCTGGGCCTGGACTTTATTTGGTTGGTAGGCTGTTGATTCCTGCCTCAACTTCAGCTCTTGTTATTGGTCTATTGAGGGTTTCAACTTCCTCCTGGTTTAGGCTTGTTAGAGTACAAGTGTCCAAGAATTTATCCATTTCTTCCTGGTTTACTGGTTTATGTGCATAGAGCTGTTTGTAGTAATCTCTGATGGTAGTTTGTATTTCTGTGGGATCAGTGGTGATATCCCCTTTATCTTTTTTTTATTGCATCTATTTGATTCCTCTCTCTTTTCTTTTTTATTAGTCTGGCTAGTGGTCTATTTTTTTAATCTTTTCAAAAAACCAGCTCCTGGATTTCTTGATTTTTTTGAAGGATTTTTGATGTCTCTTTCTCCTTCAGTTCTGCTCTGATCTTAGTTATTTCTTGTTTTCTGCTAGCTTTTGAGTTTTTTTGATCTTATTCCTTTAGCTCTTTCCATTCTGATGATAGGGTGTCAATTTTAGATCTTTCCTTTTTTCTCATGTGGGCATTTATTGCTATAAATTTCCCTCTTGAAACTGCTTTAAAGGTGTCCCAGAGATTCTGGTAAGTTGCCTCTTCATTCTGATTGGTTTCAAATAACATCTTTATTTCTGCCTTCATTTCATTGTTTATCCAGTCGACACTCAGAAGCAAGTTGTTCAGTTTCCAAGTGGTTGTGCGGATGTGAGTGTGTTTCTTAATCCTGAGTTCTAATCTGATGAACTGTGGTCTGATAGACTGTTTGTTATGATTTCCATTCTTTTGCATTTGCTAAGGAGTGATTTGCTGCCAATGTTGTGCTCAGTTTTAGAGTAAGTGTGATGTGGTGCTGAGAAAAATGTATATTCTGTGGATTTGGGGTTGAGCGTTCTATATATGTCTATTAGGTCCACTTGGTCCAGCTCTGCATTCAAGTCCTGGATGTCCTTGTTATTTCTGTCTCATTGATCCTTCTAATATTGACTGTGGAATTTTGAAGTCTCCCACTATTATTGTGGAGTCTAAATCTTGTTTTAGGTCATTAAGAACTTGCTTTAGGTATCTGGGTGTTTCTGTGTTGGGTGCATATATATTTAAGATAGTTAGCTCTTCTTGTTGGATTGATCCTTTTACCATTACATAATGTCCTTCTTTGTCTCTTTTGATCTTTGTTGGTTTGAAGTCTGTTTTATCAGAGACTAGGATTTCAACCCCTGCTTTTTTTTTTTGTTCTCCGTTTGCTTGGTAAATTTTCTTCCATCCCTTTATTTTGAGTCTGTGTGTGTCTTTGTATGTGAGATGGGTTTCCTGAATACAGCACACTGATGGGTTCTGACTTTTTATCCAGTTTGCCAGTCTTTGTCTTTTGATTGGTGTGTTTAGACCATTTACATTCAATGTTAGCATTGTTATGTGTGAATTCGATCCTGACATTTTGTTACTGGCTGGTTTTCTTGCCCATTAGTTGACTCATTGCATTTTTGGTCTTTGCTATTTTGTGTGCTTTTGCAGTGGCTGGTACTTGTTCCTTTCCATACTTAGTGTTTTTTTTCAGGAGCTCTTATACGGCAGGTCTCGTGATGATGAAATCTCTCAGTAATTGCCTGTCCATAAAGTATTTTATTTCTCCTTCAGTTATGAAGCTTAGTTTGGCTGGATATGAGATTCTGTGTTGAAAGTTCTTTTCTTTAAGGATGTTGAATATTGGCCCCACTCTCTTCTTGCTTGTAGGGTTTCTGCTGAGAGATCTGCTGTGAGCCTCACTGGCTTCCCTCTGTGGGTGACCTGACCTTTCTCTCTGGCTGCTCTTAACATTTTTCCCTTTATTTCAACCCTGGTGAATCTGATGATTATGTGCCTTGGGGTTGCTCTTCTTGAGGAATATCTCTGTGGAGTTCTATTTCTTGGATTTGAATGTTGGACTGCCTTGCTAGGTTTGGGAAGTTCTCCTGGATAATATCCTGGAGCATGTTTTCCATCTTGGATTCATTCTCTGCATCATATTCATGTACACCTATCAAGCATAGATAGGTATTTTCACATAATCTCATATCTCTTGGAGGCTTTGTTCATTTCTTTTCACTCTTTTTTCTCTCGTCTTGCCTTCTCTTTTTATTTCATTGAGTTTATCTTCAATCTCTGATATCCTTTCTTCTGCTTGATTGAATCAGCTATTAAAACTTGTGTTTGCTTTACGTAGTTCTCATGCTGGGTTTTCCAACTCCATCAAGTGGTTTATGTTCTTCTCTAAGCTGATTATTCCAGTGCTAACACATCTACTACATAATGTAGCACATGAAGTGCTACATTAGCACTTCATCTACTCTTTTTTCAAGGTTTTTGATTTCTTTGCATTGAGTTAGAACATGTTCCTTTAGTTCAGAAAAGTTTGTTATTATCCACCTTCTGAAGCCTGTTTCTGTCAATTCATTGTGCCCTTTCTCAGGTTATATTCCCCGTGTTGTTGAGGAGTTGTGATCCCTTGAGGTAGAAGAGGTGTTCTGGTCTTTGATGGTTTCATCTTTTTTGCACTGGTTTTTTCCCATCTTCGTGGATTTACCTGGCTGCGGTGTCAGGGAGCTGCTTGATGAGGTCACTTGTCTGCCTGTCGAGGCGCTGCTGGGTTTCTAGGGACTCCTTCAGGTTACTAGGTAAGCTTCTTGTGTCTTTTTTGTTTACCCTGGGAGGTTAGGCCTGCCTCTTCCGCTGACCTGGAGGCACTGCTGGGTGGTCAGGAACACTGTCCGTTGCTACATAGGCTTCCTGTGTGTTTTGTTACATGAAGCTTAGTCCCACCTCTTTAATGGAGGGTTACGTCTTTCCTCCACAGGGCTGGATCATTCAGGGTTCAGCTCAGACTGTGGCACTGGCTGCATAACCCACTAGAGTTGGTGCTTCAGCCCTCTGGGATTTGTTGGGGAGGGGAGGGACCCTCTCAGCTGCTCCGCCTGTCTCCCCTCTTTTAACTCATTCTCTCCGGTCATGGGGGAGAGGCCCACCCCGCTGCTCCATCTGTCTTCCTGCTTTCAGCTCCCTCTCCCTCCAGGCTTGGGGAAGGGGTGATAGCTCAGTCTGCGGGCTCTCCAGCCGGCTTATGGGCTTAGGCATTTGCTTAGATCTGTGCACCAATCTGGGACACTGTCCTGGATTATTATTCAACTCTGCTCTTGTAATTCCCGGCACTTGACTGGCAAAGATCCCCTGTTCTGTGTATTGCTGAGGCTTTGGGGGAAGCACTGTATCTGGACCGAGCGCCAGAGAGGGAGCCTCCAACTCACTGATCAGATACGCTTTCTGGGTGAAGCAGCACTCCTCTCTGCCTCAGTCTCCCCTGCCTGGGCTTTGCTCACCTTCAGACCAGACCCATTGAAATGCACCTGGTACCTCGGTTGAAGCTAGGAGATATCTTGATTTCTGCATCTCTCTCGCCGGGTGTTGTGCACCGGAGTTGTCTCTATTCAGCCACCTTGACTCCCTCCTATGCTATTTGTTTTAATATATCCTATCTATTCTATCTTCTTTCTTCTCACTTCTTATATTCTATCAAACTAATTTCATGTTTTTATTATTTTTCTCCCTCTTTTAGCATAGTATATTTCCTTTTGCTATTCATCTAATGATTACCAAAGGCATCATTTTATCTTTTTATCTTTTATAAATTAGCATATTTATTAATTGCCACACAATGCAAAGATCTTGGAACAATTTACCTCCCTTTGACTTTTGTGCTATCATTTATTTTAATTCTCTGCGTTTTGAAAACCCACTAATATCTGTGTTTTAGTAAGTCAGCATTCCTTTAGAGTTAGGCATACATTACCTTTTCCATTACTCTTTATATCTGTACATTTCTGTTCTTTCATCTGGGATCATTTTTATTCTGCTTGAAGAACTCCTTTTAGTATTTAGTTCATAGCTGTTGGAGAAATATCTCTCAATTTTAATTGGACCAAAAATATATTTCATATTTTTAAAAAATTTTAGGGGTGGCTTGGATTTCTAGATTGGTAGCTGTTTCCTTTCTTTTTTCTGTTGAGAAATTACCTTTAGTCTTATCATTTACTAAGTATTAATAATACAATTATAAGAATGAGCCACAACCTAAATAAAGTCTGTCAACTTCCTTTGAGACACTTGCTGTCACCTGAAAGTAGCAAACCTGTGCAAAGAAAAAATAGTAATTTGATGATGGGTGAGGGGCTCATGCCTGTAATCCAGCACTTTGGAAGGCGAAGGTGGGTGGATCACTTGAGGCCAGGGGTTCAAGACCACCCTTGCCAACATGGCGAAACCTCATCTCCACTAAAAATACAACAATTAGCTGGGTGTGGTGGTGCATGCCTGTAATCCCAGCTGTTCAGGAGGCTGAGACACAAGAATTGCTTGAACCCAGGGGGTGGAGGCTGCCCTGAGCCGAGATTGCACCACTGCACTCCAGTCTGTGTGATAAAAAGTGAGACTCCGTCTCAAAACTAATATTAAAAACAATTTGAAACCCTAATAATTCTTCCGTAATAGAGATGTATACATAAAGGCTATGTGAGGCACATGGGAGGGAATGCCGCTGGACAGGAGGAGGTGTCTAGGGCAACTTCAACAAGAGGTTTCTAATGAACTGGATCTTCAAATATGAGCATGCCAAGCAAAAAAAAAAATGCATGAAGGCACAGAAAAGTGTGCAGATTCAGAACATAATTGGAATTTGATAAAACTGGAATCTAGGTTTTATGGGAAGTAGTGATAACAGTGATCATGAGGAAGCAGATTGTAGTAACATTGTCATCAGACCTGTATTCTATGCTAATGGATCTGCACATCATTCTGCAAATTTAAGTAAAGATGCATTAAATGATCCCTTTCCCTCTAAGACATGAAAGCAAGGCATGAAAACAAGTACAGACATAGATGAGCTTGAATTTAGAGAACTTGTGGAGGTTACTGAGGGGCTCTAACATCGGTGACCTCCACTTTTCAGTAAAATAAAACATGGTTAGGACTTGGGCTAATAGTAACAGAAAAAGATGACAGAGAAATTTGAAAGGAATGGTAAATATCTGAAACCATACCTTTGGCACAGAAGAAGGGGAACTGACAAGAGATAAATAAATAGATTGCTGACCCACCAAGGTTAGCTATATCCATTCTAGCCCTGAGTTATAGTTCTGATTTTACATAGTCAATTGTTATCTGAATCCATTTTCAAAATGGCAGTTGTGGAATTGAAATATAGCAGAGAAATCACTTTTTATTTCTTTGCAGGTAATTCAAAAAGTAGTGGTTAGAATTCTGGGCATTATAGTCTGGAAGACCTGGTTTCAAAAATGTGTGGCTTTGAAGGAAGGCAACTTACTCTATGACATGGGGCATGTTTTCTTTCTGAGTCCAAATCTTCACATTATACAGAATGAATTTAGTAATAATTATTTCATGGGATCATTGTGAGTGTTAAATGAGCTTCATCTGGCAAAGCATCTAGTCCAATGCTGGCTTTGATAACATCTAGTCCACATAACTGGTTTCAATAAATTATAGCTGTTGCAGTTGTTATTTTTATGATGAACACAAAAGAATAATTCTAATGCATCGAGTATGTACAATGAGCAATACTAGTTTCCTTAGGCATATTAATTTGAATGATTTAGACAACTTTAGAAAGTCAGCATTTTTATTCCACTTTGAAAAGTGAGCAAACTCAGGCTCAGAGATGTCATGTGCCTTGCCCAAAGTCACACAGTTGCTTAGTGGTTACCCAAAGTCACAAGTCACACAGTGGTTGTGACAGCATTTGAGGGAAGGTCTGTCTAACTGCAACCCTTGGGTCTTTCTTTACAAACTCCCTTTCAGCTTTCCAAGTGTTCCATCCACTGGAATGACCTCCTCTTTAGCGAGACGAGCCCTAGGTATCATCTCAGGTTAGACAAAATGCTCCAGAAAGTCTTCCTAGCTATTGTAACTCTGGATGGTTACTCATGTTATTTTTTGGTCTGTTCTCTTTGAAGGGCATTCTCTTCTCCTCCGTGGAATGTGTGAAATCCACACAGGATCTCATAAGGCTCTATCTACATGAATCAAATCGAGTTTATCGGGATAAAATGGTAGAAGAAAAGGACTTTGATCTTTTTGATAAAATCCAGACCGAAGTGCTCAAGAAAATTTTTGATGTGAGTATTGCCCTATGGATTTTTTGTATTTGAAAAAAAAAAAAAAGATAATGATGCAGATAATCACCCAAATGATACAATCTAGCTCTTTAATGAAGAAAGGGCAGAATCTAGGTGAGGAAGGAAATTCTGCCATGATTTTGCCCAGGTAAAAAATGCTGAGGCAAGAATAGATGCAGATTAATCCTAAAATCCCAGTGTTGAGAAGTCCATAGAGATCATCAAATCCAAGTCCCCACGTGATACTTTGTCCCCTAGCAGCATTTCTCAGATTGGTTACCCCAATGATACTCCAGCATCCTTGAAAATGCATGATCCCATTGTTCCCAAGGTCGCCATTTTGGGGCTGATAACTGGAAATTTGGAGCAATTTTGAAACTTGGAACATTTGGAATAATTTTAGAGACTGAAAATTTGGTCTAATAATCTAGAAGTTATTTCTCTGTCCACTACCTACATCTACACGACAAACTCTCAAATATTTTAATGCCATTTATCTCACTCTTCCTGAATCCTCTCTTCTCCAGACCAAATAGCCTGAATCCTTTAAACCACTTCTGACATGGGTTGTGTTAAGTGCTAGCTCAAACCTAAAGACTAAAGAACTCTGACGTCCTCCTGATTGCTCTCCCACCAGTTCTCCCTCTGAAATCCTGGTGCCTGACTTTTTGTCGCACAGTCTGGCCGGGATCTGACCAAAAGCAAGATCATCATTCCCCCTTTTCTTAAAGATTATAGTTTTGTTCCTGTGTTTCCCAAAATGTGTCCCGCTAAACAGTTTTACTACAAGATACTTCTTGAAAAAGAGTGCCTGTCATGAAATGAGTTGAGAATATGCTTCACTGTATGTGACTGTCTTGGAAATTCACAGTGGATTTAAGACATTCAAGTCCTGAAATCTTGAATTACTCTAATTCACATATGATTCCCCAAATGTATTGGACCCTAAAAGTCTTTCCTCTTATAACCTAATTATAAACCTATTAATAATTTACATAATGAATGACCTATGGATTATGACTTGGGAGGCACTGATGTATTAGCACAGCCTAAGATCGTATTATATTTCTTAGCTAACACTGAGCCTTCTATTACCCAAAGCCCCATCTTTTCCACACATACTGCTTGTCTGTCCCCTCTGGAAATTAGAAATATTAAAATTTTGTATTTAGGTGTGCTAGACTGTCCTTATACTCACCTTGTTTGGTTTTGCTCTGTATTTTTTTCCTGATAAGATCCTGACTCTATCTCTGAAGATATTTACAGTCCATTCCAACCTATGTGACAGCCTTTTGAATGTTTAGACAGCATTTTAAGTCACTTATTTTAGTCTGCTTTTTACTAAGCCAACCATCCTAAGTTCTCCCATTTCTGTCAGCATTGTTATTGGGACCTGATGTTTGAGACCCTGATGTCAGATGCCCTTCTCTGAGCATTGTAGAGTTAGCCAATTCAAATAGTCATTGTTGGAACTGCAGATTCGTCTTCATTGTCTTATACTTTGGTCTGAGCTAGCACTTCAGAGTAATAACACTCGGACTTTCAAATAGAGTTCTAAGTGTGGGTCTGTACACTAAGGGCACTGCCTTTTGATCACAGACCCAGATATATTGATATTGCCATTATCCTTCCCCAAAAACGCTTGAAATTCCAGCCCGAAGCACCCTTGGTCACACCAAATCTTGGTATTGGTATCAAGGAAAAGTTGCCAGATTTCCACCAACGAAGCGATACAATCCCGTTTCCACTATTCAAAGCTTCAGCTTCTCTGATTCATAGCCCTGTGTGATTTGGCATCACTATTAAGGAATCTTTGATTCGCTGACTTGGTTGATTTTCTCTCTGCCTTCTACACAGCATGGCTGTAATCATAAAATCGAAGACTTGTTTTGTTCATCAAAGAGTCTTTGTAAACCAGGCTTTTCAAAACTGCACTTTGATTCCTCCTCCGCTAGATGGTTGGTGTCAATTGACTGCTGTGAGAACTGATTCGGAAGATGTTACCCCATTCTCAAACTGGGTAAATGCCTTCCCACATTGTGTCCTCAGTCTTCATGTGTTTTCTTAATAGCAAGAATAGCCCTCCTGCACTGAGTTTACATCATATCCAAATGTCTGAGCATTTATTGTTATTGTCTGGCAAAGCCAGAATAGTTTTGGAGTTTTCTATAATTTTTAAGACCACCTTCAAAATATAATAACTTTTTGATTTTTAACTCTTTCTAGTCCTTTCTTCATACACCCAGGCAGCAGCCCTGGTTTCTCTATAGGTGTTACTGTCATCTCACTCTCCCTATGTTAGGTTTGGTGACTTTTGCCCTGTAGGCTTAGAAGGCTAACCCTGCAGTGACTTCTGCCCTGGGGCGTGTCCCTGCTGGTAAATAACAAACACACTGGTTACCTCTTTCCCAGGTAGGTCTTCCAGTCTGAACTTTAGGAGGGAAAAATGACAGGCGGGGACCACTGCTCATGCCGGCATAACTTTCTACTTGTGTCTTAGAAAACCTATTATTTCTAAGACTTTTCTCCTCAACAATCTTCCCTCCTACCTGTAGTCTCAGGTATTTGGGTTTTGACAGACCAAGAGTTCCTTTTTGTCTTCTCTAACATAAAAGTTAAAAATTAGTTTTCTCGGCTGGGTGCAGTAGCTCACACCTGTAATCCCAGCACATTGGGAGACCGAGCTGGGCAGATCACAAGGTCAGGAGTTCAAGACCAGCCCAGCCAATATGGTAAAACCCCAACTCTACTAAAAATACAAAAATTAGCCGGGAGTGGTGGTGGATGCCTGTAGTCCCAGTTACTCAGGAGGCTGAGGCAGGGGAATCCATTGAACTTGGGAGGCAGAGGTTGCACTGAGCCAAGATAGAGCCACTGCACTCCAGCCTGGGTAATAGAGTGAGATTCAAGTCTCAAAAAAAAAGAAAAAAAAAAAAAAGAAAAGAAAAATGGTTTTCTCTTCAGTGCTTAGAGGATAAACTGGTGAAGAGACATAGACTCCTTATCTTTCAAATTAATTGAGCTGTACTAGGTATTCATTCAACATAGTAACATTCGTTCCATGGGTGAGAGCTGACACCCAGCCCTGAAGTTTTATAAGTGGGAGTTCTACCATAAATGCTTTAAGATTACCATAAATAAACCAGTCACCCGAGGGTGGCTAATAGCTCATTCTTCAGAAACCAAACCCTCTTGACTGAACCTATGAAGTCAGGGCTGGCAACATACTGTGTACTCTCACAGGAAAAGATGTTGTATGGCTTTGCTGTGGATTGAGGACCTAGATCTGTTGAAATGTACACGTAGAAAGTGAGGCGATTGGGCCATGATCCCCTTCATTCAATACTGGCGAAGGAGCCCCCACTTAGAGAAATCCACCCATCCATTCCCATCCACTCTTCTCACAGAAGCACTCCCTTACTGTACTTGGGAGGAGACCCCATCCCACCTCCCACTTCCCATCCTCAGGCCATAAGGAATAACAAACATCACTGAGACTTCGTGGAGCTGGTGGATTGATATGAAACGTCCACTTACAAGGGCTTCTCAAGAGGGGGGCATGTTGGAAATAGCACTGATATTTAATTTCCAGGGAGTGTGCAGAGCAAATCGGGTGTCTCTGCTCTGTGGAACCAGCACTAGGAGTCAATGAGGAAGGCCTTTATTCCTGTGTCTCATCACCAGGATATTGAAGACCCTGTGGAGCAGACCCAAAGCCCGAACCTGTATTGCCACTTTGCAAATGGTTTTGGTGAGCCCAAGTACATGCCTGTACCATCCTGGGAACTTTTGACCCAGACTCTGGTCGAGGCCTTGGAGAACCACAATGAAGTCAACACAGTGATGGACCTAGTTCTCTTTGAGGATGCCATGCGCCATGTGTAAGTGTGCTTCTCCTCTTCCTCTTCCCCGGTCCTTTCCTCTTCCCAATGACAGGGGTGTCATTTGGCTATTTGAGGTCACTTCCGTAAAGCCAGGAAAGGAGCTCAGGTCAAGATGGCTGCTGGTAGAGCAGCCGCAGCTCCTGCCACTAGCCCTAGGAGGCAGCACAGTGCTGAGCTCAGGCAGCAATGGGTTCATTTCCAGGTCCACCATTTGCTATCCGAGGACATGATCACAGTGACACCAAGGAAATACTTGAGATCTTAAAACAGGACCCAGAACAGCTCAGGACCTCCATCACCACCCACTCTTAGTCCAAGGGCCATTTGAAAAAAATGAGATATAGAGTTTTTGTTCAAGCATGTACATATTTCAAACATTAAATGTCCTTTTAGTGTTTTTGCTATCTAGTAAATCACTGAAAGTGATGACCAGGCCTCCAAGACAGTCTAGCCTCACACCAACACCATCCCTACCCTGATTCTTACATTTCCCAGTCTGACCCATTACCAGCCCTCACTGCCCTCCAGTATCCTTCCACCTTCCTACTGGGTAGTCACCATCTCAGCAGCCACATCTGCTTCATTTTAACTTCTGTGAACCTTCCCTGTACTGCTGAATTCTTACTGATACCTGACTGACCCCTGAGTTGAGGAAAGCTGTTTTTCCTTCCCCATTCTATGTGCCCCAGGGCCTAGAGAGGAGTAAGTAACCTCCTTACCCCCAGTCCCCACCCCAGTGGCACATTTAAGTCCTTTCTTCTCTTATCCTTCACAAACCCCAGTTCTTCTGAGCTCAAGTCACCTGCATTTCTTACTCATTCTTTCTCCTTGTCACTGTTACTTACTGACAGCCAATTACTCTCCATCATCGGCCAGTGGCCTTAGTGCCTGGCACCCTTCCTCCTTACCCATGCCTCGACTCACTCTTGGCATCTAGCTAACAATTATTTCTGTTCCTTGGCCTGCTTGACTCCCATGGTCTTTTCTTCTAGCCCACCTCAGCCCTCACTCTCATGTTCCTATCCTAGGACCCCACCTCCAGAATCCCAACTTCAGACATCTCTCTCTCTGACCTGTACCCGCCACCCTCCCACTCATCTGCTCTAGTCTTTCATTCAGATTCATCAAGACTTCATTCATTGGACCAACTACTTCCCCAGACTCCTTTATCTCTCCCCCTACCATGTCTTTACTTCCACTTTTCTTTTTTTCGAGACGGAGTCTTGCTTTTGCCCAGGTTGTAGTGCTGTGGCACGATCTTGGCTCACGGCATCCTCGGCCACCCGGGTTCAAGTGATTCCCCTGCCTCAGCCTCCTGAGCAGCTGGGACTGCAGGTTTATGCCACCACACCCAGCTAATTTTTTTTTTATTTTAGTAGAGACAGGGTTTCACCATGCTGGCCAGGATGGTCTCGATCTCCTGACCTTGTGATCCGGCCGCCTCGGCCTCCCAAAGTGCTGAGATTACAGGCGTGAGCCACTGTGACTGGCCAGCCAACTTTCCCTTTTTATTTATTTACTTATCTCAGCTCACTGCAACCTCTGCCTCCAGGGTTCAAGTGATTCTCCTTACTTTCTTTTTTGACCGCCATAGACCCCATCACCCCACTGTCAGCTCCCCTAACTCTCTTGTCATTGTATCCACAAAATCTCACTGAAGCTAAACCCCACTATCTTTTTATTATTTTATTTTATTTTTATTTTTGAGAGGGAGTCTCACTCTGTTGCCCAGGCTGGAGTGCAGTGGCACCATTGTGGGTCAGTGCAACCTTCACCTCCCCGGTTCAAGTCATTCTCCTACCTCAGCCTCCCAAGTAGCTAGGATTACAGGTGCCCACCACCACGCCTGGCTAATTTTTTGTAATTTCAATAGAGACGGGATTTCACAATGTTGACCAAGCTGGTCACAAGCTCCTGACCTAAGCTGATCCACCCACCTCGGCCTCCCAAAGTGCTGCAATTACAGACGTGAGCCACTGTGTCCAGCCCCAACTATCTTCTTATTCCACCCTGCCCCTAAGCAGCTGGACACTGTTGAAGAAAAATCTCCCATCTAAAAAAAAAAATAGTTCAACCTTGTGAAGCTCCTGTGAGTATTCTCCCTCCTCCTTAGGAGCCACCAGTGCCTCTGTCATAGTCTTGGAATTGAGGCAAGTCTTTGTCCTTTAAGGGCGAATTTAATTTGAAAGAATTGCAAGTGATTCCATCAATGTGGCTTTCAAAATGGGTGATCAAATTAATATTGTTTTTGGAAAAAAAAAAAGTACTGGCTACAAACACTGACTTTCTTCTATAGGCTCATAAAGAAACTCTGAAGGTAGTATCCAAAGAGAAGCCTGAGCCTCATTTAGCAATGGCAAAATAACTAAGAAAATGAACTGCCTGGAGGGGGACAATTCTGAAGAATCAAGTGTATTTAGATGTACAATTTCCCATACATTTGTTTAAAAGACATCAACATCCCGTTACTTTATTCTCACTCTGCCCTTCCCTCCCTCCCTGTGGCTCATGGACCTGTCGTTGCTGCCTCTACTGGTCAATAAGGTGGAAGGATTCCCCTTCTTAGATCAGAAAAAGGATACCAGGCGGTACAGGGAGAAACACAGATTACCTAAGCACATGGAAAGACTCCATGGCCTCACATTGCTACACACACAGCACTCCAGGAAGGTCCCACCTTCTGAGACCCAAAGTGGGAGTAGGCTGGGCATGGTGGCTCACACCTGTAATCCCAGCACTTTGGGAGACCAAGGTGGGTGGATCACCTGAGGTCAGGAGTTCAAACCCAGCCTGGCCAATATGGTGAAACCCCATCTCTACTAAAAATTTTTAAAAAATTAGCTGGGTGTGGTGGTAGGCACCTGGGATTACAAATCCCAGGTACTCAGGAGGCTGAGGCAGGAGACTCACTTGAACCCGGGAAGCGGAGGTTGCAGTGAGTTGAGATCATGTCATTGCACTCCAGCCTGGGCAAAAGAGCAAAACTCCATCTCAAAAAAAAAAGTGGTAGTAGGACAGAGCAGAGGAAGAAGGAGGCTGTGTGTGCCCTCCCAGGAACTCACAGGTCCTGGGAACCAAGATGAGAACCTATTTTTATGATAGCTCCATCCTGCTGTTTGTTCTCACCACTCAAGCTCTCATCATCTCTTTAGTTAGGGTCCGCTACACCCTTCCCCAGCTTTGCTGCTCTCCCTTTCTGCAGCTTGGATGACGAACTTAGTAATGGAGCACTGCGTAGTGGTTATGGACATGGGTTCTGGAGATCAAACCAAAGTTCAAATCCACATTCTGCCACAAACTGATTGGGATGCTTTGGGAAGGATACTTAACTTCCCCAAGCCTAAATTTCTCACCTAGGAAATTAGGATAGTAAGAATGCCTGCACCATGGGTTGGTGCTATCTATGCAAAGTGCTTTGCAGTCAGTAAATATTAAAGTCTTTTTCTTTGTGTTATTGCCTTATTTCCTTAGTGGTACCACTTTTCTACTGACTTTCTTCACCACTTCAGCAGATTCGTGTTCTGCTTTTTCTCCAAGCTTTAAACCAGATCTTTCCCCACACTTTTGGCATAATCTCCATTCATCTTTTTCTGACTCTCTATTTTTTCACTCCCATATATATTTTCTTCTCTTAGAATCACTTAGCAATCATTAACAACAACGACAAACCCTCAAATGTACTTCTTTTGTGCCCTGAGAATCTTACCCATTCTCTGGGGGCGGGGAGTATGTGTGTGTGTGTGTGTACACGTGCATGTGTGTCTAGTCCAATAAATCAGCTTTCCCCAGCTGTGCTGTGGTGCATTTTCCACTATTGTTTTTAATCTCCCAGAAATTCAGTAATGGACTTAACTTAAACTGCGTTGGTTTTCTGGCTCAGGAGCCCTTTAGAATATTGATCTTCTTTTAAATTTTGTAATTTAAATGCAGAGTTCTTTGCCCTCATCAGAGGTTGGTAATGAATCCCCAGCTGGACTCCAGTGCTGACAGTTGCAGACTTAACCACACTTCTCTGGAAACTTCATCACTAATGATACATTTTCCATTGAGATATTGAATGACATGGGCCATGCTAAGCTGAGTTCAGGCCTTCAGAATAGGGCTGGGGGTTTGGGTGACCCAGAGAACCCAGCTGGACTCCGACTCCTCCTCTTTGCCTGCCTCTCTCCTCCCTCCACTAAGCCTTTCCTGCCCCGCATTTTCTGAATCAGGAGAGGGCTTGGGTGCCGTAACACCATGGCTTCTCCCTTCATCAGGCACCATCTCATGCATACACAAAGCAGATAACCCCTTGCACCCAGCATAATGAATCATTGTGTAGATCACCCCACTTGTGGGGCTAGGAGAAGGCGTGGGTTGCTCTCTTTAAATTTAACAAAGATGTATTAGATACCTTTAATGTGCTATCACTGCAGAGAATACAAAATGAGTATATGCACTCCTCGGACATCTAGAAGTTACAGTTTCATAGGAAAGCAAGAGAAGTATAAATCTAACATATAAGACAGAGTGTAAGTATCACAATTAAATAATTAAAGTGGAAAAGTAAAATCTTAAAATTACTGAATATAGGTCAATAAATAACTCCTGAATATTTAAGTCAAAACATTTTAACTACATAAAATTTAGCAGTTAACTACATCCAATTTTAAAACCTAAAAATATTTGTATATCTAAAGCACCTTAAAAAGATAAAGGTGAGAGACTGGAGGATAACTGAAAACATGCATAAAGGGGACTCCACAAATTGAGAGGAACACTTCAATTGAAAAGCAGACAATGGGCATGAACAAAAAGTTTACAAAAGAAAAATAATAAAATGCTTCATAAACATTTGAAAATGTTCAATTCCTAGAAACCAAATAAATAAAAACAGTAATTTTTCTACCATTAAATTGGGAAAGATTAAAAATTAGATGTAAGGCCGGGCATGGTGGTTTACACCTGTAATCCCAGCACTTTGGGAGGCCAAGGCAGGTGGCTCACCTAAGGTCAGGAGGTTGAGACCAGCCTGGCCAACATGGTGAAACCCCATCTCTACTAAAAATATAAAAATTAGCCAGGCGTGGTGGTGGGCAACTGTAATCCCAGCTACTCTGGAGGCTAAGGCAGAAGAATCACTTGAACCTGGGAGGCAGAGGTTGCAGTGGGGTGTGATGGCACCATTGCACTCCAGCCTGGGCGAAAGAGTGAGACTCAAAAAACTAAATTAGATGTAAGATCCAGCATCAACAAACATTGGGGGCCAGACTCCCATATGCTGCTAGCAAGAGTTTTTGACCCCCACATACTCCAGGTGGAGGGGTGCCTTCCAAGCAGCAAACACACCCCACAGGAGAGACGGGGCAATAAGGACCCACAAACATTTAGTTTATTTATGTTAATTGTGAACAAGTAATCAATACTTGAAGAAATTTGCAGAAATAAGAAAATTCAAACCACAGAGGCTCAACACAAGCTCTGTAACTTTATATACACTCACGTGTAGTTCCCACATCGAACCCCATCTGCCGAAACCTGTACCCAGAGTTTCTTCCAAACTGGAGCTAGCTAGACCTTATGTTGCTCCACCATTACTTAATTTGAATAAGGCATTTCTAATTATAACATCATTAACACAGGAGTGCAGGATTGTAACCCATGCAATTCAATCTCAAACATATCCTCTACTCTATTACTCTATTTGGCCAATCTTTACCCAAGTTCTTTTTTTTTTTTTTTTTTTTTGTGAGATGGAGTCTTGCTCCGTGGCCCAGGCTGGAGTGCAGTGGTGTGATCTCAGCTCACTGCAACCTCCACCTCCCTGGTTCAAGCGATACTCCTGCCTCAGCCTCCCTAGTGGTTGGAATTATAGATGTGTGCCATCACCCCTGGCTAATTTTTGTATTTTTAGTAGAGACAGCGTTACACCATGTCGGCCAGGCTGGTCTTGAACTCCTGACATCAGGTTATTCACCCACCTCAGCCTTCCAAAGTGCTGGGATTACAGACCTGAGCCACCACACCTGGTCCCCAAACAACTTTTTATTGCTACAAATGTTTCAGGAATCCACAAAGAAATCTTTATCCCTGTCCAGACGGAGTTTCACCATGTTGGCCAGACTGGTCTTGAACTCCTGACCTCAGGTGATCTGCTGCCTCGGCCTCCCAAAGTGCTAGGATTTCAGGTATGAGCCACCGCTCCCAGCCTGAGTTCTTATTCTCACACTCTTTTGGTCCCCAAATCACCAATACCTGTTGTCTCTTCTTCCATATCCATTTCTCTAAAGCAGCTTGATCACTGTGTTACGTAGCCCTGAATTCACTGACTTAACACATTCTAATTCAACTAACACAATCCAGTATATTCTCATCCTCCAATATAGCAGATCCACCTTTTGATTAATTCTACTTAGGAAAAGTACAAATTGGTGCCCTCATTCTGTGCAGCAGTCTCTAAATATTGTCTTACTGTTTGGCTCAATAATGTTACTTCTAGAACTTATCCTGAGAATATAATTAGAGAAATAAACTTTCTGAAAATACAGCATTATTTATAACTGTAAAATGTTGGAAACAACATATATATCCAAGAGTAGGCTATTACATATAGGCAACTTATTCTATCCTTATTACCAATACAATGTTGATGTTCTGTACAATATCGTTTCACCATCAAAAGTCTGGTTTAGCTGAATTTTTAATGGCTTAGGGAAACAATCACAGTATATTGCTAAGTGAAAAAAAAATTTCAAAACACCATGTTCAGTACACAAGATGAACTCAATTTTTGAAATATATATAATGGAAATATATTGACTTTTCAGGTATAATCAATGTCTATACAAACAAAATATATATTGATAAAAATGCAGACAGACACTAGGAAAAAAAAGGCTGGACGGACCTATAATTCATGTCGGTAGTGTTTATTGCTAAATAGTAGAATTGTGGATTTTGTTCTGTATTGTATGCATTTTGTACAATGCAGAGCCATTGTTTATAATTGCTTTTAAGATGAGAAAAGAGGAAATCGGGGTTATTTTTATAAAGGGTGTAGCACTTTGTATAAGGTATATGGATACTGGGGAGAGGGTTAGACACACTGTTTGAAGCAGATCCTGGAGGAGAGGCTGATGGAGGGTGGCCTTTGAAGAAGGGCTGGAGGGCAGAAGGAGTGGTTTCCTCTTAGGTACTGCAAGGAAAAATTAGCATTCAGACAAAATGTTTTCTTAGCAAGGCAATTTTACTTTCTGCAGAAAGGTGCTCCCATTAGCCATCTTACTATGAGAGTACAGTGAACAAAGGAAAGGCAGGCATGCCTATTCTTTACGCGTTAGGTCTTTACTGCTGTCTGATCTCTGTTGGTTGGAGGTAGACTTCACAATCTAAACTGAACTTGATTGGCTAACAAGTTAAAACTTTTCTAAATAGATAAAGGCAATGAGGAACAAAGGAAAAGAGGAAGTCAATGGAGCATAGGCTGCAAGCTGGGACATGCCTGTGAGCACATCTAGCACAGATACCTTGATTAAAGTACAAAGACATTGAATGTACTATGTGCCTGGGAGCATGTCTAAAAGCTACACAGGATAGGGCTTAACAAAGAGTTATTAGCAAAAAGCAAGAAGGCTTTGAAGAAAGTCTTCAAAACAAACTATTATTTCTAACATTTATTATTATTATTCTTTAACAAGAAGAGAAACTTTGAAGAAGAACTTTTTACTTTCTACATTTCCTCTGAAGGGGCTGAGGCCTGGAATCGTCTTCCATTGCTGGGGGTAAGGAGAGAGGAATATGGGCACTGAGAGTGGTGAGCAGTAAGGCTGTAAAGGGAGTAATCCAGAAGCCAGGGATGCAGGTGTCTTACCTGTTGATAATAAGAACCCACAACCTTCATGACAAGGGCATCGACGCCCAGGAAGGATTGAAGGAGGAAGACACAATGGCTCTGTCTGGGTTCTCTGTTCCTCTCCTACTGACTGGTTTTGGCTTCTCTTCTTTCCTAAGAGGAACCAACTTCTGCCCCTGCCTTGGCCTCCAGCCTTTCCTGAATTTTTTCAATTGTATGTTTTCCACTGTTTCTCTTTTTCCATCCCCTCTTCCTGCTCAAAAGAATTGAAGTGGGAGGTGTGGCGGGGTCAGGTATGGTGGAGAAGAAGAGCAAGAGCAATCCTAAGTCCCCTCCCAATCACATTACTCATCCCCTGCAATCCTGCTGCCTTCCATGGGCTCCCCCAAGCTGTCCCTCACTCACTAGAGGCTGTGGCTTAAGGCAAAGCAATGGCGGCTTCAGTCAACTACAGCAAGAAGGTGAGGCCAGGTTTGGGGATAATCTAATTAACGTTTCCCACAGCTGAGCCTGTGACGTGCCTCCAGGGAAGACCCCTGCTCCCACTCAAGCCATTATATTTGCTTCTCACTGCAGAAAGTCTGATCAAAGCACCATGTGCCTGCTTCTTTCTCTTTAGCTGCCATATCAATCGCATCTTGGAGTCCCCACGGGGAAACGCTCTGCTGGTTGGTGTAGGTGGGAGCGGCAAGCAGAGCCTGACAAGGCTGGCAGCTTTCATCAGCTCCATGGATGTCTTCCAGATCACCCTGCGCAAAGGCTACCAGATCCAGGACTTCAAGGTAAAAGGTCAGATGGTTGCAGAGAGGAGACTTGGCCTATCTTCAAGCAGCCACGACTCCCTGTCATCCTTTACTCATTCTCCAGTTCTTCTGTCTGAAGCCTCCCCTTCAGTGTCTGTCCATTTCTGTCTTAGATTCTGGGCTGGTGATGTGAACAACTTTTCTCATCAGCCACAGCTTGAGAACAGTGGCCTTTCCAAAGTCTGCCTTTGGGAGACCTCAGGTGCCCTAGTTACATCTCTGGGGCCTCTACTCTTGCTCAAATCGGAAGCACATCTATATCAAATTCACCACACAGCTCACCAGCAGTGGGAGCAGACAGGTGGAATTTCCGAAGGCCTGCCCAAGTTTCCTAAGAAATTCAGATTTTAAAAGATGGGTTAGTAACCACTGGCCTCTGGGACCTTCAGTGACATATTCTGGTTTCACACAGTCAGTACTTGGAGGCATGATGTGTGCTCTGGAAAGTGAAGAAAGACGCCATATTCAACCTTCAAAGGTCATTTTATCCAGTCCTCTTCCTTCTATCCATGGCCACAACAGTCTCAGTAGGAAGTCACAGGGTAAATTCTATCAGGATGCTGCTCTTTGATGTTCCTGGAAGAACTCCAGCCAGGATTGAGCCAGTCCTACCCGCTTGCCCTCATAATCTCTCAGCCAGTGACAGAAGAGGGAGGTGCTCACTTTTGCTCTAAAACCACAGCTCAGCCTCTCGATGACCAGCTGAATCTAAAGTCATACATCATGTTCACATTAGGTCTTTCTTTAGTGCTTCCAAAAAAGACATGATAGTGTGATAGGAACAGCACATTTACATAATGAGCTGAGATTGTGGGTCTCAATTTTTACTTTATATGGGAATTGCTGGGGATCTAGAAACAATACTGATGCCTGTGTCCCATTCCCCAGTATTCTGGCTTAACTGGTCTGGGGAATGGCCTGGGTATCATGATTTTTCTAAGTATCTCCAAGATGATTCCAATGAGAATTGAGAGACACTGTCTTAGATCACTTAGTGCATATGGCGAGGACCATTGATCTAAAAGGAAAATCGGTATCTTTAAAGGAGAGCTATTTGGACATTAAGGTAGCTCTGTGGTAAAGAAATGTGTGGGGTTGTTAGGAAATAGCTGTGAGTAATGTGAAAGAGAGAAAGGCAACGTCAGGAACTGATGGCTGAGCCTGGGGAGGGCGATACAGCAAAGGAGCTGAGATTGAACAAGCTGGTTAAGTTCAGAACTTGGCATACTAGCCCAAAATGTCATCCATCTGCAGTTTTCAATGGGTATAATTTTCTATAGGTGTTTGCATGTGTGTGTGTGTGTGTGTGTGTGTGTGTGTGTGTGTGTGTGTGTGTTGCCCTGTATTTTTTTTTTCAACAAAAGTGTTTTGCTGGAGCTCGTCATAAGAACACAAGACCTTGCTAGCATAAGATGTATCCATCCCCCATGCTGATAGCCCCAAGTATATTACTCTCAGTCAAGACCTGCCTGCCCTCAAGAGCAGGTCATTCACTTGTATGAGGATATAGGTAAGACAAATAAATAGGGGACCACCTTTGGGATTTGGAAAGCTGTAACCTTTGTACAAAGCAGGATCTCCAGAAGCTTTACCCTAAGGCCTAATTTCTAAATCAGCCTAAGAGACATGCAGGAGCTACCGTGGTTGTATGAATTAGAGAGCGTCACTATGTAGTTTCTCTTGCCCACCTTTACTGGCACTGAAGCCTGGGGATGAGGCATAGTTTCTTGCTTGTCAGTACAAGATAGAACTCCCCCCACTTCCCATTGTCACCTTGCTTTAATTCTAATTCAAGCAGAGAAGAAAATGGTTCCATTTCTAAAGAACGGGTTGGAGTTCTCTTTCAAGGAGACCTTCTTTTCAGAAATTTCTGATATTGACTATTCCTACAGATGGACCTGGCCAGCCTGTGTCTGAAAGCTGGAGTGAAGAATCTCAAGACAGTGTTTCTCATGACTGATGCCCAAGTGGCTGATGAGAGGTTCCTTGTGTTCATCAATGATCTTTTGGCATCTGGTAAGAGATTCCTTGCATTTGGTGTCCCTAATAATTTCCCCCTAGAATCAGAGCTATTCAAAGGTGAAGACTTGGTCCAGGGTCGGAAGAGCAAGGTCATAAGAATGAGGAAGAAAACTGACACAGCGAAGGACTGGTTCACTGAGGCCCTTCTCAGCAGTGATGCTGGGCCTGCTCTCCTGGCTCTTTCATTCTTATTTCATTGCAAAACAGACAGTAATCATGGGACTCTCTTAGTGGGACTCGATCTGACTACGGGAAGAACAGAAGGTTAAGGATCTTGTGATGTGCTGAGTGCAGAGAGGAGGTGCTGTTCTGTATCTGTATCCAAGACGAAGAGACTAGAATGTGTGTAGTACTTGAGGAAGCTCAGGCATTGGCAGGAAGATACACAAAAAGAAAGCATGCACACATAAAACTTACACAGTAGGGCAAGATGAGGTTACCAATGTAATTAACTGGTGATTTAGAACCTCATGGGAGCAAAGTGGAAGCTCCACAGTTTTCCTTGGTCCCAAAAAAGCTTGACAGGGGGTGTGAAGTACCCTGTGATGCTATGTGCACAAGATAGGACTTCAATGGAAAGTTCAGTGTTTGGTATTTTATTGTCCTTTATTTAGGAATTAAGTATTTATACCAACAATCCCCCCCACACACACAAAGAAAATTCATGCCTGTAGTCCCAGCACTTTGGGAGGCCAAGATAGGCAGATCACCTGAGGTCAGTAGTTCAAGAGTAGCCTGACCATCATGGCAAAACCATGTCTCTACTAAAACTACAAAAATTAGCTTGTAATCCCAGCTACTCAAGAGGCTGAGGCAGGAGAATCACTTGAACCAGGAGGTGGATGTTGCAGTGAGCTGAGATTGTGCCACTGCACTCCAACCTTGGTGACAGAGCAAGACTCCATTTCAAAAAAACAATTATATATACGTCCAAGAATATAATACATATAATGCATAAATTATGCATTTATATAAATGTGTGTGTGTTTATATTAAAGAGAGAATATGCTTTCCTGGCTCTTAAACCAAATGCAGCATCCACAAAACTAACTCTTCATCTGGATTGAAGAAAGTCAGTGTACAAATGTTCCTTAACAAAACTTCTGCCTCTAGACTTCAGCACCTCAAAAGCCTGTCTCTCTCCACACTCTACTCCCTGGCTCTGATTAAATACTCTTTAATTTATAAAGTCCAAGGACCATGGTCTCAACTACCTTTCTCCACAGTCTATCTACTATAAATAGATACAGTAGTATATACTCTATCTATATTGTAAGTAATATATTTTAGGATAGTTCCTGATAATCTCCAAGAATGTCCTGGCTTTGGAATCATTGTCTGCTTCATATTTTGTGATATTGCACCCCATGTTGTCATGCTATCATTTTCATGAAGGGCCGCTGGTCCCTGGTCCAGTGCATGTACTAGCAGGTATTATGAGCAACTTTTGGCTTCTTTCAGTTGAGACCCGTGTCC
This sequence comes from Sapajus apella, assembly GCF_009761245.1. Taxonomy (NCBI): domain Eukaryota; kingdom Metazoa; phylum Chordata; class Mammalia; order Primates; family Cebidae; genus Sapajus; species Sapajus apella. The sequence goes on along the minus strand of NW_022436952.1, from coordinate 21,468,038 downwards.
CAGGTTTCCTTACTGTGCTGGCTGCTGGCATTGCAATAACACCACACTCATTCCTTTCCCTCCCTGCCCTGTTCAAGTTAGCTTTACATACGAGAGTTTGCCTACTAACTCCTAACACCTTTTCTCCAATGCAACCATTTCTTTCCTTCCTTAAACACAATCTCTTTAACATCACCTTCTACAATAGTATTCAATGTACAACATAGCCTCATCTTTTATTATTCTATTAAATAATGTGAGAGGGATCCAGTTTCCCTCCTACCCTGAAGCTACCCTAAAGCCTACTTTCTAAATCAGCGTAAGAGAATATAGCTTTAGAGACGTCAGGCGTGTTGCCAGCCTCACACCATTGTGTTTCAATTGGCTCGAATCTAGCCAGGTCACCTTTTCCTAAAATAATGTCTGAGACACAGAGTTGTTACATTTTTACCAACTGAAATTTTATTCCTCAATTAAGGATTGATAATTTTTCATTTAGAAGACAACTTTTTTTCAAGTGCAAATTAATTTCTGAAGCTCTCCCAGTGAAAATACAATCAGCCAGCTCCAAAGTCATGGAGTTTTAGGCCCCATTTTAAGGCCTCTATATATTATTTAAAAAAAAAAAAAAAGGCCAGATTTGTGTATACATATTCAAGCGGAGATACAGTTAAGATGAACACTTCTGTCTGCTAACCCACTCCCTTTTTTTCTTAACCATTTCAGCAGGGAGAATCTTGGTTCTAACTGTCCCAATCAAGTAAGTAATTTCTGGCTAGAAATTAACTGACTGCCAGTTCAGCCAAAGCTGAAGGGATTACTCAGAACCTCATTATCTCCCACCTTTTTCAATTTTGTGGGGTTATGCAATGACTCCACCCTTGGAAAATACAGTAGGGACTCGGAAACTATAACTTAGACTACCTTGCAATTGACTCATTCCTCCGCAGTTATGTGTAAGTCCTGTGAGGCTGGATATAAAGGTATAGTGAATGAGCTCCACAGATCTAGTTCTCTCTCAAAAACGTCTCTCTCAGAAAACCAATGATCTCACACCCTGGGCTAAGTTTCCTCTCATACTTCTTTATCTCATCGTTTCATCCCTTGCTTTCCTGACACCATTTCTAAAATTAAACCATAATAGTAATTTGGTTTATGAATCCCACTTCTGACACCAATGATAGCATTTTAAAACCCATCTTTATGCCAGTCGTATCTTGGATGCATTTTAGATGGACATGAAGAAATCTTACACACAAAGCAAAAATATTGGTTAGCTTCCTGGTTTAATTAGCAAAAGACATGTAACTGTGTAAGAAGTAGAATGGCTACCCAGGGTAAGAGCAGATGAAACACATATTTGAGTCACTTCCCTTGGCTGCTGGGGTCCCTGATGGGGGTCATGTAACTGCTGGTGATGCTGTGCATGAAATGCGGGTCCTTGCTAGATCTGAAAGGTTCATTACTTGCTATGTCCTTATTTACCTGTTATAATAATTCCTGATGAAGAATGTGCGCTGATCATCAAACCCAGGTATTTAAGGAATTCTTACAAAGTTTGTTCTCTTTTTGAGCTTGACTCAAACTCAGCATCATCAAGGCCCCACTCTAAAGGAAAAAAAAAATCAGAATTATTCCCTGGCTTTCCAGGAAAACACCTCTTCCTCCAGCTTTCCAGCCTCCCAGAAGGCCCATTTTACTATGATGTCCCTGCCAGTTAGCACTAACCAGCTAAGAAAACCTAGTCAGCTCCAAGTATGTTGTTTCTTCTGCTCCTAGCTATGACCGATTTTGCATTTATTTTACTTTGGAATCCCATGTTAGGATTTTCCTTTTGCTTTCCAAAAGGCTTAATTGTTTTACTCAAAATTGTAATTTCTTTTCCTGTCCAAGGCTAGATGACTTTCCATGTATTCATACATTCAATAATCATTTATTAAGTGCTCGTGCTCAGTCACTAGGTACTGTGCTCAAAGATAAATAACATGTAGCCTCTATAGGGTCTAGTGGAAGAGTTTATAACCAACAGGATCCCTCTCTTCTAATGTCATAGTCTTCTTTATCGCTGAACCAGACTGTTCCTTTTATATATTTGTGGGCCAAATCTCCTCTTAGGATCTAGCACCTTGGTGCTTTAGGATCAGAGCCAGTGTTGACATGTTAGTGTTCAACACACATCCTATGAGAATGCAGAACCTGGAAATGTTCATAACAGACTTGGCATTGGATTGTTCTCCTCTATGGCCCTCTGGAAGTGGACTTCCTGAGGAACAGCTATGCTGTTAAATAAATTGAATTCTGGTCCAGTTTCCCTAGAAAGAAAAAAAAACAACAATAAAGTTGGGGCAAAAGAGCAACCATCAAGTAGGCACTAATCCTCTAAGACATACTTAGTGAACTTATTAGATCTGCTCATCAGATGTGTCCTCAAACTACAGACAGTGGAACTTTACAGCAGGACTGGTTTGGTTATCCAGCTGCAAAACAGAAACTCCCAAAGAGCAATGCAAAAGAAGCTCAAGTAATCAGACTTTTCTTTTCCCTTTGTAATAATAAACTGTTTTTTTCTTCTCCTGTGGAACTGAAGTCCTATACATGTTACTCAAAAGACTTTGTGTTCTGTGGATTCCCTACATTGCCAACCTCTCCCTTACCACCTATATCCAAGAGATCACCTATTGCCACCAATTTTCCCCTTAACTAGTTCTGAATCCATATCTTCTCTATCCTCACTACCAATGGTTTTGCCTTGACAAATACCAACACGCCTTAACTTAGCTCCCTACCTCCCATGGTATCCTCACTCCAGCCCATTCCCCTCACTGCTTTCAAAAGGGTCTATCTCAACTGTAATTCCTGGCCGGAAGCTTACACCTGTAATCCCAGCACTTCGGGAGGCCAAGACGGGTGGATCACTTAAGCCCCCGAGTTCCAGGCCAGCCTGGGCAACTTGGCAAAACGCCATCTCTATGAAAAGTACAAAGATTATCAGGGCTTGATGTTGCACACCTTGGGTCCCAGCAACTCAGGAGGATGAGGTGGGAAGATTGCTTGTGCCCAGGAGGTTAGTTGTGATCATGCTATTGTACACCAGCCTCAGTGACAGAACAAGAGCATGTCTCCAAAACAGAAAAAAAAAAAAAAAAAAAAAAAAAAAAGGTAATTTTTTTACTAGTTCCCAACTGGTTGCAGGCTGAACCCCAAGCTTCTTGGACCAGTGTCCTTCCTTCCTTGCTAGTCTCATTCCCCACACTGTGACCTAGTGATTCCTGATTTGATTTCTTAAGGTAACACATTGTGTTATTTCCTGACAGCCTAATTACTTATGCTGTTTGTTTTGAACCTCATGCCCTTCTTTGTCTGGATTAACTTCTATCCATAGTAGAAGACTTACCTTGGGCATTTCCTCTCTAGAAAATCTAGAGACAGATCCACCGTCACTCTTAGGAATGAGTTTCCCCATGTTCCTATGGCATTCAAGGGCTGCACATACCACCACTGTATTGACACAAGATTGTACATTTATGAAAGGCAGAGACCACAGTGTTTGTTGTTGATTAATTTGAATTATTAAACATTCCAGAAATACAAAAAAGAAGGATTAAATGCCTACTTCCCATTTTAGGAAATAAATCAACACTGATATAACTACTACTCTATGCAGTCTGGTTTTTCATCATTTATATTGTCAGCTCGTAATACATCTCCCAGGCCATGATTGACATTCAGGAGATACTTCTTTAAGGAAAGCAGGTAACAGCATGAGAACGGTGTGCCATCTCACATGTTAAATATTGCTATTGGACACATGCTTTGGGAAGTTTTCCAGCAATGAAGAGAAAGGGATGGGGTACTGAAATAGCCACCACACTCCTTAGCTTTTTCTCCCTTAAGACTAGGGAAATGTTTTTTTAAGCTATCAGGCCTAGATAGGGTCAACTGTTTTCTCTTAATTGTGTCAACTTATTTAATTTCTATTCTTTGAGACTGTTAATAGCATGCATATAAAATTCCCATATTTTAATTTGTTAAAATCAAGATCTTACTAATACAATGACTCATTTCAACCTCTTTTGATAAAAAATCACACTCCTTACCCCAGTGTGAAATGGAGAATCTAACCCTTAGCTTCACCCTTTTTATCACCAAGGTCCAACTAACTAAACCATGTTAAATTATCAGGATCTCTTCCTGAAAAGCAGCTGTGGCTTTTAAGGAGTCCCATACTAACATGGAGAAGGTAGTGATTAGTCTGGCTTCCAAAATATGAGAATATTTTAATACTGTTTCTAACTCCAAGTACTGCATGAAGCCTGAGAGTACTTGGAGTTAGAAACAGTGTTTCCTAACTTTAGGTATCAGGAGGAAACTTCTCAAATATTTAAATAGCCACTGCCCCTGTTCACATCACAGAATCCTCTCTGGCAGCTCAGTTTCCTGCTTTCAGCATGACTACCTACATCACAAAACAAGTGTCAAGGGGAATTAGAGGAACAAATCCGAAAATGCAAATTTTGTTCCCAATTCAGAGGTGTTTATCCCAAGATACTCCATCTGATGGTCTTCTTAAAGGTTCTAGGGATCTTGTGACAAATTCGACCATCATGAGCATGAAAAATGTCTCTAAGTGACCTAGGTGCTTTCAACATCTTGGAATTCAGAGTATTAATAAACCAGGGTTAGTCGAAATTTTTTTATAAAGCATCAGGAAGTAAATATTTTAGGCTTTGCAGATCATACAATCTCTGCCACAAGTACTCACCTCTGTCCTTGTAGTGCAAAAATAGCCACAGATAATACCTAATGATCGTGGCTGTGGTCAATTAAAGCTTATTTATGGACAATAAAATTTAAATGTCACATAGTTTTCACATTCTGTTAAATATTATTTAAACTTTCAACACATGCTAAATATCATTTTTAGCAGTTTTCTTTCACCCCTATTTTTATCAGAAAAGGCTGAAATGAGTCATTCTATTAGTAAGATCTTGATTTTGATAAATTATAGTACAAGAATTTTATATGCATGCTATTAACTATCTCAAAGAATAGAAATTAAATAAGTTAGTACAATTAAGAGAAAACAGTAAATGATCACTTCCATGATAATTCATTTTTTTATTTCAACCTTTTAAATGGCTAAAGCTAATTAGTATGAAACTCTTAGTAAACTCCCAACTGGGTTAGTGCTGTCAAACCACGAAGGCCATAATTTGTTGGAAAGTTGGCATGGGTTTCCTCCAACAGTAGTTCAAGAAAGTGCAGCAGCCCCAATGACTGATACAATCACAGTTACTCACATTCTGATTACTACTGATCATTTGCTAGACTACTTACTCTGAGCACCTCACCAAAGTTTATAAAAAGTGGTATGTAAGATGGTCCCCATGACTTCTTTCATCTCTAACATTCCTGTAATGCTAACATTTCTGTGAGTTACAGAAGGAAAAAGCACGTGTGAGCAGCTCTTTTAAAAACTTTTACAAAAGCATCATGTTAGTGAAAAATGGACAACTTTAAAGAAGAGCTTGTATATGACTCCAGTTCCAGATAAGTTCAACATCTACCTAAAGACTTGTTCTAGAAATGGGAAATTTTTGCTTTTCTGATACCCATTGCTTTTCGGGAGTGAACATTCACCTTTATATCATATCCAGTGTTTTTAACTTTTTAGCTATAATGTTTCCTTCATTCTTATCTCCCTCAATCTCATCTTTTTCATTTAGAAAACTGATGTCCTTTAGTTTGGGCCTCATAGCTACTTTATACATCAAAGTCTGTCTCCATTATTATTATTATTATTATGCAATTTTCTCTTTTCCTCCAATATTACCATTCCTCCTTTCCAAAGCCAACTTTTGTCTAAGCTAGTAGCCCACCCTAGTTCCTAGCTCAGAATTTTACTCTATTCCATCTTTTCTTTCGATTTCTGACTCTCCCTCTTCTCTGCTTTCAAACGTAACCCATTATCTCCATCCTGAACATTTTTTAACTAACTTTCTTTGACTTGAAGTGGCAACCAAACAATAATCCTAAAACTTTTCCCAGACAAAATTTTCAAAAGAATAAAATATACAGTTTTCACATGTTCCCTTTGTGTTTTTCTATATTTCCCTACAAAATAAATTGGACATTACTGAAAGCGATAAACACCCGCGTAATTATGAATAATGACACAAAATAGAAACTTTTGTTCGGCATCTGCAAGGGTTTCTTTCCATCAGGTGCCCAAAAACTAGATTACTAGTTCATCTGATGTGTACATTTCAGCCTTACCAAAAAGTACAATTGTTTCCATAGAAGTCATATAGTTTGACCAGTAGTGCATGACCACCTATTTCTGTCCAACCTCACCGATACTTGGCTTGTCTGAAATATTAATTTTTGCCAGTGAGAATGAAATTAAATCCTATTATTTTCCTTTCCTTTTCACTGGTAACACTGAGAATCTTTTCAAGTGTTTATTGGCTCTTACTGCTTCTCTTCTGTAAGTTGTCTATTTATATAGTTTGTTCTTTGGATCTTGTGCTTTTTGTATTTTTCTTATGAATTTCAGATGTTCTTTATGTATTTTGGATATTAGATTTTTTGTTCATTATATGGACTGTAAATATCTTTTTGAAGTCTATATCTGACTTTTATTGTGCCAATTTAGTTTTAATATTTTAATAGTCTTTTTTCTGTGCTTTTTGTGCTCTGTTTCACAAATGTTTTATCCCAGTGCCATAAAAATAATTGCCTGTATTTTATTTTTTAAGTATCACTGTTTTACTTTTCCTATATATGTATTTATTCACCTGGAAATTATTTTTATATAGCAATCTAATTATAATTTTATATCAATATTGAATTATCTTAACATAACTTATTAATTAGTTCATCCCTTGTCTGCCTCCTGATTTTTGGTATCATTTTCCTGTTTATGTCTATTTCTAGGTGTTTTACTTGTTGTTCTATTTATTCACCCCAGTATCAATTTCACAGGTTTTTAACTGAGAAAGCTTCATAAGGAGACTTGATTTCTGGTGGAACAAATCACTCTTTCTGGTTCTTTCTCAACAATGCCATTTTTAATCCTTTGCTCTTCCATATAAATTTATGAAATATTTGTCAGAATGGAGAAAGAAACCCATTTGATTTCTTTTTGAAATTGCATATTTGGGAAAGTGGTGACCTCCTCATCCCTCCATGGACTCAGTATTTCTCTCCATTTATTTATGGTTTCATTTATTCCCTTCAATAGTATGCTATAGTTTTCACATGAAGATCTGACACATCCCTTTATATATTTATTACTTACTTGCTTTAGGGTTTTTTTTGTTTTGTTTTTTTTTTTTTTTGGTATCTTAGTTGATAACATTTCGAATAACAATTTGTTTTTTCAGGGTACAAAAATGTGATTTAATTTCCAGTATTAATTTTGTAGCCAGCAAGCTTGTTGTTAAATGCTCTTATGAGTTCTGGTTGTTTATGTGAATATTCTCTTAGATTTTCTATGTAGAAAATTAGATTTTGAACAATAATAGTTTTATTACATCCTTAACTATCCCTATACATTTTATTTTATTCTTAATTTTTGCACAGCCTAGGGCCTCCTATATAATGATGAATAGAAAATACAATAGCAGTCATGTTTGTCTTATTCTTGATTTGAAAGAGAATATTTCGCCGGGCGCGGTGGCTCACGTCTGTAATCCCAGCACTTTGGGAGGCCGAGGCGTGTGGATCACGAGGTCAAGAGATCTAGACCATTCTCGCCATGATGAAACCCCGTCTCTACTAAAAATATAAAAATTAGCCAGATGTGGTGGCACGCGCCTGTAGTCCCAGCTAGTCAGGAGGCTGAGGCAGAAGAATCTCTTGAACCCAGGAGGTGGAGGTTGCAGTGCGCCAAGATTGCTCCACTGCACTCCAGCCTGGCGACAGAGCAAGACTCCGTCTCAAAAAAAAAAAAGAGAATATTTCAGTATTTTACTATTAGGCATGTTTGCTTTGTGTTTGGGAGTGATATCTATTATTAAAGAGAAATCTCATCTATTCTCAGTTTGCTAACAGTTTTCAGAAACCTTTTGCATCTATTTCAGTGGCATATTGTTTTACTTGTTAATCTATTAAGGTAGTAAATTATTTTCATAGTTTTTTTCTAGTATTTATCCTTGCATTTCCAAGATAGGGTTTACACTTGGTCATCATATACTAATTTATACATATTTAATTGGGACTTTTTAATTGTTATTCATCAGGAAGAATGAGCATATAATTTTACTTTCACATTTTGCCTCATTAATACAGTGTTTTCATCTAACTTTCAGATTTTCGCCAATCTGGTAAAAAAAAATGATAATAAGGTGTAGTTTTAATATACATTTTTATTATGAGTGACATTGATTGTCCATGTTTGTTAACCTCATTTGTACAAACAAAAAGTAACTAAGCATAGTTTTGATACACAGTTCTGTTATTATAAGTGAGGTGAAGCATCTACATATTCAACAGAAATTTTTATCTCCTTCACCATGAACTTTCCTTTCATATCCTTCACCCCATCTATTGAATTATTGATTTTTTCTTTATTTGTAGAGAATTTCTTTGCATATTAAGATTAGCCACTTTAATCTGAGTTAACATATTTTCTTAATTTGTTATTTGTGTTTTGCAATCATTGCTATGCTTTGCCTATATTTTCATTATGAAATATTTTTATTTTTATGCAGTCAGATTTATCAATTTTTATGCATGCATGAGATTCATTTTTCTTTTAACATAGGTTGATTCAGTTAGAGTTAGAAAAATCCTTCCCCACTCAGAGATTATTTCTCCTATTTTTTTCTGTCATTTTTCTGCCTTTTTTTTATAGTTAAATCATCAATCCCATTGGCATTTACCCGAGTATACTGTATAAGATCAAGACCTAAGCATAGTTTTTTTCAGATCCCAGTTTTCCTAATGCGGTACCATATATTGAATAGTTCATCTTCTCCCCATTGATTTAAGGCATCATGCTCATCATGTACTAAATTCCATGAAGCCATTCTGCTTCTTCCCCTTTTTCCTCATAAACAGTGATAGCTTGCTCTTGCTAAATATATGGACCTATCATTATGTTTGTTATGACCCTTTTCACCGGGGGTCTTATAGCTGTTTTTGATCCTATTAGCTATGTTTTTTGCTAAATATTAAGCTTCTAGGGGGGCACAATTCAAAAGGAGCAAAACATACAGTAGTTAGGACCCAAATGCTTTGAGCAAAACAAGAAAAGATAGTTGAAGGCTTTTGTGCTATCAACTGTCTACCCCAGGACAAGAGGCTACCCTACACTCTGTTCTAGTCACTAACATACTCTTTCTTCTGCCCTGGTTTTGGAGTAGACGTGGTGTCTGTCCAGTTTCACCAGCAAGGGAGCTGCAATATGGCCTAAAAACCATTGACCTGTGTCTCAACGAAGGATAACCTACCATGTCTGATTGCATCATTTAGCGAGATGCCGAGGCTGCCCTATCTGTGCTCCATTTTTTTCCCCAGGAGAGATCCCAGATCTCTACGCTGATGATGAAGTTGAAAACATCATAAGCAATGTGAGGAATGAAGTCAAGAGCCAGGGTCTGGTTGACAACAGAGAGAACTGTTGGAAGTTCTTTATAGATCGCGTCCGTCAACAGCTGAAGGTAAAGAGCATTTACTGATGGGCAGGCAGAGACCAGAGATAATTCATGGGAGTGTGCATTGATACTTCAGGCACAACTGTCCCTGCTGATTGTCTTGAGTGGATGGTGAGTGTGCAGCATCCTTCTCAACCTGAGCACAGTTGCAAAGACGCTCTTCTCATCTGTTTTAAGGGCAACAGCATCCCTTGTGGATCATGCAGTCCTAGCATTTATGATCTCTTGGCTATTGAAGCCGGCTAGCATTTACAGAATTTTGTCTCTGTTGGATGTGCTTCCCGATCTTATGAGAGCTAGAGAACCCAAGGCTGTATCTGCCTCTCTGTATTTTTCTGATGCCTTCCTGGTTTTCCCCGCCCTTCTGACTTCTCAGGTGACTCTCTGTTTCTCCCCTGTGGGGAACAAGCTAAGAGTCCGCAGCAGGAAATTCCCAGCCATTGTGAACTGCACAGTCATTGACTGGTTCCACGAATGGCCTCAGCAGGCATTGGAGTCTGTCAGCCTCCGCTTCTTGCAGAACACAGAGGGCATCGAGGTGAGAGGGAAAAGGAGACTCTCCCAAAGGTCCTTCTCAGCTGGGAGTACAAATTCCATGTCCAGATGTCAGAGTTAAATATCAAGCTTGGAGCATAAGTTTCCACATGGTGGAGGAATGGGTGGGGAGTGAGCAGTTGCCTCCAATCTTCAGCACGAGATAATCTTTTTATTTCTTGCTCTGTGGTTTTAGCCCACAGTAAAGCAGTCAATTAGCAAGTTCATGGCCTTTGTGCACACAAGTGTCAACCAGACATCCCAGTCTTATCTGAGCAATGAGCAGCGCTACAACTACACAACTCCCAAGTCCTTTCTGGAGTTCATCAGACTCTACCAGAGCTTGTTGCATAGGCACAGAAAAGAGCTCAAGTGCAAGACAGAGCGGCTGGAGAATGGGCTCCTGAAGCTGCATAGCACCTCCACCCAGGTGAGCAATGGGGACTTGGCAGGGGACTTGGAGGGGGCAGAAGCAGCCTTGTGAACTGGAGGGATCACAATCAAGATCTGAAAAATATTTATTGTTTTCCAGGGACTCCCATGTTATAGTATCTATTATGTTTTCATTTTTTGCCTTCATCTCTTTGGCTTTTTTCTCTACATTGTAGGAGAGCTTCTCAAGTTTATCTTCGTCCATAGTAACAGTATCCTCACCATCAGAAGCAGTACCAAAAGTTCAAGCTGAGTTCCCCAGCAGCAGGACATATGCCCCACTTAGGTCTGATTTACCCCCTCTCATTGATACTGGAACCCCCTGAAGCACCTCTTCCCTCTTCCTCTTTTTTTTTTTTTTTTTTTTTTTTTTGGAGACAGAGTCTTGCTCTGTCAACCAGGCTGGAGTGCAATAGGGCAGTCTCACCTCACTGCAACCTCTGCCTCCCGGGTTCAAGCGATTCTCCTGCCTCAGCCTCCTGAGTAGGTGGGATTACAGGTGCCCACCACCACACCCAGTTAATTTTTATATTTTTAGTAGAGACAGGGTTTTATCATGTTGGACAGGCTGGTCTCGAACCCCTGACCTCCTCGACCTCTCAAAGTGCTGGGATGACAGGCGTGAGCCACTGTGCCCAGCCCCTCTTTGTAGTTTCTTCCTTTTCCTTTCCAGTTCACTCCCCTTCCATCCTCAAAACCAAAAGCAATCAATGGTGAAAGAGAATGGGAAATGGCTGCACGGTTCTGCCAATTTTGTTTGTCTTACTCTATCATTTGTCAAAGAGCCATTGGAACCTCAGTTTTTCAAAAAATCCTTTCTCATTTCATGCATCTCAAAGTAGTTGCCTGTCTCTATCTAAGTAGTTGGCCATTGAAAGAAGGCCCCTGTCATCCTGTCCTTGTTGTTTTTTGCTGTTTACTCCTCCAAATGGAACAAGTTCATTTCAGTCAATTTGTTCATCTTCCCTTGGGAGTTGGGGCCAACTCTTGCACCTGCTTCGCCTCTGCTCACGCCCATCAAATACTTCCTCCTTGATGACCCCTTTCTATTTTCTCTTCCCCAGCAACAGAGCCAACTTCTCATTAAGGTGATGAAATTTCATGAATTTGCACAATTAAACTAAAATCGGGATCCACCTAATTCTTGGACATCTCATGTTTCTGTAGTTATCTGAGCCTTTCATTTTGCCTTTGGAATTGTTCTATTGAACTTTCTCCTTTTGGCTTATTTGCCCCACTTCAGTTTCTTGATTCAGAATTATTAAGTGTACCTAAAGGATTTAAGTTCATTTAGTGGGATGCAGTGAGCCCTCACAATCTGTACATACAGTCTTTCTTCTGCTCAGGAAATGTTGGTTTCATTCGTCAGATCTGGTCTCTCCTCTGGGAGCAATAGTCAGTTGGATGGGGTCCCAGTGCCCTGTATCTATTATGTTCTCATGTGTTGTTTTCATCCTGTTGACTTTTTTCTCTAAATTGTGGGAGAGCTTTTCAAGTTTATCCTCACCAATACTAATTTAATAGTGTGTAATATTGCTTCTGCTTCTTAGGCTTGCAATGAAGACTTTAATTATGCCATTGAATTTTTAATTTCCTAACAATCCTTTCGTATTTTATCCTTTTCTTTTTTCAATGCATCCTATTGCTTTTTTTACTTCAGCCTGTTTTTCTGCTACAGTTTCATAGAAACCATCCTATTGATAATTGATAATGCCGAATAGGTTCTTCCGTGTTTTTTCTAGGTCCAGTAATAGATCTTTTTCAGAACTTTCTTCTTCCTCCTCCTCCTCCTCCTCCTTCTCTTCCTCCTTCTTCTCCTCCTATTCTTCTTCTTCCTCCTTCTCCTCTTCTTCCTATTCTCCTCCTCTTCCTCTCCTCCTCCTCCACACTTCTTTCTCTTCCTCCTCCTCTTCCTCCTTCCTCCTCTTCTTCCTCTTCTCCTTCTCCTTCTTCTCAATGCCATTCCATTCTTTGCTCTGTAGTTTTATATAAGACCTTTTTTTCTTTATTTACCTTCAGGCAACATGAGATCAATTCAAACTCAATGTTTGCCAACAAATGGCATGTGCAAATTATCTGTGACACCCCATCCTTCCCTTTGTGTGATGACAAAAACCCCTTCCTAGGATTCCAGTTCAGGTCAGGGTAAGCTATACAGATCCCAGTCTAGGCCCTAGGAGTTTACCTTTGCTGTAGAAAGGTAACATCTTTTCTCCTGATCACTTTGTTTCAGTCTCTGAATCTGTAGCAAACAGCATAGGATACAATCTCAGAAGGCTGTACTACCAGATTTTTAAAAACATCTTCCACCTCCCCATTATCCTTCCTCCCCTCCTACCTGCCATGCCCTTACAACATTCTCCACCAGTGCTGTTCTCCCTCCTATTTATCCTCTGGGAGTTGCTGGCCCATCTGTGTGAAGAATGGTTGCCAGTGAGTAAGGGATAGGAAAAATACTCCGATCCTCTTGCGGAGCAGAACCCAGTATTCTATTTTGTATAGAGCCTGGGTCTTTGAGCAGACACTGTAGAAAGCAAATTTCTGTATTACTGTTTTAGGTGATCTCTATTTAACAAGGAGACGCCTGTGACTCCAGCTCTAGCTGCACATAGTGGAGAATCCTCTTAAGTCCTGGTCTTGCCCAGAGCCAGTACAGGTTCTTTTCTTTGCCACACAAAAGAATTTGAAAGCAAGACCAAAGTGATAGTACAGAAGCTTTATGCACACACTCAAGAGAGGAATGGAGGCAATGCTAAAAAGAATAAGCCACGCCCAGCATGGGCAGGGCTCACATACTATATGGATAAGCATAATGAAGGCACAAAATATTCTATATAATAAGGGGAGAGGTTTTCTGGGAAATAGGCAGGCAGTTCCCAGAATCAGCACTTTTCTTGACTAAATATGATTAATCTGGAACTATCATGGTATCAGTTCCATGACGGGAGGGGGAGGTTTCCCCATGCAAATTTTGTGATAATAGGGGTGTAATGAAGCCAAGGATTGACAGCTGGTCAGGTTTTTGGCCACCTTGGATTTAACCAGTTTCAGCCGGTCTCTTCTTTGTTACATTCCTATCTGTGCCTAAAGCAGGATGTCTGCAATCTGTTTGTGTTGTTAAGCCTGTTGTAACAGTTCCTCTCTACTAGGTGGTGGGTCTTGGTGCTAACCTGTTTGGCCTTGTCTGCATTGCTTTTAGCCATCTGCAAGTAAACATGCTCATTCCCTGCTAACTGCCTGCCTCATTGGCATCAGATTCAGTACCTGAGACCACCAAAAATGACCTTCTTATTTCATATTCTCTACTTCAATGAATGATGCTTCTATCTATCCAGTTCCCTAGGCCAGAAACTGGGAAGTAATTTTAGACTCTTCACTTTCCTCAGTTCCCACATTTGAAATTTAGTAAGTTCTGTTGAACAATGAGAACACATGGACACAGGGAGGGGAGCATCACACACTAGGGTCTGTGGCGGGGGACTAGGGGGAAGGACAGTGAGGGATAGGGAGTTGGGGAGGGATAACATGGAGAGAAATGCCAGATATAGGTGACGGGATGGAGGCAGCAAACCACAATGCCATGTAGGTACCCATGCAACAATCCTGTATGTTCTTCACATGTACCCCAGAATCTAAATTGTAATGAAATATTTATATATATTTAAATATAAAATAAAATAAAAATTTAGTAAGTTCTATATGTTTTCTAATATCTCTCAATTCTGTCCTCTTGTTGAGTCCCTACATTTTTTGTTTTTCTTTTTCATTTTTTTTTCTCTGTAGCCTAGGCTGGAGTACAGTGGCGCAATCTCAGCTCACTACAACCTCTGCCTCCCAGGTTCAAGTAGCTGGGACTACAGGCATGTGCCATCATGGCCAAGTACTTTTTGTATTTTTAATAGAGACAGAATTTCACCATGTTGGCCATGGTGATCTCAATCTCTTGACCTCATGATCCATCCACCCCAGTCTCCCAAAGTGCTGGGATTACAGGTGTGAGCCACCACGCCTGGCCAGATCCCTACTTTCAACATCTTTATTTAGACACTTTCTACCTGGATGATTTCAACAATCCAGACTCATCCACTGCCTCTCGCATCATCTATTATGTTAGGCCATTCTGGCATTGCTATAAAATACCTGAGGCTAGGTAATTTATAAAGAAAAGAGGTTTAATTGGCTCACAGTTCTGTGGGCTATACAGGACGCATGGCACTGGCATCTGCTCAGCTTCTGGGAAAGCCTCAGGGAGCTTTTACTGATGGAGGAAGGCGAAGGGGGACCAAGCATCTCACATGGTGAGAATGAGAGTAAAAGCAAGAGTTGGGGAGGAGGTGCCACACACTTTTAAATGACCACACCTCACAAGAACTCACTATCACAAGGACAGTACCAAGGGGATGGTGCTAAACTATCATGAGAAATATGCCCCTGTGTTCCACTCACCTCCCACCAGGCCCCACCTCCAACATTTTACATTTTGACATGAAATTTCTCAGGAACGTGTATTCAAACTATATTGCCCATGCAGGTGAGAGTCCTTGGGATCATCCTTAGTTCTTCTTACTCGCCTCTTACTCTCACACTGTCACCCAAACCATCAGAACATCACTACTGGCTCTGACTTCAGAATATCCCCAGAATCCCACTACATCTCACCCCCTTCAATGCACTACTGCTGAGTCACGGGTATCATTTACCTTCAGAGCCACAGGACCCTTTTAACTAGTTTATCCGCTTCTACTCTTGCCCCTTTGTAGTCTGTTCTCAGCTGAGCAGCCAGAGTGGCCAACTTAGAACGTAAATCAGAGGCCAGGCGCAGTGGCTCACACCTGTAATCCCAGCACTTTGGGAGTCTGAGGCAGGCGAATCACCTAAGGTCAGGAGTTCAAGACCAGTCTGGACAATATGGTGAAACCTTGTCTCCACAAAAATACAAACATAACCCAGACGTGGTGACATGCACCTGTAATCCCAGCTACTCAGGAGGCTTGAACCAGGAGGTGAAGATTCTAGTGAACTGAGACCATGCCATTGCACTCCAGCCTGGGTGACAGAATGAGACTCCATCTCAAAAAGAAAAGACAAGAAAAGAACGTAAATCAGACCATATCACTCTTCTGCTCAAAACCTGTGCCCCATTGCTCTTATCCCAGTGGCCTCCATGGCTCCTCCCCAGTCTGCCTACCCCAGCCTGTGACATCCCTCACCAGCAAGGATACCTCATCACTCCGCAGACATGCCAGGTCTTTGCATCCGCTATTGCCTCTGCCTGCAATGTCTTCCCTCTAATACCCTCATGGCTGAGTTCTTTGCTCAAATACCACCTTCTCAGTGACTCCTACCCTGATGATTCCATTTTAAAGCACAACCCTTCACCACTTCTTGTTCCCTGATTCTGCTCTTTTTTACTATTTTCCCATAGCACTTATCCCCAGCTAGCATATCTTGTAGTTTACTTATTCGTTACATTTATTGTCTGTTCTCTATCTCCAGCTGTTGCATACAAGGTCTACAAGAGCAGGGACTCTTGTTAGTTTTGTCCACTGATGTATCCCAAGTGCCTAAAACAGTGCCCAGGCCAGGCACAGTGGCTCACGCCTGGAATCCCAACACTTTGGGAGGCCAAGGCGGGTGGATCACCTGAGGTCAGGAGTTCCAGACCAGCCTGGCCAACATGGTGAAACCTCATCTCTACTAAAAATACAAAAATTAGCTGGGTGTGGTGGCAGGCACCTATAATCCCAGCTCAGGGTATGTGTATGTGTTTATGTGTATCTATATGTGTATATATATGTGTGTGTGTGTGTGTGTGTGTGTGTGTGTGTGTGTGCGCGCGCGCGCGTGTGTGTGTGTGTATATATGTGTGTGTGTGTGTGTGTGTGTGTGTATATACCCAGCAAGTATATATATGTATGTGTGTGTGTATATATATATATACTTGCCTATATATACTCAGGAGGCTGAGGCAGGAGAATCGCTTAAACCTGGGAGGCAGAGGTTACAGTGAGCCAAGATTGTGCCACTGCACTCCAGCCTAAGCAACAAGAGAAGAAAAGGCAGTGCCTGAACAGAGTGGGAACTCATTAAATATTTGTTGAATGAATAAATTACTGAATGAATAATGTTCTGTTTAGTTTCCCAGACTGTATGCTGGTAGCACCCTAGACCAGCACCACCCTTGCCTATTTCTCCATCTTCTTCATTAGTTCTACCACACTGTACCCTACAGTCTAACAGTACTCTTGCAGTGCCCCCAAAACTCTATGACTAGTTCACATCTCTGATCTTTATGTGTGCCCCCCACCTTGTCATCACTTCCAAGACCTGAACATTTTGCATCCCCTGCTCCAGAAGCCCTTTCTAAACTCTGAGCAGTTCTGCATTCCCTTCTCTCTGGTTCCCTCCTTGAATTATGTTTCTCATCCTGCGTATATCAAGCTATACTGCTGTTAGTCCTTCAAGGGCAGAGATCAGGATTCATTTATCTTTGATCATCAGGAACTGACACGTAGCAAGCACTCTACAAATGGGTGAATAAATGGATAGGTGAATAGATGATGGGTGGAGAGGCAAATAAACACTGAGCAGTCCCAACATCACCTGCTCAGAGTGGGGGTAGAGTATAACTCTTGGCAATATTGTGCACATGGTATTCATTCCATAAACACTTAGTGATGGTTATAGCAATTCTTCTTCTGTTAAAAAAAAATGGTATATATGGTTCCTAACTCTATAATAAACTCTTAATCTGCAGTTG
Source organism: Sapajus apella (assembly GCF_009761245.1). Lineage (NCBI taxonomy): Eukaryota > Metazoa > Chordata > Mammalia > Primates > Cebidae > Sapajus > Sapajus apella. Next base: position 21,450,674 of record NW_022436952.1, on the reverse strand, counting down.
CTTTTTTTGGTATAAAAAGACCGAAGTATACCACTAAAATATTGGTATAAGGCTAAGGACTTGAGTTATTTTGTATTGGCATCCTACTACTTGATTATGAGAGGTTTTGATGCTCATAATCTGGTGGGAGTAGGCTAAATGAATGTTAGAGCCTTAGCTCAGAGAGAATACAGATCTATTTAGCAATGATAATTATGTTAGAAGTAGTAATGATAATTGCAACAGTGACAAAATTAACAATTATATGATAAAGTCAATAAACTTATTTATTTTCTTATTTATTTATTTATATTTGAGACAGAGTCTTGCTCTGTCGCCCAGGATGGCGTGCAATGGCCTGATCTCAGCTCACTGCAACCTCTGCCTCCCATGTTCAAACAATTCTCATGCCTTATCTTCCAAAGTAGCTAGGACTACAGGCCCATGCCACCACGCCCAGCTAATTTTTGTGTTTTTAGTAGAGGTGGGGTCTTGCCATGTTGGCCAGGCTGGTCCCAAACTCCTAGCCTCAGGTGATCCTCCTGCCTGGGCCTCCCAAAGTACCTGGATTATAGGCATAAGCCACTATGCCTGGTCAAAGTTCATAAACTTCAGACTTATAATTTCATTCTTAGAGCTGATCATAAATGTAGCTTTATTTTTTCTATAGCTGAATTCAACATAGCTCTGGATCCATCTTATTCATTTAAGAGTAGAAAGCTCTTAATATTAATCTTGCATTGCATTGCGACTTAGTCACATCAAGTTAAAAGCTTAGCCTTTGAGGGCAGTCAGTTCAGAGTGAAAACTCCCACAGGCCTTTTCCCTCCGAAGGGTCTTTCCCTCCTCCTTCTCTCTGTGATGAGCTTGGGTTTCCAAAGGCAGCTTGTGATGAAACATCCTGTCCTGGTGGACTCCTCCAGTTCTCATTGGCTCTGGTGACAAGTGCTGGTCCTACTGGATCTTTGGGTGGCATCTTCTATTTTTGCGTCAGTGTCAACTGAAGCCTCACAGCTGGTGTCATTGCATCCTTTCTCTTAGTATTGTCAGGTTCCCCTTTCGTGACTTAGGATTCACTTGTCCCTCACTGGCACTGCTCAGAGGCCACTGTCCTCCCAGATCCTACATCTAACTCAGGTCATGAGGAAAGAGAGGGTTGTTGGATTGAAGAAATGTTTATAAAATACCTAAAGGCCATTGCCAGTTGCCTGCATATAGGACTTAATCCACAATCTGTCAATCTGGAATCTTAAATTCAATTTCTCTTGGGGTTTTCAAATAGTCTCAGGTCATCAAACTTACCTGAAGTTGACAGTTTAATAATTCATGATGATATATTTAGAATTCTTTTGATTATAAGTGAAAAGTTCTAACTCAAATTCATTTAGTGAGAAAAATCTAAAAATGAAAGAAAGTAAGGGAAGATGGGAAGGGATGGGAAGGAAGGTAGAGAGAGGAAAGAGAAAATCTTGAGTTTACATGATGTAGTTATCAGGACCTTTTTGATGGCAACTAATGAAAATCCAACTGAAGTTGATTTAGGAAAAACAACAAAACAAAATAAATGAATTGGTTCGTCCCGGAAGGCAGAGGTTACAGTGAGCCAAGATCACGCCACTGAACTCCAGCCTGGCAATAGAGTGAGACTCTTTCTAAAAAAAAAAAAAAAGAATCGGTTTGTGTAACTTAAAAGTCAGAGATAGAGCTTAATTTGAACAGGGCTGGAGCTAGAGACCTGCGTAAGATTTTTTACATCTTGATTTTCCCATAGTTGAAGACTCTCCCTCTCATTGGTCAAGTCAGGATCAAATGACAGCCAGAATAAGCTCCACCCAAGCTATAAGGATTTAGAAGGGGGAGTTCCCCAAAGGAAAGTTAGACTGTGTTACCAGAATAAAGGTGAACATTTGTTAGGCAGGCAAACCTTACAGGCATAGATAGGACATATCTGTATCTAAAAGGAAAGCTTCTTTGAAATTCAAACTCATATCAGAAAGTGCTGGATGACTACATGAACACAGAGAAAGCAAGAAAATGTCTCTACGCTTCTGTTTTCGTCCAGTTTATGATGCTATAAAGGAATACCTAAGGCTGGGCAGTTTTTAAAGAAAAGAGGTTAATTTGGCTCATGGTTCTGCAGGCTGTACACAAAGCATGGCACCAACATCTGCATCTGATGAAGGCCTCAAGCTCCTTCTTTTCATGGTGGAAGGAAAAGTGGAGGTGGTGTGTGCAGATATCACATGGCAAGAGAGAGAGGGGAGGGAGACGCCAGGCTTTTTAAAATAACCAGCTCTCAAGGGAACTAATAAAGTGAGAACTCACTCACCCACCCTCACAGGAAGGGCATTCATCTCTTTATGACAAATCCACCCCGCTTACCCAAATATATTCTACTTGTCCCCACCTCCAACATAGGGGATCAGATTTCAACATGAGGTTTGGAGGAATAACAGTCTCCAGCCCTCATTGGAGAATTTACTGCTGCTGATTGCCCTGGGCTTTTTCTCCTTCTCTGGCAGCCGGTGATGCTATCCCATCTTTCCCCAAATCCTAGAGCTGCCAGAGGAAAGAAAGTTCACCCCCATAGGCAATGCGGAGAAAACACTCCTTTTCAGTTCTTCTAGTTCCTTCTCAGTTTTATGCCCAAGCTGACTAGTGCTCTGCAGAAACATCATGAGAAGCCTGACTGCTCCCTTTAGCATCATGAGCCTGGTTCTTGAAGAAGGGAGTTCCACCCACCGCCACTGCATTGTCACCCTACTCAGTCAGCACCATTTACCACCATGATATCGATTCAGGGGACCAGCAGGGCTGCAGAAAAGGGTCTCTTTTTTGTTTATGGCATGCTCCCTCTTAACCTTCCCATCCAAGAGTGGGTGTGTCTAAATAAGGACACCTCCAGAGTATAGCTGGGATGTGTTTTCAGTTAGAGAGAAGAGAAAGATTTAAAGTAACCATTTCAACTTCCCATTCTATTGCAGAAAAACCATACAGTGAACCTGAGTTATATCTCCTCGGAAGCTTGGTTGGGGGAGCCCTAGTTCTAACTGATGGGACCTTCCCGTCACACCATGTCATGGTTTAAAAGCTGCAAAACTCCTATACACAGTGCTGGTGGTTATTTACCTTGGGCCTGAGGTCATAAGCCGTATCTGCAATCACCAAAACAAAACCACCAACAAAAAAAAAAAAAAAAAAAAAAAAAAACCACTTTAATTTTCTCAAATCTCCCTAGATTTAAAAAGGAACAAAAAGTTACTGGTGTGTTTGCTGACTGGAGTGATTACGCTGCTCAGTCATTCTGATTTACAATTGCATCTTTGTCCCTGTAGAAATAACTCTGTGCAGCTGAACAACGGGAGATGGAGACGGATTAACCTTCCCACTTGTGAATATAAGACAAGTTCTAGGGAGCAGGCCTCCGTTTGAGGTTAACACAAAGTCTCCTGTTTCTATGAATACACCAAATTAAAGAGCATTCTCTTTTTTCCCTTTCCTTTTCTTTTCTTTTGATCTGCCATGAAAAGGGAATTAGCAGCAGCGTCTAAGCCTCAGTTGTATTTTTCCCCGTGTGCATTTTGCATCATAAAGCATTTGAATCTGTTTGACGTGTTCCAGGAGCTCTGAAGTAACCTTTGGATGTTGCGTGAAATAGACTGCAGAAAAATGAGAGGCAGGAGGCCGTTCTGGAATGTAAAGTTGATGGGCCGTATTGCCAATACAAATAGCTTCTTTACTTTCTAGAAATAAATAGGTCTGCGTCTTTCCTTTGCATCTGAAAAGGCCATTACACTAGGCCGGTGACTCTCAAACTTAGATGGGCATCAGAGTCACTGCTAAAGCAGATTGCCACCCCCAGAACTTCTGATTCAGTACGTCTGGATTAAGACTTGAGAGTTTGCACTTCTAACAAGTTCCTAGGTCATGCTGATGCTGCTGGCAGTCTCACTGGAAGTCAAGTGTTCTACGTGATTGGTTAGGGGAGTATGTTTGGCTTTCTCTGGTTGGTCCACAGTTGGAAGCAGCAGTAGGTGGGCTCACTGGAAGTCAGGTGTTCTATGTGATTGGTTAGGGGAGCATGTTTGGCTTTCTCTGGTTGGTCCACAGTTGGAAGCAGCAGTAAGTGGGCTCACTGGAAGTCAGGTGTTCTACGTGATTGGTTAGGGGAGCATGTTTGGCTTTCTCTGGTTGGTCCACAGTTGGAAGCAGCAGTAAGCGGGCCCACTGGAAGTCAGGTGCTCTACATGATTGGTTAAGGGAGCATGTTGGCTTTCTCTGGTTGGTCCATAGTTGGAAGCAGCAGTAGGTGGGCTCACTGGAAGTCAGGTGTTCTACGTGATTGGTTAGGGGAGCATGTTTGCCTTTCTCTGGTTGGTTCATGGTTGGAAGCAGGGATAAAAATTAAGGAAGTTGTTTATTATTAAGTCTTGGCCATTTGGGGGCCAGTTGCTGTAGGGGGTTTTGTTTGTCTTCCTGGAATATTACTAGAGATAGCAGTCTGACTTCCTACAAGTCTGACTAAGCAAGCTGGCTTCCTAGACTGGTTATTGTAGTGAGGGGGTTTGTTCCTAAGCAGGTTGCTTCAAGTTGTGAATGAAAGGTCAGTTTTTATCTCTGTTCTGTCATTGTCCACTGGACATTCAGTCTCTCAGCATTCACAGTAGACATTCTTTTTTTATATCTTGTTAAATCTTTGGCACACTCTACATTGGCCACTTTTAATTAAAGTATGACTGATCTTTATTAAGGGCCCAGTATGTGAAACGTATTATGTTAAGTACATGAAGCTTTGTAAGACATAGCTACCAATGTCAGTGAGAAGCAACCTAGGCCATTTGGGCATCAAGGCACCAAGGAGAAATGTCAGGGGCAGGCACGGTGACTCATGCCTGTAATTTTACCACTTTGGGAGGCCGTAGCTGATGGATCACCTGAGGTCAAGAGTTCGAGACCAGCCTGGCCAACATGGTGAAACTCTGCCTCTACTAAAAATAGAAAAATTAGGGGAGCTTGGTGGCACATGCCTGTAGTTCCAGCTATTTGGGAGGCTGAGACAGGAGAATTGCTTGAACTCAGGAGGCAGAGGTTACAGTGAGCCAAGATCACACCACTGCATTCCAGCCTGGGCAACAGAGTGAGACTCTGTCTCAATAAAGGAAAAAAAGAAAAAAAAAAGCCAGGGCACATGTTATTAGGATATTTCAACACATTCACTATGGTAGAGAGAGGATATGCAGAGTTCCTGGGAAAGAAACCCAGATGGGGGAAGCCTGGTCCCATCTGAGAGCATAGCTTTGTACCTTTGTATCAGGAGCTGTCATCTGTCATCTCCGCAGAGTTGGGTCCTCAGGTCATGCCTAAGAGACCAATGACTAGTTCAGTGCCCAGAGTCCTGGTCACAACTCCTGATAAGTCCCATGCTTCTCCAATGCAGGTGGATGATCTGAAAGCCAAGCTGGCTGCCCAGGAATTGGAGCTGAAGCAGAAAAATGAAGATGCAGACAAACTGATTCAGGTGGTGGGTGTGGAGACTGACAAAGTGAGCAAAGAAAAAGTCATGGCAGATGGGGAAGAGCAGAAGGTGGCCCTCATCATGCTAGAGGTGAAACAGAAGCAGAAGGACTGTGAGGAAGACCTGGCAAAGGCTGAACCAGCACTCACGGCAGCACAGGAAGCTCTCAACACCCTCAACAAGGTAGGAGGACTGTCTGCCATACCTGCTTATCCCTTGGGGGCTGGTAAACCCAGAGACCATCTTGGCATTCCCAAGAGATGCAAGGACAAAGTTGTGAGGGTTTAGTTGTGGGCTCCAGCTGTCACTAATTTACTCATTAAGCAAGCAAACATTTCTTAGGACTATCTGATCAGTTCCATGAGCTGTCAATGAAATCCCAGAGATGGGAATCTTAGGACCAGCCAGAATGTGAAAAGTCAGCTGATCCAAATCCTCACTTCACATATGAAAAACCAAGGCCCAGAGTGGAGGACAGACTAGCCCAGAGCCATAGACTTAAATATTAGAGCGGAGACTTGAATTTACATCTTCAAAATCCAGTCCCAGAGATCTTCCTGCTCTGGTAACCCAGGACCATTTTGCCCATGAGGTTCTTTGGGACACATGAGCCCTTTAAGGTTCTTATGTTAAATGTTTAAGATAACAGAACAAAATAAGATGCTAACTTCAAAATATATTTTTTGATCTATAAAATCAAAATTAGTATTTAATTAAGAGGCAACCACATAACTGTGTGTCAACTAAATCAAACTCATATCCATAACCGTGTGATAGAAGAAGCATGACTTGTAAGATGTCTTTATGAAGCCATTTTATTTTGGTTTCCTTTAAATTTACTCTGGAAGGAAGGTGGAGAGGGCATGAAGCTTAGCTACTCATTTCTTTTCTCATTTTTCACAATTAACCTTTTTTCTCACTTGGATAACTATGGTTGAGAGGCAAAGGTGGAAGGAAAAAGGGGGCAGTCAGACTCAAGCCATTATGAGTTGGCACCAGAGATGGACAGAAAGCTGCCTCCTTTTCTGTTAAGATGCTCACATATGTTTTTTTGGAGATCCTCTAACAGTCCCTGGGCACCTCACGCCTACAGATTGCTTTCTCTTCCTTCTCCCGAGAGTCTGGCAATTCCCTTTCTTCCTTCAGATGAAACACTTGGACAAGATCTAAAACAACCTGTGGTGACTCAGCCATGCAGGTGGCTCTCTTCTGGTCCACTGGAGATTCCCACACCACCTTTCCCCAAACAAGCGCTCAGAGGCCCCCCAATGCAGAATACTCTGCCCGCATGTCTCAGGGTTAGCCCGCTATTTGTACGCACTCTAGATTTCTGGGATGTAGGTTAGACCTCAGTCTACTGTGCTTCTCAAACTGCAGGCAAAACATATTAAGCTCACTGAGTAGTCTCTTTGAAGTCCCTCCTTCCATATTTTATGTGGAAAAGGATAGCTGCCCCGCATCCTCCCTTTAAGCCACAGTGGGTGGGATGCACCAGTAATCCTCATGAAAGATTCCTCTTAATCTTTAACTTCCTGACCCTCTTATATCCTCAATTAGAGTAAAGGGTTGAAGAGTCAAAAAAGCTAATCTTCTGAAACCTTCTTTAATTCTGCATAGTCACCTCATACCTCACTTTGGAATGTAGCATCTCAACTAGACACATTGTAAAATCCTATTACATATGGTTATAATGAAATTGTATTTAATATGAGATGTGAGTGCATTTTTGTGTTTTTTATGATGTGGTCTAGGGAAACCCTAAAAGTAAGGGCGTTTCAATGCCAATAAAGTTCTTAAATGGGTCTCTACTGCAATGAAAAACAAAAGATTTCTCTGTTAGGAATTTGCTATATCATTGGGTAGACCAGGATCAGAGGTGTGACCTGGCTGTGCCACTATGTCTGAGCCTGAAGCTTCCCTAAAGCCAGACAGGCTTCTCTCTGGCCCCTCTCAGCAACACTCTGCTCACCTGGAGGCCTTTGATTAGGCCGTACCTATCCCCTTCCTCAATTAGGCTTCCCTCTCCTTTCATTCCATCTAAATCTTACTAGTATTTCAAAGTCAACCTTACATTCCAGATCTATCTCTTTGGTTTCTGATTTCCAGAACACAAAAGATGGAACTACTTTATTTATACACCTTCATGTCTTGTTCACTGATCATTTCCTGCCCAGACGACAAGTGTCTTTCATAGGTTCTTTTGACACAGGTTTTATATTTCCTAAGATGACCTGAGTTCAAATACTGGCTATACTACTTACTAACTCTGTGGATCTGAGAATTTTTATCTTCTCTGAGCTTCCATTTTTTTGTCTGTGAAATGGAAGCAATGATAATACCCTTCCCACCATGTTGTTACAAGGATTAAATGAGATTCGTGTATGAAAAGTAGCTGACAGATGATAGCCACTCGGTAAATATTTGTTGGTGGTGATGTTGTCATAACCATAGTTATCACTTCTGTTTCTACAAAACTGGAAACAAAATGAATATTCATAAATACTTTTGGTTAATTTGTTGGTTAATTTAATTAATTGATTGACTGAAATAAGTCATAGGTATGTAACTTGAGAAGTGATGGAATAGGATACTGAAAATGACACTATGAAGTCTAGACAACAGAAGTGAAACTCATTTTTAATGAGTACCTGCTGTGTGCCAGGTAATATGATAGATGCTGTCCTCAAACTAGTATATAGCTTGGTACAAGTCAGTGAAGTCCTTGATTCCTAAGTTCCTTTTCCCTATTACTGAGAGGGGCAAACAGGAATTAACAGGTTCTTTATGTTACTTTATGCTCCCATCCAATCTATTAGCAAACTACTTTAAAAATATATCCCAAATTCAAATGCTTTGGATCCTGTCTTCTGCTACCACTGAGGTCCAAGCCACCATCATCTCTGCCTTGGACTAGGGCAACAGTCTCTAAGTTGCTCTCTCTGCCTCCACCCATACTCCAACACTGTCTTTGCCCATTACAGCAGTCTGAGTAATCTTTTTATAAAACACACATTTGATCATGTCATCTCTGTGTTCAGAATCTTCCATAGTTTCCCATCACAGAACAAAACCCAAAGATGTCACCATGGCCTAAAAGGCCCTCCATCATTTTGCCTGTGTCACCTCTTCTGCATCAGTTACTACTCTTCGTTTTGCCATTCTGCTCCACCTACACCAGCCTTCCTGATGGGTCTCAAATGCTCCAAGCACAGTCCTACCCCAGGACCTTTGAACTAGTGCTTGCCTCAGCATGGAAGGCTCTTCTTCCAAGGCTCTCCATGATCTCCCACTCTTCTTTCAGGTGTTTACCCAAAAGTCACCTTATCAGGAAGCAAATAATAAAGATATTTATTAATTTCAGAAAAAAATAAGATATACAAGAAAGAAAATTAATTCAAAGTGAACAATATTTATAGTCCTATTCATGTGCATACTGAATGTTAATTTAACTAAAAGTTTGATATAACCATAATGGGGGGAGGGAAAAGAAGTCAGTAACAATAACTAAATATTCACACTCTTCAGTAGGAAGTCATTTGATAATGTCTTAAATGAAAAAATAGCAGCATAAGCATGTTCTTTATCAATAGGAAATACAATTGAGAAGCAATGGTGGAAGAAATTTTAAGTGATGACTTCTGGAGAGACAGAATTGGCGTGAAATGGGTGTGTGTTTTGTTCCCAGCCTTGTAGCGGTATTGCAGTTTGTAAACCATATGCATGTGTTACGTTAGCAGAAATAAAAATTTTCAGTGACTGGAGATCACAGAAGAAGGCATAGCCAACTGCCTGGCCAGGTAGGAAATACGGAAGAGAAACCCCATTCAGCAGATAGTATAAAGATGAGTATTTTACTAGACGGAGAAGGCGGTAGAAAAGAACATCCAAGAAGGGACAGCATTTACAAAGACCCAGATGAATAAAGGCTGTGGTTTATCTGAGCTGTGGGTACAGAGGTGGGTGCCTCAGAAGCTGATGTGACAGAGGAGGCTCTAAAGTTGAGTTGAACAAGACAATTAACAGTCCATGCATCACTAAGAAGTTTAACTGTAGACCAGTTTACAATCTACAGGTGGCAATTCATTACTGGGTTGCAACAGCACTTTTTTTTTATGAAATAGAATGGCCCATAGTACACCACCTGTATAAGGACAAATACTGCTTCATGAACCTGAGGACTCCTGGACTATCTTTAAACCCTTCCGGACTCTCAGGACTCTAGTATTTAAGGACCGTTTCTCTGTTTTCTCATTATTTTCAAAGTTAACAATAAATCTTTAGTTAATACATAAAGAATACCTATAAACCAGAGGTGGATAGTAAGTCTCTGCACATTTTTAGTCTCTATTTTGGCAGTTTTATTTTGTTTTTATAGATGAACTAACATAAATCCAGTATAACTTTTTCTGCCTTCATTTAGGAATGGTTTATCTTGCAATTTCATGGTCTCTTTCACACCCTCACAACAGAGGAATACTTTGAATGTTCTGTTTATTTTCCATGCATTTTTTTACAGTGAACTTATTTATTCTTATACAAATAATAGGTAACAGCATTTTTGTTGTTGAAAATAACTCAAATAGTATAGAATATATTAGCTCAATGTACAGTCACCCTTACTTTCCACTTCAGCCCCTGATCTCTCCTAAATGCTAGCTCCTATAATAATTTGGGGTGTGTCTATTTCTGCAGTTTTTCTACACATTTGTATTTGTATTAATGCTCATATAAAGCAAATCTTTAATACAAATGGATATTACCAAATTACTTTCTCTCCTGTTTTATTGTATATATTTAAGGTATGACACTTTTGATATGCATATACATAGTAAAATGATTGCCACAGTCAAGTAAATTAACATATTCATCACCTCACATAGTTACATTTATGTATGTGTGGTAAGAGCACCTAAAATCTACTTTTTTTTTTCTTGTTTTTAAGATGGAGTGTCACTCTGTTGCCCAGGCTGGAATGCAATGGTGCGATCTCAGCTCACTGTAACCTCTGTCTCCTGGGTTCAAGTGATTCTCCTGTCTCAGCCTCCTGAGTAGCTGGGATTACAGGCATGTGCCACCACGCCCAGCTAATTTTTAGTAGAGACAGGGTTTCACCATGTTGGCCAGGCTGGTCTCGAACTCCTGACCTCAGGTGATCCACCTGCCTTGGCCTCCCAAGTTGCTGGGATTACAGGCGTGAGCCACTGCACCCAGCGAAAATCTGCTTTCTTAGCAAATTTCCCATATACGATAATATGTATTGGTGAAAGTGTGAAGAAAAGGGATTATTTGTGCACTGTTCATGAGGATGCAAGTTGGTATAGCTGCTATGGAAAACAGTATATAGAGGCTTCTCAAAACATTAAAAATAGAATCGCATATGACCCAGCAATCCCTCTTTTGAGTAGATGCCCAAGGGAAATGAAATCAACACCTCATAGAGATATCTGCACTCCTTTGTTCATTGCAGCATCATTCCCAGAAGCCAAAATATGGAAAAAAGCGTAAATGTCCATCAACATTATACAAGAAAGACATCCTGCATTTGCAACAACACTGATGAGCCTAGAAGACATTATGCTAAGTGAAATGAGTCAGATGTAAAAGAAGGACATTGTATGGTCTCACATGTGGAATCTCACTTTCCCTCTTGGTACAAGATTATTTTATTTCATGCCAGTACATGTATTGAAACCTCCTTTACTTAATGCTTTGTAGTACTCCGTCTTCTAATAGTATTGCATTCTATTTAATTATTCATCTATTTTTGAGCACTTATTTTTTCCAATCCAATTTTTCTTGTACATGTGTCTTCATTGTTTGCCTGTAAGAATTTCTCTGGGCAAACAAGAAGTACAATTGCTTGACAGGACAACATAGTAGGCTAAATAATGCCTCTCCCCAAAGAGATCCACATCCTAATCTCTGAAGCATGTGAATGTCACCTCATATAACAAAAGTGACTTTGCAGATATAATTACGTTAAGGATCTTGAGACAGGGAGATTATCTGGGATTATCCAGGTGGGCCCTAAAAGTAATCACAGGGATCCATGGAAGAGGGAGAAAAAAAATCAGAAGGAAGTAACATGAAAATGTTGTGTGATATGGGGCTGAGCCAAGGACTAGGACAACCTCTGGAAGCGGAAAAGGCTTGCAACCGATTCTTCACTAAAGCTTCCAGAAGGCATCAGCCCTGCCAACCTTGATTTTAGGACTTGTGACCTAAAGAGAGTAAATCCATGTTGTTTGAGTCAGTAAGTTTGTTGTAATCTGTTATGGAAACAATTGGAACCCCTTAAAATAATATGCTCTTTTTTAAAATACATTCTGCCACATTTCTATCCAAAATAGTTGTTCTTACAGTTCTGAACACAGCTTTTCCCACATCCTTGCCAACCTTAGATATTTTTAGTCACTTCAGCTTTACTCAATGAAATGACTTTTTTAATTCTCACTTTTATTTTACCTTTAAGTGGGTTTCATTCTAATGAGACTGGGTGTTCATAAAAGAAAATGATCAAGGCAAGTCTCAATCATTGGAGGAGGTTCATTTGCCAAGGTTAAGGATGTGCCCAGGAAAGAACACAGAGCCACGGGAAAACATGTGGTCGGTGCTTTTCCCAAAGAGGTTCTGGGAGCCTCAATGTTTAAAAGGAAAGGAGCAGGTATTGCGGAAAGAGAAAAACAGTTTTCAAAGGGCGTGGGTAAGTTAAGAGGCAAGTGGTTGCCTCCTTTTCTAGTCTTTGTTCGGCCGTTCACATGTGAACGGAGGGTAGGGGAATGGTCACTTATGTATCCATCTAGCTCAGTGAATCTGCATTTTTACGTAAGATAACATAAACATAAGGCAGAGGAAGCAATCAGACATCATTTGTCTCGGGTGAACAGAGGGATGATTTTGAGTTCTATCCTTTGTCCTGTACCTCTGAAGATAAGCTATCAATTTACATTGTCCGGATGAAATTCAACAGAACTGTTTTAGGATGAAGATCTTGGGGCCCACAAGGAATTTCCTCGTGGACAAATTGTGAGGGAAGTATGTAGCTTTTTTTAAATCTCTGTAGCTATTTTATTTCCAAATGGGAGGTAAGTTTGTGTGACCCAGTTCACAGCTTGACTTTTCCCTTTGGCTTAGTGAGATTGGAGTCCTGAGATTTATTTTCCTTTCACATGGGCATCTTTTCAGATCTTTAGATTTCTTTTTCTGTTCATTACCTGTTCAGATCCTTTGCCCGTTTTCTCACAAGGTAGCTTTCCTTTTTTTTCTTTCTTTCATTTCCTTCTTTTTATACAGTTTCTCCTTATAAACTTTTGCTGTGAGTCCCTTGGTATATATGTTGTAACACTGTTCCCAGTCTGTTCCTTGTCCTCTAACTTAATATTAACAAGTAATAAAAACTAGATTTTATAATTAAATAATTTGGAAAATTCTAGGAGAAATCAGGGTCTACATTATAAGCTGAATACTAAAAGTGATAGACATAGCACAAGAAAATAAAACCTCAGATTAATCTAACTGATTAATATTGGTGTAAAATATCAATATGAAATACTGGTAAGTTGACTTTAGCAATTTATTCAAACAATATGCCATCAACTGGTAAAGTTAATTTTGTATATTATGCTATTTATATATGCATACCCAACCATACATTAAAAAGAAAAGCTTTATAGTCACTGTATTAGTCCAGGTTCTCTATAGGGACAGAGCTAATAGACAGATAGATATATGAAGTAGAGTTTATCAAGGAATTTATTAAGGTGTATTGACTCATACCATTGCAAAGTGAAGCTCCACAATAGGCTATCTGCAAGCTGAGAAACGATGAATCCAGTCTGGGTCCCAAAACCACAAAAGTAGGGAAGCTGACAGTGCAGCCTTCAGTCTGTGGCAAAAGGCCTGAGAGCCCCTGGCAAACCACTGGTGTAGGTCCAAGAGCCCAAAAGCTGAAGAACTTGGAGTCTGATGTTAGAGGGCAGGAAGGATCCAGCACAAAAGAAAGATGAAGGCCGGAAGACTCAGCAAGTCAGCCTCTACCATCTTCTCCTGCCTGCTTTATTCTAACAGTGCTGGTAGCTAATTAGATGGTGCCCACCTACATTGAGTGTATGTCTGCCTCTCCCAGTCCACTGACTCAAATGTTAATCTCCTTTGGCAACACCCTCATAGACACACCCAGGAACAATACCTTGCATCCTTCAATCCAATCAAGTTGATACTTCATATTACCACCATAGTCACCTTGAGAAATGTCAAATGATATTTAACACAATTAAGTTTCTTGTTAAAACTCTCAGTAAAGTAGGAATAAAATAATATTTGGATATTTTGCTAGCAGATGGAAACCAATCCCAATCTAGGAGCAAAACATTCCATCTAATGATAGAACCCAAGAGGCACTGCCCTTAACATAGAGAAAGCACAATGACAGCCCCCTTCACTACTATAATTCAAATATTTGTCCTAGATTTCTACCCAATGCAATAATAAATCTAAAAAGTCTTAATCACATAAATGTCTTGAAATATCAAACATAATATTATTCATGGTGGATGATGTAAAAAATAAAACAAATAAAAGGGAAAGTTAAGGACTCACTGAAAAATAATTTTTAAAATGCAATAGCTTTCCTAATATCCACAAAAGCCAGTTAGAAAATATATTTTCAAAACAACAACCAAAACATATGGTACAAATAAGTGCAAAGAAGTTTGTTGAAACTGTGAGGAAAACTACATATCCTTACTGAAGGATATTTTAAAAGATGTGAATATATAACAAGTTTGTGTACTGGAAGATTCAATTTTACAAAGATGTCACTATTTCTCAAATTTACTTAAAAGTAAAATACTACTCTAATTGAACTCCAATTTTGTTTCTGGCATATTTGTCTCCAGTGTTATTAAAAGTTCTTATAATTTAACAAACTATTAAAGATCTAATAACCTATGTGTTCAACAATATAAAGTTAGCTAAATAAATTATGTATATTCAGATGGAAGAAAACTGTGCATCATTTATTTATTTATTTACTTATTTATTTATTATTTATTTTTCGAGATGGAGTCTCTCTCTTTCACCCAGGCTGGAAAGCAGTGGCACAGTCTCAGCTCACTGCAACCTCTGCCTCCTGGGTTCAAGCAATTCTCCTGCCTCAGCCTCCTGAGTAGCTGGGAGTACAGGCGTGTGCCACCATGCCGACTAATTTTTGTATTTTTAGTAGAGATAGGGTTTCACCACGTTGGCCAAGTTGGTCTCAATCTCCTGACCTCATGATCCTCCCGCCTCAGCCTCCCAAAGTGCTGGGATTACAGATGTTTATTTTAAATCATATTTGCAGAAATAATTAACATGAAAAACTTTAAGATTTTATTTTCAGTAAAAAAGTAGGTTCAGGCCAGGTGGCCAGGGGCTCATGCCTGTAATCCCAGAACTTTGGGAGGCCAAGGCAGCTGGGTCACCTGACGTCAGGAGTTTGAGAACAGCCTGACCAACATGGAGAAACCTTGTCTCTACTAAAAATACAAAAAATTAGCTGGACATGGTGGAGCATGCCTGTAATCCCAGCTGCTTGGGAGGCTGAGGCGGGAGAATGGCTTGAAGCCAGGAGGCGGAGGTTGCGGTGAGCCAAGATCACGCCATTGCACTCCAACCTAGGTGACAAGAGCAAAACTTCGTCTCAAAAAAAAAAAGTTCAAAATATAGTGATTGACATGTATATTTGTATATATACATGTATATATATTTGTGTGTATGTATGTGTGTGTGTATGTAGAGAGAGAAAGAGGGAGAGAGAGAGTGAGAGAGAGAGAGAATAATAGAGAGACATAAAAAGAAGCTACTAAATGAATCACACCATGACATAATGTTTTATCCCTGGTTAGTAAAATTATGATTCTTGTTTTTATCTTTATCTTTGCTTAATATTCTACAATAAGTATATACTCTTAATAAATGGACAAAACAGTATTATAGAACAGCTTAGAATAATAAAGAAATAAAACTGTAAAAGAACTAGAAAATTTCTCATAAGTTTTCAGATCAGTTTTTATGTATGTGAAAGGTCTTTCTAAATGCAGAAACAACCATATTATTTCATGAAAGCTTTAAATTTCCGTAGATCACAAAATACCATAAGCAATTTTTTTGCATTAAACAGAAGTTTCATAATTTACTATAATCTTGAAAAGTCCAGATTGTCTTTTCAATATTTTGTGGATTAATATATTATTACAACATAAAGAAAGATTTTTGTGAAATTTTGTTTTAGTCATTTCTTTTGAAGTCACATCATGGTAACACCTTTTTTTATTATTAAAGTTCAAGGTACATGTGCAAGTTTGTGATATAGGTAAACTTGTGTCATGGGGGTTTGTTGTACAGATTATTTCAGCACCCAGGTACTAAGCCTAGTACCCAACACTGGTGTGAAACTGTATCTCATTGTGGTTTTGATTTGCTTTTCTCTAATGGTCAGCTATGTTGAGCTTTTTTCCATATGTTCATTAGCCACATGAATGTCTTCTTTTGAGAAGTGTCTGTTCATGTCCTTTGTCCACTTTTTAATGAGGTTGTTTCTTTCTTAGAAATTTGTTTAAGTTCCTTACAGTTGCTGGATATTAGACCTTTGTCAGATCCATGCTTGCAAAACTTTTCTCCCATTGTGTAGGTTCTCTGTTCACTCTGTTGATAGTTTTCTTTGCTGTACAGAAGCTCTTTAGTTTAATTAGATCTCATTTGTCAATTTTTGCTTTTGTTGCAATTGCTTTTTGTGTCTTTGTCATGAAATCCTTGCTCATTCCTATGTCCACAATGATATCAACTAGGTTGTCTTCTTGGGTTTTTATAGTTTTGGTTTTACATTTAAGTGTTTAATCCATTTTGAGTTAATTTTTGTATATGGTGTGAGAAAGGGGTCCTGTTTCAATCTCCTACATATGGCTAGCCAGTTATCTCAACACCATTTATTGAATAGGGAGCCCTTTCCCCATTACTTGTTTTTGTCAGGTTTGTTGAAGATCAAATGGTTGTGGGTGTGTGGCCTTATATTTTGGGGTTCTCTATTCTTTTTCATTGGTCTGGTCTATATGTCTGTTTTTGTACCAGTGCCATAAACAAAATTTTAAAAGAAATTTGCAACACATATGTGAAAAAAGTAAATATTCTCTATGTCTGAAAAGCTCTTGTGAATTGTTCTGGGAATCTCCCATTTGTTCTGTTCCCCTCCTCTTATTGCCCCCAACCCAGTTACACTTTGCCCTTCCCAACTGTATTCTTTCCCTAACCTAGGAGACTTGATTGGCATGAATTTTATCAGTGGACCACCTTTGCCCCTTATCTTTTGGTGACCTTTGGCCATGCTGCATACCAGAAGGTCATAGAAAGGAAAAAGAGAGTGAGATCCAGGTAGTCATTTCTTCAGCCTCCCACCTGCCCTCTGTTAATTGTTACAGCTCTGATAGGGCTGCTTCTCCAGAGGGCCCACTCTCTCCAGGTTCTGCTAACCCCTCCTCTCCTTTGTCTCCTCAAACCCAGCTTGGAAATGGAACCACCCTAGCTTCACTCTCCCTAACATTACTACCCCAGAATAATGTACTATCTCATAGGTCTCTTCAATCTACACTTTCATAGTTTCTTTAGTTAGCTTTCCTCACTGGGCATGGTGGCTCATGCCTGTAATCCCAGCACTTTGGGAGGCCGAGGCAGGCAGATCACAAGGTCAGGAGTTTGAGACCAGCCTGACCAACATGGTGAAACCCCATCTCTACTAAAAATACAAAAATTAGCTGGGTGTGGTGGTGTGTGCCTGTAGTCCCAGCTATTCAGGAGGCTGAGGCAGGAGAATCTCTTCAACCCAGGAAGAAGAGGTTTCAGTGAGCCGAGATCATGCCACTGCACTCCAGCCTGGGCAACAGAGCCAGACTCCCTATCAAATAAATAAATATAGAGAGAGAGAGATAGAGAGAGACAGAGAGAGAAAGAGAGAGAGAGAGAGAGTTTCTTTAGTTAGCTTTCCTCAAAAGAGCTGGTATATTATATCATCATTTTGCCTGTGGGAACCCTAACTAATAGAGTCATCAAAAAGAAAAATAGCCCAGTAGAAATGTAGGCAAAGGACAAGAACAAACAACTCACATAATAAAAACTTCAAATAGTTTATAAACATGAAAAAAAGTTTAACATCACTAGTAAATATACATATATATGCATAATATGCATATGTTAATTAAACCAATGTTGTGATCTCATTTTTAGTCTATCCTATTTTTTATTTAAATAATATTACCCAGTGTTGAAAAGGATAGGAGTACATATAGGTTCTCTCAAACACTGATGACTGGGATTGAAATTTCTGAGAAGTAATAGTTATTCCTACTAATAATTTAATAAATTGAATAATTATTAAATAATTTAGTAATTATTAATGATAATCTAAACAAAGAATACTAAAAGATGTTTTTACTCTTTGACACAGCAAACCCACTTCTAAGAAGATAGCTATAAGTAACTAAAATTTTCACAGGGATTTATTATATAGAAAAATGTTTAGCTAGGCATTATCTGAGGTAAATTCTGGGAAATGACTTACGTTTTCAGAAATTAGATAAATTTTAGGTAAAGTATGGATTGTCCATAAACAGACTTTTAAAACATCTTGCTCTAGAATAACTAGTAACCTCCTCTCACACCTCTTTTTAAAACTATCTGTAAGTTCTGCCTACACTAGCTCCAAAATATGTCCCAAATCCAGTCATTTCTCACCATCTCCCCTGCAAAAAACCTGGACCAAGCCACCTTGAGTTCTCTGCCTCGACCACCAAACAGCCTCCTGAATCTCTTGTTCCTCATATCCACCCTCCCTTGCCACAGTACGTCCGCACTGCAATAAGCATATCTCAAAGCATCAGCCACATCATTCCATTCCCTACCGAAAACACTCCAATGGCTTCCCAGTGAAATTGGAGTAACATCCATTGTCCTCCCCACAGCCTCTGGAACCTCTTGTGGTCTGGCCCTGACTGCCTCTCAGCCATCCTCTCCACCACTCTCTGGTCTGTCCTCTCTGTACATCACAGCCAAGCTTGCTTCTGCCACGTGCCTTTATACTTGCTTTATGGGGCGGGGGCCATTTGAATTGAGATTTTTTTTTTTTGAAATGGAGTTTTGTTTTTGTTGCCCAGGCTGGAGTGCAACGGCGTGATTGCATTGGAAGAGTCTTCCTGCAGTCTGTAGAGTTGCCCATTTCCCATCATTTAGATCCCAGTGAAATGTGGCTTCTTGAAGAGGCCTTCCCAAAGAGACCTTCCTAGCTAGCATAGCATCATCACATTCCAAATTCTTTATCTCATGAGCCCTTCTTCTGTTGGTTTTTCTCAGTATTTAAAATATCAAAGATGTATCTCTTTGCTGCCTGTCTCCCTCAGCTGAATGAGCAAAAGGACTTGCCTTTCTTGTTTACCACTGTATCCCCGTCACTCAAACTGAATGCCTAATATGTACTAAATAATATTTGTCCAATGATGACCACACACATATTGACTCATTCATTTATTCACTCAACAAAGACTGAATGCCCTTTCCCTGCCAGGCACTGTTCCGGGTATGTGTGATACAACCCTGCCTCTCTGAAGCTTATGCTCTAGCAGAAATAAGGGGCAAGAGACAATAAGCAGAACTTAAAAGTGACTTATATAATGTAGTAGAGCATGACAGATGCTGTGGGGAAAAAAGAAAAATGTGGAGTAGAGTCGGAGAAGCACGGAGGACGGGCATCTGGAGAGGATGGGTGGGAGGAGGCAGAGGTGGTAGGCCTTCTTAGGAAGAAGACATTAGAGAAAAACTGGGAGAAGAACAATTGCATCATGCAGATATTTGGGGAAGAGCAGTCCCACAGCTAGAACAATAGTCCTAAGACAGAAATGGAGTGGAAGCCAGCACACCTGTGCCTAACAATTTCTGCCTTCTTCTGAGAAATCTTTTGTCCTGGCCGGGCCCAGTGGCTCACACCTGTAATCCCAGCACTTTGGGAGGCTGAGGCGGGTGGATCACTTGATGTCAGGAATTCGAGATCATCAGCCTGACCAGCATGGTGAAATCCCATCTCTACTACTCTACAAAAATTAGCCAAGCGTGGTGGTGGGTGCCTGTAATCCCAGCTACCTGGGAGGCTGAGGCAGGAGAATCGCTTGAACCCAGGAGGCAGAGGTTGCAGTGAGCTGAGATCGTGCCACTGCACTCCAACCTGGGTGACAGAGTGAGACTTATTCTCAAAAAAAAAAAAAAAATATATATATATATATATATATATCTTTTCTTTCTTTAAAAAAAAAAAAATGTTTCTTCCAGCCTTGTGTTTCCACTTGCACCACACTGCTATATCTGCCTGCCCTGTGGGGATTGGCTTGAGGGCCCATGCTTAACCAAACAAGGTCTTTTCCCAGGGCTTTTTAAAATTTTGACTTGCATTGGAGAAAAAGTCTCCTTCCCTTCTCTTTCCAGCCAATCACTCAACACATATATTCACAAGCATCTCCTAAATAATTTCTTCTGTTCTTGGCACTGAGACTTCCATGGTTAACAAGAGGGATGGGGGTCCCTGCTCTCATGAAGAAGAGGGATATAGTAATTCAACAAGGAAAAACTGAGAATCATTTCCGGTTCTCTGAAGGAAATCATCATGGTGCTAGGTTGGGAAATGACTAAGAAGGGAAGGTTGGTGGGTAGAGTCTTAAAGGGTGGAGGTCATTTGAATTGAGACTTTTTTTTTTTTGGAGATTGAGTTTTGTTTTTGTTGCCCAGGCTGGAGTGCACCGGCATGGTCTTGGCTCCCTGCAACCTCTGCCTCCTGGGTTCAAGCACTTCTCCTGCCTCAACCTCCTGCTTCAGAGTAGCTGGGATTATAGGAGTCTGCCACAACACCCAGCTGAGTTTTGTATTTTTAGTACAGATGGGGATTTCACCATGTTTTCCAGGCTGATCTCAAACTACTGACCTCAGGTGATCCGCCCGCCTCGGCCTTCCTAAGTGCCGGGATGACAGGTGTGAGCCACCGCGCCCTGCCAGAATTGAAATCTTAATGGATGCAGAGGTATCAGCCATGCAAATGGCTTAGGAGGAAGCGTTCAGGGCAGGGACCTGAGGTGCCAATGAGTTTGGCAAGTCAATGCACTGAAAGAAGGTGATCACGGCTACAGCCTGGTGAGAAAAGGAGAAAGTGGGCCACGGTCAGAATGTGCCTTCCACCATGAAGAAACTGGGGTGTAGAAAAGCAGCCCACACACAGGGAGACAAGGAAGGAAGAGAAAGTCCACAGAGCCCTGCCAACAACATTCAGAATGGGATTCCACTCATCATACAGCCAGCTTCATGCCTGCCCTTGCCAGTTACTCAAATGAGAAAATCCCCCTCTGTACTTCATCTAGGGTTTCTGTCACTAAAACCAAAAGAGTCATGATTAATTTATAGATATATAAGAATATGAAAAAGATTGGAAGAAGTTACTGTACATTGAAACATTGACAGTGATATATCTGGGTTATAAAATTCATTTTCACCTCTGTACATTGCTTAACTTATGCTATTTTAAAATGATGGCATGCCTCGGTTACATTTATATTTTCTCACTTTGCCGTCTGTCATCTCAGGAGGCCATGACGACAGATGTGCTGGCATCCCTCTCTCACCTGTGCTGCCCTCCTCCCTGCCCTCACAGGTGTGTCACGACCAAATGTGAAAACCATTGCAAGAATGAATGGAGCACCTGCCACAGTACTTCCATTAGGAGCTGGAAATAATTCCCCTTGTTTGTGGATGAAGAGCACCTCAAATTAATCTGGCACAAGGATCTAATTTTTGAAATCACGATTTTTCCCCCAGAGACAAAATTAGCGCCATAAGCAAGTGGTTTCCCAGCGTTTTAAGAGTCTCCAGCTAAACTGGGGCTCCACTGCCCTTATGGGAAGTGACGATGAGCTGAGCATGGGAGTCTGCAGTATGCATTTCGTGGATATTTCTTTTTTTTTTTTTTTTTCTTTTTCTGAGATGGAGTTTTGCCCTTGTTGCCCAGGCTGGAGTGCAATGGTGTTGTCTCGGCTAACTGCAACCTCTCTCTCCCAGGTTCAGGCAATTCTCCTTCCGCAGCATCCCAAGTAGCTGGGATTTCAGGCATGAGCCACCATGCTCAGGTAATTTTTTTGTATTTTTAAAAGAGACAGGGTTTCTTCCTGTTGGTCAGGCTGGTCTCAAACTCCCAACCTCAAGTGATCCGCCCACCTCAGCCTCTCAGAGTGCTGGGATTACAGGCATGAGCCACTGTGCCTGGCCCTCATGGATATTTCTTTCACGTGTCAGACAGCCTAATGCTTAGTTGTCTGACCAGGGGGTCCCTCACATGGGAAACTTGTTTATACTAGCAGATGCCCTTGTGGCTTTTGTCCAACCCATGTCCAGTTTATGCCTGCCTGACCATCGCTCTGAGCTGGGAGCTCAGGCCAGCACCAGGAGAAAACCCAGCCCAGAACAGCCCCTGGTTCTTCAGATGGAAGGCACAAATTCAGTATACCACCACAATAGGAAACATATTCAAAGATTTTTACTTACAGATCTTGGACAGGGAGAACACAATGAATTGGGAGGGTAGTGCTCTGTTCCCAGGTCACAAGAGATAGGAATGAAGAGTGAGGCAGAGAGGAAGAGAAGTTCATGGCATGGATCACTTTAAGTTTTCCGCAAATGCCTGAATGGTCTCTTTCAAGGAAATGACAGGAAAGCGGGGAGCCCTGTCTGCTAGGCAGGAGAGATCCAAATTCTCTGGCTTATGGCTTGAGCCATTTGGGTATGTTATAGAACTGGAAACTGTGTCCGGGATGACCGAGCCCTGCTTCTGGTATGAGAAAGTTAAACCTATATTCAGCCTGGATGCCCAAGCAACAGAAAATTAGAATTCCCTACACATGGTTGTAGGCTTCTCCTTGACTGTCATAGCAGGCCTTAAATCAACTTCCTGTGCATTTATGACACCCTTTTACTTACAGAGTAGTGAGTTCTTCTGCCCCCAATTTACAGATGAGGGTGGCAAGGTCTGGAAGCTTTAAGTGATTTGCCAAGATCAAGTCTTTCAGCCATGTCTTTCTGAAACAAGCAAAACTCTGAGAGAAGGGTTTACCCAGGACTAGGCAGAGAAGCTGACTCATAGGCTGCGCCTTGCTTTCTGTCTGAATTATTTCTTGGCGGAAAATGCTGTTTTGGTATCAGGACAGTCAAGTGTAGTCAGAACAAGCTCATGGAACAAAGCAGTTTAATTAAGGGAAAAAAAAATTACTTGGGTTACAGTGCTATTCTCTTCAATCCGAGATGGAAATTAATTTATAATAACCTTATCTTTTATTCATAGCATGCTGCATATTTCAGAGTATGTCGGCATCCTTCTATTTCTCAGCTGAATGTGAAATCATTGTGTATTTCTAATGGGCTGTGAGTTGGTTAAAGTGCTGAAAGAACATAGCTGAGTCTTGGCTAACCATTCAGAGAAGTCTGAAGCCACTGGGGAGCAGCTTTGGTTTCCTTTTGATGAGTCATGATATTTAAAATTCAGAGGGCTGCTGCAGGCTTCAAAGCAGCCCTTTCAAACTGATCACTCCGCAACCTAACTCCATCAGTGGCAGAGGACAAAGAAAGCCCATTCATTTTCCCCTAACAACCTCCTTCTCTTTCCTCAGACCAACCTGACGGAGCTGAAGTCATTTGGCTCTCCCCCTCTGGCGGTCAGCAATGTCAGTGCTGCAGTGATGGTGCTGATGGCCCCTGGGGGCAGGGTGCCCAAGGACCGAAGCTGGAAGGCTGCTAAGGTCACCATGGCCAAAGTGGATGGCTTCCTGGACTCTTTAATCAACTTCAACAAAGAGAACATTCACGAGAACTGCCTCAAAGCCATCAGGCCATATCTGCAAAACCCCGAATTCAATCCCGAGTTTGTGGCCACCAAGTCCTATGCAGCTGCAGGCCTCTGCTCTTGGGTCATCAATATTGTGAGGTTTTACGAGGTGTTCTGTGATGTGGAACCCAAGCGCCAGGCACTGAGCAAAGCCACCGCAGACCTCGCAGCTGCCCAGGAGAAGCTGGCCACCATCAAAACCAAGATTGCTGTGAGTGACCCCAGAGCCCCCCACCCTGCTAGTCAGCCTCCAACACAAACAACACTCTTCTGTCACCACCCAACACCTAACATTATGGTTTTTAAAGAGAAGCGGGAAAACCACATTTTCATGCCAAATCTTATCTTTCAGTAGAGGCAACCTTTTACCTTTCTTTCTCAAACACTGGATAGACCAAACAAGACAGTTCCGCTGGACCACTGGCTTACAAGCTATGGTACTAAAAGATTTTCTCCTTTTCTGCCAAGGAAAGAAAAGATGACAGACGGATGTGTATAGTAGAGGAATTATATTCAGGGAGCCAGCTGTGAATTTATTGGCCACCTGTGAATTTAACATTTTTGCACATTTGATGGTAAAGAACAAAAGATTAAAATTTTGAGAAGTTTTCTTTTTCTCCTTGGAAATGAAGGTTTCAGCCACCTTACTTCACCTTTTGTACCTATTTCCTTCAGTTCTAGCCAGCTGTCTGCCTGTCTCACTCTCACTAGCATGATGTGTGGAAATGTGTCAGCTATCTGCATTGTTTTGTGGAAGCTCTTTAAAGCAAGTTATATACTGTGGCTTAGTGGGTGGCCACTTGTCCATATATATAAAACTGTGATGGTCATTAGTTTTTATAAACCCATGTAGCTATTGTTATTATGTCTGCTTCACCCAGGTTTGGGAGATGGGGGTGATCTTGGATTCACATTTATTTGGGGAGATTTCCTTTGTCAACCTGAAATAATTGAAAGGATCAGAATCCATTTGTTTTTCTGTAGAGGCAAGGTCTCCCTATGTTGCCCAGGTTGGTCTTGAACTCCTGGGCTCAAGTGATCTTCCCGCCTCAGCTTCCCAAAGTGCTGAGATTACAGACATGAGCCACTGAGTCTAGGCCAGAATCCAGCTTTAAAGAATTAAGTGAAAAACTGGGAATGGGTATTTGGAAAACATGAACTCTAAGGAGATAGAATGAGTGCTCTAAAGTAAAAAGTTAAGGCCAGGCGTGGTGGCTTACACCTATAATCTCAACACTTTGGGAGACTGAGGCGGGTGGATCATGAGGTTAAGAGATCGAGGCCATCCTGGCCAACATGGCAAAACCTGTCTCTACTAAAAAAAAAAAAAAAAGAAAAAACACAAAAATTATCTGGGCATGGTGGCAAGTGCCTGTAGTCCCAGCTACTTGGGAGGCTAAGGCAGGAGAATCACTTGAATCCGGGAGGTGGAGATTGCAGTGAGCCAAGATGGTGCCACTGAACTCCAGCCTGACAGCAGAGATTCCATCTCACAAAAAAAAAAAAAAAAAAAAAAGCAAAGTTAAGGTGTTACTTATATAGACAGAAAACAAAGAAATTTAGTAGGATTATAACATTTTCTATAATAGGCAGCTTATGAGTTATAACAATTTAGTTACAGTTTTCTGTACAGCTTATTTCATTTCCTTTCCAATTTAAAAGAGTATTTAACCTTCCATCTTAGATAATGTGAAATCTTTGTGTGAGAAAGGTAAGAGGAAGGTTAATCTATAACAAAGATCAGCAGTGAAGCTGAAAGGGGTCTTCCCTGGTGTCCTTCACTTATTCACAATGTTTTACAAGACAATGCAGGTAAGGAAAAAGGCCAGTCTGTAATCAGAGATACAAGGGTTACAACTGCCTAGGTTATAGCTGCCTGTCCTATGACTCAAGACATATAATCACATTACCTTAAGGCTCAACATATTTTAAAATTCCAACAGCTTAGATCTTGAATTACTTACTTTCACACCTTTGAACTTCACCTTTCCCATAAAAATTTATACTAACAAAGTAACAGATAGAAATCAGTATCCTGGAGGATAGCATAGCAGCTAAAATGCCATCCATCCACGTACCTTACTTCCAATCCAAGTTATAATATTTACTGGTTGTGTGACCTTTAGAAAGGTTTTCAAAATGCCCAAACCTCAGCTTCCTGAAGTAGAATGGACACAGTAATAGTGCCTCCTTCATGGGACTATTGCGAGGATTAAAGGATATTATGTGTATAAACCGTGAGACTGGAGCCCATCCCATGATGAAGAGAGCAGCAGGAGCTGCCATCACTACTGTGAGTGTGACTATAACTGCTCAGCCACTACTACCCCATTTGACAGCATGTGCTGTCTACCACATGCACATCCAGCCTAGTGCATGGACTCCATCACAGCTGTGATCAAGTTCAATCCAAAATATTTTCTGGATCTTTAATTTCTACATGTACATTCTAGGCAAATAAGACTCTTGCTGCAAATTTGTCATGACGATAAGGAGGGTTTTACAAGTCCTGAAAGGTAAAATGGTAGACATGCTGTATGCTTCATGTGACATGGGTTTATTGATTATTAGATTAAAATCTATGGGACTCTAGATCGAAGATCCTTGAGACCAATCTCTCTATTTAAAAAGATACTTTCACAAAGTATAAGTTCCCCTCCTTTCAGTATGCTTGTTTTATAAGTGTACATGTTCCTGGACTACTTTACTTAAAACAGATGATAATCACAACAATGGCTCCCTTCAAGGAATATCACATACAAAACACCATAACATCCCCATTCCTGAATTTTTTTTTTTTTTTTTTTTTTAGAGAAAGGGTCTTGCTGTGTTGCCCAGGCTGGTCTTGAACTCCTGGCCTCAAGTGAATTTCTCACCTTGGCCTCCCAAAGAGCTAGGATTACAGGCAGATTATGGGCAGGAGCCACCGTGTGCAGGCCATATTCCTGCGTTTGGTGATGAAAAGATCTCCCAATAATTTTTATATTTTTCAGTCTCTCCAAGAAAAGTATAACAAAAACTGCATTTTCAAAGACTCTTGACTCAAGTTATTTTAACTAAAGGAACAGTTGGTGCAAAGAGAATGTTTTCAAAATGTTTATACCTTTTCAGTAGCCAACATTCACATGATGGGCCCACTCAACCTGCGAAAGCAATACGAATATTTTAAAAATCCTTGGCTACCTTTGAAAGGCGCTTCTTTTCTGCCAAAATATTTTCTGGGGAAAAAAATTGTATTGTTGCTTTTAACAACCTCCACTCCATCCTCCACTTATACATATGCCAGTCAACATCCCGGGAATGTGGGCACTCCTGCTAATAACACAGGAGATGGGCTAACACCCATCCCTAACCTGGAGACCCACCCAGGGCAAGAAGATTCTTTCCTATATACTACAAGGCCATTCCCAGTCAGGACCAATCTCGTACACACACACCCAAGTCTTACTTTTAGGATTTTAGGATAATTCCAAGTAAAGAACTTTATATTCAGAATACAGAAAGTCGGAGTGCAGGGAAGAATATTTCGAGATAGATTTCAATTTGATTACTGTATATAGGACGTGATATAGTTTAGATATTTGTCCCTGCCCAAATCTCATCTTGAACTGTAATCCCCAATGCCGGAGGTGATGCCTGGTGGGAGGCGTTTGGATCGTGGAGGAGGATCCTTCATAGCTTGGTGCTGTCTTTATGACAGTAAGTGTGTTATTGTGATATCTGGTTGTTTTGAAGTATGTGGCGCCTGCCTCCGCAACTCTCTCTTGCTCCTGCTCTGCCCATGTGATGTGCCTGCTCCTGCTTTGCCTTCCACCATGAGTAAAAGCTCCCTGAGGCCTCCCCAGAGGAGGATGCCAGCAGTATTCTTCCTAGACAGCCTGCAGAACCACAAGCCCATGAAACCTCTTTTCTTATAAATTACCCAGTCTCAGGTATTTCTTTGTAGCAATGCAAGAACAGCCTAATACAGAATGGAAATACATAAAAATGTGAACAGTGGTGGTTATCTCTGGGTGATGAATTTTGGATGGTTGTTTTGTTTGATCTATATTATCTTTTGTTCTATAGTGAAGATATATTAATGTTGCATTTATAAAACTAACAGTAAGAACAAGGAAGGCATTTTCCTTGAGCATGTAATCACACACACAGTGAAATATCAAATAGCAGAGAAAGGCTTCTCATGAGAAACAACAATCCCCTTTAATTCTTATATCTGTTTCTAGCACTTGAGATCACATCAGAGCCTGCTACCTAGCAGTTTAACTGTGTTCCAGTTAGCCCACGCATCCTATTTGCAGATGATTTGATTAACTGCCAGTATTTAAAACAGCAGGTGCTTTTATGTAAAAATCTTATTTTAGGCCAGTCTACAAATAATCAAAAGATTCCCATACATCACTAATTGACCCTGGAGTTAAGTAATGGCTTCCCATACACATGGTTTTGCTGCATTTTGTCAGAATCCCCACCAGCTTGTATTTTTTTCAACACTAGACTCATCTGACAAGTTTCCATTATCTTTTCACTCTCTGATTACCTGAATTTTTGACTTCTGTGTGTGTATTATGCTGGTGTCTGTTTCTTGATGTATCTTGTTGAGGCCCTTGACTTTCTGCTAGATGGCTGAGTCTATACGTTGTTCATTTCCATGTCTTCCCAATACAGTTGTGGCAACCAGTTTTATTAGGTTAGTGCAAAAGTAATTGTGGTTTTTGCCATTACTTTAATGGCTGGCACAGGGAGGGAGGGGAACATCACACACTGAGGTCTGTTGGGGCATTGGGGGCTAGACAAGGGACAGCAGGGGATGGGGAGGTTGGGGAGGGATAACACTGGGAGAAATACCAGATATAGGTGACAGGCGGATGGAGACAGCAAACCACCATGACATGTGTGTACCTATGCAACAATCCTGCAAGATTCGCACATGTACCCCAGAACTTAAAGTACAATTTAAAAAAAAAAAAAAAAAAGAAAAGACCTTTAATCAGCTCATAGTTCTGCAGGCTTTACAAGAAGCACAGTGCTGTCAAGGTCTCAGGAGGCTTACAGTCATGGTGGAAGACAATGCAGAGCCAGCATGTCATATGGCAAGAGCCGAAGCAAGAGAGAGAAGAGGGTGGTCCCAGACTCTTTAAAACAACCTGATCTCCTCTGAACTAACTGAGCAAGAACTCATTTACCAGCAAGGGAATGATGCTAAATTATTCATGAAAGATCCACTTCCATGATCCAATCACCTCTCACCAGGCCCCACCTCCAACATTAGGAATCACATTTCCAGCTGAGATTTGGAGGGGACAAACATCCAAACCATATCACAAGATGAAGCTCTTAACCCTGCCTTTAGCTCCCTTCCTTCTACTTCCCAACTTCTGTTATCACTGCTTATCATTACTTTTGCTTTGTAATCACTAAAACTGAAAACATCTACATTCTTTTCTGTAAACAAAATTAAGTGACCCATGCTCTGTCCATAGACTGATTTGCAAAGTTAAAAAATCAACAGTTCCATTTCTATTCTGTGAACATGTCTGTATTGTTCATAACCAATCTAAGTGGTACCCTAGAATTACATATTCTTTTTTTACACGACCTCTTCACCCCCGCCCCCCGGAGTTTCTATTTTCCTTTATTCTCTCTTTCTCTTGCATTAGTTCCTTTTGCATAGCATCCATTACTTTTAAACTTTCCATTCAATTAAGTACTCTTTGTCCTTCTTTGCTGCCACAACCTTTCTCTCTCTTATTCTGCTATGGCTCATTCTCAAAGGACTTTTTCAGAAATGTTAAGGAAGAGGTAAATTTTCTGCATTGTTACAGTCTGGAAATGCCTTCAGTTTATTCGTAAACTGAACTAACAATTCTGCAAAGTAATTGAATTCTGAGTTGCTAATTTTTTGTGCAGAGAACAGCTGAATGTTTTGTTGTTTTGTTTTGAGGCGGGGTTTTGCTCTTGTTGCCCAGGCTGGAGTGCAATGGCACGATCTTGGCTCATGGCAACCTCTGCCTCCCAGGTTCAAGCGATTCTCCTGCCCCCATCTCCCAAGTAGCTGGGATTACAGGCATGTGCCACCATGCTGGCTAATTTTGTATTTTTATTAAGGACAGGGTTTTACCATGTTGGACAGGCTGGTCTCAAACTCCTGACCTCAGGTGATCTGCCTGCCTTGGCCTCCCAAAATGCTGGGATTACAGGTGTGAGCCACTGCACCCGGCCAGAACACTGAATGTTCTATGCTTTTGTCTGCTGAGAAGTGTTGTGGATAGTCAAGGTCCTGTTCCTTTCATAGATACACTATTTCCCCCCTTTCCTTGAAGTCTTCCAACTTTTTCCTTTTGGTTCTTGGTGTCTGAAACTTTACATTGATGTGCGTAGCTGTCATTCTTTTCTCATATTGTGTTTGGCATGTAAAGATTTACTTTCTTCAGCTCTAGAAAGTTGTTTTGTATTATTTCTTTGGTAAATTCCCTTCTGTTTACTTTTTACTCTTATTTTCTGGAATGCATCTCGGTCAGATGATGGACCTCCTAGATCAGTTATGTATTTTCTCCCATCTTTTTGTTGCTGTTTGTTTTCTTATACTTTTTAGGAAATTCCCTCAAATTCATCTTTTAACCCTTCCCTTGATTTTATTATTTTTTATGTTAACAACAGTAGTGATTTCCATATATGTTTCTCTCTTCCTTTTAATAACATCCTGTTCTTGTTTTGTGGATGAATCATCTTGAATGTCTCTGAGAAACTGTGAAACGTTTTAGCTTTGTTGTTGCAGTTGCTGTTTTTGTTGTTACCAAAATTTCCTCTCTTCTTCCTAGGTCATTTTTTTCATCTTGTTTAACTTAATCTAGGCTTTCATTAAATCTCTTCTTGTCCTTTCATGTTTACAAGAGTAGTGATCAAAAGCTAATTCTAGGTCTATAGGCAAGGGCAGAGCTGGTTGACTGGTAGAATTTGTTTTCAAGATCTGATGAGTTGTGCTGGATGCATCCTAAATGCCAGTATGTGGCACCTTTATTCTCTGCCTCTACTGACTTTCTTACATGGTAACACAGGTGCCTGGTGGCATTGCATACTTGGCATGTGGATGCAGATATGGGGGCAAGAATCAATAGGTTTCCAATTAACCCTCCTATTTTCATCTTCTCTTTCAATCGCACCTGACATTTCTGAGGTCTCCAGTTTGTATAGGGCTCCATAGGCTGATCAGTTTCCTCCTTGATGAACTACGGCCAACTCTAAGTTGTCGTATCCTCTGTCCTGCTCCAGTAGTCTCCCCTCCTTCATCAGTGTGGTCCTCCACAAATCCATTGGATTCCCTCACCCTCTAAATGGCTGTTACCCATTTGCTTGGTGTTAAGGGCTTATGACTATTTTAATTGCTTCATAATCATTTTAGAGAAGTCTTGGGAAGTGAAGGAGGTAAATGAGCATGTCCAGTCTGCCATCCTTAATTGGATGGCTCACCACCTGCTTTTTAAACTGCTTAGATGTTTAAACTTGGCCCTAAATTGACTTCTCTTGTACCTTAGTAATGACCAACAAAGCAGCCTGGACCCCAGTTATTGCACAGATATGAGATGTATTTGGAGGTGTCCACATGTCTTTATGTGTGAAAATATGTACTCGGAGGATGACAAAGGCTATGTGCTTCAATTTTAAATTCTTAATACATTTTTTAAAATTTTAAATTATGTCTTTTTTATGTTCCTGTACATTGTGATAATGAGAGAGGCTAGATGAGGTTAAGTAAAAGTTACCTTGTACTTTTTTCTTTTCTTTTTTTTTTTTTTTTTTTTATGGGATGGAGTTGCGCTCTTGTTGGCTAGACTAGAGTGCAGTGGTGTGATGTTGGCTCACCTCAACCTCCACTTCCCGGGTTCAAGTGATTCTCCTGCCTCAGCCTCCCAAGTAGCTGGGATTACAGGCGTCTGCCACCACACCCAGCTGATTTTGTATTTGTAGTAGAGGCAGGGTTTCTCCATGTTGGTCAGGCTGGTCTCAAACTCCCAGCCTCAGGTGATCCACTTGCCTTGGCCTCCCAAAGTGCTGGGATTACCACCACACCCAGCCATTACCTTGTACTTCTAGGACCTTAGAGCCAGAGAAGGACTTTGATTCCAGACAGCCCAACCCAGACCAGCTGCAGCAGACCCTGTCAGTAGTCCTCCCTGACCCATGTGGGTTCCTGTTGACCATTTTCGTGCTAACCCCAGTTTTAATATGTTCTAATAGCACACATCACATTTGTTGCTTATAAAAGCACACATTTGTTGTTTCTAAAAGCAGCACCTGAACCATTTTGTCAGGCTACTCGAACCTATTTTCCTCCAACACAAGCAGAGGCAGAACGTATGCACCCTTCTCCCCCTCCACATTCCTCACACCTTGTAGCTTTCAACACCTTGACGACTACGGTGGTGGCGTACAGAAGATCAGCTCTCTCACCTGGGAGCAGGACATCTCTGGCTGTCCGTGCCATACTATCCCTGCCAGATCAAAATGAAGTCCTCACTAGGACACTACCTAAGACATCCCCAAATGTGCCTTCATTTCCTTCTCTGCCCTGCTTTCCCTGGTCCTGTAGGAATGCCCCACAGAGTGCTTCCTTCAGAATCACCTCCGTGCGAACCCTCATCTAAGGCGCACTGGCAGTGACATGGGCTGAAATGACTGACAGTCCTTGTGTTCTTTCCTAAACAGCACCTTAATGAAAACCTGGCAAAGCTCACAGCCAAGTTTGAGAAAGCGACAGCAGACAAACTCAAATGTCAGCAAGAAGCGGAAGTGACCGCAGGCACTATCTCCCTTGCCAACCGCCTGGTGAGTGTGAGCCACGGCAGCCCGAGCTGTAATTATATTAGCAGGCTTGTCAAGTGCCGCGGAGGTGCAAGATAGATGAGCACGGCACAACAGCACTTTGACTTGGGGGGGAAGTATTAAAATGTGCTGAAATGTAGGAATTGAGCCCTGAGGAAAATGTGGATGCATAAACTCCGATCTGGTCAAAGTCGTTTTCTTACAGACATGGTAGAGCGCTGGATCTATCAAGCAGCCCATGCAAGATGTGAACGCGCTTATGTTCATGTGTATTGACCAGAGGAAACATTATTACCAGACAAAGATGGCATGTTATAGGCAAACTGTGACATTCCTATCTATGTAATGTTTCATAGTAAGGGTGTGACCAAGCTGGGCACGATGGCTCATGACTGTAATCCCAGCACTTTGAGAGGCTGAGGCGGGCAAATCACTTGAGGTCAGGAGTTTGAGACCAGCCTGGCTAACATGCTGAAACCACACCTCTACCAAAAATACAAAAAATTAGCTGGGCATGATCACAGGGTCCTACAATCCCAGCCACATAGGAGGCTGAGGCAGGAGAATCACTTGAACCCAGGAGGCGGAGGTTGCAGTGCGCCAATTTCACACCATTGCACTCCAGCCTGGGCAACAAGAGTAAAACTCGGTCTCAAAAAAATAAATAAATAAATAAGGATGTGGCCAAGATTAGAAACTGAGATAGAAACAGAAAAGAACGAGACCAACTGACCCTAAGTGTTTCAGAACACACACACACACACACACACACACACACACAGACACAAACACACAGACAGACACATACACACACATACACGCAAACACACAGACACACACACACACACACACACACGCAGGCTCTGGTCTTCCTGGGAAAACAAGTCTGAAGGTCAGAGCAGCAGTGTTTGTGTTATGAATGTTTGTTTCTGCATAAAAAATCACTCCAAAACTTAGTGATTTTGCACAATAGCCATTTCTTTATATATCACAAGTTTGTTGAAGGCAGGGTTCAGCTGGCCAGTTTTCCTGCTCTATGTGGTCATGACTGGGGTCACTCAGTACATTCAGCTGATGGCTGGGCTGGAGGCCCCAACACGATTTCCTCCATATGCTGGGCATCTTGGCAGGGATGGTTGGAAAGGAGGGTGCAGCTGGGCCCCTGTCCCTTTCTATGTAGCCTCAGGGCCTCTCCATGCACACTTTCTCTAGCAGGGTAGTCAGATGTCTTACACAGTAACTCAGCATATCAAGGGCAAGTGTTCCAAGAGTCAGGAAGTGGAAAGTCCCAATATCTTAAGGGCTGGGACTGAAAACTGGCACAGCATCACTTCCGCTGTACTCTATAGGTCAAAGCTGTCACAGATTAAAGGGCAGGGAGCACAGACAGCAAGTCTTAATGACAGGAATGTCAAAGAATTGGTGGCCTTTTTAAATCCCCCATGGCTTGTATCTCTCATCCCATATATCAGCTAAGACTCTGCAAAGCAGAGTCCAGTGGATGTGATTTCTCTTCAAGCTAGAGACTTTACAGCACCCTCCTCACCAGGGAAGGAAGTACAATCCACCCCTGTTGACATTTATTCCAGCCACCATTGAATTATACAACGAAGCCAGATTTTAATCTGGGGAGCAGTGAGTCATAGCCATTGCTGAACTGAGCTGTGATGTAATGAAGACCAGCCGTACCCACATGTGTGTCTGTGCAGTTATCACTGGACCAGCTTCCATGTAGCTTTGAGATGATCACTTTAGCTGAACAGCAACTCTTTGCCAGTGTGCAAGAAGCCCTCCAGATCTTCTAGCTGGCCTGCCTTCCATTCAGCTCCCTGCTTGGTTTCCGAACTTAGCACAGCCTTCTCTGCCTGGCAGGAGCACTTTTGGAGTCAGTTCTTGTGGGAGGCATTGTGGCACTCTGCTCTAGGAGTCAGGATGTTCAGGTTCTGAAGCCACCCCTGTCTCTACTGACCTAGAGATTCTGGTGAGATACTTGGACTTTCTTACCTTTGTGTAATCTGAAAACAGGCATGGGGATGATTGGGTTGGAAAATCTCTGAGGTCTGTCCCAGCTCTGACATTCTATGATGTTATCATTCAAAGAAAAAATAAAGGCTGATTCTTAACAGAGAAGCTAAGCTCTGCCATACCATTCACAGTCCTCTGTAGAATGGATAGCTCTCCTCCCAGGGAGATTGTACCAGCCAGAAGAGGGCTGGGGGGCAGGACTTTGTACACACCCATGACCTTACCATACTTCTCTGTGTCTCAATTAGCATGTCTGCCTCTTTGCCTGCTGTGTATTATTTATGGGGCGTGGACTTGATTTTGTTTATTTTCATTTCCCCAGCATTTGGAAGGGAGAAAGAAGTGCCTAATTTTCTAACATGTTCCACAGACCAGGTATTGCACTAAATAATAAACATGCATGATTACACTTCATCCTCTCAACACCCCTCTGATTGGGTGGTATCAGTTTCGACACATAGAAAGAGCAGAGTCATCTTTCCGTGGCTTGTATGATGCATGACACAGAACGGGAGCTTGTGTACTGAAAGGTTTGCTGCAGGCAGTGCAAGTCTCCATTGATGGAAAGGACCATGTAAGCGATGTTCTGCGTCTTCCCGCTATGAAGCGTGCAGTGGGCATTCTCCATGATGGAATCACGGCTCTGCAGCCTGCTGGGTAACACACCTCCTCTCCTCTCTGCCTTTTGAAATGGTAGGTTGGAGGACTCACTTCTGAAAACGTGAGATGGGCAGAAGCCGTGCAGAACTTCAAACAGCAGGAACAGACGTTATGTGGAGACATTCTACTCATAACAGCTTTCATTTCCTACCTTGGCTTCTTTACAAAGAAATATCGGCAGAGCCTCATGGATGGGACTTGGAGGCCCTACCTGAGCCAGCTGAAGGTACGTATGGCTTGAATTTCTCCCGATCACGTCAGCCTCTGGGCACCAATGAGAAGACAGGATGGTCATAATTCACATCCTCTGGTGTCCTCCTGCACACTCACCCCACCAACCCTGAGCGCAAGGTGTGAATTCTGCATACCCATGTCCTTCCACACTGCCTTGCATTCGTGCCTGCTGCCTTCCAAGACACCTGGGGACAGCATCTTACCTCTGAATGCAGTCCTCCATGGGGACACTAGTCCTCTACCCTGCAGGCTGTCTCCTAGCAATCCTTAAAGCTGTGAAACCTGGGAGAAAGAAGGAAAATAACAAACAAATATCCTCTCTGATCTCCCCACTCCAGAGCTGGACTTCGTGGGAGCAGTCAGGGGAAATTCCCTTTCCTAGATCCTTCATTGCACCTTGTCACGAAGCCCCAAAGCTACACAGCTTGTGCCCATGACTCACAGATACCCTTCGTCGGCTTCTATCCTGCGTGGTCCCATGAACAGCTGCTCACATGCTTTTTACGTGGGCTGTGCAGCTTGTCCTCTTCATGACACTAGCTGGATTTTACTCCCAACCTACCCCCTTACATCACTCACCCCAACGTTAATGAACTGGGAGGTGGGGAAATACTGATTTCCCATTAAAGGGGATTCAAAGTTGTACCTGGACCCAATCATCAGAAGAAGTCCTAATATTTTCCTGGCGCTTTCACATCACTCATAGCAACCCACACATACTCCCTGTGTATTGAGGGTGTCCTGCTACTCCACCATACAGGGCACACAAAACGTTCAAGACTGGGATACCATTGGCAAGTTCACAGTCCAGTGGAGGAGATTAGGCTCATCAAAGTCAGCTAGGGTGAAAGTCAGCCCAGATCTCACAACATAAGGTAAAAGCTGTATTCCAAATCTATTTGTAAGTGGAACCTTAGGACATAGTGACAGTTGTTTTCCCAGATCAGCTTATAAAACCGTGCTCACCTGACGATTAGCTGAACAGTAGTTTTAAAAATGTTACAATGGCCGGGCACAGTGGCTCATGCCTGTAATCCCAGCACTTTGCGGGGCTGAGGCAGGCAGATCACAAGGTCTGGATATGGAAACCATCCTGGCCAACATGGTGAAACCCCATCTCAGCTAAAAATACAAAAATTAGCTGGGCGTGGTGATACACACCTGTAGTCCCAGCTGCTTGGGAGGCTGAGGCAGGAGAATTGCTTGAACTCAGGAGGCAGAGGTTGCAGTGAGCTGAGATTGTGCCACTGCACTCCAGCCTGGTAAGAGAGCAAGACCCATCTCAAAAAAAAAAAAAAAAAAAAAGTAACATTGCTAGCAAATAAACAAAAAACAAAGCAGCTATTTTACTCATCCTAAGCACTTTTGGAAAAAAGGAAATTGTTGAAGGAACCATCGTTAACTGAGTGAATGAAGATGAAGAGCTCAGTAGCAGCTTAGTGAGGATTTTTCTGGCTTTGTTTGACTTCTTGGGACTTCTTTGGCGGTCTGGTAAGGCCTATGGATTCCTTCTCAGAGTAATGGTTTTGAGCATGTAAAATAGAATGCATGAGATTACAAAGGGAAAAAATATATTGGAACACATTTCTGGTCCCAGATAAGAATCCCCAAGGGGCTGATTTCCCTTCAGAGGTTTGCTTGATGCTGTAACTGGCCATCTGTGCCCTTGGTAGATGATGTGGAGAGGTTTCTTGGGATAACTGGGCAAAACAAATTTGAGAGAGGAGTAAGATGAAGGGGTTAAGGGTTATTTGTCTAACAACCTTGAAAGCATTATGCTAAGTGAAAGTAGCCAGACACAAAAGGTCACATATTGTAGGATTCCATCTATAGTAAATATCCAGAATAAGAAAATCCAAGGGGACAGAAAACATATTCATAGTTTCCATGAGCTGGGGGTAGACAGAAATCAGGGGGGACTGTTGAATGAGTATGAGATCTGGGATGATGAAATGTTTTGGAAGTAGAGCTGATGGCTGCATAATGTGTGAATGGACTAAATGCCACTGAATTGTGCACTTTAAAATGGTTAATTTATTTTGTATGAATGTTCCCTTAATTAAAAATACATATATATGTGTCACCAATGAAAAAGATAGCCTGTAAAGCAATTAAGTGAGCCCAGCGTGGTGGCTCACGCCTGTAATCACAGTACTTTGGGAGGCCAAGGCAGGTGGATTGCAGAGGTCAGAAGTTCAAGACCAGCCTGGCCAACATGGTGAAACCTCATCTCTACTAAAAACAGAAACTACTGTATTCCCAGCTATTCAGGAGGCTGAGGCAGGAGAATCACTTGAACCTGGGAGGTGGAGTTTGCAGTGAGCCGAGATCATGCCATTGCACTCCAGCCTGGGTGACAGAGCAAGACTCCATCTCAAAAAAAAAAAAAAAAAAAAATTAAGTGATCAGAGCAGAGAAAGGCTAACAAAAAAGAAAGTGTCTAAGGCACACACAGGAGCCCTGAAGGGGCACAAGAGAGGCCACACGCAAGTTCTCAGAATGATAAGTGCTCACCAGCTTCCCCACATGTACCAGCAGGTAGATTTGCAGGAAAGAGTCCTGCATGCAGCCTGGGAGTTGGGTGTTTGGGGAAAGGGGAAAGAAAACCCATCCAGCCTTTTGCAAGCTGGTGAAACAGACAAGAGGAAAGAGTGGTTTGTGCTGGCTGGTACAGACAGGAGCAAACCAACTAGGCATGGGACCTGGTGCTGGTTCACGGCATGCGCATAAGTAACACAGACATATAGCAGAGAAATACCACTGTTAACATGGGTAAGAGTGTGCAGGAGGTCGTAGATTAAAATACAGATAATCTAGTAGAATTGATTTAGGTAAAGATACCAAAAAACGAAGAATCAGCAACACGAGCTGAATTTCTGCAGTTGTCCATCCATGGAGAGGGGGAAAAAAAAAAAGGCTATCAGGACTTTAATAGAGCCTGCTTTCAGAAATGATCACACAGCCAGAAAAGCATTCTTCAGTGGGATATTGATCTTGCTTTTAAAGGAGATGTGTCATTTGTTGAGAAACTGTGCATTCATCCCCAGCTGAAAATGCCTTCTTCTTTTCTGAGCACGGGGTGATGTTTCTTCCTCACCAGACTCCCATTCCAGTCACCCCAACCCTGGACCCCCTGAGGATGCTGATGGACGATGCTGACATGGCTGCCTGGCAGAACGAGGGCCTCCCAGCTGACCGCATGTCCATAGAGAATGCCACCATCCTCATCAACTGTGAGCGCTGGCCGCTTATGGTTGACCCTCAGCTACAAGGCATCAAGTGGATCAAGAATAAATATGGTGAAGATCTTCGGGTCACGCAGATTGGTCA
The DNA here is from genome assembly GCF_009761245.1 of Sapajus apella. Classification (NCBI taxonomy): domain Eukaryota; kingdom Metazoa; phylum Chordata; class Mammalia; order Primates; family Cebidae; genus Sapajus; species Sapajus apella. Next base: position 21,412,176 of record NW_022436952.1, on the reverse strand, counting down.
GAAAGGGTAAGTGGGTGAGCACAAAAGTTCCCCCTTTAGCCATTTGTGCAGGAAAATGTATGCATCAGGAGCAGATTTTAAGCCCCATTCAATGGTTTATACACTCTCTCCATGAGGCTTCTTAGGTTTCTCCTCCCATTTTGGCAAACAGCTCAATGAAAGATGCCTGGGTACTAAGTCTTTGCTTTCCATCCCCATCAGAAATCATGTGCTGCAACCTCCTGACCCATTCCGGGGTCTTTTCTTCACCGTCCCTGGAGCTCATCCTCTCATCACCACCGCCCTGCAAACACTTCCTCCCCAAGCCTCACATCCCATTGTCACACAGCTCTGTGCTTTATAAAGCCTTCCTTACTCTCTCTTTTTTTAAAAAAAAATTTTGGAGATGGAGTTTCACTTTTGTTGTCCAGGCTGGAGTGCAATGGCACGATCACGGCTCACTGTAACCTCCGCCTCCTGAGTTCAAGCGATTTTCCTCCCTCGGCCTCCCAAGCAGCTGTGGTTACAGGCGCCTGCCACCATGCCTGCCTATTTTTTTGTATTTTTAAAAGAGACAGGGTTTCACCATGTTGGCCAGGCTGCTCTTGAACTCCTGTTATCAGGTGATCCACCTGCCTCAGCCTCCAAAGTGTTGCGATTATAGGTGTGAGCCACTGTGCCTGGCCAAGTCTTCCTCACTTTTAGCCAAAAGCTGCCTCCTTTATCTTCCCTCTACCTGCTATTTCCATCTCTGCCCTGGAGCCACATAGAATGACCTTAAGTCTCCTCCTGAGGCACAGTTGGAAGGGTAGGTCTTGTGGAGCAGCTGAGTTAGTTATGAAACCATCAGAGCCCTTGGTACCTACCATGTGGCTTTGGACTTACCTGTGGGAGAGTTACCACGTGAAGGGACGTGAAGGGCATAGAGAATGTCTGGCCAGCACCCACCAGGCTCCAGCGGCTTGGGCCCCAGCATCCCTCAGGCATCCCTTCATTTTAGCCTTGCAGTTTCCATACTCATCCTGTTCTGAGTCATTAGGACACCTGGGGAAACAGGCTGGGGCAACGTGGAAGGGGAAGTGAAGCAGACATCATTCGTTGGGAGGTTGATATGCGTCAGTCTTGGTATTAGGGATTTTATCTCAAATGCCTTCCTTAATCCACACAGTTAATAAGATTAGTAACCCATTGGTAATAACCAGTAAGGTTATTGGTTCCATTTCACATCCAAGGAAGCAGAGGTTCACAGAAGTTAAGTAATTTCCCCAGGAGTATACCATTTTAAAAGTGATGGAAATTTTGCACTGGTGTTTACAGCAGTGCTGTTCAACATAGACAATGGTGAAGGGAACCCAGGTGTTCACTGACAGATAAACAGATAAACAATGTGATGTACACACGCAGTGGAATATTATTGCCTTAAAAGGAAAACAATTCTTTTTTTTGTTTGTTTTGTTTTGAGATAGAGTCTCACTCTGTCATCCACACTGGAGTGCAGTGACTCGATCTTGGCTGACAACAACCTCCACCTCTCAGGTTCAAGTGATTCTCCTGCCTCAGCCTCCTGAGTAGCTGGGACTAACAGTCTTGTGCCACCATGCCCAGCTAATTTTTGTTATTTTCAGTAGAGACGGGGTTTCACCATGTTGGTCAAGCTGGTCTCGAACTCCTAACCTTGTGACCCCACCCGCCTCAGCCTCCCAAAGTGCCAGGATTATAGGCCTGAGCCACTATGCCCTTCAGGAAAACAATTCTTAAAAGAGTATAATTAGATTGTTTGTGATACAAAGGAGAAATGCTTGAGGACATGGATACCTCATTTTCCATGACGTGATTATTATACATGGCATTTCTGTATCAAAATAGCTCATGTACCCCATAAATATATACACCTATGTACCCACAAAAATTAAAAGTAAAAAATTTGTTCAAGAAAAAAATAATAATAAAATGGAAGTAAAAAAAGAAGAGAAAAATTTCGGACACATACCACAACATGAATGAGTCTTTAAAGTGTTATGCAAAGTAAAACAAGCCGGTGACAAAAAGACATATGGTATGATTCCTCTCATCCAAGGTACCCAGAGTAGTCAAATTTACTGAGACAGAAGGTAGAATAGCTTTTGCCAGGGACTGGGAGTGAGAGGGGAATGGAGAGTTAGTGTTTCACAGGTGCAGAGTTTCAGTTTTGCAAGAACAGTTCTGTGAATGGATGATGGTGCTGGATGCACAACAGTGTACTTAAAGCCACTGAACTGTACACTTTAAGATGGCACATTAGACCGGGCGTGGTGGCTCATGCCTGTAATCCCAGCACTTTGGGAGGCCGAGGTGGGAGGATCACCTGAGGTCAGGAGTTTGAGACCAGCCTGGCCAACATGGCAAAACCCTGTCTCTACTAAAAATAAAAAATTAGCCGGATGTGGTGGTGTGCGCCTGTAGTCCCAGCTACTTGGGAGGCTGAGGCAGGAGAATCACTTGAACCCGGGAATCAGAGGTTGCAGTGAGCCGAGATCACACCACTGCACTCCAGCCTGGGTGACAGAATGAGACTCCATCTCAAAAAAAAAAAGATGGTACATTATATATTATGTATATTTTACCATAATTTAAATAAATTAATTAGTTTTAAAAAAGAATGGAGGCAGCCAGGCACAGTGGCTCAAGCCTGTAATCCTAGCACTTTGGGAGGCCAAGGCTGGCAGATCACTTGAGGTCAGGAGCTCAAGACCATCCTGGCCAACATGGTGAAACCCTGTCTTTATTAAAAATAAAAAAATTAGCTGGGCATGGTGGCACGTGCCTGTAATCCCAGATACTCGGGAAGCTGAGGCAAGAGAATCACTTGAACCCAGGAGGTGGAGGTTGCAGTGAGCCAAGATTGCACCATTGCACTCCAGCCTGGGGGACAAGAGCAAAAACTCCGTCTCAAAAAAAAAGTAATGGAGGCACTATTTGAACCTGGGCCATCCTCACTTAGAAACCTAAGATTTACCCACTCTAGCTCACAGCCACCAAAGTAAGCTTTATTGCTCTGGCCTCATGTCCCAAGCATGCTTGTACAGAGGTCCAGATTACTTGGGGTTGTTCAAATCATACATATAATGTTAAAAATAATAGTTAAACAGAGCAAATATTAAATATTAGAATTATTTATCTTATAGAGCAAGCTTTGTTGAGAAATGAACGCAAAGGCATGATATATATATATACATGATAGATACATAGATACATAGAGAGAGAGATTTTTTTCTTTTTTTGAGATGGAGTCTCACTCTGTTGCCCAGGCTAGAGTGCAGTGGTGCTATCCCAGCTCACGGCAATCTCCACCTTCCAGGTTGAAGCAATTCTCTCGTCTCAGCCTCCCAAGTAGCTGGGATCACAGTCATGCACCACCATGCCTGGCTAATTTTTGTATTTTTAGTAGAGATGGGGTTTTACCATGTTGCCCGGTGGTCTCGAACTCTACCTCAGGTGATCCACTCACCTTAGCCTTCCAAATTACTGGGATTATAGGCATGAACCACCACGCCCAGTCAATATGATATATTTTTTATTCGAGTCTTCAGTGACATAATAATCCAACCCTGGCCTTCTCCCCAAACTTTAATTAACATATTCTTTTCCAGTTGACTAATAATGCATTTTAGGCAGATGTATGTTCTTTTTGCTCATTGCCGTGTCCCTAGTGTCTAAAACACTGCCTGACACACTCTAGGCCCTTAATAAATACATTCGATCAATTCTTAGTTCATGTCCATTAACTACTTTCGTGTTAGGTGGTTCTCTAGATTTGTTGTATATTATTTGAATAGAAATGTTGCATTATGTATAATGTGTATAGTCTTCTTTCATCATATGAATGAAAATTTGTTCAAGTGTCTCATTTGTCTTTTAGTTTAATTTTGTGGGGTTTTACATACCACCACACCCAGCTAATTTTTATATTTTTAGTAGAGATGGGGTTTCACCATGTTGGCTAGGTTGTCTCAAACTCCTGACCTCAAGTGATCTGCCCGCCTTGGTCTCTTAAAGTGCTAGAATTATAGGCTTGAGCCACTGCACCCAGCTGGCTCCATTACTTTTTAAACAATTTAATTTTGTGAGGTTTTATCTACTACAGTTCATTTTATTTTAGTTTTTATTTGATCAGCATTGTCAGCCATTTATTCTATAAATAATGCCTAAAGGAGTCTTTCCTCTCCAAGAATTTTTAAAATATTCACCTACATTTTTGGTTTGGTCTGGTTTGGTTTTGAGACAGGGTCTTACTCTGTCACCCAGGCTGGAATACAGTGGTGAAATCATGGCTCCCTGCAGCCTCAACCTCCGGGGCTCAAGCAGCCCTCCTACTTTAGCCTCCCAAGTAGCTGGAACTACAGGTGTGCAACACCATGCCCAGCTAATTCTTGTATTTTTGTAGAAAGGGTGTCTCACTATATTGCCAGGGCTGGTCTAGAACTCCTGGCCTCAAGCAATCATCCCACCTTGGCCTCCCAAAGTTCTGGGACTACAGGCATGAGCCACCAGGCCTGGCCCATTTTTTGAGTTTTTCTGAGTTTTCTTTTTACATAGAAATCCAATCAATTTAAATATATTTTAAGCTATATGTGGTACAGACTAATTTTCCACGTGGTTAGCTATTGTTTCAGTACCATCTATTAAAATTTCCATTCTTTCCTCAATTAATTAGAGATGTCATTTTACTATATATTATTTTATTAAATAGGTTCATTATTCTTTTCTATTTATCTGATACTATACCAGCCCTTATTTACTTTTATATTTAGTAACATTTATTTTGGTATTTCTCGTTATGGAGGTAATGTATCATCATTGTAAAGAAAAGTGAGGGGGTGGGGTAGGAGTTACCAAAAAATAATAATAATAATAAACAAAGAAGTAAAAACTTCTATAATTCATCTTTCAAAAACGTTGCTAACTTGTTGGTCTATTTAGGTCTATTAAAGGCTGTCCTTTAAGCCTTTCTATATTGTCGAAGTATATAAGATACTTAGTGTTAGATCATATAAGTCCTTCCTCTTCTTCATTACTGGTTTTCTCCTTGCCAGCCTCATTGTGTTCTTTTAGATAAACTTTAAGATCTTTGGTGAGTTCCATAAAGTTTTATTGTTATTGTTTATTTGAATTGTATTATATCAGTCTTACAAATAGACTTTAAGAAAATCAACCTACTTACATATTTATAAACTCTGCATAACACTGAAAAGGTAAAAGTAACCTAGATCTTTGTTAATCGATTGATAAATTAAGGTGTACCAATATGACCTAATACCCAGCCATTTAAAATTACATGGAAGAATATTTGATGACATGGTGAAATGTTTACAATATATTTTATGTACCAAAACCAGGTTAGAAAACAAAACTGCCATATGAATCTCATACTATCAAAGCTAAACTTGACAATATAATATATTCAAACATACATGGTATACACCAATATATTAAAGACAGATGGCCTGGCACAGTGGCTCATGCCTGTAATCCCAGCAACTTTGGGAGGCCGAGTGAGGCGGATCACGAAGTCAGGAGTTTAACACCAGCCTGACCAACATAGTGAAACCCAGTCTTTACTAAAAATAGAAAAATTAGCTGAGCTTGGTGGTGCACGCCTCTAACCCCAGCCACTCAGGAGGCTGAGGCAGCAGAATCACTTCAACCCAGGAGGCACAGGTTGCAGTAAGCCAAGATCATGCCACTGCACTCTAGCCTTGGCAACAGAGTAAGAGTGTCTCAAATTAAAAAAAAAAAAAAGACATTATGGTTTTCATTATCTTTTTTAGTATTTTGTAATTTCTCCCTATTTCTAAAAATGTATAGAATCACATAAATATCATTTTACATAGGGAAAAAATGTGGCCACTGAAAACATTCCAAATAGCTGTGCCTCCACGTATACCACCATGTCTTAGAGGTCATGCTTGTCTCATTACGTGGTCTCCAACTCCATAGCTTGCCGCAGGCTCATTCTGCTGACTCATCCTTGCTTCCCCAGCTACCTTCAAACCATAGAGCATGCACTGGAAGCTGGAGATGTGGTGCTGATTGAAAACCTAGAGGAGTCCATTGATCCTGTTCTAGGACCCCTGCTTGGGAGAGAAGTCATTAAAAAGGGACGGTAAGACTCAGCTGTGTTGCTGACCCTTCATGAGGAGCTGGTTCATGGCCCCAGTTAGAATCATGGAGAGGTCTGCTCTTCCTAGAATTTTATCTCTTCAGTTGATGTCAAATAGCTCCCTGCAGCACATCCACCTTTCCTTCTTCCAGCAGAAGTTTATTTAGTGGCCTTTGCCTCCTAGAGAAAGTTTCCTGGAATAACGTTGCTTCCATCAGCCAACGTCCCATTGACTTCCTTCTAAATGGCCACAGTGCACAATTTTGGAGAAACTTGAGAAGGAAATTGTTCAGAAAGCAGACTGACTTTTAAGTGTGAGCGTCTTATACAAGCCAGTCATCTGAATTCTGACAACTCGGTTCCTTGCCAATTTGATGAGCCTCTGCTACTCTGAGTGCTGGCTCATGATGAGGGCTTAGCAAGCGTAAGGCCAAGCCGGGGGTAGTGTGGAGAGAGAGGGAAAGAGAGGAAGGAGATGGGCAGTCGGTTCATTTGAGGGGCAGAGTAATTATCATGAAGGGGTGCTGGACTCAGGAGCCTCACCCACTGCTGGGGCCATAGTTGCCTTTACTGTCCTTAAGCTGTGCTCATTTACTTGCTTAACCATTCCCCCCCCCCCCCAGATGTCATTCCCCTGTCAGCCTTGAGAAAAATTAAGCCCTATTGCTAGCCTAGAAAGCACCTTTGTGGAAAGCGCAAAGTGGTTCCCCTTCCTACAAACACTCCACTGCCATCTGCTGGAGATTTCTCATAATGTGCTAATTTACATGGACACAACAGGAATGGCTCTTCCTAGAGTTGCACGGTGCAGAACCAAACATGGTGGCCATTGGAAAACATCTATCCCCCTCCGCACCTGTTCCCCACATTAGTGCAGAAAGAACCCTAGGACTCATGTGAGACATACTTAGGAGGTCTCCTCGGAATATGGCAATATTGTTTGAAAAAAAAGTCTCCAGTTCTGACCCTGACCAAATTTTGCAGGAAGGCACTTCACCTTTACGTGAGCCTTTATGTTCCAGATTCATTAAAATTGGAGACAAAGAGTGTGAATACAATCCCAAGTTCCGGCTCATCCTCCACACCAAGCTGGCTAATCCTCACTACCAACCCGAGCTGCAGGCTCAGGCCACCCTGATCAACTTCACTGTGACCAGGGATGGCCTGGAGGACCAGTTGCTGGCCGCTGTGGTCAGCATGGAGAGGCCCGACCTGGAGCAGCTGAAGGTGAGGACAGGAGGGAGAAAACGCTCTGCCACTACAGCCAGCGGTGTACCTCACTCTGGGAGAGGTTGCAGAGGGGGGCTGTTTTTCCTGGACTGAATAGGGTGGCTTCTGCTAGACCCTAGAAGAGTGCCAACCCCATGTAGCAACCTGGGAACAACATACTGGGAAACGAAGGATGGGTGAGCTGAAGGACGGAAGCAAAAACAGCTTGGAGATTGGACACTCCTATGACCAACAGCAGAGCCTGGCACAGGACGTGAACATGAGTGCCGCTGATGACACGTCCACGTGCCAGAACTAAGTGGAATGAAATTCTACAAGGGTAACAAAACTAGGTCCAACCATTTTAGGATCATGTCTTAGTCAGCTTGGGCTGCCATCACAAAATACCATAGGCAGGGTGGCTTAAATAACAGATGTTTGTTCTCCTATAGTTCTGAAGGTTGGAAGTCTGAAATCATGTTAGTTTCTGATGAGGCCTCTTTTCCTGCCTTGGAGGCAGCAGGCTTCTCACTGTGTCCTCATGTGATCTCTTCTTTGTGCATAAAGAAATAGAGAAACCTCCTTGGTATCTCTGGTACGGCTGGGCACCACTCTGATGACCTCATTTAACCTTAATTACATTCTTAAAGGCCACATCTCCAATATAGCCATGTGGGGAGTTAAGGTTTCAACATGTAACTTTTAGGACAACATAATTCAGTCCATAGCATATAATGTGCTTTTTGTCCTCTTTTTAAATGTGATTAGATTATATAACATGGGGGTTGAGGGGCTGCAGGATTGTAGTGCATGAGAGATTGAGTTCAGGCCTCCCTGGGATTCTGCTTTCTGCAATCATTCAGTCACTGAACAGATACCTATGGAGCACCAACTCCATAACAGGCAGGATTTGAGGTATGGAGGATTCAACAGTAAACAAAGAAAACCGTGTCCCAGCCTTCATGGAATGTACACTCTAGTGGAGGAACACAGAAAATAGCAACATAAACAGATAAACAATGTCATTCAGATAGTGAGGATAATTTTTAAGAAAATCAAACAGGTTAATACTGGAAAGCCAGAGAGCAAATTTAAACAGTGATGGTCAGAAGAAGATTCTATGAGGAGTTGGCATCTGAGCTAATTCCTAAATAATTGTAAAGCCTCTGGGCATAGAGCATTCCCAGCACAGACAACAGCAAATCCTGGTCTTAAGGCAGGATCAAGAATATATGGTTTTAAGAAACAGAAGGTCAGGGTGGCTGTGGCTGGAACCTTCAACAGGAAGGTTGTTCTTCCCACGGATCCAAAGGCTGTACAAGGGCAAAGACTACAGCTGCCTGAAGCCAGTGCTTTAGAATACAGAGCAGAAAGGGAAGATGAGATGAGACCTGCTTGGATACCAGCACCCCACTCCAGCCTTGATGAAGGTTTTACACAGTCCGCCATGGTTTACACAATCTGAACTGTGTAAGACAGATTCTGCTGATTTTTTTTTTTAAGTAAGCCATAGAGAGTTGTTCATCTGGGGAAAGTAAATTGGTGATAGAACTCTCCAGAGAACTAAAACTGGACCCTAGCCCCTAGTCACAGAAATAAGCTCCGCTAGCCGGGCGCAGTGGCTCACGCCTGTAATCCCAGCACTTTGGGAGGCCGAGGCGGGTGGATCACGAGGTCAGGAGTTCGAGACCAGCCTGGCTAACATAGTGAAACCCCATCTCTTCTAAAAATACAAAAATTAGCTGGGCATGGTGGTATGTGCCTATAGTCCCAGCTACTTGGGATGCTGAGGCCAGAGAATTGCTTGAACCCGGAAGGAGGAGTTGTGGTGAGCCGAGATCACGCCACTACACTCCAGGCTGGGCGACAGAACGAGACTCCATCTCAAAAAATAAAAAAAGAATAAGCTCCATTTAGTGAACACTGACAATGCAGTGTGTTGTGCATTGTACATTGTGCATTAAGCATAGCACAGAAATCCTACAAGTAGGGACTGGGATTACAGAAAAGAGGGTAAACTGGCTCAAAGTCATGTGCCTAGAATATCGTGCAGTTGGGCACCAATGTTGATTCCTCTGCTTGTCCCCTGCTCATGGTCTGAAGCTCTTTGCCATTCTGCCTCCAATTTACTGTCTCTAAGGGAAGGGACTCTGTCCCTATTCAGACCTATCCCTATAGTAGGATGCTCTGGGCATTTGCACCTGACTCTCTGTTGCTTGATATTTGCAGTCCGATCTCACAAAACAGCAGAATGGATTCAAAATTACCCTGAAAACATTGGAAGACAGTCTTCTCTCTCGCCTCTCCTCTGCCTCTGGGAACTTCCTGGGAGAAACAGCGCTGGTGGAAAACCTAGAGATCACCAAGCAGACTGCTGCCGAAGTTGAGAAAAAGGTAAAACTCCTCTGGCTAGTCTGGGAAGGCAGCCTAGGTTGGAGTCCTCCACAATATTCTCTCCTCTTACACAGTGAGTCTGACTTTTAGAAAGAAGTCAAAGTAACACATGGCTTTTTTGTCTTAGCAAAGTTCTTCTAGAAAGTCTACTGAGGCAGGATTCCTGAAGTGACCTCGTACATGCTGTGTTATGTAGTTCCCACCTTCTGGAGAATACTTTTCATGTCTCAACTCCATCCACATTTGATGAACACTTAAGCCTTTGCAGGGCCTGGTATTCTGCACAGGGAATGGTAGCTCAAAATGGATACCTCAGACAGTGTGTGGAATTGCCCTGAAGCTAAGGAATCGCATTGCCAGAAAAGCCAACTGGTTTGGGCATGATTGCATCCTGACCAAAACCCACCTGACTGCACAATCTCAGAAGTCTGATTTTAATGAGAAAACATCAATGACTTCTTAGGAAACTCAGCTCTCAAAAACTGTATCATCCTGGGAAGCAAAGATACAGTGCCATACTAAGTATAGCTTCCTTTATTTTACAATGTTTGGAAGGCCCTTGTTCCCCACTGTGGGAACTAGAAGACGGGATGTGATGGGAAAGGGACCCACCCCCTGCTCTATCCCAGCAGACCACCAAACCTCCAACAAGGCCTTCTGCAATCTCAGTCCTGTGCTTGGATCAGAAGAACATTGGACATATTGGCTCTGAGCAGGTCAGGGCATATCTGTAACAGTGTCCAGGGACAATATAACTTTGAGGGAAGATGCTTATTGCCAGATTATTGGGATTTCTCCAAATATGAAAGACTTCATTCTGGGTAGAGACAAGGTAGGAAATATAAAAAGCAATGATGGGGTAACACAGATAAACCAGGTCATACACACCGTGGGATGATGGACAACTCAGGTTGCAGTGATGAGATTGAAAGGAGGAAGAGCCAGCTGCGATGTGACCACCAGGTTTCACTACCAGTTATCTGTGGCCTCCATATCTCTGGTTAGGGACGTGAGAGTTTCTAAAGTAATTATGGTAGACCTGCCACTGTCCTGGATAAGAGAGATGGGGAAACAGACCCAACTTACTTAGAGGAAGTAGGTCAGAGGATGGGATCCACCACACTGATCTCTTCTCCCTGCCCCTTCATCTCTTTTTTTAATCCTTTTCTTTAAAATCAATGAACATGTACTGAGTACCTGCTGTGTGCCAAGAGTGTATGAAGCTTTATTTTTCCTTTTGTTGTTCCTTTTCTTTTTGTCTTCTTTCTCTTTCTCATTTATTCACCCCATGAATACATACTTGAAGGCTACTGTATTCCAAGGTCCATGATGAAAGTTGGAGATACAGCAAGGAATCTGCTATAATCCTAGGCTTCTAGGACCTGGCCCTCTGAGGAAGAAAGACAAGTAAACAGGCAATTACAAAACAGGGCTGGTGGCTGAGGTCGAGAAAGCACAGGGAGGGGTGAACACACAAAGGAAGAACACTCAACCCATGTTGGGTGAGAGGGAGGAGGGGCTTCCCTTGAGTGTAACTGGAATGTAGAGGGGGTGGGAGCTGGAAGTGGTCACTGGTGATGAGGCAGGAAAGGTACCCTGAGTTTCCATTGTATAGGGCTGTGTAAACCATGCTGGGGAAATTGGGCTTTGTCCTGATGGGCATCAAAGATCATGAACCTCTTTTACACATTTTCCATCTCTGTTTCTTTCTGATTTGCTTTTGTAACAATTTCCGGAGATTTCTCTTTTAGTTTGCTGATTTTCTTTTCAACTCCAGTCTATTATTTAAACTGTACGCTTTATAAATTTAAATAACTATACTCTTATTTTTAGAAATTCTAGTTCTTTTCCAGATATGCCTGTTCTTTTTCATAAGGTCCTTGCTTTATGCTTTCTTTTGTACCTACTGCTCTAAAACATACTTTGTTAATGGTGAGTTTTAGGTTGTTCAGTCATTCTCAGTTCATTAGGTGCTAATCCTTCTGTGGTGTTTTGGGTTTTGGTTCTGTTTTGGAAAGGGGTCTTCTAATTGTTCCCTTTGGTAATACTCCTGCAGTTTGTAAATGTTTATTATGAGAACATCTTCAGTAAGGATCATTGCCTTTTCCTGTGCTGCTCCCACAAATTATCAGTAACTTTCCTCTATTTTGGAGCATAAGGGCAGAGCAAATTGAGGTTTGCATTTAGAGGCACAGCCTAACAGAAATCCCTATTCCTAGGGCCAGGCGCGGTGGCTCATACCTGTAATCCCAGCACTCTGGGAGGCTGAGGCGGGCGAATCACATGGTCAGGAGATCAAGACCATCCTGGCCAACATGGTGAAACCCGACTCTACTAAAGCACAAAAAATTAGATGGACATGGTGGCATGCACCTCTAATCCTAGCTACTCAGGAGACTGAGGCAGGGGAATCAACTGAACCCAGGAGGCAGAGTTTGCTGTGAGCCGAGATCACGCCACTGCACTCCAACCTGGGTGACAGAGCAAGACTCCATCTCAAAAAAAAAAAAAGAAAGAAAAGAAAGAAAAGAAAGGAAAGGAAAGGAAAGGAAAGGAAAAAGGAAGGAAGGAAGGAAGGAAGGAAGGAAGGAAGGAAGGGAGGGAGGAAGGGAGGGAGGGAGGGAGGGAGGAAGGGAGGAAGGAAGGGAGGAAGGGAGGGAGGAAGGAAGGGAAGGAATCCCTCTTCCTGATGCCGAGGTCTCTTTTCTAATTTTTACCTGTGATAAGAAATTTTCTGAAAATAGAATATTCCAACTGAGAGAGATCTTTGTGAATTTACATATGGACTATTTCATAAACATTAAGAAAAAAGACTATACTATGTTTCTTTCCCTGGATTTCTACTGCTTGGCTCATTTTTGAGTCATACATATTTTTTTGCATTTCCATGAAATCTTCCTCATTAGAGACGGAGCATGGCAACTTGCACAGCTCACACTTCCCAGCTGGAAAAGCTGACAGCTCACCCTCAGAAAGGACTAGAAGTTTACCATCTCCTTTTTCATCCCAGGTCTAGGAAGGAATACCATAGTAGCTTTTCAGCTTTCTACCCATCATCCCCATCCCTATTCACTCCATCCCCTAAGCAGACGCATGTCTCCTCACACAGAGAGGCCAAGTTGATTCTCAGGAGGCCCTGGTTGGTTGGAACAGTGGGCTGCTATTTATTTTTCCAACAGGTCCAGGAGGCCAAGGTGACTGAAGTGAAAATCAACGAGGCCCGAGAGCACTACCGGCCAGCAGCTGCCAGGGCCTCACTGCTCTACTTCATCATGAATGACCTCAGCAAGATCCATCCGATGTACCAGTTTTCTCTCAAGGTGACTTATACCTGGAGTTTCTTGCCTGCTCATAACAGAGCAGTGTAATATTGCCAATGCAGCTCTCTGTGAAAATGTATCCATGTAATATCATTAGCTATGGCAGGTCTGAAAGATCAAAGCCAGGAGAGCAGCTGTGTTACCTTGAGACCTCTCTTACCATCGTCTTCTCTTTAATTGGGTCTCACATGATTCACAGGTGCTTTGACTGGAACAGAAGGGGACACCACAGCAAGTCTTGGCTCATTCTTTCAGTAGGCACACATGATGTAGTGGGTACTATGCTTACTGAATGTGTGGAAGATGATACTAAAGAAATGTGAGAAGTGATCCCTGTCCCCCAAGAACTCAAAATATAATAGACAATCAGATGTGTCACTTGTATTGATTAAAATCCAAAGCAGGCAGTAATAATACACCAACTTTAAATTACTTTTCTTATGGCCCTAATATCCCCAAAACTCCTGCTTTATGATTGTTGAAATATTCCTAAAACCAAAGATGTTAGCAAATTGTAAGTGCTGAGCAAACTTATCTTACTCATGAAAAAATAAAGACTTATAAATTTTTAGTGCATCTCTGAAAGTACATCTTTCTCCCCTAGGTCATTCATCAAAAGACCACAGTAAAGAGGCATTAGGAGCTAGTGGAGCATTTCTAAACTTCTTTGGTTTGAACCAACAAAGAGGACATGCACACACATATGCAGAGAGAGATAGGAGAGAAACAACATATGTATGTATATAGACACATGGAGATTTCACACACACGTACACAGAGAGAGAGAGAGAGAGAGAGAGAGAGAGAGCACACTTCAGATCCAGTGTTTTCAGCTAAACCACCATGCGGAGACCAAGATGGTGGGGATGGTGATGAGCAGATGAGAAATCAGGGGGCCTCCAGTTCCTGGGGCTCATTTGATTGAAGATGGCATTTTACCATTTCCCAATCTTTCTTTTAACTTAGAGTCTGTGCAGGTTGGATGAACTGTGTTTATAATATTTTATGTTTTTAAAAGAAATCCAATAACTTGGCCTCATAGTTAGTTCAAGGCAACTTAGGAAAGAATCATAAAATCTTTTAAAACAGCATAAAAGCTGGGATGATAAGCCTAATAACCACAGGATCACCTCCCTAGTTCCAAGAGTAGTTGAAATTGACTATAGGTACCCATCAGAAGCCTACCACAGTGCCCCTTTCAGAAAACAAGAAATGAGATGAGGCCCATGATAATATGTGTTCAAAATCAAGATGTTTGGCTGGGCGCGGTGGCTCAGGCCTGTTATCCCAGCACTTTGCGAGGCTGAGGCAGGCAGATCACCTGAGGTCGGGAGTTCGAGACCAGCTTGACCAACTTGGAGAAACCCCGTCTCTACTAAAAAAACAAAATTAGCCAGGCTTGGTGGCACATGCCTATAATCCCAGCTACTCAGGAGATTGAGGCAGGAGAATCGCTTGAACCCAGGAGGTGGAGGTTTCTGTGAGCCAAGATTGTGCCACTGCATTCCAGCCTGGGAAACAAGACCAAAACTCCATCCAAAAAAAAAAAAAAAAAACGATGTTTGGCAGCAACAGTGTCCTGATAGGAAGTTCTGAAGCTCCATTTTTAAAGTAGATGAGATGGAGTCTGGGTCACCTTACTGATATTAAGAATTGCAAAAACAGCTGTTCAGTGACCAACTTGATCATTAAAAGCAGATTTAACTGCTTTATGATAAGTAGCTGAAGTAAGGGTGTTAAAAAATATCAAAACCACAGTGCGTTTAGAAGTCTTCTCTGATTTGAAGGAAAAAAAATGAGCCATTGTAGTTTTCATGCTCTTGGCTTTTGTATGAGGTTGGGTTTTACAGTTCCCCTTCCTGGCAGAGAAAGAAGAGACATTCTCAGCATATGGAAACCCCAGATAGGCCAACGTGGCAGGAACCATTCATCCCAGCTTCTAACGGTGTTTTTAGCACAAATATATTAAAATATGTTTGTGTGTGTGTGTTTACACATGCAAAAACTCAAGACCCAGGTTTTAAACTTGGAAGTTTATAACATGGTTAAGATGGAATTTAAGTGGCAGTAATTTTCCTTCAAGATGTAGCCAAAGGCTAGGCAAAGTTAATAAGACACATTCACAGGGTGCCTCAGAGTGAAAGACACCTCACTGGGGTCTCCTGCAGATTGAAAGGAGGCCCAGCTTTCTCTATTGTGGGCGTTGTGCAGAGAGGCTCGGCTGGGGGAATAACACTTCTCAAAGAGGTTAGAAGAGACAGCATCGGATAGGCAGAGGCGAAAATAACACAGCATTGGTCTCAAACCAGAAGCCCAAGAGCCTACTGTCCCGTTTTCTTTGGTCCTTGGAGGACTTTTCAAGTACTTTAATTGGTTGCCAACATTTAAAAATAAGGAGAAGTTATGTAAGTTCCAAATTATGGCTTCTCATGAAGGTATGGAAGATTGACAACACTAAGCTCATGTCCCACATGGTGCGGTTTGGCTGGAACCAAGGGATGCTGCCCCCTAGACTGGCCTGTGCCCCCTGTGTTGCCACAGTCCTTATGCCTCCCTACTTGGTATTAAACACCTGGCCCCTGAAGGCATTGAGTTTGATACCCTTGGTCTAGAGCAATGCTCACACTTTTCCTAACTTCTTTTAGGCATTGGCAAGACTGTGCCCTGCCATCTATCTGATGCTGCTTCTTATAACCTTCTAACCCCCAGCCATGCCTCTCTGTAGAATGCCACACTACAGAAAGCTGGGCCTCCCATCAATATGCAGGAGACCCCAGTCAAGTGTCTTTCACTCTGAGACACGCTATGAATGTGTCTTATTAACCTTTGCCTAGCCTTTGGCTAAATCTTGAAGAGAAATTAAAAAATAATTTTTAATGCTCACTAAATGTGAAGAGATGGGCTAGATTTTGGGAAATGTAAGACAATGAGTAAGGCCCAGGATGCACCCTGTGTGCTCATAACCTGGTAAAAAGATTAAAAATACCAAACATACAAGACAATGGATTAGGGCCCTACAAAAAAAATTACAAAAGCCAATGAGTATCTACGAGAGTAGTTTGAGTCAATGATGAGACCTTCTGGAGGAAGCTGTGGAAGTGGGGATCAGGCCCAGCACCAGAGATGTTCTGACACTGGAAGTAAGAGGAAGAAGCTTGGCCAGGTGTGGTGGCCCACGCCTGTAATCCCAGCACTTTGGGAGGCTGAGGCAGGTGGATCGTTTGAGGTCAGGAGTTCGAGACCAGCCTGGCCAACACAGTGAAACCTTGTCTCTACTAAAAATACCAAAAAAATGAGTCAGGCGTGGTAATGCGCGCCTGTAATCCTGCTACTCGGGAGGCTGAGGCACAAGAATTGCTTGAACTCAGGAGGCAGAGGTTGCAGTGAGCTGAAATCGTGTCACTGCACTCCGGCCTGGGTGACAGAGTGAAACTTTGTATCAAAAAGAAAGAAGCTTTTTGATTTTTGTTTCTTGTTTTAGGACAGAAAAGAAAAAGAGAGCCACAATTAGTTTAATATAAAGAAAATGCTAAATATACCTAGGTTTTTACATTTTTTTTTAGATATTTTCCTGAATTGTGAATCGCTTTGTTTAAACTTAAATAACTAGAGATTCTTTACTGATCACTATTATTTTGATAGAGACCTTTAGGGAAAAGCCATAGGAACTGCCAGGAGAAGGCTCTCCACTCTGTCTCTATGGAACTATCTGGAATCTTCCCAAATTGCTCTCTGTGGTGCTGGCGGGACATTATCAGCCTCTAATGAGCTATTATTTCTATCTAAAATCTATCAAGTGAAGGTAACCATCACAATGGATTGGGTTGAACATGGGCAGAAGATTTTGCAAAGATCATTAAAACTAAATAAAGAAGGAAGGCTGCAAAGGCTTTGTTAACAAGAAACACCCTGGAACCATGGAATGGAGAGAGAAATTCACATTTTCCTACTTTGCAAATGAAGAGATATTGAGCCTCAAATCTTATATGGTTTCCATTAAAGTTCAAATACTTGGTGTTAGAAAGACTTAAGATTTTTTTTTTCTTATTGAAGCCACAACAGGGAAATAGGGAAAAGACTGGAAATCTGCATAACCCAAAATTGAAAAGTTTCAATTATATCTCGGCTTGTATTTTCTTTTGTTCTATTTTTTTTGTTGTTTTTTGTTTTTGTTGTTGTTGTTATTGTTTTGTTTCTTAGGTTATTTTGAGACAGGGTCTCACTCTGTCACCCAGGCTGGAGTGCAGTGGCACCATCATAGCTCATTGCAGCCTCAAACTCCCACTTCAGCTTCCCAAGTAGCAAGAACTACAGGTGTGTGCCACCATGCCCAGAAAACTTAATTTTTTGTAGAGACACGGTCTCACTGTCTTGCCCAGGCTGGTTTTGAACTCCTGACCTCAAGTGATCCTCTCAGCTCTACTTCCCAAAGTGCTGAGATTACAGGAACGCACCACTGCACCTGGCCTTGGCTTTCATTTTCTTTGTTTGTTCTATGCATATCACATTTCAAATGTAACATTCCAAATGCTTACTTTTTTAAATAGTTAATATCTAAGTTTAAAACAATGGAAAACTGATTCACATGATTTTCATATTATGCATATAATATGTAGTTCAGAAGATGTAACCAAAGCAGGCTATGCTGCCTGCATTGCAGGAAGGGTCCATGAGAAAAGAGGCTGCTTGCAAGGACTCATCATATGACTGCAGGGATATATATGCCTTATAGCAAAGTAATAATTCACATGAGCAAACTAAGAAAAGATAATAGCATATTTTCTTGTTACCATTGTCCTTCTTGGCAGGATATTTTGGAAAGACATTTTTTTTTCTTTTTGAGACAGAGTTGCTCTGTCACCCAGCCTGGAATGCAGTGGTGCCATCTCAGCTCATCGCAACCTACACGTCCCAGGTTCAAGCGATTCTCCTGCCTCAGCCTCCCAAGTAGCTGGAATTACAGGCATGCACCATCATGCCCGCTAATTTTTGTACTTTTAGTAGAAACAGCATTTCACCATGTTGGCCAGGCTGGTCTCGAACTCCTGACCTTAGGTGATCTGCCCACCTCCGGCTCCCAAAGTGCTATGATTACATGCATGAGCCACCACACTCAGCCTTGGGAAAAGATTTCTATGAGCTGGGACACTATTGCATTCTTCGCAGGTAAGACCACTAGTATATAGTAAGAGGGGTGTGTACCTTACCAATTTCCTTCCTTCTGTCACCAGGCCTTCAGTATCGTCTTCCAGAAAGCTGTGGAGAGGGCTGCTCCCAACGAGAGCCTCGGGGAGCGGGTGGCCAACCTAATAGACAGCATAACTTTCTCTGTGTACCAGTACACCGTCCGTGGGCTCTTTGAGTGTGATAAGCTGACCTACCTTGCCCAGCTCACCTTTCAGGTAAAAGTGGATTAAAGAAGTTTCCAGAAAACAGGTTATTTTTAGTGCCCAGCCAACAGGTGTTAAGAGACTTTCTTCTTTCAACGTCACTTCCCACAGGATGTTCAGACTATCTGTCTTTGAATAGAGGCATTAGACAAGAAGGTCCAATGTCGTATATGCATCTGCCCCCACCATTTCCCACTCATGGCAGACATACTTAATCAATCATTGTACTTTTTCTTGCTGATCCTGGATAATCTAAGATCTTCCTCAGCACAGCCCTCCAGCAGCCACTACCAATCAATCAAAAGTGGCACTGAATATGAAACTAGATGAAACCATACCAATAACTAGATGCTTTTTGAAATACAGTGAGAAATTTGGTAGAGTATCCATCATTGTGTATTTACCTTTAGATTGCGAGTTTACTGATGCAGTCATCACCTGGGAGAAGAAACTGCCCAGGTCTTTCCACAGCTGTAGCAGCCTTGGCCTTTGAGAGTTTTCAATAACTTTTGTTCTCAAGGGTTTGGGAAGCAAGAATTTCTGATTTTTCTGCATCTTTAAGAAGAAACCTTTGTCTTCTAGTTATTCTCAATGTCAAAAAACCATGACAATTTACTTCCTTTTTGTTTTTTTGTTTTTGTTTTTTTTTTTTTTTTTGAGATGGAATGTCACTCTGTTGTCCAGGCCGGAATGCAGTGGTGTAATGATCCTGGCTCACTGCAACCTCCACCTCCCCGGTTCAAGCAATTCTCCTGCCTCAGCCTTCCAAGTAGCTAGGATTATAGATGTGCATCACCACACTCAGCTAATTTTTTTTTTTTTTTTTTTGTATTTTAAGTAGAGACAGGGTTTCACCATGTTGGCTAGGCTGGTCTCAAACTCCTGACCTCAGGTGAGCCACCCGCCTCACCCTACCAAAGTGCTGGGATTACAGGCATGAGCCACTGCATCCAGCCTAATTTACTTCCTTTTGCATATCTCTCTAATTATTTAGAATTGAAATTTTTTCCAGTATGTAAATTGGGAGCACAGACTATCACAAAGGCTCTTTCCAGTTCCAAAAGTCAGATATTTCATCACACTTCTGTGCTGACTCTGTTTGCACCTGTCAGGGCCTGCCTGAGTTCATGGCTGAGTGTTGCTGTGCCTCATCCCTCTTATCCTCTGTATTCCCCATTCCAGCCCAGAAGACAACTTGGCCTTTGCAGAAAACACACACACACACACACACACACACACACACACACACACACACACACACACACACACACACAC